>NC_079510.1:8007374-8628599 GCF_030052815.1 Hevea brasiliensis
CTTTCCAAGCATGAAATCGAGCAAATTGAATTGAAGAGATTCTTGCATTTTAAAGGTTTACAAATACATTGTTTAGGGGAGAGAGAGCGAGAGAATGTGCAAGTTTAGTTTTAGTTTTAGTTTAATATTTTGGTTTTGGCTAATTAATGCTCATCTTCAGAGTTACTTGATGATCATCTTGTACCTTCTCAGTAGCTATCTTATTCATTGCAGCCCAGTGAAAATCTGTATGATCAGAAACCTGAAGAACCAGCTCTTCCTGTCCCTTCTTCTACTAATAACAACACTCCAAAAGGTGGCACAACTTTTGGATCTCGCTTTGAATATGTGGATAATGTCCAATCTACTGAACTAACTTCTGGAGGTCCGCAAGTGATTAGCCATGTATCTCCACCAAAGTCATCAAGCTTCTTTGCAGAATTTGGAATGGATAGTGGATTTCCGAGGAAATCAAGCTCAAACTCCTCAAAAGTGCAGGTAAACTTCATTAATTTTATGCTCATGCAAATTGCTCACCTGTTAATACAGTTATTAAATGCCAAAAACCTCTCATGTTAAAACTGAAATGTTTGTCTTTTTTGGAATTGTGCATAAAGATTTTGGCATACTGCAGGGTGGATGCTTTGCCAAAATGCGGGTTAGGGTCACTAATCATTGTACTGCTGAGCCTCTATCTGCAGTACTAATGGGGTGTTAGGCCTCAATTTTTTTCCCGTAGAAAAGAAGCCAGCTAAAAGTCTGAAAATTGGATGGCTGATATGACGTGGAAACTTAGGATGGACATAAGCAACTTCTTAAAAAATTAATTTGTTCTTGCAGTTGCATATAGTTACCAAATTTGCTTAACCCCCAAGCCAACCCCTCACACCCCCACGCGCTGGCCCCCAACAATCTACGTTGCACATTCCAATTCGCGGGATGTTTGTATCCTAAATTTCTAAGGGATGCAATTTGGGTTGCCAAAATTTGGTTCCAATGAACGGTGAGGGGGAAGATAAAATGTGGGGCTCTTTTCTATCATCAGTGGGGTTATGTGGGACCTTGGGAGAGTAATATGGAATAACACCTCTAGACTAATCACTGCTAGAAATGCAAGTTTTTAGGAAATACGAGCACTATTAATTATTAATATTTTTAATTATTTAAAAATATATTATTTTAACAGTCAATAATGACAGTAATAATAATAATAATAATAATAATAATAATAATAGTAATTTTACAAAAATTTTGAATTATGTGTTTGTTTTTAAAAAAATTATCATATGTACTGTGTATCCCTACCATGACCTGAGGGTACCGTGTTCCAGGTATGTTACGTTTTAACTAGGATTCATCATAGTTATTAAAGGCTCAAGGCGCACTAAGGCGCCAAGGAGTCCTGGAGCCTAGGCGCAAGGCGCAAGGCTCAGGCGCTCGCCTGAGCAAGGTGAGGCGCAAAAGTAAAAAATTTAAAAAGTTCATAAAAATCAAATAAATGTGATGCTTTTCTTTTTTTTTCCTTTGGCATATATCTTGAATTGGGTTTGCTGGTTTGAGTTTAAGTGGTTGTCCTTTTTGCTAATGAAAGTGCTCGCTAAAGATAGAAATTAAGAAAGCATGCCTCTCTAGAACCTTGTGCCTGGAACAAAGGCGCACACCTAGGCGCATAAGGCTCATAAGGCGCTAGGGTTCGAGCCTGGTGAGCCTTGAGCCTGAGGCGTGCCTGAGGCGCGCCTTTAATAACTATGGGATTCATATTATTTAGTTGGTTATAGGTTGTGAATGGTATCAATTATCAACTGTAGCAAACCTGTAAAATAAAAAATTTAGATTAATTGTATCCATCTTCAGATATTTGGGCTGCCACAGGTTGGATACATGGACAAGATAGATATTACTTTCTTAACTGAAACTGAGGGTTGAGATTTCTGTAAACTGAAACTAATCTATTTTTTAGTGCAGCTGAGCTGGCATGATTGGTTTCACTGGAGTACAGTTTATATAATCTTTTTTATGTTTTCCATTTATGAGAAAACAGAAAACAAATATCAAAAGGCACATGCAAAAGATTAAAAATGATCAAAATAATACCCACGTGGAAATATGAAGTAAACTTAAAAATATGCAGGTATGTGTAATTAGAAAACAACGCTAAACCTAATTCATTGAAGGCAAATGATAGTGCTACAACCTACATGAATATAAAAACAGTACTATGCCCAGTTTGACCAAAGCAAAAGCATTACTGCATGTGTACATTGTGCAGATGACTCCCCCAAATAGATCTCCATATCTTTTAAACTCAGTTGTCAAGCCGAAATTTGTCACATGTCAAGATATTCAATCCCCAGTGACTAAATAACTCCAATAAAATATGTTTGTATGGGTTTAGGGAGGGTTTGTTTGGGAAGAATTAAGCAGCAGTAGAGCAATATATATATATATATATATATATATATATATATATATATATATATATATATATATATATATATATATATAGAGAGAGAGAGAGAGAGAGAGAGAGAGAGAGAGAGAGAGAGAGAGAGAGAGGGGATGCTTAAAGTTACGACCAAAGCTGAGGATTTTTCTGTACAAGTACTATATTTCCCATCACATATAACATCTTAACAGGATCTAGGAATAGAAATTGGGCTAGGGGTGAGACAGTACGGTTTTTAACCGAAAACCAAACCAAACCTAACCAATTTAATTCGTTTTTTCAGTAAATCAATTTGGTTTATTTTATTCATTTGTTGATCTATTTTCGATTATATATATAGAATTTGAGATCTGTTGTTGTTGTTGATTGTTTATTTTGTTGATATTTTTTATGGTTTATTTTGCTTTTATTGTTGATTGCCATTGTTGTTATGATTTGCTGGGAAGTGTAACTTGCTGTAAAGTGTAACCTGGTGAGAACGGTAGAACTGATGAACCAAACTGAATTTTTCAGTTCGGTTCAATTCAGTTTTCTTTATACTTTGGCTCGGTTTGGTTCTCATGATTTTGTAGTTTAGTTCAAAACCAAACCAACTAATTGCACACCCCTATGTTCAGTGGCAGATTTACCATACTAAAAGAGGGGTCAGTTGACCCCTCTTTTTTCTTAAATTATATATATATATATATATATATATATATATATATATATATATAATTGACCCCTCATTAATTTATATATTGAACCCTCTTTTTTAATGGATAATGTATTTTACTAATAGAACATCAATTGACTCTTATATATTGACTCCGAAATTTTTTTTTTCTACATCTGCTACTGCCTACATTGGGCAAGTAACTATGCAATATAAAAAGATGTGTAGTTTATAAACATTTGGCTATAAAAAGTATGCAACCCAAAATAAGGGCTGTCATGGGTTCAGTGAAGGGAGGGAGTTTTTGTTTGTAAAGAACTTGAAAATCAACAGTTGTGGGTCAGTTGTAAAAATGATGCCATTTCAAGTTTTGAATATGTTATGCTTTGGTAACACTTAATCTGATACTCTATTATTGTTTATTTTGCATTTATTTCAAGATATACATAAAAAAAATTGAAGATAATTTTGCCTGTAATTATTGGAGATTGTCAGATACTCTTAATGATTACATGATTGTTAGATATGGGATCGCATGCATTTTTCCTATACTTTCTTGTTTTTGAATCCTTGAGCTATCAGATTCAGGAAACAGACGAAGCAAGGAAGAAGTTCTCAAATGCAAAATCAATCTCATCAGCTCAGTACTTTGGTGATCAGAGCAAAGCCACTGATGTTGATGCTCAAGTTTCCTTGCAGAAATTCTCAGTATGTCAATGCTATCAACTGTAATATGTTCTTATTGACAGTTTTTAATAATCTTTTTCTTTGTTAATTTATTTTGACCTTCTTTGAGAAAAATGGTAGCATTTAGATGTTGTTTATAAATTCCTAAATACTCCTTCCTTTCTTTACGCTTTCTTTACCCATTCCCATTAAGCATGTGTTTAGGTTGGGGCTGGTGCTGGGGATCTCTTTACTCCTTTTGTGGATTCATATTCCTGGTGGTGTTATTCCACTCTAACTAAAAGGCTATATTTCAGACTGAAATGGAACCAAATGGAAATCTAGTTAAGCCAGAAGCTTTAGTTGTAGTCATCAACCAGTTCATAACTAATAGAGATCATAACCCTACAAAAGAAACTTGTATTTTGATATATCTGCATGATCATAAAGTTTCTTTTCATTTTTTATTATAACTTTTGCTTTAAGGCCAAGGTTAGTAATCTTCATGTTCATTACAGAGTTCCTCAGCAATCTCCAGTGCTGATCTTTTTGGTAACAGCAATGATCACTCCATTGATCTTGCTGCAAGTGACCTGATTAACCGGATATCTTTCCAGGTATACTTAACATGATTTGGTGCTTAAGATTGCTTGAGTTTTTAATATTTTAAATTCGAAAATACTTTCCCTCTTTCTTTATCCCTCTTGTACACCGTGCCACGTGTTAAAAAAAAAAAAAGGCAAAAACATAATATATTTATATATATTGATAAAATCTCTTCTCCTTTTGCTCTATCCCCTTTCAGGCACAACAGGATATTTCTTCCCTCAAGAATATAGCTGGAGAGACTGGGAAGAAACTCAGTTCATTGGCATCGACCTTAATAACTGATCTTCAAGATCGAATCCTCTGATATGGGTGTGTTATATGTTAAAAAAAAAAAAAAATCCAAGCCGATACTTGTGTAGTGGAATGTAAAATGAGTCGATCGTAAAATTCTCAGGGAAATATAAAATTAAAAACTTTTCAAGATGTTTTATTTTCAAGTGCAGATTTTGAGATTGTGTTTAGTTATTTCTCCTAGTTACTATATCATTTTGTAAACCTGAACAGGTTTCTTGCAGTGTATTCAAGGGGTAGGAACTGAAATTATGAACAATTTGTTGATGCCTTCATGAGAAAACTACACAAATTTGTCCTGCAATTTATATTAATTTGCTGTTTAATTCCTGCCGTGCTGGCTCCTTTTGATTTCTGATGTTTGAATTGTGAAATGTTAGCTGTAATCAGTCAGTTCGGTTTTAAATTGAATTGAACTGAAAAATTGAAAATCGAATTTACTAAAATCTGAAGTGAACTAAACCAATCATGTGGTAATGACAGTGTAATAAGAACCTAAAATTTACAGCACTCATGGTTTTCCTCAAACTTCGTTTCTCACTGAAGATTTTGTTGTTCTTTGTCTTGGTTCCATCCATTCTTCACTCAAATTACATTGGATTCATCATCTCAAATTCAATAAGAAGGAGAAGAAGAAAAAGAAGAGAATAGAGGGGAAAAAGGCTTCGGCTGTGAGTGAAAGAGAAGGGATTTGTGGGTCGTTGGTTCTGACAGGGAAGGAAGAAGGCTTCGGGCTTCGGCTATGGAAGAAGCTTCTTGATTCCCCTGTGACAGACTGAGAGCGGTCAGCGGAGCAGTGGCAAAATGGTGAAATTTTAAGAAATTGGTTGGTTCGGCTTTTTCATTTATTTCGGTTAACTAACTGAATCAAACTTGAAAATTAAAATTTCTTGAAATTATAAATAGAACCCCTAACTCTAGCATTCTGAAAGTTGAATATTGGGGCTGTACATGGGATGGGCTCAAGTTGGGTATAAAAGTTTAAGTTAATTTTGTCCTCGTAAAACTTACCCAATCCAATCCTTGCTTTATGAAGATTAACTTCCCTCAAGAAAACAGTAATAAAAATGATCTTAAAAGCCCTTGACAATGATCAATAAGTAATTCAATAATATTAGAGTATTTTTAGTTTCAATTAGAATTAATTACACAAAAAAATCTAAAAAATTAACTCAAGATTATAATAATAAATTTAAAATTATGTCTTTATAACTCAAGATATTGTTGAGCTATTAAAAAGGATTTTCTTTTTGCTCTCAAAACTTCTTTTTATCTTAGATTTCGTATAATTATATTATTTTTTTTCTTAATTTTTATTTCTTTAAAATAAATTTTTTTAGAAGTTAAAAAAATTAAATTCTTTAAAAAGTTTTTTTTGTACACTTCTCTTTTATCTCAGATTTCATATAATTATATTTTTTTTTCTTGATTTATATTTCTTCCAAAACAAAGTTTCTTTTAAGTTAAAAAAAATTAAATTCTTTTATCTACTAAGATTTTTAAACATGAAAATTGACAAAAAAAATTAAATAGAAATTTTAGTTTTTCCTCATAATAAGAAAGAAATCAATTACATTGAATTTTTATATATATATATATATATATATATTATTTTTCTGCACTTTATTAGCTGAAAATTTAAGTCCAACCACTTATTTTGGTCCTAAAACCTAAAATAGAATGAGCTAAGATTTGCCAAAGAGAAAATAGGAGAACTTAACAAAAAATAAAGCCTACCACTTAATGCAAATGTTGCAATTAATCATGGGATAATTATTATACGCGGTTACTCAACTTTGCGAGTGTTTTTATAAAAGTTATTGAACTTTAATTTCATTTATAAAACTCACTTAACTTTAATTTGATTTCATAAAAGTCATTGTGATCGAAAATTAAACGTTTTCATATTAACCTACTAACCTGTCAACTAAAATTACCTAACTAATAGTTGCTAGCAGAGAAGAAACGGAGAAATACAAGAGGTTTGATGGCGAGAGAGGTAGTTGGATGCATTTTATGCATCCTTTTTTTTTGTTTTAAGAAACTATTAAAATAAGGTAATTTTATTTGTAAAATAGTTGACAGGTCAGCAGATTAACCTAAAAAATTTTAATTTTTTTTATCACAATGACTTTTATGAAGTCAAATTAAAGTTCAGTGAGCTTTATAAAAGAAACTGAAATTCAGTAACTTTTATGAAAACACTCATAAAGTTAAGTGACTACATATAATTCTTTGATCAAAATCAGTAGTTAAAACTTGAGTCTAGGATTATTGATAAGTTCATGATTTGGAACCAACTCGAAATTAGCGCTCCTAATGGTTTTTTTTTTTTTTAAAAAAAATCAAATATTAAACTATAGAGAAATGAAATGAGACTACCTCGACTTAGAGGCCGAGACAAACGACACCTGCTTTAAAGGATTACAATATGAAGGATAAATTATGAAGAGCTTGATTCACTAGAGAGCTACTTTGTTACAATCCCTCATAATAAAAGAGAAGGAAACCTTGTCCAAAACAGAAGACAAGGATTTCATTATCTTCGATAATGCATTGTAAGGGTGTACATGGAACCGTCCAAACCAATAAAACTGATGAAACCATACTAATTCGACCCAATTTTTATGGTTTTCATTTGAGTTATATTGATTACTGATTAGAAATTATATAAACTGATATATGTTGATTTGGTTTCCATTTTAAAAATTATTAAATCGATACAACCTGAACTGATACTTATTAAAAATAATTAAGAAGAAAATAATTAAGAAGAGAGACCATGAACACCCCTGTAAGTAAATATTTTTTATGGTATATGACGAAATTTGTAAAGACTTATTATCAATAGGTCTAATTTGGAATTGAACTCGTTAAATTGTCTTTTTTAATTAATAAATGACAATAATTTTAATTATTCAATTTAATGTATACATGAGTAAGAGTTGAGTTACAAAAACCTTAAAAAGTGTTGCATGAATCTAAAGAATTAAAACAAGCACAACTTAAATTATCAAATTGAACCTAACTCAAACCCAACCCATTTTATCATAAAAATCAAAGATATGGGTTTTGCAATTTGTTTTGTTGGTTTCGATTCTAAACTTTCCAAACTTACTTGGTCAGTTTGATTTGGATAAACATGATAAACTTGACCAAACTAACCCATGTACACCATATGCCTTGGATGCTTAAGGGAATAATGCCTCCTTGTAGGCCTTAATGACCATCTGCAAATATCCTTCAACAACCATGTTATGGAAACTTAATCTCTAGCAAACAAAACAACTTCCTGATAGGTTAGACTTTCCAACATCAAAGGGTCATAGATACCTTTATAAGATTTGCATATCCATCCATACAGAAGGCCATGGTGGTTTTGGCTATTGCTGTTGTAAATCCCAATCTTTTCCTCCTGTTGACTGCAACATCAAAGTTAATTTTGATACCATCAGGAGAAGGAGGCCACTAAGAATGCATGATAGTTAGAAATTGCCTTGTGCGATGGAGGAATCATCTGTTGTAAGGTTCGTTTGTGCTTCCATACTAAAAATGATTTATCACTCCCAAGATAACCTTACTGCATGGAAAGTCTTGGTGATTAAAAGTGAGAAGGTTTCTACTTTTCTAATGATGCCAGAGGAGAAAAATAAAAAAGATAGTGAACTCGGAGACTTTATCCTAATGTTGGAGATACGAACTAAGATCATGAAGGAACGAAACTAGTGGGGTTGGGCAATTAGGCAATTTTAATTTTAGTCAACGTAGGTGTCATGCATCAAATGCAATCAATATTATTTTTATGTAATCAATTAACATGCCCAACATATGGTGACAACACTTGTAACCCCAATTGGCCTTTAAGCCTATTTTGCCACCAAGAAACTTAAAGATTAAGAACAACCCAAAAACCTAAATATGGGTTTGGGGATTTCTTACTCAATGGGGCGTAGAATCAAATTCTACCCTCCAGGAAGCTAGATCTCCAATTATAGATCCTGTAATCTGTTCACACGAACCATGTGATCACGATTCAACCCTTGAACCATAACAACCTCCTTGTGCTTCTCCCTTGTTCAGTCAATAATACACGCAAGGTGGGAGTTTTAGGTCTTTTGTTTTCTTGGTTAATTAAAGAAATAATTTCTCTCGTTTAATTACTAAGGTAATGTAACACTCCTCGCCCGTCTACAGTTTAGCCGAGCAAGGCGTGCTACATTTGGTGTCGGAGCAACCTATACCGTCTTGTCATGTACAATATTAATTTAATTATATTATCTTACACGTGAAAAAATTTTTTTTTCATTTTTTATGGAGACCCAAATAGAGTCTCTTTTATTTTATTCAGTGCATGGCGGGTTTCACTGTTACCTGTTAAAAACATTTTATATCATTTTCATATTTTCATACATCATCTAGTTTCTCATATCAATTTTCCATGCATTATATTATATCATAGATCATATAAAATTTCAAGAAAATAAATTTCAATTCATTCATATAAACCTCATACATTCATATAAAATTTGTATACAGTAATTTACAATTTATTTACATTCACAAAATGATGTACATAGTTTACTTACATACAATAACCAAAATACAAAAACCTAAATACATACATGAGCCCTACCAAAATAACTGATGAGGTGATAGACACACTAGCAGATCTGATCAACTCTCTATCTGCGCTCTACTGCTAGTGCTGCTGCTAATACTGCTCTCCAGTACCTACGCGAAGGAAAAACCAACGTGCTAAGCATAACGCTTAGTGGTGCATAAATTAAAGTAGAAATAACTAAATAATTAAGGATAATTATTTCATGTATATTTTCATAAAGAAATATAGATTTCATAAATTTTGAGTCGTTTACATATTTATCGAGCTTTGGGAGCAAATCAGTTTATCAGAATCTTTTCTGTTTATCTATTCCATGTTCAGTCTTATTACTCATATTTGTGATCTCTTTGTGTAATTATTTAAAATTTAAGGTTTATTACTAATATCTGTGCCCAAGTAACCTATAACAAACTATAAAGATTGGATACATGGGAGTATACTAGTTAATTATTCATATGTCTAACATGTATACATCTGTCATGTTAGGCACAAGGCTAGTGGGCAGGCATAAAGTCAGATATCAAATCAGGCACAATGGCCAATGGGCAGGTATAAAGCCAGTAGAATAATCATCTTAGACATATATTATCTATCAATGATTATTCCTATGGGTAATACTGCAATCTGTAGTCCCTAATTAGTAAACCAATCGATCCATGCTATATAAATAAGTCTAGGTGTACTTTGGGCAAAATAGAGTTATTAAGTATTTATAATTTCATATTATGTGCTAGTTGTATTTAATAACATTTTCATGTTACTTATGATGGGAAACATAAATCCCACATGCATATTCATGTCACTTTTATGTTTAACAATTCATTTTTATTAACTTCATATCATATAACAAGTCATTTTATAAACCTTTCTCAAGGTCCAGATTTAATATCTTAAGTTCACTTAACAAATTGGTCAAAGTGTAGCTACTGTTTGGCCACACTTCCTTCATGGAAGTTGTTTCTCTATGTCTTATCTTTGTTTTTCTTTTTGAATCATGTCATTTGGAGTTTTAAAACTCAAGTTATGGTCAAATAACCAAAACTGATTCCTTAACTCACTCTAGTTTTAGAATCAGGCAAATTCTGGAGTCCATTTTTCCCTAATTATTTGGACATGTTACAGCTACTTTTAGGCCTAATGTTCTTCATAGAAGTTGTTATCCTATGTCTTACGATCACTTAGAATTTTGAATTACAATTTTTCAAGTTTTTTTATAATTAAGTATAGCAATTTAACTGGCCTAGACTCGGGTACCCTGTGTCTACATTATTCCAGGTTCAGGTCAGTAGTTTTAACTCCCATTTTAGGGTTCTTAGATTCACAATTTGAAGAAGGTTTCTAAATAAAAGTTAAACCCTTATTCTTAGGTTTCCAGAACAGTTTGACTCATCCCATTTGGGATTTCCTAGTGAGAGATATGCTATAAACACTATTCTGGGGTCAAGTGGTGGTTTAATCAAATTCTAGATTTTAATGAGCTGAATTGTTTTAGCCATTTGGCCTAGTTCCCTTGGGTTATGCGTTCTGGTCAAAATATCAATATTGTAGATCTATGTCTTATAAAAATTTTAGCATTGGTTTCATTGCATTTGCAATTTTGTAGACCAAGTTATGACATTTTTGCCAAAACTAGTCGGATAGGTTTAAGTCCAGAATTTCTAGACAATTTGGTTCTGGACAGTTTTGTTAACCCAATTTAGGCCAGAAATTTGGTTTGGTTAGAGGCATTTATGGGCTATGTGTTCTTCATGAAAGTTGTAGTCCTATGTCTAAGCTTTCCAATGGTATAAAATTCAGGTCATTTGGACCTGTCTAGAGGGAGTTATAGCCAAATGAATGTGTACTGTTCATTTGGTCATTTTTCTGGGTTTAGGGTATGGTCAGCCAGACTGGAACAGTAATTTGGTTAAGTTTTGGACAGAATTTGGGTATGGTCTCTTCATGAAAAGTGAGGCATTTTGACCCTAGTTTCATCTTCAATTGGCCTCATACCAATTGAAGCAACACAATTCAAGTTATGGTTGTCTAAGCATGCTGGACTCCTTAATCCATAAATCCTACATGAAAACACACTCCCAATTTTCACTTTCCACCAAACTCCCAAACTTCAATTGCATTCATGGCACTTCAAATAGTCAACAAACAGCCTCAATAACATCAATTTCAAGCCATACACAAAGTTTCCAAAGTTAGGTAAAAAACCCTAACTTCCATACTCAATTTGCATGCAATATATACCAAACTCATATCCAATCAATTTGTCTATCACATGTGCTCATAAATAACTCTAATAGACAATTAATTCAATCTAAAATCAACAAATCCTAACTCTTTTAATGGCTGTAAAAAATTAGGGTTACCGTCTTTTTTCATGATTTTCTTTTAATTTTATAAAATTTCAACTCATTTTTAACTAGAATTCAAAGTTTAATGAAGGAGGAAAGCATAATAGTGCACTAAACTTTAATAGTCACTTCTTAGACTTGTGGAAACCTTGGAATTTCCTCACTTCTTGGCAGCCAAACTTTTCCTCTTAGTGTAGGGATAAATTTTAGTGAAGGGTGTTTAGGGTTTTATGGGGAGAAAGCTTAGGGAATTCAAGCTTTAGCAAACAAAAATGGTGGGAGGCTTCTTGGAGTAAGGTTCGACCATGAAGAGCGAGGAAGAAGAAGATGGGTGTTTTTAATTCATTTTGACTCCTTTTTATGTCTTGTTTATCCCTTAGTATGTGTTTGTTAATTTCCCATTGGTTAGGTTTTTTAATGATGTCATTGTGACATCATGCTTACCTCAAAATTTTTATTTCCTTTTCTTTTCTTTTCTCTTCCCATTTCAATTGTATTTTTCATAATTTAATTTATTTATGTGTTTTAATTTCTCTTATTTTAATTGAAATTTAGGTCAAACTTCAACTCTGGGGTTGAAATGACTAAAATGCCCTTCGTTATACTGATCGAGTTATTTTTGGTCTGTACTGATAAATAAATTCTCCTGAATTTTTTTTGACATTACTAATGTCATTTATACCTCCGTAAGCCTTTAATTAAGTATTAAAAATTATTTCCTAGGGTTCCTCGAGGGTCTGGGGTCGACAACTGCCTTCACCGTTACTTCTCAGTATGGTCACCCATTGCCGTAGCTCCAGCTCATTTAACCCAGTTATACTTCGCTTCTTTTACTTTTCTTTAATTTTACTTAGTCTGTATTTGTTGTCCCAAAATAGTCCAAGAGGGGGGGGGGGGGGGGGTTGAATTGGACTTTACAATTTTTCAACCCTTGCTTGTAGCCTAATAAAAAATTGTGGCTTTGTTCAACTAGGTGCTCTTTTATATATTGTGAAAATGATATGTGTTTCAATAATGTGTCCCTAAATTTCAATTCAAGCTTCAATCAATGTTTATAGCATTTTTTGACATAACATGCATCACAAGATATTCAACCAATTTCTCAACCTACTCAATATATCTTTAAGTATATCAACTCAATCTATTTAATCAATCATTCAATAATATGCATAGAAATTTAAATTACATAAAAGTAAAGAGATTAAGGTTGGAGAAATCAAACACAATGATTTATATAGTGGTTCGGCTTAACTAGCCTACATCCACTCTCTTAAAGAACCCTATTTGAGTCTTCTCTCCACTATTTGCTCTTTTAAAGGCAAGAGAACGAAAGCCCTTTATCACTTTTTCAACACTAAGCTTTTACCAAGGTAGCTTAAACCCTTGACAAGTGCTATCTCAAGCACTCACACTCTCAAGCTTCAATAGGTGCTTATACAACCTCTCTTGAATGCATTTTAATGTTTTAACACTCACTCTCACTCAATACAAATCAAAATATAAAGAAGGGATGAGTTGATTTGCTAATAGTAGCTCAAAGACTTTAAAGCTCTTGAATGAAAGCAATAAATGAAAAATCAAGATTGAAGTGCAAATGTAAGCTTTCATCAAATGTAAAATGAAGTAAAAAAGGTGTATTTATAGTCCCAAATCATTTTAAACCGTTTGAAACCTTTTTGGAACGTTATAAACTCTGTTCTAGGCAAAATGGCCATTATTTTGTCTTTTTGTGCGAAGTTAAGCAACTCTGATCATTTAGCAAACTAATGAAATTTTGACGACAGTAGTAAACTAGTTAGCAAACTAATGTTTTAGCAAACATATTAGCAAACTAATAATTTAGCAAATAAGTTAGCAAACTAATTTACCAGATGCCTATTTCAAATTGTAATCTTTTAAAAAAATCTAATTTAGACCTGAAGAAAAATATATTTTAATAGCAATATCGAAGGTCATGATGAGAGAAAATTTTATAAAATAATTGAAAGAAAAATAAATTTTGAGCTCCATTTGACTAAACTTTCATCTATTCTTTTTACACAAGTCCTAAGACCCAATTCTCAACTCTATGACTTTCATACCTTTACTTTGAGTCTTGGCTTTCATAATCTTGTTCTTTTTCAACTTGTTTTCATCTTGAGATGCCCTTAAGTGTTATTCTTCCTTAGATGCAACTTCAAATATTCTTCATGAATAAGAGAAAGAATCTACACATGACTTAAAATTGAGTTAGATAGATTCTATTTGAGTTTTGTTATCATCAAAATCAATGCTCATTTTGAGCTACACGGGGTCAATAATCTCCCCCTTTTTGATGATGACAAAACTCAATTGAATCATCAATCAAGAATAAATAAAAGTGTGCGTAAGTTTATGTATATCCAAGCAAGTTAGTATGCGGAAAATACTCCCCCTAAATATATGCGTACAAGTTAAAAAAAAAAAAAAAAATATATATATATATATATATATATATATATATATATATATATATATATATATATATATATATTGTCAGCTATACAAAACTCGCCCTGAATTTAAACTTAATAATTTGCACATAAACATACTTCCATTTTCAAAGTATAAGCACATATCCATTTTCCCAAAACAAAAGCACACATCCATTCCATTCTCCCCCTTTTTGTCATCATCCAAAAAGGAAATAGGAGATATTAATCCAAAAAGAATCAAGTTAGCACAAACTTAAAGTAGATAGTAGCAAACTGACAGAGCATTCAACAACAGTAGTAAACATACTAGGAAACTAAAAATGCAGATAGGAAACTAAAAATGCAGATTGTTTTCTAATCATTAAGTCTTTTGCTCCTTCGAATAACTTTGGAAGGCACCATCTTCTTCCTAAAAGGTTTAGCAGTAGGTGGCTGAGAAACTTGGTCACCCAAAGGCTCATGCTTCTGGGGCTCATCCTCATCAGATGGAGTTTAAAGGGCAGCTGCCAGAGTCTGGTATGGATTGGACACCGTAGACTTAACTCTTTTTCTGCTTTTCTTGGCCTGAGGTGCTTCAGTTGCAGAAGGTTTAGATGGATCACTCTCCTGCTGAGCCTTTAAAGAGTCTTCCTTCCTCTGTGGAGATTCAACTACAGGTTCTACAATGGGCTCAATTACAGATTCTACAATGGGCTCAACTACAGGTTCTACAACCTGTTCACTAACAAGCTCAACAACAGGTTCAGTTGCAGGTTCTTCAACCTATTCACTCTCATGTTCCACAGAAGCAGTAGACTCACCAAGCCCAGTACCTTCACACTCAACATTACCATGATCAAAAGCATGAGTATCATGAGTAGAGGGGCCACCTGCAGGTACATTAGTCTCAACTTGGGTTGTGAAACCAGTTTCCTGTCCCTGCTTAAAAGCTGCAATTTGTTTCTTTAACTCCTCATTTTGAGTAAGCAAATGACTTACTTTGTAATCAACCACATCCACAAATTTTCTCAGAAGTTCAATAGACTGATTTGTTGTACTGAATTTCTCATTAATGAAAGCTCTTAGCCCTTGAAGCTCACTCATAATCTCACTTTGAGAATCTAAATCAAATTTAGCTGTAGAAGATCCACCTTTTTCAAAACGTTTCTTTCTTCCATCAGTATCAGAATGAATTTCTCTAAGCACAATTAAATCTGCCCTAGAACTTTCCTTAGAGACATTTATATCCAACTCTTTAAATAAGGCAGTCAAGAGATGTGCATAAGGTAATTTACCAATCCCATAAGCTTTACACATATTCTTGAAAATCAGATATGCCAAATTCATTCTTACTCTGTTAACAATATGCCACATGATGCACATATCCAAGTAACTCAAATATCCATAACTGCCAGATTTAGGACAAAAGATATAATTCACCATACTGTGAATAATCTTAATGTGCTGAAAAGCTTTTGTGCTAGTGAATTTTTCACTAGTGGCAGTGTTGGCAGGAAAGACTTCATTTTCAAATTCAGCCAAGTTAAAGCCTGGAACTCTAGCAACATCTCTATGAGTAGAGATTTTATTTCCATCATTTGACAATTTTAAGGCTTTAGCAATCAACTCAATAGAAATGTCATATGCTCTGTTATTCAAAGAGACCTCAATTATGTCTTCTTCATTAACTATTTTTAAAGTTCTATAAAATTCTTGGACTAGTCTAGGCTAGTAAACATCAGTGCATTCACAAACATTCATCCATTCTTGAAATTCAAAGAGTTCCTTGAATTGGAAATTTACCTGATCAAAATTATCCCATTTAATGAACTTACAATCGAGAAGCGCTTTGTCAACAATAGAGCCCAAAGATTTTGTAGCACCCTTTTTGCATTGAGTATCAATCCCTCATATTTTCCTTCCCTTTTTCTTTTCCAGTGCCGTCACAGCAGGTTCGACTTCCTTAGATGGGTCGGAGGATACACTGGCCGATTTAGTTTCTGGTGTTTTCTTCTTTTCCTTCAATTTCTTCTTTAATGCGGCAACTGGGAGTTCTTCAGATGACGACGAGGACGAAAAGGTTACGGCTGGGGTGCGAGCCATGAATGGTGAATTTGAAACAGTGAGGTATCGGGAAAGATGGATTCCGACGCAATGAAAATGAGTGAGAGATTAGAGAGTGAAATATGCGCTCTGATGAGTATGAGTCAGTGTTAATGACAAAAAAATTATAATGGTAATACCATAAACCAATGCAGAGGAAAGAGAGAATCGGGTATGGCGAGAGAGAGAAAAAAATAGAGTGAAGATAAGTGACGGTTCCGTATAGCAGTGGGTAAGATTTCTTAAGTCCCGCGCTTTCCCTCTTATAGTGTACCTTATTTGAATTTTATTTTTATTTCAAATGTATCTATCTATCTATATATATATATATATATATATATATATATATATATATATATATATATATATATATATATATATATATATATATATATCTGACACAACAAAGAATATGTGAATGGGTAAGAGCATTGATTGGCGCGCAGAAAATTCAAATCACAATCACTTTTTGGTTTGAAATTTGAACAGTACACGATACAGTAAACTAATTTTAGGCAAGCAACATTAGCATACAACTTAGTAAACTAATTTCACGAGTACACAAATAAGTTAGCAAATGTTGTTTAGAGTTTTCTCAGCAAACTTATATCACAGCAAATTACTTACACATTGGATAATATGCAGATATATTAAATCAATATGAATTGAATTTCAAGCAAGTGGTTCACTAATGCCAATTTCCCTTCTAATTTTGCAAAAAGTTTCCTCATTGAGTGGTTTTGTAAAAATATCTGCAAGTTGATTTTCAGAAGTAACAAACTCAATTTTGATATCTCCATTTTGAATATGATATCTAATAAAATGATGTCCAATCTCAATATGTTTTGTTCTTGAATGTTGGATTGGATTTTTGATCAAGTTTATGGTACTTGTGTTGTCACACCTAATTGGTGCATGATTATATTTTAAACCAAAATCCTCCAATTGTTGTTTCATCCGTAAAATTTGAGCAACACAACTACCAGCAGCTATATATTCAGCTTCAGCTGTAGACAGAGCCACTGAAGTTTGTTTCTTACTGTGCCAAGAAACTAGTGCAAGACCAAGAAATTGACAAGTACCTGAAGTACTTTTTCTATCCAATCTACTTCCAGCAAAATTTGAATCACTATAACCAACAAGATTAAATGATTCACATTTTGGATACCATAAACCAATTGAGTGTGTGGCAATGAGGTATTTGAAGATTTTTTTAACTGCACTTAGATGTGATTCTTTTGGACATGATTGAAATCTTGCACACAAGCAAACATTAAAATGTATGTCTGGCCTAGATGCAGTAAGATACAAAAGAGAGCCAATCTATCTCTATAAAGCTTTGTATCTACTTTTTACCTTTTTCATCATTGTCCATTTGAATTGTTGAACTCATAGGAGTGCCCATGCTCTTCAAATCTTCCATTTTAAATTTCTTCAACATATCCATGATGTACTTTGATTGACTTATGAAGATGCCATCTTTCATTTGCTTAATTTGAAGTCCAAGGAAGAATGTGAGCTCCCCCATCATGCTCATCTCAAATTCATTCTGCATAATCTTAGAAAATTTCTTGCAAAGAGATTCTTTAGTGGCACCAAAAATAATATCATCAACATATATTTGCACAATGAGCATATCATTATGATACTTCTTAACAAAAAGTGTTGTGTCCACTTTGCCTCTTTGGAAATCATTTTGTAAAAGGAATTTACTAAGCCTTTCATACCATGCTCTAGGAGCTTGTTTTAAACCATATAAAGCTTTAGTAAGTTTATAAACATGATTTGGATGCTCATGATTTTCAAAGCCCGGAGGTTGTGCAACGTACACTTCCTCATCAATATAGCCATTTAAAAGTGCACTCTTAACATCCATTTGATAAAGCATAAAATCCTTGTAACATGCAAAGGCACACAACATTCTAATAGCTTCAATTCTAGCAACCAGAGCAAAGGTTTCATCAAAATCAAAACCTTCCTCTTAGTTGTAGCCTTAAGCTACTAGTCTAGCTCTATTTCTAACAACATTGCCTTTTTCATCCATTTTGTTTCTAAAAACCCATTTAGTACCAATAATTGAATTATTTTTCGGTTTAGGCACCAAATTCCAAACTTTGTTTCTCTCAAATTGATTGATTTCTTCTTGCATGGCAAGAATCCAACTTTCATCATTTTGAGCTTCTTCAAAACATTTAGGTTCAATTTGTGAAACAAAGGCAACATTACCAAAATATTTTCTCAATTGTGCTCTAGTCATCATCCTTTGAGATGGATCATTAATGATGTCTTCTTAGGGATGATTTCTATGGAATCTCCATTCTTTAGGTAAATCTTCATGTTGGGGCTCATTCACTTGTAAATCTTCCAAATATGGCATTTCTTCATTGATTTGATCATTGTTGGCATTATGGACATCTATTGTGGTATCTCCTTGTGTTTCTTCATCTTTGTCATCCATTTGTTCCATTTTTTGACTTGATTTTACATTATCTTTTTCAAACACCTGCTCATTATTATCATCAAAAACATCTTTCCTTCTAATAGAAGGGTTAGCCTCATCAAACAAAACATGAATAGTTTCCTCAATAACTAATGTTCTTCTATTAAACACCCTATATGCTTTACTCTTTGTTGAATATCCAAGAAAGATTCCTTCATCGGATTTAGCATCAAATTTCTTCAATTTATCCTTCTTGTTATTTAAGATATAGCACTTACATCCAAATGCTCTGAAATATGAAATATTTGGTTGTCTTCCTTTCCAAAGCTCATAGGGGGTCTTTTTCAAAATTGGTCTAATCAAAATTCTATTCAACACATAATAAAAAGTATTAATAGCTTTAGCCCAAAAATACTTTGGCAAATTATTTTCATTCAACATGGTTCTAATCATTTCTTGTAGAGTCCTATTTTTCCTTTCTACAACCCCATTTTGTTGTGGTGTTCTAGGGGCTAAAAAATTATGGTTAATTCCATGTTTATCACAATATTTCTCAAATAAATGATTTTCAAATTCAGTTCCATGATCACTCCTTATAGATGTGATGCAAAAACCTTTTTCATCTTTGTGAGCAAATAAGAATGTCCATGTATATCTTGAATAGTCATCAACAATAACTAAAGCATATGTCTTCCCACCAAGACTAGCAGGAGACACAGGTCCAAACAAATCAAGATGAAGCAATTCTAATGGCCTAGTGGTAGAAACAATATTTTTAGATTTAAAAGATGCTCATATATGCTTTCCTAGTGCACATGCCCTACATTGAAATTCATTTTCATAATTAATCTTAGGAAGACCTTTAACAAGTTCTTTCTTGGACAATTTTGAGAGTGTATGCATGCTTGCATGTCTTAATTTCTATGCCATAAATAACTAGAATTATCAAAAGATACTAGACATGTACCATGATTAGTTTCGAAGTTATTCATGTCAAACAAGTAAATATTATTAGATCTATTTGCAATGAATAATGTGTCATTATCTAAGTTGTTGATTGTACAAAGAGAAGAAGTGAACTATACTCCAAAACCTTTATCACAAAGTTGGCTTACACTTAACAAGTTGTATTTCAAACCTTCAACAAGTGACACATCTTCAATGCAAGGTTTGGTTCTAATTGTGCCATTTCCAATTATTTTTCCTTTTCCTTTATCTCCAAATTTCACATGTCCTCCATCTACCATTGTGATTTTTGAAAACTTGTCGTTTTCACCAGTCATGTGCTTTGAACAACCACTATCTACATACCATTTTTCACTTTCCTTCATCCCTTTAAAACAAACCTGAAATTTAATCATTTAGCTTTAGGTACCCAAGCAACTTTGGGTCCTTGAGGGTTAGTGACCTTAGGTAAGGTTCCCTTTGGCACCCATACCTTCTTCAACTTAGGAAGACCTTTCCTAAGTGCACAAGAACTAATCATATGACCTCTTTTATTGTAATAATAACATGTGACACTAGGCAAGGAGGATGTAACGATCGGGCTCCAACCACTAGAGGAATTGTCCGCTTTGGCCATAAGCCTCATGGTTTTGTCCCATGGGTGGAATGGAGAACTTCCCAGGAGGTCACCCATCCTAGGATTTCTCTCAAGTGAGCACGCTTAACTCTGGAGTTCTTCCAACTCTCCAGGCCATTCCACCAAAAGGCGCCTCTAGTGATTAGTTCTCCCATTTTATGTATCATTACTTTTTGAACCCAAGACCATCTCCGTGCTTTGCCGATGTGGGATTTGCTTAAGGGACCTTTCTCTCCCGCTTTCGGGACTCAGCGTCCTTGCTGAGGTTTGCCCCACCATCGCCCAAGAGGACACGAGAGCGACTTTGATACCAATTGTAACGATCGGGCTCCAACCACTAGAGGAATTGTCCGCTTTGGCCATAAGCCTCACGGTTTTGTCCCATGGGTGGAATGGAGAACTTCCCAGGAGGTCACCCATCCTAGGATTTCTCTCAAGCGAGCACGCTTAACCCTGGAGTTCTTCCAACTCTCCAGGCCATTCCACCAAAAGGCGCCTCTAGTGATTAGTTCTCCCATTTTATATATCATTACTTTTTGAACCCAAGACCATCTCCGTGCTTTGCTGATGTGGGAAAGGTCCCTTAGGCAAATCCCACATTGGCAAAGCACGGCCGATGTGGGAAAGATCCCTTAGGCAAATCCCACATTGGCAAAGCACGGTCGATGTGGGAAAGATCCCTTAGGCAAATCCCACATTGGCAAAGCACGGAGTTGGTCTTGGGTTCAAAAAGTAATGATATATAAAATGAGGGAACTAATCACTAGAGACGCCTTTTAGTGGAATGGCCTGGAGAGTTGGAAGAACTCCAAGGTTAAGCGTGCTCGCTTGAGAGAAATCCTAAGATGGGTGACCTCCTGGGGAGTTCTCCATTCCACCCATGGGACAAAACCGTGAGGCTTATGGCCAAAGCGGACAATTCCTCTACTGGTTGGAGCTCGATCATTACAATTGGTATCAGAGCCGCTTGCGTGTCCTCTTGGGCGATGGTGGGGCAAACCTCAGCGAGGATGCTGAGTCCCGAAAGGGGGGGAGAAAGGTCCCTTAGGCAAATCCCACATTAGCAAAGCACGAAGTTGGTCTTGGGTTCAAAAAGTAATGATATATAAAATGGGGGAACTAATCACTAGAGGCGCCTTTTGGTGGAATGGCCTGGAGAGTTGGAAGAACTCCAGGGTTAAGCGTGCTCGCTTGAGAGAAATCCTAGGATGGGTGACCTCCTGGGAAGTTCTCCATTCCACCTATGGGACAAAACCGTGAGACTTATGGCCAAAGCGGACAATTCCTCTAGTGGTTGGAGCCCGATCATTACAGAGGATGTAGATGCTTTAATGAAATGATCCTTGTATTTACCATTGTTCATGAAACCATCAAAACCAATTCCATATTTTTCATTTGAAATTCTTTTGTTTTCAAGAAGTACATCTAGAGTTTCTTTTCCTTTTGTAAATTTTGCCAAATCATTTGTCAAAGATTTTATTTTAGCTTCAAGAACTTTATTTTTCCCAATGAGCTTTTCACAAGTTTCTTTTGAGATTTTTAACTCTAAATCTAGCTTTTTAAATAAGGGAATTTGTCCTTTGTAAAATTCATTTTCTTTATACACATTGGACATGGCAATATTTTGTGATCTCAATGATTCAATTTCTAAATTCATTTTTGTGCACTTTCTCTTGTAGTTTTTATATTCATCATATACTTTAGCAAATGCAAGTTCAAGTTCCTATACATTAGGAGATTCAGAAGAGTTTACCTCATTATCACTTTCTTCTTCCTTTTGTGAACTTTAGACTTTCTCTTCGAATGCCATCATACAGAGGTGAGCAGTCTCCTTGTCACTTGATTCATCATTTGAAGATTCTTCACTGTTGCTCCATACTACTTTCATAGCTTTCTTGCTCCTGTCTTCTTTTCCTTTCTTCTTTTTGAGCAATGGACATTTGGGCTTGATATGTCCTGGTTTGTAACACTCATAACATACAACTTCTTCTTTTGAATCCTTGAAACGTTTATCCTTGGGAGTATACTTTTTCAAGAATTTCTTGTATTTACTTCCTCCCTTCTTGAAAGCTCTTTTGAATTTTCTTGCAAGCATAGCCATTTCATCATCATCATCACTTGAAGCACTTGAGTTGTCACTTGAGTCAACTTTAAGTGCAACTCCTTTCTTCTTATCTTCATCCTTATTTGACTTGAGAGCAATGCTTTTCTTCTTCTTTTTCTCATTTTCAACTTCATCTTTCTTGTATACCATCTCATGTGTAATGAGGGATCCAATGAGTTCATCATAGGTGAAAGTTTTAAAATCCTTGGTATCTTGGATAACTGTAGTCTTTGCTTCCCAAGATTTTGGAAGTGATCTAAGAATTTTCTTCACAAGTTCAGCTTCCTCAAATCTTTTACCAAGTGCTTTGAGAATATTGACAAGATCGGTAAACCATGTACTCATATCCGCAATTGATTCTCCTGGCTTCATCTCAAATAGCTCATAATCTCGGATAAGGAGGTTTGCTTTGGACTCCATGACGACATCCATTCCTTAATAAGTCACCTCAAGCTTTTCCCAAATTTTCTTAGCAGATTGACATCCTGAAACATGATTGTATTCATTAAGGTCAAGTGAGCAATGCAAAATATTAATAGCTTTAGCATTTACAGAAATTTTCTTTCAATCATTGTCATTATATTCATCCTCATTTTTAGGAACTTTAGTATTTCCTTGACCATTCTTTTGAGGTACATGTGGACCATTTTTAATAATTCTCCATGCATCAATATCTACAGATTGTATGAAATTTCTCATTCTCACTTTCCAAAATGAGTAATTTGTGCCATTGAAGAGTGGTGGTCTAGTAATTGAGTAGCCTTCAGCTAGTGGTGCGGGTATACCGGCAGTGTTGCTAGATGAACCAGCCATTGGGGATCACTCCAAGGTTGTGACACCTTAAGCAAGAGAGACAGGCTCTGATACCAATTTGTTGTCCCAAAATAGTTCAAGCCCTTGCTTGTAGCCTAATGAAAAATTGTGGCTTTGTTCAACTAGGTGCTCTTTTATATATTGTGAAAATGATATGTGTTTCAATAATGTGTCCCTAAATTTCAGTTCAAGCTTCAATCAATGTTTATAGCATTTTTTGACATAACATGCATCACAAGATATTCAACCAATTTCTCAACCTACTCAATATATCTTTAAGTATATCAACTCAATCTATTCAATCAATCATTCAATAATATGCATAGAAATTTAAATTACATAAAAGTAAAGAGATTAAGGTTGGAGAAATCAAACACAATGATTTATATAGTGGTTCGGTTTAACTAGCCTACATCCACTCTCTTAAAGAACCCTATTTGAGTCTTCTCTCCACTATTCGCTCATTTAAAGGCAAGAGAACGAAAGCCCTTTACAACTTTTTCAACACTAAGCTTTTACCAAGGTAGCTTGAACCCTTGACAAATGCTATCTCAAGCACTCACACACTCAAGCATCAATAAGTGCTTATACAACCTCTCTTGAATGCAATTTAATGTTTTAACACTCACTCTCACTCAATACAAATCGAAATATAAAGAAAAGATAAGTTAATTTGCCAGTGGTAGCTCAAAGACTTTAAAGCTCTTGAATGAAAGCAATAAATGAAAAATCAAGATTGGAGTGAAAATGTAAGCTTTCATCAAATGTAAAATGAAGTAAAGAAGGTGTATTTATAGTCCCAAATCATTTTAAACCGTTTGAAACCTTTTTGGAATGTTATACACTCTGTTCTATTCAAAATAGTCGTTATTTGATCTTTTTGTGCGAAGTTAAGCAACTCTGATCATTTAGCAAACTAATGAAATTTTGGCGACAGTAGTAAACTAGTTAGCAAACATATTAGCAAACTAATATTTTAGCAAACAAGTTAGCAAACTAATTTACCAGATGCCTGTTTCAAATTATAATCTTTTAAAAAAATCTAATTTAGACCTTAAAAAAATATATTTTAATAGCAATATCCAAGGTCATGATGAGAGAAAATTTTATAAAATAATTGAAAGAAAATTAAATTTTGAGCTCCATTTGACTAAACTTTCATCTATTCTTTTTACACAAGTCCTAAGACCCAATTCCCAACTCTATGACTTTCATACCTTTACTTTGAGTCTTGGCTTTCATAATCTTGTTCTTTTTCAACTTGGTTTCATCTTGAGATGCCTTTGAGTGTTTTTCTTCCTTAGATGCAACTTCAAATATTCTTTATGAATAAGAGAAAGAATCTACACATGACTTAAAATTGAGTTAGATAGATTCTATTTGAGTTTTGTTATCATCAAAATTAATGCTCATTTTGAGCTACACGGGGTCAACAGTATTCGGTCAATTTATATTTCCTTACTCTAGTTTGAGTGTAGTTCCAGATATCCTGGCTGTTTGAACAAACATTAGTCATCGGAATAGTAGAACGTACGGACTACCTACAGTGAGAGTATTACAAGTAACAACAACTTCTAATTCCTTTCATGTGAGTTGACATTTTATATTTTAGGGATTCCCATATCCCTAAAGTAAAACTTTAGCAATTTCCATATCCCTAAAACGGGTGGAAATCTTTCAAATTTAGTTATTCGAATCCCTAAATTTGAGTTAATAGAGATTAGTTGTCTTCCATTAAAAAGACAACCTTTCCATGTGACATTTTCTCATCCAATCATATCGATGAGTTGCCACCATCACATGATGCCACTTGGCATCTTATGCCACACCACTACCAAGCCACATTTCACTCATGGCTCTATAAGCCATATTAACCAAATTAATTCTTTTTTTAATATAATTTATATCTAATATAAATTATATCATAATTAAACTCCTATAATTATAGCCTTATATTTAGGGGAAGCCACGGTCTGGTTTTGAACCAGAACCAAAACCGAATCGAAACTAGTTCAGTCAAAACCGGAACCGGCTTCGAGCCGAACTGAAACCGTCATTCTGCGGTTTGGTTCAGATTCATATTTTTCATGCACCGTGAACTGGCGGTTTCGAACCGGATTGAACTGACGGTTTTGAATTGGACAAAACCGGCGATTTAAATACAAAAAAATTCAATAAATATCTCACCCCACTCTTAATTTATCTATATATATCATTAATTCTCTACACAATTATTTTCTACACTCTCTTTAATTCTTAATACTTTTTTAATTTCTCTTAAATTCTCTAAATAATTATTTTTTACACTCCTTTTAATTCTCAATACTCTCTCAATTTTCCCACTTTATTATTTTATATACTCACTAAAATTTTCAATACTATCTCAATTACTTTGTTGTTATTTTATATCCTCAATAAAATTTTCAATACCCTCTATTTTAATTTTTTTTTCTCTTTTATACTTTTTAATTATCAATTATCACATAATTTAAAAAAAAGGCAAGTAATAGAACTAGAAATTTTGATTCCTCTAAATCCTAAAGGGATACATAGGTAAAATAAAGTTCATACACTTTTTGCTAATTTCTTAAAAAAAAAATATTTTCATCTCTAGTTTTTAAATCAAGTTCAAGTCTTTACTTATTAAATTTTTCTTAAAGATAAATTATTTTCATTCTCTTTTTTCTTATTTTATTTTGATTGAAAGATTTCTAAGAAAAACTAAAATATTTTTACAAATATAACTTAAATTTTGAATCAATAAAATTTTTCTCTAATTTTTTTTGTCTAAGTCACCATTAAACAGCCCCTAAACTGCTCTCAAACCGTCCACTAAACTAGAGGTGGCCACGGTTCAGGAACCGCCGGTTATGGTTCTTGAACCACCGGTTTAGGTTCAGAGAAATATTGAACTTGAACCGAACCGCTAAGGGATGGTTTGAGGGGCAGTTCGTAAACCGCCGGTTCCGGTTCGAGCCCCGATTTAAAACCGTTCAATAGGCAATTTAGAGTTGAGCAGTTTGGAGCCGTTCAAGAGACGGTTTTGGGCAGTTCGAGGGATGGTTTAGGGCGGTTTAATAAAAAAAAATGGGAGAAAAAAAATTAGTAAAATAAATATTTCAAAAAAATAAGAAAAGAAGAAAACGATATTATTTGTGTTTGTAATAAAAATTAATAAAAAATGTGTTGACTTAATTTGAAAAAATTATATAAATGAAAAGAGATTAAATTAATTTTAGTTAAAAAAAAATAAGAAAGAAGGGCTTGAACTTAATTTTTTAGAAATTAAGTTGCCTACGTATCCTCTTGGGGTTTAGAGGAGTCAAAGCCCGCGTAGTTCTCTTACCTTCTATTTAGAGTTAGATAACCCCCTTACCCTAATCACTTCCACAACCGCTTGATCCCGTTATTGTTCCATCGGTTACTATGTCATATAAATCCTCATCTTCTTCACGTGTAATCTCTTGTTGCCTTAAGGCTGCCCTAATCCAATCATCCAAACATGTTTGAGCTTCTAATGATTCAGGAACCATTTTGGATCGTGTTTCATCTAATATACTACCCCCTGCACTAAAAGCATGTTCAATTGCAACTGTGGAGACTAGTGCTGCTAAAATTTGTTTAGCAATTAGTGCAAGGGTAGGGAAAGTATTTGTGTGTTAACGCCACCAATCAAGTACTGGAAATTCTTTACTTGTACTACTATCACCAAACTCGAAAATAGTGGTTAAATAAATATCAAATTTAGAATTATTACCAAGGGATCCTCTAAGCCTTTTTTGCCTTTGTGATAAAGCACGATCACCCATGCTTATTCTGGAGGATGGCTCATTCTGAACTTGACAAGAAGGCTGAGATTGGAAAACTAACTGTTGGCTAGAAGAACAAAATTTATTATATAAATCTAAAATTAATTTTCTAGTTTCAACAATTATTGTATGAACATCAAAATCAATCTCATTATCAAGATTTAAACATGAATAATAAAGAGACAAATAATCATGTAAACCATCTAATTTACATCTAAGATAAAAAAACACAAGCAACAAGATAAAGTGGAGGAATATTTTTGAAATAATTCAATCTTTTTTTTTCATATTAGAAATGCAATCTTTTAAATTAACATCATTTTCATGGTTTTGCAATGCACCAACAATATTAAGACATTCAATCATAAATAAATGAGATGTAGGATAATAAACACCACTCAATGTATATGTAGTATCATTAAAAACTTTTAAAATATCCAAAAGTTTTGTACAAATATCTCAATTTTGTAGATATAGTTGAACTTGTGGCACATTATTGCTAATAAATATGCACAATAAATTTCTATATCCAAATGACTCGTTTATTAATTCATATGTTGAATTCCAATGAGTGGGAACATCTCTTGGAAATCTTTTTGGTCTTCTATTATTTATTTTACAAAATCTAGCCCATTCTTTCATAATTTGTGGATGTCCCCATAAAAATGAAATTGCTTTTTTGATGGGAGAAATAAATTCATCAAGGGTTCTTAAACCATCTTGCACACACAAATTTAAAACATGACATGCACACCTAATATTAAAAAATTTTCCCCCTAAACTGGGCTGGCAAATTTTCTTAAGGTCATTAATTGATGCAGAATTTGCAGCAGCATTATCAAAACCAATTGAAAAAATTTTATAAACTAATCTATATTCTTCTAAAATATTTTTAATCATGCTATAAATATTATCAGCAATATGTCTCTCATCAAAAACACGAAATGCAATTATTCTTTTTTGCATGATCCAATCATCACTAATCCAATGACATGTTACCACCATATATGAATATATTTGCCAATGATCACTCCAAATATCACTACAAATAGAAACTCGTGCACTCATATTTAAAAAAATTTCTTGTAATTCTTTTTTTCCTTTTCTAAATAAAGAAAAAACATTGCGTTTTTAAGTATTTCTAGGAATGTGTTTTGCATTAGGATTTAAAGCATTTTGACAATAATTAATAAAACCAAGTTTTTCACCAAAATTAAATGATAAATGCTCAATAAAAATTATTTTTGGTAATTCATCTATATTTTTCTGATCAGAATATTGAAATAAAGATTGAGATTTAGAATTTGCATACCTGGATATTTGAGTTTGAGACTTATCATGCCTAATTTTGGTCAAATACTTTTGCTCTAAATGCCTCTTGAATGTGCCATATCCACCTCCCATTTTAAACTTGTAAACTTGGCCACAGTAATTGCAAATTACATCAAATGTATTTTCAGATTTTCATTTTTTTGTAAAGTGGATTTTGAAAATATCGGATGTGAGTGCTTTTTTTACCTTGTCTTTCTCAGCTTGTTGATTTTGGCTTTCTTGAGTGTGTTGGAATAACTCTTGAATTTCAGCATCATTATCATCATCCCCAATTTGCTCCATTATGTTGTCTAAATCAGCTGCAGTAAACTCATTTGGATTTGGGTATGTTGATTCACCAACCTTACTTTTCCCCTTGCTAGTTGATGAATTTCCAAATCCACTACTTGCCATTTTCTCAAAAAAAAAAAAATGGTATGATGAAATTTTAAAATTAAAAAAAAAAAAGTAGTGTAGAAGATAACAAAAATAGAAGGTACTAGAAATTTAAAAAAAAAAAGTGTAGAAGATATAAAAAAAAAAGATACTAGAAATTTGAAAATAAAAAAATAGTGTAGAATATTAAAAAAATAGAGGAAGTAGAAATTTTTATGAGGATATAAAAAAATAGAGTAATAGAGAAAATATTAAATTTTAATAATAATATAAAAAAATAATAATCAAGTTATTGAGTAAAATAATGAAGTATTAGAAATTTTTATGAGTGTATAAAAAAAATAAAATATAAAAATTTAGAGAATATTGAGAATTAAAGAGAGATTTGAGAATAATTGCATAGAGAATTTGAGAGATTTGAGAGAATTTAAGAATTATGTGAATGAATTAAGGGGGTGAGTTGGGGTATTTATAGAGATTTTATAAAATTTTATTTCCAAAATTATCCCTAAAAATTAATTGTTTTTTTACTATTTAAGGGACTAAAGAGTAATTTTATAATAAAAATAAAAAAAAATTGTAACGATAACAATTTTTACTGTTTGAAATTTAAAAAAAAAAGTTGAAAAAAAAAATGTAAACATTGCCATTTTTACTGTTGAAATTAAAAAAAAAAAGATTAAGAATTTTCTTTTTAATAAGGAAATGACCCATGAATTGATAGTTGCAGAGTGCCGCCGGGGGGGGGGGGGGGAGTGTAACACCCTCACTGTAGCAATTCCGTATATTCTAATATTTATGTGACCGGTATCGGTGCGGACAGCTAGAATGACTGGAAAAAATATTTAGACTAAAGTGAGGAGCCATAATTAACTCAAATATTAATAAGAAAAATGTAGGAAAAATTTTAGAAATAAAATACAACCAAGTTAAATGAGCCGGTGCCCTAGCGATGGGTAACTCAGTGGGAAATTGCGGTCCTCGCAGCTAGGAACCCTAAACTCGGGAGAAATTTCATAAAATAATTTTTGGGACTTCAGAAAAGAGTCATCGAGGTTTCTATGGCATTAGAATGCCAAGAAAAGGCTTAGAAAAAATTTTCGATCGGTACAAATGATTTTGGCTAAATAAGCTAAACGGAGGGCATTTTGGTCATTTCGTCTTCAGAGACGATTTTTGACCGATTTGTCCAGCTAAGTAAATAATTATTATGACATAAAATATGAATAAATATTGCTAAAAATTGAATTAAAAATGAGTAGAAAAGAAAATAAAATAGAATTTAATTAGATTTATGACATAAGATGACATCATTAAAAAACTTCCCACTAATTAGAATTTGACAAGCCAATTTATAAGAGATAAAAAGGGAAAAAAAATGAACTTAAAATGAGATAAGAAACAAAAGAAACTAGCAGCTTCTTCATATGAGCGGAACCAAGAAAGAGAGAGAGAGAGAGAGAGAGAACAAAAGACCTCCATGAAAGCTCTTACTCAAGTTTGATTTTCCCTAAGCTTTCCACCCCAAAACCCTAAACTTCCTCCACAAAAATTATCCCTAAACCTTGACGAAGTATAAGGCAGCAGAAATTTGAGGAAATTTTGAAGTTGGGCAAGTCCAAGTTAGGTCACAAGAGAGGTTAGTGCTTATTTTTACATCTCTCTCTTTCTTTTCATGTTAGGGACTTAAATTGAGTAAGAAAATTGTGAGAAATTGAATAAAACATTAGTGTAGAGGTATGGATGGAATTCGACAGCCCTATGGGTATAGTAGTTTTGATGGCTTTCATGGATTCATAATGGGTTAGAAATGGTGTTTGAGGTGTTGATATAAAATGGATAGTGAATTAGTATGTTTAATTGATGTATGTGCATGAATTGAAATTTGAGACTTAGAGCTCTTGAACTAAATTGAGAGATTTGTATTTTGAGGGTGAATTAGTGTTTTAATGGTCAATTAGTGACCATTTATGGTGAATTGGATTTAAATTGGAGTGAGTTGTGGTATTAAGAAGTGTATTGGTATGTTGCCTCTCAAGGTACTAGAATACTGGACTTGAGTCTAGTGTGCTCTTAGGGTTATAACTCAAGCTAGGTAACTACAATTGGTGTAAGGCTAATTGGAGGTTAGACTAGACATAAAATGCAACAACTTTGATGGAGGAAACTATCCCAGAAAACCAATCTAAGTGGCTCTAAAAATTAACCTAATCCGGGTGACCAATATGCAGTCCTTGGAAAATAACTAAATGAATAGTATTTATTCATTTGGTCATAACTCAGTGTAGAAAGGTCCAATTGACCTGAATTTTTACCAGTAGAAAGTTGAGACATAGACCTACAACTTTAATGAAGAAAATAAACCCAAATTTTGACTATAACATATCCAAAAACTGACCTGCATTCTGTGTACAAAAAACTACAAAATTGATTCTGCCCAGAAATTCTGAAAAAATTACAATCGGGCCAGTTATAGTGTTTAGGCCATAACTTGAGCTACAAAACTCCAAATGGAGTGCTTCAAAAAAAGAAATGTAACTAGATACAATAAGAAACAACTTTGATGAAGAACATTTGGCCAAATTCTCACTGTAGAATGTCCTAATGGAACAGTGAACTCTACCACCCAAAACTGAAATTTTTTATTTATTCTCCAATGGTTAGAAGTATGGATTGGCAACTAATGCCAACACTTTTGGGAACCAAAATGTGGTAAATTTATGTGATTAAAACTCATGTAACTATTACATATGAGAAAGTCAATATTTTGACTTAAATGACCAAATGAATAGTAACCTTACATGTTAAGTATAAATATTCAAGAAATGACTTTGTAATATGCCCTAGTAGGCCTAATGTGATTGGTTTGAATAGGTTGGTATGCCAATAGGGTTCTGATAGCAGTACTGCATATGATATATGGCTCCATGCCATTTTATAATATGATGGCCTATGGCTATACTGATTATGATGTTATACTTGGCTTTATGCCTTATTGCTTTTATGGCTTATTAGCCATTATGTTTGCACACCGGGAGACATTGTGACCGATGGTGTGACGGCCCGAGGTACCTGGTACCTAGTGCTAGTTTACCCATTTATCCAGTCCGGTCAATTTGTATAGGTTACTTGGGCATGGAAAAGTATAAATGTAATTGAATAGATTATTAAAGGAAGTAAGGAAATTAAATATCAAGATAAAGATCAAGAATGATTACAATAAAAAGAGGATCAAAATTATCAAGAAAACAATTAATAAAATACTAGAAAGAGTAAATATCATAAAATGTAATTAGCCTTCGACTAAACAATAAGTTAGTAATTATTTATTTCTTATAAGCACAATAACTAGAAAATTTTTATTTTTTATTTGCATATTATATTTTTTTGTATTATTGGCACCACTAAGCTTTATGCTTAGCGCGTCGCTTTTGCAACGCGTAGGTACTGAAGATTTGGACAAAGAGCCCAGTAGAACACAGACTGGGTGAGGCCGTTCACAGTTCTGCATAGTATCCTTGTCACCTCACAGGCTACAGTGCATTAGTAGAACACTAGGTCCCATTTTGGTATTTTATACTGTTTGTACTATTTGTAATCAAACTTTTATTTTCTCATGTATAAATTGAAACTTATGTAATATAATTTGGCATAAATGTCAGTATTTGTAAATTTGTGTTTATAAATGAAATGTATGTGATTATGATGTTAAAATGAATGAATGGCAAATGGAAATATTTTGAGAATTGATGTGAAGATTGGGGAGTTGTGGAATAGAATGACTATTTGAAGTGTTTTTCACAAGTTCCGAAGAACTGTTTTCTCCATTTTTAGCCGGTACTTCTATAAAATTTTCGAAACCTCAAATGAATTTAAAATTTCAATAAATGAGTTAAATTTCACAAATTGCACATCATATCCATGAAGAAATAAATTAAGGAAGGATAAAAATGATTGGAATAAAATATAGTGTATCGGTACACTGTGTGGCATATCTTGCTCGGCTACACGGTAGACGGGTAAGGGTTATCACATTTAGTGGTATCAGAGCTCAGTTTAGGCGTTTATGGGTCTAGATAGAGTCCATGCCATGCATTACATTTGTAAGAGTTAAGATGACACTAATGCAGATCTGTTTGTCTTTCTTATTTGATTAGGATATAGACCCCACGTCACAGAGAGCAGTAGATGAGGAAGTGGAGAGTCATGCTCCACTTGCAGCTGAGACTGGGGGCTAGGGAGAACCTACTCCACCAGCACCAGCAGTGCCTGCACAGCCTCCGTTGACTATGTTTCAGCAAATGGCTGAATTCTTCAGACAGATGGCTGGGGTTATGCCGCCACCACCACCACCTCCATAGCAGAAATCCCATCTGAAAAAACAGAGAAAATTTGGAGCTGTGGACTTCATGGGTAAGAAAGAAGATGACTTGGTGGCAGCTGAGAATTGGCTAGACCGCACCATAAGGGTATTGAAGCAACTACATTTCACCCCAGAGCAGAACTTGGAGGGTGCTGTGTCCCTACTTCAAGATGATGCCTATCAGTGGTGGGACACTGTATCTAGTGAAGTCTGACTACGACTAGTAACTTGGGATTTCTTCCTCGCTGAATTTAAGAAGAAGTATGTGGGAAGTGTGTACCTGGAAGACAGAAGAAGAGAGTTTATTAGTCTGAGGCAGAGGCAGCTATCAGTAGTGGAGTATGAGAAGGAGTTTGTCAGACTAAGCCACTACGGAAGAGAGATAGTCCTCACAGAAGCAGAGAGGTGCAGAAGGTTTGAAGAGGGGCTAAATGACAACATTAAAATAATGATCACTGCTTTGGGGATTACGGACTTCACAAAATTAGTTGAAGCCGCACTGAAAGTGGAAAGGGTCAGGGTAAGTGAATAGAATAGGAAAGATAGGCAGCGTAAGAGGGAATTTGGACCAGGGTAGTCAAGTATACCGACTGATAGTAAGAAGCTTAAGGGTTATGGTTTACAAGATCAGACACAGGGCCAGAGAGGCCAGACTGGGATATCTATAGCTAGCTCCCCAGGCACAGTAACAAGGGGATCTGCCCCAATACCTGAATGTATGCACTGTGGTAGGAGACACAAAGGGGAGTATCAACTGTTAACTAGAAAGTGTTTCAAGTGTGGGGCTACGGATCATTTCATAAGAGATTGCCCTCAGAGGAGTGGTTCAATAGCTCCAGTATAAGTTGATAGACCTGCCACTACAGTTCAAAGGGGTAAAAGATCGGGTAGAGGAGAGACGACTGACATTTCATAGAAGATTATTTCTGAGACAGTCGAAAGGCCCGAAGTCAGAGTGGCACCACGGGTATATGCTATGGAAGCTTAGGAGAAGCCGAACCCAAACATTGAGGATGAAACACAAGGAAGTGAAGAAGCAAGGAGGTAGCAGCTTCTCGATTACTTAAGTTAGGTAAATTTCGAGGATGAAATTTAAATTAGAGGGGAAGAGTTGTAACACCCTCACTGTAGCAATTCCGTACATTCTACTGTTCAGGTGACTGGTGTCGATCCGGACAACTAGAACGACTGGAAAAAATATTTAAACTAAAGTGAGGAGCCATAATTAACTCAAATATTAACAAGAAAAATGTAGGAAAAATTTTAGAAATAAAATACAACCAAGTTAAATGAGCCGGTGCCCTAGTGATGGGTAACCCAGTGGGAAGTTGCGGTCCTCTCAGCTAGGAGCTCTAAACCCAGGAGAAAATTCATAAAATAATTTTTGGGACTCCAGAAAAGATTCATTGAGGTTTCTATGGCATTAGAATGCCAAGAAAAGGCTTAGAAAAATTTTTCGATCGGTACAGACGATTTTGGCTCAATAATCCAAACGAAGGGCATTTTGGTCATTTCGTCTTCAGAGACGATTTTTGACCGACTTGTCCAGTTAAGTAAATAATTATTATGACATAAAATATGAATAAATATTACTAAAAATTGAATTGAAAATGAGTAAAAAAGAAAGAAAAGAAAAGAAAATAGAATTTAATTAGATTTATGACATAGGATGACATCATTAAAAAGCTTCCCACCAATTAGAATTTGACAAGCCAATTTATAAGTGATAAAAAGGGATAAAAAAAATGAACTTAAAATGAGATAAGAAACAAAAGAAACCAGCAGCTTCTTCATATGAGCGGAACCAAGAAAGAGAGAGAGAGAGAGAGAGAGAGAGAGAGAGAGAGAGAGAGAGAGAGAGAGAACAAAAGACCTCCATGAAAGCCCTTGCTCAAGCTTGATTTTCCCTAAGCTTTCCACCCCAAAACCCTAAACTTTCTTCACAAAAAATTATCCCTAAACCTTGAGAAAGCATAAGGCAACAGAAATTTGAGGAAATTTTGAAGTTGGGCAAGTCCAAGTTAGGTCACAAGAGAGGTTAGTGCTTATTTTTACATCTCTCTCTTTCTTTTCATGTTAGGGACTTAAATTGAGTAAGAAAATTGTGAGAAATTGAATAAAACATTAGTGTAGAGGTATGGATGGAATTCGACAGCCCTATGGGTGTAGTAGTTTTGATGGCTTTCATGGATTCATAATGGGTTAGAAATGGTGTTTGAGGTGTTGATATAAAACGGATAGTGAATTAGTATGTTTAATTGATGTATGTGCATGAATTGAAATTTGAGAATTAGAGCTCTTGAACTAAATTGAGAGATTTGTGTTTTGAGGGTGAATTAGTGTTTTAATGGTCAATTAGTGACCATTTATGGTGAATTGAATTTAAATTGGAGTGAGTTATGGTATTAAGAAGTGTATTGGTATGTTGCCTCTCAAGGTACTATAATACTAACCTTGAGTCTAGTGTGCTCTTAGGGTTATAACTCAAGCTAGGTAACTCCAATTGGTGCAACGCTAATTGGAGGTTAGACTGGACACAAAATGCAACAACTTTGATGGAGGAAACTGTCCCAGAAAACCAATCTAAGTGGCTCTAAAAATTCACCTAATCCGGGTGACCAATATGCAGTCCTTGGAAAATAACTAAATGAATAGTGTTTATTCATTTGGTCATAACTCAGTGTAGAAAGGTCCAATTGACATGAATTTTTACCAGTAGAAAGTTGAGACATAACAAACAAACCCAAATTTTGACCATAACATATCCAAAAACTGACCTGCAGTCTGTGTACAAAAAACTACAAAATTGATTCTGCCCAGAAATTCTGAAAAAATTGCAATCCGGCCAGTTATGGTGTTTAGGCCATAACTTGAGCTACAAAACTCCAAATGGAGTGCTTCAAAAAAAGAAATGTAACTAGATACAATAAGAAACAACTTTGATGAAGAACATTTGGCCAAATTCTCACTGTAGAATGGCCTAATGGAACAGTGAACTCTACCACCCAAAACTGAAATTTTTGATTTATTCTCCAATGGTTAGAAGTATAGATTGACAACTAATGCCAACACCTTTGGGAACCAAAAACTCATGTAACTATTACATATGAGAAAGTCAATATTTTGACTTAAATGACCAAATGAATGGTAACCTTACATGTTAAGTACAAATATTCAAGAAATGACTTTGTAATATGCCCTAGTAGGCCTAATGTGATTGGTTTAGATAGGTTGGCATGCCAATAAGGTTCTGATAGCAGTACTGCGTATGATATATGGCTCTATGTCATTTTATAATATGATAGCCTATGGCTATACTGATTATGATGTTATACTTGGCTTTATGCCTTATTGCTTTTATGGCTTATTAGCCATTCTGTTTGCACACCGGGAGACACATTGTGACCGATGGTGTGACAGCCCGAGGTACCTGGTACCTAGTGCTAGTTTACCCATTTATCTAGTCCAGTCAATTTGTATAGGTTACTTGGGCATAGAAAAGTATAAATGTAATTGAATAGATTATTAAAGGAAGTAAGGAAACTAAATATCAAGATAAAGATCAATAATGATTATAATAAAAAGAGGATCAAAATTATCAAGAAAACAATTAATAAAATGCTAGAAAGAGTAAATATCATAAAATGTAATTAGCCTTCGACTAAACAATAAGTTAGTAATTATTTATTTCTTATAAGCACAATAACTAGAAAATTTTTATTTTTTATTTGCATATTATATTTTCTTGTATTATTGGCACCACTAAGCTTTATGCTTAGTGCGTCGCTTTTGCAACGCGTAGGTACTGAAGATTTGGACAAAGAGCCCAGTAGAACACAGACTGGGTGAGGCCGTTCACAGTTTTGCATAGTGTCCCTGTCACCTCACAGGCTACAGTGCATTAGTAGAACACTAGGTCCCATTTTGGTATTTTATACTGTTTGTACTATTTGTAATCAAACTTTTATTTTCTCATGTATAAATTGAAACTTATGTAATATAATTTGGCATAAATGTCAGTATTTATAAATTTGTGTTTATAAATGAAATGTATGTGATTATGATGTTAAAATGAATGAATGGCAAATGGAAAAATTTTGAGAATTGATGTGAAGATTGGGGAGTTGTGGAATAGAATGACTTTGGAAGTGTTTTTCACAAGTTTCGAAGAATTGTTTTCTCCCGGTACTCTGCCGGATTTTCTATAAAATTTTTGAAACCTCAAATGAATTTAAAATTTCAATAAATGAGTTAAATTTCACAAATTGCACTTCATATCCATGAAGAAATAAATTAAGATAAAAGTAATTGGAATAAAATATAGTGTTCCGGTACACTGTATGGCATATCTTGCTCGGCTATACTATAGATGGGTAAGGGGTGTTACAGGAGCAGGGAGGGGGTTCTTCTGGAATGCTAGCGCAAAGATGTGCTAGGTCCACTCTAACTGCAGTGCGACCTTGCGGTGCAGGACTGTGGGTTAAAATCGAATCGTCAGTTCAATTCGTTTCTAAATCAACGGTTTTAAATCGAATCGAACCTATGGTTCAATAATTTCATAATATATTAAACCTAAACCAAACCATGGGGAAACAGTTTAGGTTCAGTTTAACAACGGTTTTGATTTTGACTAATTTTGATTCGAGTTTGACCAGTCTGATTCCAGTTCGATTTCGATTCTAAACCAGACCATGGCCACCCCTACTCTAAACTGTCTTGAATCGTTCTTTTTCAAATCACCCTTCAAATCATTTTAAATAGAGGCTCGAATTGGAACAGGCAGTTCAGAAACCGTCTTTCAAACCGTCTTTTAGCGGTTTGGTTAAGATTCATAATTTCATTGAACCTGAACCGGCGGTTCCTTATATTTAACAATTATATATAAACTATTTTTCTTCTTATTACTCATGTAACACCCCAAATTTTTAAATAATTATTTTATATGTAAATTATAATATTTTACTTTATTAAATATTATGGAAATTAAATTTCAATTTTATGGATTTTTTAAATCGGGTTTGATTTTCTTGAGATAATAAATTTTTTCAATTTTTAAAAATTTATTTAAAGACCACATAGTAAATCTAAAAATATATTTGGACTTTACAAATTTTTTTGAGTTTTTTATAATTTTTTTGAAATTTTCAGGCCTCGTTTTGGGTCCCAGGACAAAGTAAAAATCGAATTTCGGATGTCTTGAATCGAACCGACTGAATCAAACCAAATCGAATCAGATTGATCGAATCAAACTGATCTATTTCTCTTTTTCTTTCCCTTCCCTCGTGCGTTCGGCACCCTCCCTTCTCCTCCCATTTTCTCTCTCCTCTTCCCTTTCCCACCCCAGCCGGCCACCCTCCCTTACTCCCCCCTCGCCGGCACTCCCTTCGGCAGCCTCCCTGTCGTCGGTTGCTGCTCCATTGGGCGGCAAAATGCTCCAGAAGTCCCCTCTTCACACGTGCGCCATTTAATCTTCCCAGTGTAATTTCGATTGATCCGACCACCAATTAGATTGAGTCTTGCATCCATTTTGTTCTGCTCTGCAAGAGCTTTCCAATGACACCTAGAACGTCCATTTTCATTGACGGTTTGTCCAATTTAAGCTCAAAAATTTTTAGCCCATTTCAATTTTTGGGCTGAATTTCTCTCAAACCAAGAACCCCACGGAGATTCTGAGAGTACTGGCATGCTCCACCCAGCGAGAGCTTCGCAGTGATATAAATTTCAAAATTTTTTGACATTGAAAATTTAATGAGTCCTAAGGACTTTGCAGTGTTTTTTCAAGCCTTAAATGAGCTTGTTTAATTTCATAAAAATTATATTTTAACTCGTAGTGTTGTGGGCTTTGCGTAGTTACCTTAAGGCCTTAAAACAGAATGGCAAACCAGTGGATGAATATGCCTCTGAGTTCTTAGAGTTAAGCAGATATGCCTCTACTGCAAGGGCCACAGAAAGCATGAAAGTGAAAAGATTTCTGAAGGGGCTAGATAGAAAATATGCAAATTTGGCCATGTTGTCAAACCAACCATTCGATGTAGTAGTGGACAAGGCCCAACAGATTAAGATTAGTTATTTGGGAGATGATGGAAGCAGAGCAAAGAAAAATAGAGCTGAAGAGTCATCAAGCATGCCACAAATGAGCACCATGGGTGGCAGCCAGAGCCACCATAGCAGAAGGGTCAGAGGAAACAAGAAAGCAGGCCTCAGACACAGAGCCTGAGGATTTAGACCGAGCTATGGTTCTAGCAGTGGTCAGAGTTCAGGCTATAGCAGTTCTAGATCTGGTTCAGGGTCTTTCTTGGTACCTTGTACACAATGTGAGAGAGTACACTCATAGCCTTATTTGATGAGCTCTAGTGGATGCTTCAGATGTGGCCAGCAGGGTCACTTTGCCAGGGAATATCCCATTTTGAGTGAGCACTTGATGGGATCATAAGGTTTTATTGCTAATGTATGCCGTCAGTTACACCCTGATACTTCCAGCATGGCGAGCAACCAGTTCAGTGGCCAACAGGGCTGTGGACAGGGAGGATGTGGATTTGGGGGCAGATCTGAAGGCAGAAGTCAACTTTAGGGTTTTACAGTTCAGGGCAAAGGTTAAGCTCGGGTTTTCACCTTGACCCACCAGGATGCCCAGGCTTCAAATGCAGTTATGGCAGGTATTCTTCTAGTCTGTTCCTTAGAGGCACATGTTTTGATAGATCCGAATGCTACGTACTCATTTGTTTCCCCTGTGTTTGCCTTAAGATTGGGTAAGAATCCTACAGCTCTAGAGTGTCCCTTGTCTATAGCTACCCCTCTTAGTGATAACATAGATGTAGATATGATTTTTGTAGGTAGCCCAGTGGTAGTGGATGAAAAGATCCTCCCATCTGACTTGGTTCCTTTGCCAGTGATGGATTTTGATATGATCTTGGGGATGGATTAGCTGTCAACTCATTATGCCACCCTAGATTACAAAAATAAAAAGGTGTATTTTCGTATAACTGGAGTAGAAGAGTTTAGCTTCGATAGTGATAGAAAAGTGGCTCCGTACAACCTAGTGTCAGCCATTAGTGCCAAAAAGATGTTAAGGCATGGATGTCAGGGTTATTTGGCACTAGTAAGGGACACATCTGTTGAAGGTGCCAGTGTGGAAGATGTTCTTGTTGTCAGGGAATTTGTGGATGTGTTTCCTGAGGAATTTTTAGGGTTGCCACCATACCAGGAGATAGAGTTCTGCATAGACATTGTGCCAAATACAAACCCCATTTCTATGCTACCCTCCAGGATGGCACCAACAGAGTTAAAGGAACTGAAGGAACAGTTGCAAGAACTTCTAAGAATGGATCTTTGAGGTTATATATTAATTATAGCCAACTAAATAAAGTGAAAATTAAGAAAAAAATATCCACTTCCTTGGATTAAAGACCTTTTTGACCAGCTACAAGGAGCAAAGTACTTTTCAAAAATAGACTTGCAGTCAAGTTATCACCAGCTGAGGATCAGAAGTGAGGATATGCCAAAGACAGCGTTGAGGACTAGGTATGGTCACTATGAGTTCCTGGTGATGTCTTTTGGACTCACTAATGCTTCAGCAGCCTTTATGGATTTAATGAATAGGGTGTTTAGGCCGTTCCTAGACCATTTTGTTATTATCTTCATAGATGACATTTTGGTATATTCCTGCATTGAGGAAGAGCATGTTTGGCACCTAAGGATGGTACTGCAGACATTAAAGGAGCATCAGCTGTATGCAACATTTTTAAAATGTGAGTTTTGGCTGAAGAGTATCTCATTCTTAGGACATGTGGTCTCTAATGAAGGTATTCAGGTGGATCCCAAGAAAAGTGAAGTAGTAATTGATTAGCTTAAACCTACTACAATCACAAAAGTGTGGAGTTTTCTAGGCGTAGCAAGCTATTACAGGCGCTTTGTACAAAATTTCTCTAGGATAGTAGCTCCTCTGACAAAGTTGACTCGAAAGAATGTCTCATTCTTCTAGTTGGACCAGTGTGAGGAAAGTTTCCAAAAGCTCAAGGAATGCTTAACTACAACTCTTGTGTTGACATTTCCTATAAGTGAAGAAGGGTATACAGTGTACTGTAATGCTTTCAAAGTTGAGTTGGGGTGTGTTTTGATGCAGCATGGTAAAGTAGTGGCTTATGCTTCAAGGCAATTAAAGATGCATGAGTAGAACTACCCCACTCATGACCTAGAGATGGCAGCTGTAGTCTTTGCATTAAAGATCTGGAGGCACTATTTATATGGTGAGGTGTGTGAGATATACACTGACCACAAAAGTTTAAAGTATATCTTTCAGCAGAGAGATTTAAACATAAGACAAAGGAGATGGATGGTACTTCTAAAAGATTATGACTGCACCATTCAATACCAACCAGGTAAGCTAAATATAGTGGCAGATGCCTTGAACAGAAAATCTTCTGGTAGCTTGGTGCATATATCAGCAGAAAGGAGATCGTTGGTTTGGGAGACACATGAGTTGATAGATCAGGGTCTGATTTTGGATATATCAGATGAGGGTGCATTGTTGGCACATTTTAAAATAAGGCCAGACTTGCAGGATAGGATTAAAGTTGCTCAACACAAAAACCTACAACTAATGAGGATTGTGGAAAGGGTACAGCAGGGAGAAAATTGTGAATTTGGGTTTGGTGTAGATGGTGCTCTTATGTAAGGTTTCAGGATATGTGTGCCAGATGTGGACAACCTTAGACATGAGATTATGCAGGAGGCACACCATGCACCCTAAAATGTCCACCTAGGCTCCACCAAGATGTACATGATGTGAAAGATAGGTACTAGTGGAATGGCATGAAGAGAGACAGAGCAGATTTTGTATCCAAGTGCTTAACTTGTTGGAAGGTGAACTTTGAACATCATAGGTCATCAGGAAAGTTGCAGGAGATTCCCATTCTACAATGGAAATGGAAAATGATTACTATGGCTTCGTGACTAGGTTGCCTCGTACCACACATGGATATAATTCTATTTGGGTGATAATGGATCATCTAACTAAGCCGGCTCACTTCTTATCGGTACGGACCACTTATTCAGTAGCTCAGCATGCAAGGGTCTACATTTGTGAAATAATCAGATTGGATGGAGTTTCTGCTTTCATAATATCAGACAGAGGGCCCTAGTTCACTTTTCAGTTTTGGAGGAAACTCTAGAAGGCACTTAGCACACAATTAAACTTTAGTACAGCCTTTCACCCTCAGACAGATGGACAGTCTGATAGAACAATTCAGATATTGGAGGATATGCTTAGTATGTGTGCCCTGGATTTTGAATGACGGTGGGATGATCGGCTGCCATTAGTGGAGATTGCTTATAATAATAGCTATCATTCTAGCATTAGGATGGCGCCCTATGAGGCATTGTACGATAGGAAATGTAGGTCCCCTTTGTGTTGGACAAAAGTTGGGAAAACAAAGGTACATGATGTGGACCTAGTGCCGTATACTTTAGAGATAGTCCCTTTGATCAGAGAACATTTGAAAATAGCCTTCAGCTGGTAGTAGAGCTATGCAGACCCTAGGCAAAAGGATGTAGAGTTTGCAATGGGTGCCTATGTGTTCCTGAAGGTCTCCCCTATGAAGGGAGTCATAAGGTTTGGAAAGAAAGGCAAACTGGCACTCCAATACATAGGGCCTTTTAAGATCACAGATAGAGTAAGAGTCGTTGCCTACCAATTGAAGTTACTACCAAACCTTTCTTATGTCCACCCAGTGTTTCATATCTCCATGCTTAGAAAGTACATTCTGATCCTTCTTATATGCTGCAACTAGATACGGTGGAGTTGAATGAAGACTTAACCTTCGAGGAGCAGCCAGTAGCCATAGTAGACTATTAGATGAGGCAGCTAAGGTCAAAACAGATCCTTGTGATTAAGATTTTATAGAGGAGCCAGTCTATGGAAGAATGCACATGGGAGTCAGAGCGGGATATACACAACAAGTACCTGTACTTGTTCAATATGTAATCCTATTTTTTAGTCAGAGTGTAAAATTTGATGATGAATTTTCTGTGAGGGAGAAAGAATGTAACACCTCAAATTTTTAAATAATTATTTTATATGTAAATTATAATATTTTACTTTATTAAATATTATGGAAATTAAATGTAAATTTTCTAGATTTTTAAAATCGTGCTTATTTTCTTGAGACAATAAATTTTATCAATTTTTAAAAATTTATTTAAAGGCCATATGGCAAATCTAAAAATATATTTGAACTTCATAAATTTTTTTCAATTTTTTATAATTTTTTCAAAATTTTCGAGCCTCATTTTGGTTCTTAAGGCAGAGTAAAAATTAAATTTTAGGTTTCTTGAATTGAACTGACTGAATCAAATTGACCAATCGAATTGAACCGGTCCATTTCTCTTTTTCTTCCCCTTCCCCCATGCGTTCGGCACCCTCCCTTCTCCTCCCATTTTCTCTCTCCTCTTCCCTTCCCCACACTTGCCGGCCACCCTCCCCTACTCCCCCCTTGCTGGCGCTCCCTCAGGCAGCCTCTCCACTGCCAGCCGCCCCTCCATTGGCAGAAGAAATGCAACAGAGGTCCCCTCCTTGTGCGCAGGGTATTTCATCTTCCCGGTGTGATTCTGGCCGATCCGGCCACCAATCGGACTGGGTCTTCTCTAAGAGCTTTCCAAAGACACCTAGAACATTCATTTTCATCGAACAGTTTGTCCGATTTAAGCCTGGGAAGTTTTAGCCCATTTTGACTTTTAGGCTAAATTTCTCCCAAATCGAAAACCCCATAGAGATTCCGAGAGTAACGACGTACTCCACTCCGCGAGAGCTTTGCAATGATATATATTTCAAAATTTTCTAAAACTGAAAATCTGGTAGGTCCTATGGACTCTGCAGTGTTTTTCCAAGCCTTAAATGAGCTAATTAAATTTCATAAAAATTAAATTCTAACTCCTAGTGTTGTGGGCTTCGTGTAGGTACCTTCGTTTCGTAGAAACTTCACCGGTGATCGAATCCGCATTTTCAGGCTGAACAAACGAGTTGTCAAATCTGCTTCGAATACGGGTCGAAATTATAGTCCCCGCCACCATTTTCAAACACTTCAGATGCGTTCCAAGCGTCAGAATTGGTGTAGGTAAACCCAAACTCTAAATTTCCTTATTTACCTAGTGCCGAATTTAGAATAAAAATTCATAAAATATTCGTGGATAGTTAGAAAATTATAATTCCTTTTGTAATAGCTTTATAGTAATGTTAAGGACCGGGGACAAAATTTTAGAATTTTTAGAGCTAGTTTGGTTGGTTTTGAAAAATGTTAGTTTTAAAGCTTATAGCTAAATTTTCTGATTTGCTTGAGTTTGCCTGGTTTAACGGGCCTAGGAGGGGCCATATGATATTGATGAGATGTGGATTTAAGATGTGTGATTTTAGAAGTATTATTTGAACCACTTTACAGGTTGGGTAGATCCTAGATACAAGGAGAACTCTGCCAGATTTCTAGCATAAATTAGGGTGTGTTTGACTCTTTAAAGTCTTGTGATGAGTTGATTATGATAAATTTGTAATATAATTGTTTGGGTGAGCCAGGTCAGCCTTTCTCCTCTGCCCAGCCGCCACAGTAACTTCTGGTGTACTGTGAGTAGATATTGATTTTACTTATAATTTCAATATGATTTTATGATTTAAGGCATGCCCATGCATCACTTATACATATATGTATGTAGTTAAATATTAGGTACACCTTATGTTGCATTTTAATTGATGAAATTGTTGTGAATGTCACCTTAAGGTAATTTAGAGCTTTGTGTGTGTGTCGGCATATGTGTGGTGTAATGGTATTGGATATGGGTAAGACGGGCAAATCGGCTTAAGCTAGTCTCACTTAGGGGCCCGGTCCTTTTTGTGATAACTCGGGATAAGTACGGCTTTTAATTGATCTCACTGACCCCCGCATTTGAATTATTAAGAGAAAGTCTAGCTCGAGTTAATCTCACTAGCAGGCATTGGATTAAAAGAGTTGTATTGGGGATCAGCGCTAATATGTATATATTCTGACATGACATTCGGGTGTGTGAGTGCTCCAAATTATTTTTTGTGCGATTATTATTTGAGTTGGGTGAAATATGTTAATCTGTGTTGTATTTCATCCTTAGAGATGCATTAGTGCTAGATAGTTATAGAAATTATACTTAAAATCAATATCTGACTCTATGAGTTGAACGCTCATTCCTGTTTATCCCATTTTTCCAGGTTACAGGAGGATTTTTTTCTTGTAATTAACCTATTTTCTTCCTCGTAGGTCTATAGTTGCAGCATCCACATTTTATATTATTAAATTGAAATCTAGAACTCTGCATGTATTAGGAGTATTTTATTTGGCTTAGGACCATAAAAGATTATTTATTTTGAAATTGTAAACTTATTAATTATGCATGTGTGAATGTGTGGGATGGATGTTTATTTTGGATGAGGGAGCTGAGATCCCATTTGATTAAATTGATTGATTGTGGATTGTGAGGGTGAGCTGAGCTCCTCAAATGGATACATTTTGTGATTATAAGTCGAGTGAGTTAAGAACTCCCCGTTGGATGGTCCAGGTTATAACCGGATTCTATCTGGTTATTTTCTTGAAAATGGGCTCAAAACATGGGCTTTACAGTGGCGCTAGAAAATAGTTAGGCTTACTACAGGCTTTGGGGGTCTCATGCTGACCCAAGTCCTAGTGCCGGTCTGGCCCATAATATAGGTTGTGACAATCCAAATCTTTAAATTTAGTTTCAAGTCATGCTAGGGACTTTGCAATCTTATTGCAAATTAAATTCATAAATTTAATTAATCAATTAAACTATTTAATTAATTAATCAAAATAATATTGTCTTGATTGCATAAGTTCTATTGTGTGTGACTTTCTAGGTTTATGACTAATTGGTAATAAGAATATGATATTATCTCTTTAATATCACAGGAAATCTCTCCATGTCTAAAGTGAAATCACCTTTCCACTTTTGGTTCTCATAAATTATGATTAACACTTAGCATAACATGCCATGACTATCTAATCAGTGATGAATGAAATTCATCTTATTCCTTAGAACCTTGATCATACATACCATGCACTAAATTCTCTTTATGCTGCGACTATGGGAGCACCAAACTACAAGGAAATTCTCTAAGGAGTAATTCAAGTGAAGATCCTCAAATTTGGCATGTCAAAGGAGATTAAATGGCTCATTTTAATGCAAGTATGCATGGGAGAAGCACATTGGACGTGCATGGTAGAGTTTAAGGGTGTGTGGCATGGTTCGAGCACACATGGGCATGACTTGGCATGGTCCCAACACACATGGGTGTGATTTGGCATGGTTTTAGCACATAGTGGTATGGCATGATCCCCTACCTTGGCATGTGGTCCCCCACCTTGCCTTATAAAGGACAACCAGCTTGCTCCTTTATAGTGGTCTCTCCACACCACCTTTTTGGCACCAGCAGTAACTTTTGGCTCTAGTAGGAGATTCTTCTTTATTTTTTCCATATTTGTCCATAGATATTTTTAGTATATTATGTCATTTTAGTCTTTTAGCCTTTTAGGGGTTTAGGAGAAATTATATAATTGTATCTTTTCTTTTCCAACAACCACAACAACTTAGAATTTTAGTCATTTGCAGACATTATTTTTCTTAAGAGATTATTCTCACATTGGTTCTTTGAACTATTTATCAATTTTGCTTGGATCTCCAAGATAAGATAGTGGATTCTTGCATTTTTTTTTGTTTAATTCATGATCTAATGAATTCAGGTCAAGAACTGATTTCTTGAGTGTTTATTATCATTATATACATTTCTGTTGGTTGAGGATCTCCTTTCCATCTATTTATTTTTCTTCTATTGACTGAGGATCTCCTCTACATCCATTTGGATTTCTTTGGTTTTCGACTAGTTTAGGATCTCTTCACCATCCATTTTTTATTTTCTTTGGTTTTTCGGTTGTTGATGATTATGGGTTTTTGATCGACTGTTAAAGACTCAGATCAAATTTCAGTATCAGAGCTAAGACCCACATCACTTCATTGCAAAGTCTTAATCCTAGCTAGGGTTACGATATGCGCCAAACCCTAATTGCTTTGGATCATATGTCCTCATCTAAATTCTAATTCTTGATTAATAATACTTACCATCAGAAACTCTTTTCTAACTAAGTCATACTATAATGGCCAGGAACATTCTTTATTAAGAACAATTTAGATAGTATACGATTTTATCCCCATTTACTTAGGGTAATGAATCTCATCGTGACTGAACAACTGTTTCCATATATAAGTAATCTGAGCTAACACATGCTCATATACTCATACCTAGTACAAGTATGTAAGTTGTATCAAACTCAAATTACCTATATATGAGATAACTGTGTCATCTTAGGTCAAAAGACCATACGCACTATTATGATTTAGATGACAATATATTGACATAAGTAAACGCCATGTACATGTCATCTATATGTCATTGGTTCAGCCTACTTATTTGATAAGTGCCTACTATAGTTGTCCTGACATCCTAATGACATATAGCATGAGACTCACCATTTCACTTTTATTAGCGTCTTATACTAATCTATGGAAACAAATAAAGGTAACCGTCTAACCACATAGAACATGTTCAACATAGTACCCTTGACTATAAACCAATATTTATAGCACTTGTATCAAATAGTTCTGTCATTCATAGTCTTAACTCTTTGAGAATGGAACTTCTAACAAATAGCGAAAGGGTTGTTCGATTTACCTTGAACATTTTAAGTTAAAAAGAAATGTAAAACCCATTTGTTGGGAATTATATTTACAATTTACACAACATTAAGGTATTGCTCTAGGGTATACCACTAACAGCTCTGACCAAATATCCATAAGAGATAAACCCTTCAGAGCCTCAGATCTTAATCTAAGGGGGGGATGGATCCAGAATTTCATAGCTTTCAGGTAGGAAAAGAAACTATGCCTATGAGTTTCAACTTCTTCGTAAAAAAGCACATTCTTTAGGCATATGCTTCAACTGTCTATATATTTTTTGTAGGCAATCTTTCTTTCAACAAGCTCCAAAGGAAATAGATATCTCTTTTAGAAGAGAGAGACACTACATACTCTTCCAAAAAAAAAGCTTAACTTGCCTGAGCTTAGGGTTCCGATCCTACTTAGGTGGAGTCATTGTGGGAGCAAAAGACTTACTTCATAATTTGATGCCCTGATTAAACTAGGTAATTCCCTTGGTTTGAAGAATACCAGACCCAACTGTCCATTTTTTGAAACATGGGAACGAGGATAACCATGATATTGCTCACATCCTTATAGTAGTTTTCTCTAAGTCTTTAAATATTCCAAGACTAACCATTGTCATGAAGAAGCTGGGAAGCCCAAATGATACTATTATTATGGTCTTGTTTGACATGACGAAGATTCAGAAAAGAATTTAGAATCCATCTTTTTGCTTTCCATAAGATAGAATTACCATCACCCATATGCCATCGAAGACCTTTTTAGAGAACCTTCCTTCCCCATAAAATACTTCTCCAACCCCAAAAGGGATTACTTCCCAAGTTTGCATCAAGAACGGAAGAATGGGGAAAGTGTTTTCTTTTTAGAAGTCTACTCAAGAAAGAATTTAGACTTGAGATAATTCTCTACCTCTATTTAGTAAGCAAGGCCATGTTAAAAGCCTTCCAATCTCTATAACCCAAACCTCCTCAGGATTTTGCATTGCACATAGACCTCCAGAAAATCCAATGCATCTTTTTCTCCTCTTCCTTTTGACGCCACTAAAAGTTTGACATAAGTCCATTAACATGTTGGCATAAGGATTTAGGCAATTTGAAGTAAGACATAGCATAATCAATGATGGTTGTAGATACTGCTTTAATTAAAGTCTCTTTGCCACCCTTTCAAATTAGATATTTTTTCCAACCTGAAATTTTTTTAGGAACCCAAACTTTGATATGCAAGAAAGCTTGATTTTTTTTTTTCTTATTAGGGAATAGTCGAAGGCAACCCCTAAAACCTATCCTAACCATCCAGATTCAAGATGTGAGGAACCAAGGCAATATTAAGCCAAAGGTTTCTAGAAGTATTCCTACTGAATGTCAAGGCCAATTTATCTAAATTAAAAGATTGACCATTGGTTTTCTAAATATCTAAAGAATCTTTTTTATAATCTCCTCATTCTTTATAGAGGCATTGGAGAAGACGATTGAGTCATTTTCAAAAAGCAAATGAGATATTGAAGGACAGTGTCTAGATATAGAAATGCCCTACAAGGGAGAATGGTTAATTTTGTGAGAGAGACCTTCAACATAAAAAAGAAAGAGATATGGAGAGAAAGGGTTGCCCTATTTTATACCCCTTAATGGATGAAAATAACCAACTTTATCCCCATTGAGTTGGAAAGAGAACGAGATCATGGAAACACATTCCATAATCCATTTAATCTAGTTGTCATTAAAACCAAAGCAATGAAGCATATGTTTCAAGTACAGCCATTCCACATAATTGTAAGCCTTGCTTATATCTAGCTTGAACGCCATCCCATAGTTCTTGCTTTTCTTCCTTTGATTAAGGTTACGCATGATTTCATGGCTAAGCAAGATATTATCCAAGATTAATTGCCCTTTTGTGAAGGTGATTTGCTCTAAACCAATTAGTGCGTCCATGAAAAGTTGAAGTCCCTTAATGAGGACTTTATGAATGAACTTGTAGAGGAAATTGCAAAATCCTATAGGTCTAAGATCTTTTATGGTATGAACTTGGTTTACTTTTAGGATTAGGGATATGCTAGTATGATTGATGATGCAAATGAGTTTTCCTCTTGGGAAAAATTCCGAGACTGTAAAAGTAATCTCTTCACTAATGATATCCCAATATTTCTGAAAGAATAGACCTATCAGACCATCTTCTCTTAGTGCTTTATTCATATTAATGGAGAAGATAGCTATTTTGATTTCATCCTGAGAGATAGGTCTAGTAAGTTGCTCATTCATAATAGTTGTTACTCAAGGTTGGAAGTCGTTTGTGATCCTTTCATAAAGAAGAAGACCATTTGGAAGAATAAATAATTTTTAAATAACCTAAGGCCACTCACTTAATGTCATTTAGAGAGTACTTTCAAACACCCTAGCTGTCTTGGATCTTGGAGATTTGTTTGCCTCTCCTCTATTGAATTACTTTAGCATGGAAAAATGTTGTGCTCCTGTCCCCTAGTTAAAGCTAGCTTTGTCTTGCTTTTTAAGACAAGAATTTTTCTTCTCTATTATATTTGTTCATAAGCTCTTTTTCCAACTAGAGAAATTCTTCTACATTCTAGGCCATTGTACTATTTTTTGCTTGCTCTAATTAATGAGAAATTTGTTGGATTCAGATTCTAGAATTTTGAGTAGTTGATCTACTCAAAGAAACCAAATTATGTCTATAAGTTTTTAGTTTTTAAAAAGTGCGATACATACAATGGCCTCAAATATTGTTTTGCCACGGAGAAGCTATAATATTCATAACTTTTTGCTTCTCTACCCATCGAGTATCAAATCTGAACCTTTTTTTTGCTTTTTGCATAGCCTCCCATAAAGAGTAGCAAAGGTCTATGATCTGAACCTATGTCTTCCAGATGGAAGATAATAGCATTGTATACTGGAATAACCATGAAAGGGAAGCCATACATCTGTTTAGGCATTCCTTAATATTATTAGCCTCATCTACCCTATTGTTCCAAGTCATTTTAAGTCTTTGGAATCCCACATCAATAATACCCAGAACATTAATGAGCTATCTGAAGGGAAGAGATTTTGTATTATTAGTATAATTACCTCTAAGCTTTTCATGATGATTAAGAATGGAATTAAATTTCCCAATCATAGTAGAATCTTTTTTGATGTTATCTTTATAGTTTGAGAGACATTAGTATTAACTCATATGCATTGCATAGAAAAATAGGACATTCCACTTTTCATTAGTCTAAGGATCAGTAATACATACATGGAAGAAGAATTCTCCAACATAAATGACAATACTATCACAAGAATTCTTTTAAGCAAGGTAAAGACGCCTTACAATACCCAAAGGGTTGACCAATGATAGGTCCAATACGCCACATATATACAACTCTTTCCTCATAAAATGCTCATTATCCTTAATCTCCATCACATAGACTATATCCAAGGAATGGGTATGAAACAATTAAAGATGGTGAAATGTGAGGGTGTTCCCCAAACCCTACACATTCCAACTCATAATTTTCATTTATGAGATTGGGCCCATTTATGGCTGGTCACCTTCAATATTTTAGAAGTTGAAGAAACTGTGCATAACTTTTTGTTTCCTTTTCGATTTCCTCTTGTCTTTCCTTTTTGTCATTGTCGTTCAAGTTTGCATTCAGAATTCCTCCATTAATTGTCTTGGCTCTTTCTGTTCTAATTCTTGAATCTGAATCCCTACTATAGGCGCCACATTCCTTGCCTTTTTTTTGTTTTGTAATTATGTCTCGTAGCTAAATTCTATTCCCCTTTAATATTCGCTTCTGTTTAAGTCTCATTGGAAATTCCTCATCCATATGCTTTAGGTACAAGAGTTGAGATGCAACCATTATTAATTGATCCAAAGTAAGCAAATATTTTAGACCAAGTACCTTCTCAAAAATTTCCAAATGATTACATTATTCTAAAGAAAAAGAGCTCCTATGTTCCCAGAGTTTGCCTTGATAGTGTTAGACTTGATTCACTTTAATCTCATTTAATTCATTAGACTTGAACCTCATTTCTACCCATGGAACTGACTTGGTGCATTTTATATCATTGACAGGTTAAGTGTTTAATCTTTAGTCTTGCATTTGTGGCCAATTACAAGTTGTATAACTTAAGGGCCCAGGATTGTTGTCATGAGAGAGGCCCAACTCAATATTACTTTTCCCAAGCCCTAGGACCTAATTGCCATATTTGATCCATGAAACTCCTAGTCAATGCCCATATATTTCCCCAAACCATTTTGAAATTTCCTTCTCTGTTTGAAACACACAAATGGTACAGCTTAAAAAGGGCCTCCATCTAAAAATGTTCTAACAAGAATGAGAAATTCTGAAAAAAGCATTTTGTGTCAACCCCTTTCATACCGACTAAATTGAGATAATTGCGAAAAAGCTTTAATATTTAATGTTGAAGGAAGAAAAAAAAAAATCAACTGGCAAAACTGCTTTGAGGTTTTCACTCTTGTCAAAGTTTCATCAAAGAGGTAATTCTTATGATTCTTCACTTTTCCAGTCTGATTTTTGTTAAAATTCGTATGGGGAGGAAAAACCCATCAACTTGACCATTGTGGCAATGGTAGGCTCTATTATAGTGGTGGGTGGTTCTGTTTGAGTGGTTTATGGCTGAATTTTGGTAGGCTTAGCGGAGATTTAGTTAGAAGCAGGGGCTATAGCATAGAAAAAAGCTTGTAAATTCTTGAAAATTGTTGGGATGGATTCTTGTGTTAGTTCTTTTTATTTAAAGGTTGAGGAGGTGTTCGTAGTGGTAGGAAGTTTGTGTTGCAATTATAGATTCCTAAAGTTCTCCTTATCATGGGTGACACCTTCATCCATGGCCTAAAAGTAGGTTTTGCCAGCATCATGCCCTCTTCATCTTCTTAAAAGCTACCCATTGGACAAAATTTGCTTAGATGCCTTATGATATCGCAATTGTGGCACAAATCTAGTAGTTTTTGATAATGTAGGTTGAGCCACTATAGTTCACCATTTTATTTCCTATTATGAAAGCCAAAGGTAAACGGCTTGCTTTGTTGTATCTTAGCCGTTAAATGCAATAAGTGAGGATAGCCCACCAGACCATTATGTGCTAGATTAGTATCAATTTACTTCCCATAAAGTTTCCAATCAACTGAGCATTTATTGCGTTTGTTTGGCTAGGTGATAAACCTTATACCTGCATCCAAAATAGAAAAGAGTTAAAATTTGTATCATCAAAAGACATATCTAGCAGCCTTTTTGTATCCAGAGGTGTCGGTTTTAAATCGACCATGGTTGATTCTGAAGAACTTAATGCACATCAACCCCATGCTCAAAGGTAAATAAAAGGTATTTGTTCTCTTCATGGTAATTTGAAAGGTCATCGTGTGTTTTAAGCTTTCGCCAATATGGCTCTGAGTGGGGAATGTTGGGGCGCGTTGAAAAAAAAGGTGTCGAGACATGTAAACAATGATCATGAATGGAGAGGAAAGGGCTAGACCCCAAAAGCATCCCACACAAGTTTTTTACTTTATAAAAAGTTTCACTTCTCCTAATGGCTAGCTTGGGTTTTTCTTGTTTGAAATCTAAAATTGTACCAAACCAAAATTAGCAGTTCAATTTGAATTTCATTTTCTTTTAAAAAAAAGTGGTTTGACCCAACATGTGCTCATCAAGTGGCATGCACAGGGTAGGCTAATTGTCACACCCTACTCCCCCGTAAGATATAACATAATCCCGTAGTACACCTAATGAATTACCATACTTCGCCTACAGATAACCCATTAGATATACTACAGGGGATTTTAAAACAATTTTCGTGAAATTTAAATCATCGATTAAAATATGGTATTATAAAATTTTTTTCAAAATTTCGGCAAAGTGCCGGCTGTGTTTTGAGAAAATAGTTCTTCAAACCTGAAAAGGAAAACACTCCCAATATGTTTTCTCAAATACAACTCCAATAACTTCATTTCAACTCACAATTCAAATCTCAATAATTAAATCAATTCATTTTCAAACTATTCTCATCATAAAGAACATTTCATTGATTACAAGACTCAACATTTATATCACAATAATTTACATTTAATTACATACCAAAATATTTTAGAAGAGTTTTTATACAACTGCTCAAATAATTTATATACATATTATTACATGCATACATCAAAACCTGTGTACATGGGTATACTTAGAGCTGATCTGAATGTCTCTTTAAAGAAGCTTACTCAATTGCTTTATGTTCTTTTCACCTGCGACAGCATACAAAGCTATCGCTGAGTGGTGAACTCAGTGGTGCATAACTATAATTTAAAACATAGTACAATATACCTTAACAAAATTACAGCAAATAATTTAGAAATCTAGATACACATCAAATTCCAAAACTCAAAATATTCATTGCCAATAATATAAATCATTTGTATAAAATGACTTTGATCACGAAATTCAATTTATCAAATCATAACTAACCATTTAAGGTAATTCCAACAATTTATTGGAAATAAAGATTAATTCCAATAAAATCAATTATACATAAATCCTATTTGAAATCGAAATTCTTTACTATTCAATAACCATTCTTTATCTCGAAAACCATTCTTTATCTCAAAAGCCATTCTTTACCTCAAAAACCATTTTTTATCTTAAAAGCCATTCTTTATCTCAAAAATCATTCTTTATCTCACTAACTATGCAAGACTAATCCGAAAGGGCCATCTTCGGGGTAATTCTAACTCCCTATGGTCGGGGAGGTCGAATTGGATTCTAACTCCCTATGGTCGGGGAGGTCGAATCATCGTGCAGAGTACACATTACACTAATGAAACTTCCAAAAGGACCATAACATAAAAACTTAGATCTAACCTTTAATAAGAGGAGAATCTAAGCCTATGTACGTACCATGATAATCAAAAGACAACTAACTCCGTTGTCTTCTCAACAAATGAGAGAGACCGGTGATAACCTAGTCAAGCATCTATAGTAAGATATAAAACAATATCACAATCCTTTTAGTGAGCATAAATCACAATACAATTCGATTCAAAGTCAATTCCAATATCCAATAATTTTTATGCTCATCACAATTCAAATCATAAATTTGCATTTTTCCATGCAAATTGCCTATCACAATTCAAAACATGTTCTATCATAATTTTTCAAAACATAATTTATTCAATCCATAACAATGCTTAATACTTGTGAAAATACCATTTCACAAAGCTAAATTTATACATACTATAACAATTTCAATAATCATTGAATTAAATCCAATGCTTGTTAAGCATAATACATAAGAAAAATATGTCATTTAATCATATGAAATATTCAGAACAAAATCAGTGAAACACTAGTTGTGCACAAACCTGATTTGAGTCGCCCCTAGGCCTTGACTCAATGTTCCTTATGCTTCCCAATATCCTTTTCAACTGAAACACACAATTTAAAGTGTTTCAATACTCAGTTAAATTATTTCTAACAATAAAATCCAATATCTAAATTTTCTTGATACTATTCTCTTCAATTCATTTCATTAGTCAACCTATAATGTTGACCTTTAATGCACTCTAGGTGAATTAATTTTAATGTTCCCAATATGTCACATTTTAGATCCCTTTAGGGTTGTTATATGTCACTAATTTCATTTTCAAGTATATTGCATTTTATTACAATTTACCGGATTTTGGGTGTACTATTTTGACCTAGCCGGACGACCTAGTTTCCTCAGTTTTTGGGTTTCGGTCCAAACTACAAACTTGTAGGTCTATGTCTTATTGCATGCAGGGCAAAATTTTAGGTCATTCTGAGTAGTGTAGACCAAGATATGGTCAATTTACTAAAGCTGGACAGAATGCACTAAAATGGTAGGCTTAGGTCATTTTTAGGTCATTTTCACTTCGGTTAATTTTGGTACCTGAATGTTTGCAAGCTATTCGGCTTGGTTCTGGCCATTTCTGGGCTTTGGTGTCTTCATAAGAATTGTAGATCTATGTCTAAACTATTCATGGTAAAAATTTTAGGTCAATTGGACCTGTTTTGAGTGAGTTATGGTCCTCCTAATGACTACTGTTCATATGGTCAAAAATTCTGGCCTACACTTACCTATTCCGGATTTGGTCAATTTTTATGTCACTTTGTGGACAGAATTTAGGTAAGCTTCCTTCATGAAAGTTGTCACATTTTGTGCCTAGTTTCACCTTCAATTAGTCTCATACCAATTGGAGTCACACACTTAAGGTTCTAAGCTAAAGTGTACACTGCCCTGTTACACATTATTCAACACTTACCAATTACACATTCAATACTTACCAAGTTTATCTTTCATGCCGATTCTGATTTCGTACCATAACATTAACACACTTTACATCATATTTTGGTCATTTTGGGCAGCTTGTAACCACTCTCAACATACACATTATAACTCAGAATTTTCAAAGTCCAATTACAACAATTTAATCACATGAACATACCTCATTTACATGTCCAAATCCAAATAATTATACACAAACACATGCTGCCACCATAAGCACCATAATTCATCAAACCATTCCATGAAACTACCCATTTCTAACCACACTTTAAAGTTGCCGAATTACCCCATTGAACATATCTCTTTCAAATTGCTTTCAAGCTTTCAAAACCAATTGCACTATTACACATACACTTAGTATACATTGTCTAAATCATTCCTATACACATAAACTCTTACATCAACATCTTAAACTACCATTAACAAGTAAAAACAAACTAAATATGTTGAGTTCCCATGGCTGCCAAAATGGTATACCACCATTAAAACATCAAACTTCAAAACTTCTTCCACAAAACCACTCACCACAACATCCACTCAAAGTTTAATGAAACAAGAATGGAGAATACTCACTTACCACTTTTGAAGCTTGACCAAAACCTCACCAAACCTCCTTAAAATTGCTACCAAAATCTTCCTTGCAAGGTGAGGATTAACTTTAAAGAAAGGACTTAGGGGAAAGGATGGCTCCAAAGGGTTTGCATGGAGCTCAACCAAAACGGCAATGGAGTTTCTCTCCCAAATGATTTTCGGCTGGTTTGCCAAATGAAGAAGATGATGGAATATTCTGCCCAAAATCTGCTTAATGGTCCACTTTGAAAATGTTAGTGGAGCACTAAAATCATTTATAATATTTGTTTAATCAAATTTCTCATAATTCCCACATTTAACCCATTTTCTTTCACTATTTAAATTATGGACCGCCATTTTAATTTTTATGGTATTTCAAAATTTTCATATCATTTATTTTTAATGTATATTTAGGTCAAAAGGCAACTCGGGGTGTCAATTGATGACAATGCCCGTATTTGGGTTACTTTTCGGCTTTTTCGGTAACACCGATTTTTGTCAGTTTCTCGATTTTTCGCTTTTCTTTGTACTAATTCATTAATTTTTTTTGGAGATTTCTAATATCATTTATTTTTCAATAGATTTTTATTTAAGTCCCAAAAATATTTTCTAGGGTTCTCCGCGGTCCAAGGCTAGTCAACGGCCCACGTCGCAACTTCCCAATACGGTCACCCATCGGTACGGTTTTTAGTTCGTTTAGCTTAGTTTCATTTTCTCTTTTTTCTTTTTCCCTATTTTTCTTGTATGTGCCTTTATAGTATTTCAATACCTTATATTTCCACACTAATATTTAAGTATAATTCCAGGTATCCTAGCTGTCCGGACAGACATTGGTCACTGGAATAGTAGAACGCACTACCGAAACTAAGGGTGTTACAATTCTCCCCCCCCCCCCCCCCCTTAAAATAAATTTCGTCCTCAAAATTTTACCCAATAGTCTTCTTACAATATTCACACATTTACTTTCTCCTTTTTATACGATTGTATAATCTTCTTTCCTTTGAATTTGTATAAGACTTTTAACAATCTAATATAACATTTACTTTGTTTATACAACACTAATCTTTTCTTACTATCATTCTATCTAATATTTTGATTCATGTTCCCTTCTTGAATGACCATTATGGTTGTATTAGAATTACTTATCTAATCATGGGTCCTTTGACCATTCTAGTCAATAATCTTACTCACATTCGTAACATTTCTTTGTTATATCTGAACCAACTGTTCAAATTTTTACTTCCACCACTCTTTTTATCTATTAATATTCTATAACTTACTTCCTTTTGTACTGAACTATAACCTTTCGATATTCTAGCTTTTGAGTTTTAAATCCCTAAATAGAATTTCCAAACTCATTTCCAACAATAAAATTTTGTCCTAACATAACTATACCAATACAGATGCCATTGGCAACTATTCTCATCTTGGTGTACTATCGAGTAGTATGTAGCTCTACACAATAATCTCAAGTCGATCAGAATCTGTCTAACAAAGATAAACATCAAGAACATTGCATAGTTACTACGATACATTCCCATAGATCAAACTTTCCTATATTTTATCCTTTTCAAATTTACTGATATTCGAATCTTATTCTGTTTATAATATCCATTAACAATTACTAACAGTAACATCTTTGCCCTCATCTAGAGAAATTCTATTACTGCAATTTACTTTTATGTCCTCTTGCCTTACATTAAGTAGGCTTGCCGTTTAACTTTATAATTTATAGTGTGTTAGAAAATACTTTTCGCTGATAAACTCTTCCAGAACTAATTTCATTTATTATCACATTTCTTATCTTAAAGGACTAATCACTACTGCATCAAAATTTATTCCCATGTAAAGGAATAATAACAGAACATATAGTTCTAACACTGACATACAACTAAGTAGCGCTGGGATCAAATAATAAATTTTTTTTTTAAGAACTTACCAGTAGCTACATCCTAAGTTTTTGTTCTTTCTCCTTGGCGTATAGTGGACGCTCTAACTGATGCGCTACTATGTTTGGGTTGATTCACTATGTTATGGTTGTGAGGAGTACCAACTCTATTTCTATCTCGACCTCTACTGACTGTCTGTGAACTTTTGAGAGCAGATCGAGGTACTCTAGTACAATTTATAACAAAGTGTCCAAGCTTTCCACAATTATAGTAGGCTCCAGAGGCCTTACGACAAATACCTCCATGTAGCTTACCACAAACATGGCAAAAACGGGCAGAATAGGAACTTCTGGTTGTTCGACGACTAGATCTTGGTGTTCTCTGCCCTGATGATCCGCCTCTGTCATATCCCTGAGGTCAGGGTTTCTCAAATTCTTTTTTCTTCCCCAAATTACTGTTCGAGCTCTGACCTATAGGTTTCTCCCTCTTCTCTATTTCACACTGCCCTTGTGGGGGTTGGGTTTGTGCTTGAGCTTGAGCTGACAGAGCATCAGCCATTTGTTGAAAGAAAGTGGCCATTTTTTGGGCCATTTGTGCAGTAATTTATACAGGTGGGACTGATAAAGTCAGATTTCTGACTCTCTGAGGGGCTGAGGCCTCACCTTGTACTTTCACCATCACATACTGTTCTATTGTCTCATCCTTCTCTTCCATATCTTTTCATAGGATTTTTTATTTCTTATACAACCAACACAAGGAGATTTCTCTCCATTAGATCATATTTATGATGTAATGTACTGTATGTATCAAACATTTGAGCAGTTGTATTTACCGACAAAAAGATTTCATATTCACAGTTCAAAATTTACTTTAAAACCATTACTCTGATACCAATAAACATGTCACACCCTATTCCCCCATAAGATGTAACATGATTCCATAGTACACCTAATGAATTACCGTACTTCGCCTACCGATAACCCATTAGATATACTACAAGGGATTTTAAAATAATTTTCGTGAAATTTAAATCATCGATTAAAATCTAATGTTATAAATTTTTTTTCAAAATTTCGATAAAGTGCCGGTTGTGTTTTGAGAAAATAGTTCTTCAAACCTGAAAAGGAAAACACTCCCAATATGTTTTCTCAAATATAACTCCAATAACTTCATTTCAACTCACAATTCAAATCTCAATAATCAAATCAATTCATTTTCAAACCAATCTCATCATAAAGAACATTTCATTGATTACAAGACTCAACATTTATATAACAATAATTTACATTTAATTACATACCAAAATATTTTATAAGAGTTTTTATACAACTGCTCAAATAATTTACATACATATTATTACATGCATACATCAAAACCTGTGTACATGGGTATACTTGGAGCTGATCTGAATGTCTCTTCAAAGAAGCTTACTCAATTGCTTTATGCTTTTTTCACCTGCGACAGCATACAAAGCTATCGCTGAGTGGTGAACTCAGTGGTGCATAACTATAATTTAAAACATAATACAATATACCTTAACAAAATTACAGCAAATAATTTGGAAATCTGGATACTCTTCAAATTTCAAAACTCAAAATATTCATTGCCAATAATATAAATCATTTGTATAAAATGACTTTGATCACGAAATTCAATTTATCAAACCATAACTAACCATTTAAGGCAATTCCAACAATTTATTTGAAATAAAGATTAATTCTAATAAAATCAATTATACATAAATCCCATTTGAAATCGAAATTCTTTACTATTCAATAACCATTCTTTATCTCGAAAATCATTTTTTATCTCAAAAGCCATTCTTTACCTCAAAAACCATTCTTTATCTCAAAAGTCATTCTTTATCTCAAAAACCATTCCTTATCTCACTAACTATGCAAGACTAATCCGAAAGGGCCATCTTCGGGGTGATTTTAACTCCCTATGGTCGGGGAGGTCAAATCGGATTCTAGCTCCCTATGGTCGGGGAGATCGAATCATCGTGCACAGTACACATCACACTAATGAAACTTCTGAAAGGGCCATAACATAAAAATTTATATCTAACCTCTAATAAGAGGAGAATCTAAGCCTGTGCACGTACCATGGTAATCAAAACACAACTAACTCCATTGTCTTCTCAACAAATGAGAGAGACAGGTAATAACCTAGTCAAGCATCTATAGTGAGATATAAAACAATATCACAATCCTTTTAGTGAGTATAAATCACAATACAATTCGATTCAAAGTCAATTCCAATATCCAATAATTTTTATGCTCATCACAATTCAAATCATAAATTTGCATTTTTCCATGCAAATTGCCCATCACAATTCAAAACATGTTCTATAACAATTTTCCTAAACATAATTTATTTAATCCATAACAATGTTTAATACTTGTGGAAATACTATTTCACAAAGCTAAATTCATACATACTATAACAATTTCAATAATCATTGAATTAAATCTAATGCTTGTTAAACATAATACATAAGAAAAATATGTCATTTAATCATATGAAATATTCAGAACAAAATCAGTGAAAAACTAGTTGTGCACAAACCTGATTTGAGTCGCCCCTAAGCCTTGACTCAATGTTCCTTATGCTTCCCAATATCCTTTTCAACTGAAACACACAATTTAAAGTGTTTCAGTACTCAGTTATATTGTTTCTAACAATAAAATCCAATATCTAAATTTTCTTGATACTATTCTCTTCAATTCATTTCATTAGTAAACCTATAATGTTGACCTTTAATGCACTCTAGGTGAATTAATTTTAATGTTCCCAATATGTCACATTTTAGAACCCTTTAGTGTTGGTACATGTTACCAATTTCATTTTCAAGTGTATTGCATTTTATTGCAATTTACCGGATTTCGGTGTACTATATCGACCTAGCCGGACAACCTAGTTCCCTCAGTTTTCGGGTTTCGGTCCAAACTACAAACTTGTAGGTCTATGTCTTATTGCACGTGGGGCAAAATTTTAGGTCATTCCGAGTAGTGTAGACCAAGATATGGTCAATTTACTAAAGCTGGACAGAATGCATTAAAATGGTAGGCTTAGGTCATTTTTAGGTCATTTTCACTTCGGCCAGTTTTGGTACCCGTACTTGTACAAGCTATTTGGCTTGGTTCTGGCCATTTCTAGGCTTTGGTGTCTTCAAAAGAATTGTAGATTTATGTCTAAACTATTCATGGTAAAAATTTCAGGTTAATTGGACCTGTTTTGAGTGAGTTATGGTCCTCCTAATGATTACTGTTCATATGGTCAAAAATTCTGGCCTGCACTTACCTATTCCGGATTTGGTCAATTTTTATGTCACTTTGTGGATAGAATTTAGGTAAGCTTCCTTCATGAAAGTTGGCACATTTTGTGCCTAGTTTCACTTCCAATTGGTCTTATACCAATTGGAGTCACACACTTAAGGTTCTAAGCTAAAGTGTAGACTGCCCTGTTACACATTATTCAACACTTACCAATTACACATTCAATACTTACCAAATTTACCTTTCATGCCAATTCTGATTTGGTACCATAACATTAACACAATTTACATCACATTTTGGTCATTTTGGACAGCTTGTAACCACTCTCAACATACACATTATAACTCAGAATTTTCAAAGTCTAATTACAACAATTTAACCACATGAACATACCTCATTTACATGTCCAAATCCAAACAATTATACACATACACATGCTACCACCATAAGCAACATAATTCATCAAACCATTCCATGAAACTACCCATTTCTAACCACACTTTAAAGTTGCCAAATTACCCCATTGAACATATCTCCTTCAAATTGCTTTCAAGCTTTCAAAATCAATTGCACCATTACATATACACTTAGTATACATTGTCTAAATCATTCCCATACACATAAACTCTTATATCAACATCTTAAACTACCATTAACAAGTAAAAACGAACTAAATATGCTGAGTTCCCATGGCTGCCAAAATGATGTACCACCATTAAAACATCAAACTTTAAAACTTTGTAACACCCTCTCGGTAGCACTCCGTACATTCTACTGTTCCGGTGACCGGTGTCGGTCCGGACAGCTAGAATGTCCGGAAAAATATTTAAACTAAAGTCAGGAACCATAATTAACTCAAATATTAATAAGAAAAATTTAGTAAAAATTTTAGAAATAAAATACAACCAAGCTAAACGAGCCGGTGCCCTAGCGAGGGGTAACCCAGAGGAAAGTTGTAGTTCTCACAACGAGGAGCCCTAGACCCGGGGGAAAATTTATAAAATAATTTTTGGGACTCTAGAGAAGGGTTATTGAGGTTCCCATGGCATTAGAATGCCAAGAAAATACCTAGAAAAATTTTTCAATCGGTACAGACAATTTTGACCCGTTAAGCCAAACGGAGGGCATTTTGGTCATTTCGCCTTCAGAGGTGATTTTTGGCCGACTTGTCCAGTTGAGTAAATAATTAATATGATATAAAATATGAATAAATATTACTATAAATTAAATTGAAAATAAGTAGAGAAGAAAAGAATAGAAAATGAGAAAATGCCCATTTATGACATATGATGATGTCATTTTAAAGCTCCCACCAATCACATATAAACAACCATCTAATTAACTAATGAAAGAGACCAAGAAGACCAAAAAAAATTCTGCTGCTCTTCTTCTTCTTCCTCAAGACGTTTTTCTCTTCTCCATAGCCCTCCATAGAAATTTCTTTCATTACTCCCATTTCCCATGAATTTCCACTACTAAACCCTAAGTCCCTTCACTAAAAACTTGTCTCTACCTCTTGGGAAGTGATTGGCAGCCAAGAAGAGGAAAGAAAATGAAGATTTAACTTGGGAAAATTCTGCCATTAAAGAGGTTAGTGCTTACTTATGCTAATATTCCTTTATTTCCATGTTAAGGACTTGAATTTAGTATGAAATTGTAAGTTAAATGGACTAAATTCATGTGTATACATACCATGGATTTCAGCTGCCCTAAGGAAGGAATAGGATTAAGTGTTGTTGATGGACTTAGAATGAATTAGAGCTTATGTTTAAAGTGTATAAACACATATATAATGAATGGAAGTATGTAACTAAGGTGTATGGGTGAATTGCAATGAGAAATTAGGGTTTTGAGAAGTGAAAGATTGACTTGACTTAGGAAATTGTTAGAGAACATTTTAATGGTCAATTAGTGACCATTTTAGGTAAGTTAAGCACAATTTGGACTGAAAAATAAAATTGCAAAGTGAAGATATAGGCTGCCCTAGGACAGCAGCAGAGGGACTGAAAATTCAGTCCAATTACACAGCCATAACTTGGGCTGTGTTGGTCCAATTGGTGTTTGGCCAATTGGACATGAAACTAGGCTTATAATGACACATTTTTGCTGAAGAAACCATGCCTAAAAGACCAAAGCAAGAGGACCAAAACTTGGCCCCAATCCGGATCCCCTGCAACAGCACCTGCAGAAATGACCAAATGAACAGTAACTGTTCATTTGCCCATAACTCACTGCAGATTTGGTCAATTGACCTGAAAGTTTTACAGCAACAAGTTAAGACATAGAAAAACAACTTTCATGAAGAAACCTACCCCAAATTATGACTAGAACCTAACCCAAATGGCAGTCACAGTTACTGTTCAAACCTGCAACTCTGTAGATTTTCATTTGAGCAGCAATGTTTGGAGGACTATAACTCTCTCTAGAAAACTCGGATTTAGGCGATTCTTGAACCGATGGAAACCTAAGGCATAGTAGAACATTTCATATGAAGAAAGTTAGACCAAATTATGAACTTAACTTGATCAAATTACTGACCAAAGTTGGACCAAAAATCTGCGGACCAAAATCTCGGCATGAGCGATTGCGTGAACAGTAAACTTATTTTGGCCATAACTTGAGCTACAAAACTCCAAATGGAGTGATTCAAAAAACGAAATTCAACTAGACAAAATAAGGAACATTTTTTATGAAGGAAGTTTTGTCAAATTCCAACAGTAAATCGACCAATGAAATAGTGCAACTTCGGAGCACCAAAACCGAAAATTGGCAATTTTGCCAAAATGACCTAAGCTTTGAGAAAGTGACCAAAACCAACAAGTTTTAAATGAAAAATGTAGTATGTTGGAAGTGCCAAAGTCAATGTACATATTTTCTATGCAAAAGTCAACATTTTAGTTGACTAATGAAGTGAATAGTGACATGAAAACTTGAAATAAGCTTGGAAATGGATTTGGTAATTGATTCCAACAAGTTTTAAATGCAAAATGTGGTACATCGGGAGTGTTAAAACCAATGTACCTATTGTCTATGCAAAAGTCAACATTTTTGTTGACCAATGAGGTGAATAGTGACACCAAAACTTGAAATTCAAAATTTGAAATTAGAAATGCATCTAGGGGACTTTAAATTGCAATTGGCAATTAATACTAGTAAATGTAAAACTCAAAATGTGGGATCTTGGTGTAATTAGAATTAATATATCCACTAAGTATGAAAAAGTCAATATTTTGGTTGACTACTAAGGTGAATAGTAATCAAAATGATTAGTAAATTAAGATGAAAACCTAGAACCAATTCTAAGCTTAAATGCTTAGAATTGTATGACAAATGTAGACTATGCATCCTAGTCAAAATTGTTAAAAAGGAATTAAGGCCATAAATTTGAAATCCATGAAATGTTTATGGATTACTTGAAACATGAAAAATAAGTCACCTAATTGATGTGAATAGATAGTTAGGGCTTATATGCCCATCACAAATGGAATTCATAAAATATTAGTAACTCAACTTGAAATATAAAATTTGTAATTACATAAGTAGATTCTTGAATGTATAAATGAGAAAGGAAAAATGTTTTGAATACAATGGTACATGTGAACCATTGTTTAGAATTGTGATCAATATGAATAACATAATGAATGGATAAATAAACCATATTAATGTATGAATGAGACATTAGTTCTCATTATTGTAAAGAGGAGAAGTATTTTGAGTACAATGGTATAAAAGAATAATTGATGTGAATTGTGATCATATAAATGATCAAATGAATGTATGAATTATGATTGAAATTTATCATGAAATAATGAAGTCATAAAGCACAATATATTAATATTTTAAAGTATCAAATGCCCTAGTATACCTAACAAGATTGGTTTGGATAGTTTGGCATGCCAATAGGGTATTGTTTTAGCAGTACTGCGAAAGCAAAGGCTTTATGCCTGTATTCATGGCTTTATGCCCGTATCCATGGCTTTTATGCCCGTATTCATGGCTTTTATGCCGATTATGTGATATCATGGCTCTTTAGCCATACTGACTGCATACGTGGTTGACGTTCTGCGTCCCATGGTATGACGGCCCGAGGCACCGCGGTGTCTAGTGCCAACGACCCGTTATCCAGTCCAGTCGTCTAGTATAGGTTACTTGGATAGTCAATTAAAGTATTATTCAATTCAGGCAGCTAAGTTAAGTTAAGTATAATGAAAATCCAGTACAATTAAATTAAGTATTGAATGAATAAGTAAAAGAGATTAGCAAAAGAAACATAACAAAAATATAAATTGCGTAAATGCATGACTTGAAATACAATACAGATAGAATAAATTATATACCTGCTAGTATTACTGAAAAGTTATAAACTAAGCACTTCCAAAGAGGAACAAACTAGTATATAAGATCGTTGATACTAGAAATACCATACCAAATTAAATTAATTCTTGAGTATCTGAATTATCATTTATTTCTTTCTTTACTTGTATATATTATTTCTGGTTATATTATTGCACCACTAAGCAGAAATGCTTAGCGCGATGGAATTGCTTCCTCGCGCAGTAATCAAGGTAAAACCAGATGGTCGATCGAGATTTTTGGAGTCCGGACTGCGAAGTGTCGGAAGAGTTCAAGATTGTCACCTCCTCAAAGAATGCATGTAGATAGGGCTCATTTTATACATGTTATGTATATTGTTCATTCCTAGCACATTGTAAATTATTTGTATATCTTGTACAAAATAAACTCATGTAATTAACCTATGAATTATGGAAGCTATTCAAAGTAAGTATTTTAGTATGTGAATTGAATTTGAGTATATATTGAAATTGTCTTTGGCAGGTTCAGAAGAACTGTTAGTCCAAATTACAGCCGACACTTTGTCGGATTATCGTTAAAATTTTTGAAATTTCCAACTGAGTTAGATTCTGATAAAAGTAAAAATAGCCTAAATCTTCAATAAAGTTTTTGAATAAATAAATCAAGGACTGTAATGAAATCAGATAAAATAGAGTGCTCCGGCACACTGAGTGGCATAACTTGCTCGGCTACACTGTAGTCGGGTAAGGGGTGTCACAAACTTCTTTCACAAAACCACTCACCACAACATCCACTCAAATTTTAATGAAACAAGAATGGAGAATACTCACTTACCACTTTTGAAGCTTGACCAAAACCTCAACAAACCTCCTTAAAATTGCTACCAAAATCTTCCTTGCAATGTGAGGATTAACTTTAAAGAAAGGACTTAGGGGAAAGGATGGCTCTAAAGGGTTTGCATGGAGCTTAACCAAAACGGCAAGGGAGTTTCTCTCCCAAATGATTTTCAGCTGGTTTGCCAATTGAAGAAGATGATGGAATATTCTGCCCAAAATCTGCTTAATGGTCCACTTTGAAAATGTTAGTGGAGCACTAAAATCATTTATAATATTTGTTTAATCAAATTTCCCATAATTCCCACATTTAACCCCTTTTCTTTCACTATTTAAATTATGGACCACCATTTTAATTTTCATGGTATTTCAAAAATTTAATATCATTTATTTTTAGTGTACATTTAGGTCAAAAGGTAATTCGGGGTGTCAATTGACCACAATGCCCATATTCGAATTTGCTTTTCGACTTTTTCGATAACACAGATTTTTGTTGGTTTCTCTATTTTTCGCTTTTCTTTGTACTAATTCATTAATTTTTCTTGGATATTTCTAATATAATTTATTTTTCAATAGATGTTTATTTAAGTCTCAAAAATATTTTCCAGGGTTCCTCGCGGTCCAAGGCTAGTCAACAGCCCACGAAGCAACTTCCCGGTACGGTCACCCATCGGTACGGTTTTTAGTTCGTTTAGCGTAGTTTCATTTTCTCTTTTTTATTTTTCCTTATTTTTCTTGTATTTTCTTCTATATTATTTTAATACCTTATATTTCCATACTAATATTTAAGTATAATTTCAGACATCCTAGCTGTCCGGACAGACACTGGTCACCAGAACAGCAGAACGCACTACCAAACCTAGGGGTATTACACTAATGCCTTACTCTCTTCCTTTAGATAGATTAGATTATGTAACTTTCCTAAATTTTTACTATTGAAGTTAAATTTAAATTTGGATGTAATACCCCCATATCATGTAATACCCAACATAATGTATTTTACACTCAAATTTAAATTTAAATTTAATAGTAAAAATTTAAATTTAAAACTTTTACAATAAATCTCAAAATGTAAAAAAATATTAAAGTAATTAAACTAATATATTATATATTTCTTAATTTTTTGGGGGCATTAAATGATGTGGTTAGTGTAAATATTTAAAATTTACTTTTTATTAGAAAAAGTGAAATCATGAGAGTTGTGAGGAGAAAGAAATAATTTTTTATTTGTGGTAACCTATAAACCTATTATCAGAGGTAATGAGAACTATAGGTTTACTCAAATTAAAGTTGAGGGAGTTTTGAATTTTAAGAAAGAAATTAAAATTGAGTATCAATATTAAAAAAAAAAAAATTCCTAAAGGTGAGTGAAAGTTAGCCTAGGTTAATATGGAAATGTATTATTATTGGTCACAATGACTTTAATAACATTCAAATTAAAGTTAAATGATTTTTAAAAAAAAAAAACTTAAAATTGAGTGATTTTACTGAAATAACCTATAAAGTTTAGTAACCTTGAGTGAAAAATAACCCAAATATATATTTGAGATGAATTAAATTGATCTGTCAAATTTAATAGATAATTAACTTTGCATTGAATTAAATTAAAATAAAAAAAAATCGATACTATAAAAATTGAATCAAACCATTTTTGTTTGTTTATACCCAAAATTAGTTTCAATCTTGTACGTATTAAATTAACAAGTTTTAAAATTAATATTAATTTCAACCTTAAAAAATCCTAAGTGCAGCCTAATCCATAGCGCAATTCCATGACTCTTTTTTACATGGAATCCTAAGTGCAGTGCGACCAATAGTCCAAATCCATGACTCTTCTCACCTTAATCCCATGCACAGCCTAGCCCATAAACCAAACCCAATAACCATGATCCAAAATCCATAACCTATTTTCCTGGAAACCAAGTGCAGCTTGACCTAGTTTCATTGACCCATTTACTCAAGAACCATACCATGGAATTCAAGATGTAGGTTAAGGAACATGTGAGTTGAAAAGCAGCTTCTAAAATACTCAAGATGCAATTACAGATTTTAAAGTACAGAGTAGTTATACTATGAAAAAGTGCATTTAAAAGAAGTTATTGAAACGTGAATAGTTGGTGCAAGTGTAGTTGAGATAAAGTTAAAGAGCAGTTACAGGCAGTTGCCTTATCTTGAGGAACAAGCAGAACGTGGAATCATGAGACTTGAGCAACTAGAACAGGTGCACCTATAAATAGAACACTAGGTGCAACATTGAAAGCCCTCTTTATCCAATCCAATCCACAAGACATACAACGTAATGTTTTAGTTCAATAATTCTTTAGTTTGACTTTCAATATTAGTCCAATTTAGCAATTTATTTCAATTTCAGTTTAAGCATTTAAATTTCAAGCACAGTATATATTTTCAATTTCCAATTCAAGCAACTGATTTGCATTTCAATCCAAGTGTAATCAATTTACATTTACTTTGTAATCAAGCTCTCATTTACTTTTCTGCGCAGATTTTACAATTTCACAACAAGTAATTTACCTTTCAAAGAGCACTCAATTTACAATTTTTGCATAGATTTTACTTTTCAAATGCAATCTTTTACATTTTCAGAAAATGATCAACCTTTACTTTTTAAGTGCAATATTTACTTTTCCTACACAAGCACTTTTTTAAATTTCCAGCAATCATTTACTTTTTGATTCAACAAATTGAGCTATTGTAGATAAGATCTTAATGAAATGCAACCTAGTTGAGTCAACCAACTCAAAGAGAAAGTTAGGTCATCTATTTCCACCTCACAATCATTTAGATTAGAAGTGAAACTGAAACATTCACACTATATGTCACGATCCAGTTTTTGGGTTAGACCGGCACTAGGACTTGGGTTAGAATAAGGCTCTCAAAATCTGTAGTAAGCCTAATTATTGCTAGCCTAAACATATCGCCCATAAAAGTAGTCCAATTTCAAGAAAATAAACGGACAGAGTCCGGCCATAATTGGACTATCCAACAGGGAGCATTAACTCACCCTACCTATAAACATAAAATATCAAAGTCTAGGGAGCTCAGCTCACCCTTACAATTCTCAAACAGATAAATAATCAAATGAGAGCTCAGCTCCCTACACCCATGGAAATGAACATCTCATGCATCCAAGCATATCCACATAAATATGTTTACAACTCCAAAAGTTTAGTTATTACAAACCCAAATGAGGATAATGCACCACTGGCACATGCGGAGTTTTAGCATTAAACAAAATATAATAAAAGTAAAACTAAACTTTTTAGGTTTAAACTACGAGAAAAGAAAACAGGTTATTTTCAACAAGTCTACCTGTCACCTGAGGAAAAATAGTTGAATAATGGTGAGCGTTCCACTCATTGAGTAAGATATTGATTTTAAATACAATTTCTATAACTATTTAAACCTAATGCATTCTTATGTATGAAATGCAACATATACATATAATTTCAAATAATTCAAACAATATTATCACAAAAGATAATTTGGAACACTCACACACCAATGTGTCACATTAACATATATATACATATGGGAGTTGATCCCCTATACAACTCTTTTAATTTCAATGCCTGCCAGCAAGGTCAACTCAAGCCATACTTTTTGTTAATAATCCAAGTGTGGGGGTCAATGAGATCAATTCAAAGCCTTACTCACATTGACTTATCCACATATAAGGATTGAGTCCCAGCAAGCTTCAACCACAACTACCTGTCCTACTCATATCCATATCCATAGCACACGTATGCCAACACACACATAGAGCTCCAAATTACCTTAAGGTGCATCCATAACAATTTCATTAATAAAATATGTAACACCAGAGCTTGCCTAGCATTTAACTATATATATATAACGCATAATAATATTAAAATTATAAATAACATCAATATCTATTTACACATCAACTAGAGATACTGAGACGGTTGGGTGAAGGAGGAGGGTTGACTCGGATCACCTAAATAATTATATTCATGGATTTATCAATATTAAAACAAAACAATAATTTAAAGAGTCAAAGACATTCTAAATTTATGCTGAAAATCTAACAAAGTTTTCTCTACACCTAGGACTTATCCAACTAGTAAAGCAACTCAAACAACACTTCCAAATCCAATGGCCTCAATCCCATATCACAACAACATCATACTGCCCCTCCTGGGCCCTCTAAACCAGTCAAAACTCATATAACTACAATTCAGCTATTAAGCTAAAAATTAACATTTTGCAAAAACTATCCAAACTAACTCCAAAAATTATATAATCATGTCTCGCAGTCCTTAGCAATGCTATTATATTATTACAAAAGGAATTATAATTTTTGGGCTACCCACAAATATTTTATGAATTTTTATCTAAATCTAGCATTAGACAAAAGGGCATTTTGGATTTAGGGTTTATTTACGTCAATTCCGACACCTGGAACACGTTCAGAGTATTTGAAAATGGTGGGAAGCATTGTAATATTGACCCATTTCCAAAGTGAGTTCGGTAGCTCACCTATCTGACCCGAAAATACAGTCCTGGTCACCGATAGAATTTTCTCGAAACGAGAACACCTAAGCAAAGACTACAACACCAGAAGTTAGAATATAAATTTTATTTAATTAAATAGACTCATTTAAGATCCAAAAAAATCACTAGCTAGCTCGTGAGACTCATTGAATTTTCAGTGTTAAAAAAATTTCAAATTAGTATCATTGTGAAGCTATTGATGAGTGGAACATGCTGGTGGTATCGGAATCTTAGTGGGGTTTATAGTTTGTGTGACACCCCTTACCCGACTACAGTGTAGCCGAGCAAGTTATGCCACTCAGTATGCCGGAGCACTCTATTTTATCTTAATTCATTTTTTTATCGTAGTTTTGAATATAACTTGTGAAATATAATATATTTAAGCCGTTTATCGAAATTATTATTTATTTGAGGTTCCGAAAATTTTATGGAAAATCCGGCGGAGTACCGGCTAAAAATGGAGAAAACAGTTCTTCGGAACCTGTGAAAAACACTTCCAATGTAACACCCCTAAGTTCGGTAGTGCGTTCTGCTGCTCCAGTGACCAGTGTTGTCCGGACAGCTAGGATGCCTAGAACCACACTTCAATGAGAGTGAGGAGACATAAAATAATGAAATAAAAGAAAAGAAAGTACAAGAAAAACAAAGGAAAAATGATTGCAAAGAAATGTGATCAAGTTAAACGAGCCGGGAAACCTAACGATGGGTGACCGCACTGGGAAGTCACGGCGTGGACCGTTGATCGCCCTGGATCATGGGAACCCTGGAAAACATTTTTGGGACATAAATAGACCCTTTTTGAAGAATAAATATCATTAGAAATATCAAAGAAAAATTAAATAATTAGTACAAAGAAAAGTGAGAAATCGAAAAACAGACAAAACCCGGTAATACCGAAAAATCAGGAATGCCACCCGAACAGGGGCATTATGGTCATTTGACATCCCGAAGTGTCTTTTGACCTAAATGTCCATTAAAAATAAATAGTATTACACTTAGAAAATAAAATGAAAAATTAAATTGGTGGTACCTAAAATAAATAGTGGAAATTATGGGTTAAATGTGGAATAAATGAATAATTACTTTATTATATGATTAAGTGACTAAGTGGACCACTAAGGGGATTAATTAAATACATAGTGGGACATGTGTACACTTAAAATGCAGCTGAATAAGTCATCTTCCTCATTTGCATTCAAATTGCCGAATTGAAGAGTGAAGGAAACTCCATAGCCATTTTTCATGCAAGCTTTCTTAAGTCTCCATTTTCAACTCCAACCTCTTAGTGTTCTTCATTAAACTTTGTCTACACATCACAAGGAAGATATTGATACTAATTTTGAGAAGTTTGATGAAGGTTTAGCAAGTTACAATTAAAGGTAAGTTTGCATTTTTGAGAATTTCTTTGTTAAAGTTTATGTTCATGTTATGGGTGTTAGTTTGGTGAAAGAAAATTTTGAGTTTGAAGGGTTATTGTTGTTTTCATTTTGGACAGCCATGAGTCACGTTTTTGATGAGATATTTGTGCATATAATTGATGAGAAATGGTGTTGATCATGATGAATTAGTAACCTAGTAAATTATTTCATGTTTATGTGGTGATTTATGCACTTGGATGGGAAATTGTAAAATGGACGGCACTTTGATGTTGAAGAATGGTTTGTGGCAGCTTGGGGACACTTGAGTAATGGTATATATTGAAGGAAATGTATGCAGAATATTAACCTAGAAGGATTGATGATATGTATGTAGATTGATCTTGTAAAGTGTGTGTAAAATTTGTAATGGTTAGGTGTGTTTGTAATAGTACTTAGAAATTGTAATTGTGAATGATATTGGTGTGTTGAGGCTGATTGAATCTGCCCAAAATAATGTTAATGTAAAGTAGAAAGTGCTTTTGGTAATGTACCAAAACTGATTTGGTAGGGTATGGAAGTAAACTTTGCAAGGTAAATATGTGTTTTGAATGGGGTGTGAAAAGCATATTGAGGGCAGTACACATTTTAGCCTATAACCTTAAATGTGTAACCTCAATTGGTATGAGACCAATTTGAGGTGAAACTAGGCACAAAATGTGCCAACTTTCATTGAGAAACCATGCCAAAATTCTGCTTGCAAGGTGACCTAAAAATGACCAATTCGGATTAGGTGCAATTAGGACCTGAAAATGACCAATTGGGCAGCAGTGAGTGTTTAGGCCATAACTCACTCAAACCAGGTCCAATTGACCTGAAATTTTAACCAAGAACAGTTAAGACCCATACCTACAAGTCTTATGAAGACACCAAAGCCCAGAAATGACCATAAGCAAGTCAAACAACTTGCACAATTTCGGGTCCAAAAACTGGCCGAACCAGAATTGACCAATTTGACCTAAAATTGACCTAAAATGGTACCATTTGACCAGCAAGAGTGTAATGACCATAACTCGGTCTACTTAACTCGGATTGACCTGAAATTTTGCACCGCGGTCCATAAGACCTAAATCTACAAGTTTGTAGTTTCGACCGAGACCAAAAACCGAGGGAACTAGATCGTCCGGTTAGGTCAAACCAGTGTCCCGAATCCAAAGAATTTGCATTAAAATGCACTAAGCAAGGAAATGACTTTGGTAAAACATACCAAACCTAAAACCCTATCAAATGTGACATATTAACGACACTAAAACCAAATTTACCTAAAACGCAACGAGGGGCTCTCTATAAGGAGATTAAGTGAATAATATAGTTCAGAGCATTATTTAACAAACACAATCGATCGATAAAGTTTAAATTAGTAATGAAACACTTCAAAGTGTGTTTCTCGATTACCAAAGACTCAGAAAAGGGAAGGAAACACTGAGTCCAGATCGTGGGGATCCATCGAGGTTTGTGCACAACAACTGCTTTCTTTTGAATTATTTTCAATGGAAATAAATATTGACTATTTGCATATCATTGTTTTAAATTGTGGAAATGTGTTTGGTGGACACTTATTGATTGAAAAACATTGTGAATGGTTTGAAACTGTGAAAATTTGTTTGAATGGTATTTGATGGATACTTATTGATTGAAAAGCACTGTAAATGGTTTTTGTGGAAATTGAAGTGAATTACGAATTGTGTTCAAATTTTGTGAATGAAATTATAACTTTGGAAATTTATTGGATTCTTACGATCATTTGAATAAAATGTTTGGAATTGTTTTGACTCACAATTGGCATGACACTGATAATATGTTCCTCCTCCATTAATGGGGTGAGTGTGATTATTCCTCCCTCTTTGACTTATTAGTCTGGGGTGAGTATGATTATGTTCCTCCCTCTTTGACTTCCCAGTCTGAGGTGAGTATGGATGAGTTCACATTATTTAGCTAGCTTCCGCCGTCTTTGATTTCGCTTATTGGGGTGAGGATGTCTTGTCGTGGTGTACAACACGGCATATCTGGAAAACTTGTGACATGGACTAAATTGTGTTATATATTGGCAAGTCTGTATTGTTGAGTTATTTGATCGATTTGTGTTATTATGTATTGTGAGATTGTGAAATTGATTTAAACTCTTATTGACATATACTGTCTATTGAATTCAACCATGATCTGACTTATTGAAAATTATTGTGATATTAACAAATGGAGTTTAAATTCTTGTTGACATTTATTGTCTTGAATTTAACTATGGTTTTAAGTATCCACTATTGATATGATTTATGAATTGTGATTTAAAATTTGTATTTGGTAAATGTTGTGCACCATCGAGACATTGTCTCAAATGATAGCTTTTATTCTTGTCGCAGTAGAAAGACAGACAGTGGCAGCAGTTAGGTCGCTAGTATCGCCAATGAGGGATTTTTGGGTATAGTGAGTATACCACATGTGGCATTTTGTAATCAGAATGTATATTCACTGTATGTATATTTTGTTCTTGGTTTTGAGCAGTTGTAAATTTAAGTTGTACAGTAAAGTTATAAAATAATTATGAGTTATTTGGCTTGTAAAAATTGTGTTATATCTTTGTATCTTAGTCTTTGAAAATCACTGTGGATTTGACTTGAGAAATGTGTTGTGTTGATAAAAATGTTGGAGTTGAGATTTGAAAATATATTGAAGTGCTTTTTACAGGTTTTCTGAAGAACTGTTTTGTCCAAAATACAAATGGCACCTTGCCAAAATTTTTGCAGATATTCCAAATAAATCAAATGAGTTAGTTGTTTCACTTCAGTTCACCAAAGTCTTTCACACCTGTAAATAGTGCTCACCACTGTAAAAGAAGTAAGAAAAGTTTTTAAAATCCCTTGTAGTGTATTTAATGGATTATCAGTAGACGGAGTTGGTAATTCATTAGGTATACTACGGGATCATGTTATGCCTTACAGAGGGGTAGGGTGTGACATCCAATATTCACATTCAATCATTTCCAAACTCCAATATCAAAATCTCATCAATATTTCTCAATTTCAGTTCTCAATATTTGTCAACCATTCATTTCTCAATCATTCATCCATCTCATATGATACCATGCATATATGATAGATAAACATTCACTTTTCCATTTATAACCACACTTTACATTATTTACATGAATATCAAAATATATTACATAAGTTCAAATACATATGAGAAAATAAAATCAATTACAAAATACCAAAATGACATCTAGCGTCCTACCAATGCACTGCTGACAGTGAGGTGACACAGACACTATGCAGAACTGTGAACTGCCTTACCGAATCTGTGGTCTACTGGCCCTCTGTCCAATCTTCAGTACCTACGCGTTGCAAAAGCGACGCGCTAAGCATAAAGCTTAGTGGTGCAAATAATAAAATAGAAAGAAATAATATGCAATATAAAAATCATAATTTCTTAGCCATTGTGTTCATAAGAACTAAATAATTACCAACTTAGTGTTTAGTCGAGGGCTAATCTTGTTTTATGATATTAACTTCTTCATGACTTTTAAGTTTCTTTGTATTCTATCGTAATCATTCCTGATATTTAGTTTTCGTATTTTCTTTAACAATCAGTTCAATTACAGTTATACTTTTCCATGCTCAAGTAACCTATACAAATTGACCGGACTGGATAAATGGGTAAACTAGCACTGGGTACCAGGTACCTCGGGCCGTCACACCATCGGTCACAATGTGTCTGCTGGTGTGCAAACAGAATGGCTAATAAGCCATATAAGCAATAAGGCATAAAGCCAAGTAAAACATCATAATCAGTATAGCCATAGGCTATCACATCACAGAATGGCAATGAAGCCATACATCATACGCAGTACTGCTATCAGAACCCTATTGGCATGCCAACCTATCCAAACCAATCACATTAGGCCTACTAGGGCATTTGATACTTTTGAATTCTTCAATTAATTTGAATTTCAAGTTTTTATGTCACTATTCATTTCAATAGTCAACAAAAAGTTGACTTTTGCATAGAACATAGGTGCATTGGTTTTAACACTCCCAATGTACCCCATTTTGCATTTGAAACTTGTTAGTTTTGGTCACTTTCTCAAAGCTTAGGTCATTTTGGCAAAATTGCCAATTTTTGGTTTTGGTGTCACTATTCACCTCATTGGTCAACAAAAATGTTGACTTTTGGATAGAAAATATGTACATTGACTTTGGCACTCCCAATATACCACATTTGGCATTCAAAACTTGTTGGCATTAAGTGTTAATACCATTTCTAAGTTTAAACCCACACAAGCAGAATTTTCAGTTTTGGTGAGTCAACTTCACTGTTCCATTGGACACTGTTACTGTTGGAATTTGAAGAAATGTAAAACATGAAAGTTGTTCCTTATTTTGTCTAGTTGAATTTCCTTTTTTGAATCACTCCATTTGGAGTTTTGTAGCTCCAGATATGGCCCAAAAACCCAAGCTAGCCGGATTGCCAAATCTGCAGATTTACCATATCTACAGTGCATGAACAGTAACTAGAGTCACTTGGTTGGATGGGTTATGGCCATAATTTGGGGTAGGTTCCTTCATGAAAGTTGTTTTTCTATGTCTTAACTTGTTGCTGTAAAAATTTCAGGCCAATTGACCAAATCTACAGTGAGTTATGGCCAAATGAACAGTTACTGTTCATTTGGTCAATTCTGCAGAGGCAGTTTCAAGGTTCCGGATTGGGGCCAAGTTTTGGTCCTCTTACTTTGGTCTTTTGGGCATGGTTTCTTCAGCAAAAATGTGCCATTATAAGCCTAGTTTCATGTCCAATTGGCCAAACATCAATTGGACTAACACAGTCCAAGTTATGGCAGTGCAAAGGGACTGAATTTTCAGTCCCTATGTCTTGTCATAGGGCAACTGCAACCTCACTTTGCCATAGCATTTTTAAGTTCAATTTGTGTTAACATACCTCAAATGGTCACTTATTGACCATTAGAGTGTTCTTTAATAGGTTGGTAAGCCAAGTCAATTTTTCATGCCTCAAAACCCTAGTGTCCAAGGCAATTTACCCATAAACCTCCTTTAGCACCCTAGTTAAACATCTAGGTAATTATATAACTTAAATACAATCTCCAACTCATGCTAAGTCCATTAAAAACATTCAAAACACTCCCTTATTGGTTCTTCTTAGGGCTGCCGAAATTGAAGTGTTCATACCCATAGGTTTTTTGTTCATTTAAACTACAAATCTTACTAAGTTCAAGTCCAAAATCATGGAATTAAAGAGTTTAATGGGTATAAGTGCACTAACCTTGTTTGGGCAGAATTTCCAAAGCCCTAAACCTCACTTTTCTTCCTTTCCTTGGCTGCCAAAAGCTTCTCCAAGTGATATGGTCAAGGTTTAATGAAAGGGGTTAGGGTTTAGTGGTGGAAACTCATGGGAAATGGAGGTAATGAAAGAAAATTTTCATGGAGGGAGGAAGAAGAGAGGATCACATTTTTAAGGAAGAAGAAGAAGAAGAAAGCAGCTGGTTTTTTAATTGTTTAGGTCTTCTTTTATCTCTTTATTAGTTAGTCAAATAATGGCTAAATTTTGATTGGTCATAGTTTTTCTTAATGACATCATAATTCCCATTTACTTACTTTTGTTTTCTTATTTTCATTTCTCATTTTTAATAAATTTTTCATCAACATTAATTCATATTTTATGTCATATTAATTATTTACTCAACTGGACAAGTCGGCCAAAAATCACCTCGGAAGGCGAAATGACCAAAATGCCCTCCGTTTGGCTTAACGGGTCAAAATCGTCTGTACCGATTGAAAAATTTTTTTAGGTATTTTCTTGGCATTCTAATGCCATGGGAACCTCAATGACCCTTCTCTGGAGTCCCAAAAATTATTTTATAATTTTTCCCCCGAGTCTAGGGCTCCTCGTTGCGAGAACCGCAACTTCCCTCCGGTTACCCATCGCTTGGGCACCGGCTCGTTGAACTTGTTTGTATTTTATTTCTAAAATTTTTACTAAATTTTTCTTGTCAATATTTGAGTTATTTATGGTTTCTCACTTAAGTTTAAATATTTTTCCGAACGTTCTAGCTGTCCGGACCGACACCGGTCACCGGAACAGTAGAATGTACGGAGTTGCTACGGGGAGGGTGTTACAACTCTTCCCCTCTTATTTAAATTTCGTCCTCGAAATTTACCTGACTTATGTAATCGGGGAGTTACTACCTCCTTGTTTCTTCATTTCCTTCTATTGCCTCATCAGTGTCTGGGTTTGGCTCTTCCTGAGCTTCCATTGCATATACTTGTGGTGCCACCCTGACTTCGGGCTTTTCAACGGTCTCAGAAACAATCTTCTGTGAAATGTTAGCCGTTTCTGCTCTACCCGATCCTTTACCCCTTTGAACTATAGGGGAAGGTCTATGAACTTGTACCGGAGCTATTGAACCACTCCTCTAAGGGCAATCTTTTATGAAATGATCCGTAGCCCCACATTTGAAACACTCTCCAGTTAACAGTCGACACTCCCCTCTGTGTCTTCTACCACAATGCATACATTCAGGCTTTGGGGTTGATCCCCTTGTTATTGTGCCCGGGGAACTAGCTATAGATATTCCAATCTGGCCTCTGTGGCCCTGTGTCTGATCTTGTGAACTAGAACCCTTAAACTTCTTACTATCAGTTGGTATACTTGACTGTCCTGGGCCCCTCTTCTGCTGTCTATCTTTTCTATTTTGTTCATTTACTCTCACTTTCTCCACTTTTAATGCAGCTTCCACTAACTTAGTGAAGTCAGTGATTCCCAAGGCAGTGAGCTGGATCTTGATGTTGTCATTTAGTTCCTCTTCAAATCTCTTACATCTTTCAGCTTCATTAGGGACTATCTCCCTTCCATAGCGGCTCAATCTTACGAATTCCTTCTCATATTCGGCCACTGACAACTGTCTCTGCCTTAGGTTAATAAACTCTCTTCTTCTCTCTTCCAGGTATACAGTACCCACATATTTCTTCTTGAATTTTGAAAGAAAGAAGTCCCAAGTTACAGTTTCTATCTGCACTTCACTAGACACCGTGTCCCACCATTCATATGCATCATCTTGCAACAAAGATATGGCAGCTTCCAGGTTTTGCTCTGGAGTGCAGTGGAGTTGTTTTAGAACTCTGCCTGTTCTGTTCAACCAATTCTCGGCTGCAACAGAGTCATCTTCTCTCTTGCCATAGAAGTCCACAGCTCCAAACTTTCTTAGCCTTTCCAGGTGTGATTTCTGCTGTGGAGCTGGTGGTGGTGGTGGTGCTGGCATTACCCCGGCCATTTGTCTAAAGAAGTCGGCCATTTGCTGAAACATGGCCTGTGGAGGCTGAGCAGGCTCTGCCTGAGCTGGTGGAGCAGGTTCTCCCATGCCCCCAGTCTCAGCTGCTGCAGGTGGAGCATGACTCTCCACTTCCTCCTCAACGGCTCTCTGAGATGAAGGATCCACATCCTATTCAAAATAAGAAAGATAAACAGATCTGCGTTAGTATCACCTCGACTCTTACAAATGCAATGCATGGTATGGACTCAATCTAGGCCCAGAAACGCCTAAACCGTGCTCTGATACCACTAAATGTGACACCCCTTACCCGACTACAGTGTAGCCGAGCAAGTTATGCCACTCAGTGTGCCGGAGCACTCTATTTTATCTTAATTCATTTTTTTTATCGTAGTTTTGAATATAACTTGTGAAATATAATATATTTAAGCCGTTTATCGAAATTATTATTTATTTGAGGTTCCGAAAATTTTATGGAAAATCCATGGAGTACCGCTAAAAATGGAGAAAACAGTTCTTCGGAACCTGTGAAAAACACTTCCAATATTCACATTCAATCATTTCCAAACTCCAATATCAAAATCTCATCAATATTTCTCAATTTCAGTTCTCAATATTTGTCAACCATTCATTTCTCAATCATTCATCCATCTCATATGATACCATGCATATATGATAGATAAACATTCACTTTTCCATTTACAACCACACTTTACATTATTTACATGAATATCAAAATATATTACATAAGTTCAAATACATATGAGAAAATAAAATCAATTACAAAATACCAAAATGACATCTAGCGTCCTACCAATGCATCCGACGGTGAGGTGACACGTACACTATGCGTAATCGTGAACCGCCTTACCGAATCGTGGTCCATCGCCCTCTGTCCAATCTTCAGTACCTACGCGTTGCAAAAGCGACGCGCTAAGCATAAAGCTTAGTGGTGCAAATAATAAAATAGAAAGAAATAATATGCAATATAAAAATCATAATTTCTTAGCCATTGTGTTCATAAGAACTAAATAATTACTAACTTAGTGTTTAGTCGAGGTCTAATCTTGTTTTATGATATTAACTTCTTCATGACTTTTAAGTTTCTTTGTATTCTATCGTAATCATTCCTGATATTTAGTTTTCGTATTTTCTTTAACAATCAGTTCAATTACAGTTATACTTTTCCATGCCCAAGTAACCTATACAAATTGACCGGATCGATAAACGGGTAAACTAGCACCGGGTACCGTGTACTCGCCATCACACCATCGGTCACAATGTGTCTCCCGGTGTGCAAACAGAATGGCTAATAAGCCATATAAGCAATAAGGCATAAAGCCAAGTAAAACATCATAATCAGTATAGCCATAGGCTATCACATCACAGAATGGCAATGAAGCCATACATCATACGCAGTACTGCTATCAGAACCCTATTGGCATGCCAACCTATCCAAACCAATCACATTAGGCCTACTAGGGCATTTGATACTTTTGAATTCTTCAATTAATTTGAATTTCAAGTTTTTATGTCACTATTCATTTCAATAGTCAACAAAAAGTTGACTTTTGCATAGAACATAGGTGCATTGGTTTTAACACTCCCAATGTACCCCATTTTGCATTTGAAACTTGTTAGTTTTGGTCACTTTCTCAAAGCTTAGGTCATTTTGGCAAAATTGCCAATTTTTGGTTTTGGTGTCACTATTCACCTCATTGGTCAACAAAAATGTTGACTTTTGGATAGAAAATATGTACATTGACTTTGGCACTCCCAATATACCACATTTGGCATTCAAAACTTGTTGGCATTAAGTGTTAATACCATTTCTAAGTTTAAACCCACACAAGCAGAATTTTCAGTTTTGGTGAGTCAACTTCACTGTTCCATTGGACACTGTTACTGTTGGAATTTGAAGAAATGTAAAACATGAAAGTTGTTCCTTATTTTGTCTAGTTGAATTTCCTTTTTTGAATCACTCCATTTGGAGTTTTGTAGGTCCAGATATGGCCCAAAAACCCAAGCTAGCCGGATTGCCAAATCTGCAGATTTACCATATCTACAGTGCATGAACAGTAACTAGAGTCACTTGGTTGGATGGGTTATGGCCATAATTTGGGGTAGGTTCCTTCATGAAAGTTGTTTTTCTATGTCTTAACTTGTTGCTGTAAAAATTTCAGGCCAATTGACCAAATCTACAGTGAGTTATGGCCAAATGAACAGTTACTGTTCATTTGGTCAATTCTGCAGAGGCAGTTTCAAGGTTCCGGATTGGGGCCAAGTTTTGGTCCTCTTACTTTGGTCTTTTGGGCATGGTTTCTTCAGCAAAAATGTGCCATTATAAGCCTAGTTTCATGTCCAATTGGCCAAACATCAATTGGACTAACACAGTCCAAGTTATGGCAGTGCAAAGGGACTGAATTTTCAGTCCCTATGCTGCTGTCATAGGGCAGCCTGCAACCTCACTTTGCCATAGCATTTTTAAGTTCAATTTGTGGCCAACATACCTCAAATGGTCACTTATTGACCATTAGAGTGTTCTTTAATAGGTTGGTAAGCCAAGTCAATTTTTCATGCCTCAAAACCCTAGTGTCCAAGGCAATTTACCCATAAACCTCCTTTAGCACCCTAGTTAAACATCTAGGTAATTATATAACTTAAATACAATCTCCAACTCATGCTAAGTCCATTAAAAACATTCAAAACACTCCCTTATTGGTTCTTCTTAGGGCTGCCGAAATTGAAGTGTTCATACCCATAGGTTTTTTGTTCATTTAAACTACAAATCTTACTAAGTTCAAGTCCAAAATCATGGAATTAAAGAGTTTAATGGGTATAAGTGCACTAACCTTGTTTGGGCAGAATTTCCAAAGCCCTAAACCTCACTTTTCTTCCTTTCCTTGGCTGCCAAAAGCTTCTCCAAGTGATATGGTCAAGGTTTAATGAAAGGGGTTAGGGTTTAGTGGTGGAAACTCATGGGAAATAGAGGTAATGAAAGAAAATTTTCATGGAGGGAGGAAGAAGAGAGGATCACATTTTTAAGGAAGAAGAAGAAGAAGAAAGCAGCTGGTTTTTTAATTGTTTAGGTCTTCTTTTATCTCTTTATTAGTTAGTCAAATAATGGCTAAATTTTGATTGGTCATAGTTTTTCTTAATGACATCATAATTCCCATTTACTTACTTTTGTTTTCTTATTTTCATTTCTCATTTTTAATAAATTTTTCATCAACATTAATTCATATTTTATGTCATATTAATTATTTACTCAACTGGACAAGTCGGCCAAAAATCACCTCGGAAGGCGAAATGACCAAAATGCCCTCCGTTTGGCTTAACGGGTCAAAATCGTCTGTACCGATTGAAAAATTTTTCTAGGTATTTTCTTGGCATTCTAATGCCATGGGAACCTCAATGACCCTTCTCTGGAGTCCCAAAAATTATTTTATAATTTTTCCCCCGGGTCTAGGGCTCCTCGTTGCGAGAACCGCAACTTCCCTCCGGTTACCCATCGCTTGGGCACCGGCTCGTTGAACTTGTTTGTATTTTATTTCTAAAATTTTTACTAAATTTTTCTTGTCAATATTTGAGTTATTTATGGTTTCTCACTTAAGTTTAAATATTTTTCCGAACGTTCTAGCTGTCCGGACCGACACCGGTCACCGGAACAGTAGAATGTACGGAGTTGCTACGGGGAGGGTGTTACAGTTTGGGAGAAATCTAGTCTAAAAGTTGAAATGGGCTAAAACTTTCTGGACTTGATTCATACAAACTGCCCAATAAAAATTAATAAAATTGATGTCTATGAAAAACTCTCGAGAAGTAAAACACAAAGGAAACTGGACTTGGTCTGATTGGTGGTCAGATTGGTCGTAATTGGCCAAGGAAGACGAAAAGGTGCTTGAAGGAAGGAGGGACTTTTAAGCCTTTTTCTAGCCTGCTGAAGGGGTGGCGACGGCATGGGAGGTCAGTCAGAGGGGTGCTGGTGAGTGGAGGAGTAAGGGGGTGGGTCGGTAGACGGTGGGAGAGAGAGAGAGAGAGAGAGAGAGAGAGAGAGAGAAGGGAGAAGGGAGACATGCAAGGCGCGCAGGGAAGAGAAGGAAAAAAGGAGGGCTAGTTCGATCCGGTCCAGTTTGATTTAAGATACTCGAAATTTGATTTTTGTTCTGTCCTAAGAACCAAAACGATGCCAAAAAATTCTAAAAAAATTATAAAAAATTCAGAACATTTATGGAGTTCAAATATATTTTTAATCTTACCACGTGGTCTTTAAATTAATTTATAAAAATCATTAAAATTAATTGTCTCAAAAAATAAAAGTTCAATTTTGAAAATCTAGAAAATTCAAATTAAATACCCTAATATTTAATGCATTAAAATATTATAATTTATATATAAAATAATTATCTAAAAATTTAGGATGTCACACTATACAACTGGGATTTTAAAGTTCCCATTACACCCACAATCTTACACACACACACACACGTGATAAAAAGGCTACACAACTTTGACAAGCTCAGTGAAGTAAATTTCATTTAGCACACAAACATTGTTTTAGTTCAATGTCAAATTTTCATTATCTTGAATTGCAAATAATTAAATATTAATAAATTTGAATAATTTGATTAAAATTACTTTTTAATTAAAACGACAATTAATTTTAAAACTCAAGATATGATGCAGATTTAGTTTTTAATTATATAAATTACATAAATCTTTTTGAAAATTGAAATAAATGAACGAAAAATACCAAACTATTAAATAACGATATTAGAAATAAATTGAAATATTAATGAAACAAATATAATCAAAATAAAAAGGATAAGTTATAATTTAGTCTCCAGGATTTAATAAAATTTATAGATTAGTTCCTATATTTTTTAAAAGCTACCTATAAGATCGAGCGTTTACTGACATACCAAAAATTTAAGCTGGTAGCAGAGGTGCAATTTTAATCTCTTATAACATAGGAGCCCAAGTGCCTTGGGCTAAAGGAATTTGGATAGGTTGTTGTCTCACTAAACTATCCCTATTCAGGGCCAACAGTCTCTCCAACCCCCCACCCCCCCAAGGTTTTTGGGTATGAAAAATTTTAATTGTTTTAGTTTTTAATTTTACTAAATTAAAAATTTTTGAATTACATGTTAAAAATTTTAACATAATTAACATAGTTAATTTTATAAAATAACAATTAATTACAAAATTAAAATAGAGTGAAATTTTACAAAATTAATTATTAAATTGTATTTATGTTCATATTATATTGTTAAAATGTAAGGATGAATTTGTAATTGACAAAAATATAAGGATCATAAAATAATTAATTCATAATATAAGGATCATAAAGTAATTAATTCATACTTTAATAATTATAACTATTCACAAATTGATCCCTTTATGTTTATTAATTACAAAAATATAAGAGCTTATTTATAAATAATTAAATATTTATGGATCATTTTGTAAAATATATGAATAATTTTATAAATAACCAACATTTTTAAGGACAACATAAAATAATTAATTTATATTTTTAATAATTATATTTTAAGGGAGTAATTTGTATTTTTTTTAATAGATAGAACACACTTTATACATGTTAGTGACAAAAATAGACTATTATTAAAATTATAATAATTTTAATAAAGTAAAAGATTAATTTATATGTTTTGTTAAATCTCAATTGTTCCGTATAGAAAATATAGTAAATAAAAATTTGATATTTTTATTAAAATTAACGGTGATTTAATTATAATTTTAATAATAGAAATTAATTTGTTAATTTATTAAAATCTCAAAAGACTAAAAAGGTAGGGATTGTAGTTGAAAAAATTACTTTATTAAAAAAATATATTATTATTATTAAAAAATTATTTTTAATATAATATATTTTTTATTTTTATTAAAAAATAATATATTATATTATTAGAGTTTATTAAAAAATAATTTATTTTATGTATTTAAATATTATAATTTTTTTAAAAAATATAAATATACTATTAAAATTATTTAAAAAACTGATATTTTTAACTTTGAATTTATTTTTTTAATAAATTTATAATATATAATAATAATTAAAATAAAAAATATAAAAAATAAATGAAAAATCTTTGAAGAAACCTACTTGCTTTGCTTTTCGATGAAAAAATCTCATCCCAACTCTAAACTCTTGTAAGATTTTTATCTTTAATTCATGTCATTCTATTGCTATTCCTATATATGGATGGATTTTAAAAACACATACATGGATATTTTGTCAAATTTAGAAATTAAATTATAATTTTTTCAAAAATAAAAAATGTAGGTATTTTTAATTAGATTTCGACTCGAACCAAGAATCAAAACCGGACCACCGAATACCCTTATGAGTTATGATACGGTATAATTAGTTTTTTTTTTTTTTTTTTTTTTTTTTTTTTAAACTATCGTTTTTCACATTCTCTGCTCTCGACGTCGGTATGCGGCAGAAACTGCCAAAAAAACAAATGGCGGTTCATTTTTTCCCTCCCTTTTCAAAATCCCTCCAATAAACCAAGCCCTTTTTCGTTTTCCCTCTTCTTTTGTTAAACACTATAATCTTCTGTTTTTTTTTGAATTTTCAGAAATCAAAATCTACCTCGTTTTGGAGCCCATCATCCGTAATCAACTTTCCTTATTCGCACTCTTTAATCTTCGTAATCTTCTTGGATTCCTCTTCTCAAAATCTTACCCTCAATTTTCATTGTTGAATGCTCTATGGATGGTTACACCTTTCCTTAAATCTTATATACATCCCCTTCTAACCAGGGATTTATTCATGGGTCTTCTTCAATTTCTTCCATAATGAATTTCAAGTGAGATTGTTGGTGGGTCTTTACTTCTTCGCATACTGAAACCCTAAAGGGTCAATCTCTGGTTTTTTCATTGTCAATTCCTTTTGGGTCTTCATCGTCACTACGAATTGAAATTGTTGATACTGAATCTATGGATCAATCACCTTCAAATCGTAATGGGCCTTCATCAATTTCAACCATCATAGCTGATTCTGTCAAAACCCTAGACGGGTCTTCACAATCTGCACATAGTGAAGTCCAAGGCGACCGGTTTTACCTTCCTCGGTCATCAAATCCAAATGGGTCTTCAATTATTTCAATTAGTCCACGTAACCAGTTGTTGGTTCCTTCATTGTCAGATGGGTCACGCAGTCAAGTGCTGGTCCCTAGTCATATTGAGACCAGAGATTATGGATATGTTGTTTCGTCTGATGGAAGGGAGTCCTCATTACCTTCACCAACGGAATCTCAAGATAACCAGTGTTTGGTCCCTGTAACAGTCGATCCACTTCCAAGAGTAACCCGACATGGCGATGGCGACAATTGTGATGACCACAAGTCACCTATGCAAATAGAGTCTGCCAGAGGCCCTTCAAGTTCATTAGGCGCAAGGCTTCTTGATGGAGAGCATAATGAAGAAGATTTTGATGATACTGAAGTCAATTTTGAAAAAGACAGACAACTTTCTGAGCGCCCATGTGGCAATCGTTATTATTCTTGCAACTGTAACGAATTATTGGGCGATTTTTGCGGACCTCGTGATCCTGCTTATCATCGTCGTGGACCTTGTGGTCAGTGTAGCGATTTCCAGTTTCATTCAGAGTGGAATAGTCCATGGCAACCTTCAAGAGATCGCTGGGGGTGGCGCAGAGAAAACAGAGAAGATATGCCCCTGGGTTTCTCGCTTCCTGTGAAGGAAACTGTAGTTACTGGGGTGGTATGTTCAGAATCTTTCTTTCTTTCTTTTTTTAAAAATTTATTCATTGATGTGTTAGGTGTTTATAAGCAGCTTGGTTTGTACATTGGGTGGTTGAGTTGATCTAGTTTTGATTGTGCAGGGTGCTGGGCTTTCTAATCTTGGGAACACTTGCTTTATTAATGCAATCCTGCAATGCTTTACACATACTGTGTCATTTGTTAAGGCTCTTAATTCTTGCAATCATTTAGTGCCTTGCCAGCGTATGTCCTGTTTCAATTGATATCTGAATTATTTTATGCAATATTTATTTTTGTTTTTGTGATTTTTTTGGGATTTACTATTTGCGAATTGGGATTTTGCAGGTGGTATTGAAGGATTTTGTGCTGTTTGTACCCTTCATGAGCACATTGAAGCATCCTTAGCCTCTTCTGGAAAGATCATATCACCTTCGAAAGTTGTTGATAATTTAAATCGTATCCTCTTCTATCGTTTTGTTTTGTAGTACAATAGTTGCCACCATGGAATCAAATAACTGTCATTACGTCGTCGTTATTTACAGGTTTTAGAGAAGCCCGTTATTCGTTAGGCCGTTATTAATGTGCCTATTTTGATTTGCAGAATAATGGCCGTTGCCATTGTTAAATAACGATAACAGCCATTAAATAACAGTAATGGCCGTTACTAATGTGACAGAATTTGTGGGTTGGTAGAGGGTAGAAATCACATGATTTTAGGAGTCCAAAACAGTTCAAAAACCACCTAATTTTAGTTCAAAATGACAGAGAATAATTCAAAGTAATAATTCAGTTCAAATTCATTTTTTTACTTTCAAATAATACTCTATTATCTTGTCTTCACCTTCATAACTTATTTTCTCTTACTTGGAAACAAAAGACATTAGTGATAGCCCTCTATAGATGATAACGTCTTTATTTGATATATAAATGTTTAGTATATAGTTGTATATCTTAATTTTATTTATTTTTATCAATATTTACTCATTTTATAAACTTTTGCAAATTTTTCAAAAAAATTTGCGTAGTGTCAGGCCGTTATCGTTACGTCATGGCTGTGACAGGCTCGTTTTCGTTATCTGTGACCGTGACTGCTATTTAAAACCATGGTTGCCACCTTGGGCTGCTGAATCTAAAGGGAAGGCAAATTTTCAATATTTCCTATTGGCCTTTCTATTTATTTATTTATCTTCTGTTTGGCTCATGGTTTTAAATTGTGGTTGCGGTTACAATTGCGGTCGCTGTTGAGGGTAACGGAAATGGGTCCGTAACGGCTGTAATATAACGGTAATGGCTTGGCGCTATGCAAATTTTTTTGAAAATTTTGTAAAATTCATGAAGTGAGTAGATATTAATAGAAACAAGTAAAATTAAGATATACAATCATATAATAAGCATAAATACATAAAATAAAGACATTAAAACAATTATTTTTTTATATCATTAGCATTAATAAATCGATAGGACTTGACGGGAGAGGCTAAAATTGAAGAAAATGTTAAGTAAAAGTTATATGATTTGAAAGAAGGCTGAAAAAAATGTGAAAGAAGGCTGAAAAGTAAAAAAAAAAAAGCCTTTGTTGCAAGATGTGAAAGAAGGCTGAAAACTAAAAAAAAAAATGCCTCTTGTTGTAACGGCTGTTACACCTCTAATTTTTTTTCACCGTTAAATAACGGCCATATCGGTAATGGTAGTTGAAAATTCCTATAAATAATGGCCGTTACGTAACATAACGGCTGTTATTTAAAACCATGGTTTGACTATGTTATGTAATGCAGAGGGCACACTTTCAAAGAAGCTCCTACCTAAGTGTGATTCTTGACCATGAACAATCAGACATTTCATCTTGTTTTTATAGGTACCAGCAGGAAGATGCTCACGAATTCCTTCAATGCTTATTAGATAAACTTGAAAGATGTCTGAATTCAAACCTGAATAATGAGACCTCATCTTCTGAAAATGATAACATAGTGAAGTGCGTATTTGGGGGTCGTCTTGTAAGCAAAGTATGAATTGCAATTCTTTTTTATATTGCAGCATATAGAAAAGCATTGTAGATATCTTTATTGAATGCATAAAACATGTTTTTTCTTCTACTGATTAAGTTTTTTTTTTAATTACCGTTATTAAATGTCAGCTGCTATGTTGCAACTGTGGTCACTTTTCTGATAAATATGAACCCCTGATTGACTTGAGTTTGGAGATTGAGGATGTGAAAACTCTTCAAGATGCTCTAGAATCTTTCACCAAGGTGGAGAAAATTGAAGATTCTGATACAAAGTTTAGATGTGACAACTGTAAGGAGGAAGTTTCTAGGGAGAAGCAACTTATGCTGGATCAGGCTCCTTCGGTTGCTACTTTGCATTTAAAGAGATTCAAGACAGATGGATCCTCTGTTGAGAAGATTGGCAAGCATGTAGAGTTTCCATTATATTTGGACTTGAAGCCCTACACCAACGTCAGTCAAGAAAGTGATGACAGTCAGGTTATTATCATATCACTGAAAATTTGTATCACTGAGCATAGAGATTTCAAATAGATGTGTTAATGGTAATCAAGGTGAATAGTTTGGAATTGTGAATGGTTTCAGTGAATAGTGTGGTTTGTAATTAAAATCTGGATTTCTACACCTTCCAACTTGATCTTGGAAATGCACGTTCATATGGTTTTATTGATTTGCAATTATTTACTAAAACCCTCTTTCGTTCTTGTTAATATAGGTAAATTTGAAGTATCACCTGTATGCAACTGTGGTGCATAATGGATCTTCACCCACTTCTGGTCATTACTTTTGCTACGTACGGTCCTCTCCAAACACATGGCATAAGCTAGATGACTCAATGGTAATAACTGCCATATCTGATCTCCATTAGATATTAATTGCAATTGATTTGCTTCTAGGATTGCATTATTGCTAGTTTGTCATGGGCATGGTTTTAAATAATGGCTGTTACGTTACATAACGGCCATTATTTAAAGGTTTTTGACTTATTGTTACCACCGTTATTTAATGGATTTTTAAGTTTGTAACTATAAAGGCTGTTACGGCCTTTATTTAAAGGTAACGGCTGTTACTGACTGTATGTAATGGTTATACTGGCCGTTACTTTTCCCGCTAAGATTTTTTTTTTTTTTTTTTTTTTTTTTTTTTTTTTAATTTGAAATGTAGTAGAGTGAACCTTTTTTTAGCCAAAAAAAAAAAAAAATATCTTAGCTCATACATTTTAGCGCATTTTCATTCTCTTTAGGCAAGCCATTTTCTCTTAACTTTCCCTCAATTTTCTCTAAAACTAACTCAAGTAAAATCATTCATTTCTCTATAAATTTTTAAGTTTAAGAGTATGGATTATCAAATAGACAATGTAGTTTTGAAGTAAAGCACATTGAAGGATGTGTTATTATTATTTTTTCCCTTAATTTTTTGCTATTTTGGAATTCTTTTTATGTAAATACGTAAATAATTTGAAAATAATATCAAAGAAAGTTTTTAAGCTTTAATAATATTTGCTAAGTATAAATTTAGGCTTTGGCAAGATAAAATTTTAAAAAAATAAATAATCATGTAATTAACTCTTGAAATTGATTTTCTAAATTAAATATTAAGTTTACAACCTAATTACATAGTAAGTTAAATAACCTAATTACATAATAAGTTAGGCTTTTTAACGGATTGTGATTTTTCAAATTTCTGTCACTCCCTTTGTCCTACACGCACATGTAGAAATCTAATTTGTGTCATATTTTTCAGGTAATTAGGGTTGATGAAGAGGTGGTGCTATCTGATGCTGCCTACATTCTGTTTTATGCCAGAGAGGGTACAGCCTGGTTTTCCAGTTTGATGGAATCACAAAAGGATTGCTTGGACCTTTCAAATACATCACCCAAATCAGTGCTGGATAGCATGGATACTGAATGCACTGCATATCCTCATTTGGCTAATATTGATGATTGCAAAGCCAGTGCCACTAAAAGTTATGTTGAGGGGGGCAGTGTTACTATAATGGATGTTGAGGGGGCTTCAGCCCACTCTTCAAATGTAACGGTTCTTGAAGCAGATCAGATTAATGAAACAGGGAATGCTGCTGAGGGACTTTCTGCTCACGTTAATGAAGCAGGGAATGGTACTGAGGAATTTTCAGCTCATATTTCTTGTGGATCTAGACAGAGTGGATTGAAATTATGCTGTGATAAGTCCAGGCCTGGTATCCTGGCCAATGATGTTTCTGTTTCACTTGGAGCTATCGGTTGCCATGATGGAACTTTGCATAAAGAGAAAATGGATGCTTTGCCTTCTATTGATGGAAATAACTGTGGTGAGGGTGCTAACAGAAATGAAAGAAATGGTTTCCATCCTCTGACGCCACCCAGATCAAAAAGTCCAGATGTGAATTTTGGAGGGTTTTCAGGTAAGGAATTTATCCTGTCAAATTCTTTATATGTTCTTTCTTTAGTTGCTAATTAGAACTGAATATCCTTTCCAGAAACAAGACATCATATCCGGCAAGATAATTTGAAATTGGAGAATTCATTAAACTATAATAGATCTAAAAGGGCCACTAATGATGAGAGAATGGAAGCTGTGAGATTAACTAGGAGTATGCCTAGTGCAAGAAAAAACAAACTTTTGGCTGCTATGAATCCCCAAATTGACAAGAAAAGAAGATTAAGATCATCGCCATGTAAACAGGCCAGTCTTCCAGGTTCTCGCCGTAAGCTCAATCATCGTTTAGCAGCTTTGCATTGAACAGGTATACTTTAGATTAATTTAAGCAGATTTTGGTCAGCATAGAATGAACATTTATTAAATTCAAAGTTTCTTAAAGAATGGAGAATGATTTGCCCTCTCAAGCTGCACGTTGGATTCTTGGTTATTCTCTAGTCTGCTGTAGTTGATGTGGCTGGTTATTTTTAGTCATAACTTTGGAATATGTAAAGTTAATTTGAGGTTTCATTTAGATAATCTCATTATAGTCTTTGGACACTGGAATAAGGAGGGATGGTCTTTTGATTAGCACCTTAAGCTGTACATGTGCAGCAATGTGGCTTAAGCAGAATATGGGAATTGGAGGATAGGATATATCTGCTTTGGGTTTCTACTTTTTATAGTAATTTTATTTTTTACTAAGTAAATCTTATTTTATTAATGACTATCATCAGATGAATTATTAAATTCTGATCTAATGGTGAAATATCCAAAGTAAAGACATAATTCTAAATGAGAGTAACTTGTCAAATTTCATGAAATTGCGTTTGGATGGATAATCATTTAAAAGGAATTTTTAAATTTGATTTATTAGTTTTGTTATTTATAATACTTTAGTAGTGTTGATTTTGTTTGTTAAGTATATTAGACAAATATTAATTATAAATTTATTGGATTATAAAATTGAAGTATCTATTACAAAAATGTAATTTCGAATGCATATAAAAGTTTAGCTTGGTTAGGTTTTTTTCATTATTATCTAATAATATGAAACTTAAATTGTGCTAATAAAATTAACAAATCAAATAAATATTTTAAATTCACTTTATTTCTTTTCCCAAATTTGACTTTGAAATCATTTTCTATATTCATTCTATTGAAAACCACAAAAGTGTGGGAAATTTTTGTTTAAACTTGATTCACTGTGAGTTTAAAATATAAACACGTGAGATTTATTTAATAGACATTTTATTATATATTTTGTATTTTAAATCTATAATAGATTGAATAAAGGTAAGAAAAATTTTTAAATCAGAGAAATTCTTATTTAGATTTAATTTATTATAGATTTAAAATAAAAAATATGTGAGATTTATATATTTAATTGTTTTATTTTATTATGTATTTTATATTTTGAATTTATAATAGATTGGATAAATTTTATAATATAATTCAATCCATACAAAATTCAGTATAAGTCAAAACTCGAGTAATTAAGAAATTAAGAGTTTAATTGATGGTCAATATCGATAATTTATGTAATTTGAATCCTAAATGATTTATATGGATTAACTCGATGAATTTTAATTGTTTTTTTTTTTATATCAAATTTAAATTAATAAAATTAATTTTTTTAAAAAAGTTAATATTTTGATTCCAAATGGCATGTAATTGGCAAATGAATTTGAATTTAACTTGAAACCCTTTTACCTCTTTTTTTTTTAAAAAAAAAACTGTTTATGTGTATCAACCTGATAAGTAATCCAAATAATCAATAACTCAAAATAATTAGACTCAAACCTGTTTAAAAAAAAAAAAAAAAATCTTAGTTGAGTTGAAATCTAAAATGACTTGAATATGAACTCGTCAAATTCAACACATTTGTCGCCTCCATGTGTGTGTAAATAGGAATGGTGAGAGATTAAAGTACTTGTGAAGATATTCAATTTGGATTCAAATTAAATTAATATTTTCTTTACTCGAATTCATTTTAAATTTAATTATTACAATTGAAAATTACTTGAATTGTTTAATTTTATACATCTTAATTTATAATTTATGTAAAAAATATTTTTTTATTAATAATTTATATTTTAAAATTTTAATAATTTAATAAAATATTTAAATTTTATTATTTAAAATATAATATATAAAATTTATAAATGTTATTATAAAAAATATATATTTTATATTTACTTAATTATTTATATAAATAGATTCGTGTAATGGATGTGTAATATATAAAATTTGAATTTAATCTAAATTTATTAAAGGTATTAATCTTCAAATTCTGTCAGATTAGATACTTACAAATATCGATTCATTTAAAGAGTCATTGTATTATATATGAAATAGCCACTCAATTATTGAATTATTAATTCAATGAATATTTAAATAACAATGATCAATTTGAGTTTAAATTTAACCTCGAACGAAATTAAAGAAAAATTGTGTCCAATCTCATAGACCAAACTTTCATGATATTGCAGGATAAAAATGAAGAGGATTATTATCTTGATGAAAATTACTATCAAACAGTAATATTTTAAGCAATATGTTATTAAATTGATATTTAATCATGCCTGTATAAATTTAAGGTGCACCTAAATATAATAAAGAAATTAATGTAATTCAATTGTAAAGTGTATAATGAATTTGTTTACTCTGAAAATTAAATTTTGGGTGTTTAAATTTAATTTTAAGTGAATAATTTATTTTAATCAATTTTATTCTAGATTAATCTGTTTTATTAATTAAATTAATTAGAGGCTAAAAATAATTTAATAAATTAATTAATAGGTAGAAATAAATAAGAAGAGGCGGTCAATTACAAATGGAAAGTTAAAAAGTGATAGAGCAAAAGGAGGTGTGGAGTAACTAATGTGAACTTGCAAATGTGAGGAAGTTGAGATCTACAGTTTTCTTGATGAACTTATAATTTATTTTAATTTTTGTAAAAAGTAATAGGACAAAATTTTAAAAGTCTACAATATAATGTTATTTTAGGGTAAATGTCAAAAAAAATCTTCAACTTTTCAAGTTTTTACAATTATATCCTAAACTCAAAATTTTAATGTTATACCCTATATTTTATATGTTATAACAATTACACTATCTCGTTAAACTCACTGTTAATAATTAATGACAGCATACTTAAACCCCAAATTAAGTTAAAACTAAACAAAATTAAATTAAAATTAATTATAAGAAAAGGAATCTAAATCTAAATCTTCCTAGAATAAGCCAACATTAAGAAATCTAAATTTTCAAATCTCAAATACCCACATCGTCAAATAAACCCAGAAAATTTCATTGAATCATCGAACTCAAGCTTGCCCAATGCTCTTGTGCTAATGTTGAAATGAGCAGGCCATTATTGGAGTAGCATAAGAAAGTGGGTGGGGAACAGGAGGTGATAGAAAAAGGGCCCTTTCAATGGGGTATTAGATATTATATTTGAGATTAGTCTTCGCATTGGGTTTCCTCTCATTTGAATTGACGATTTTTAATATTGTGGAAGAAATGATTGTGTTTTGTTCAATTTGGGCACTTTCAACTATCAATACTCTCGAAGATGGGTTGTGGGCATAAAGAAAGAGCAAAAACAAGAACAAGAAGGACAAGAAGAGGAAGGGGAATAATGGGTCTATTGAGTAATAACGGCATAGCAAGCATAGCAAAGCCTATCTTATCAATAATCTCCTTAAGAAGCTTGTCCACTGTCACGACCCAAAATTCTGAACCGTGACCGGCGTATAATTTAAGTATTCTTAAATCATGCAAGCCTTATCAGAATATCTTGAATGAATATATTGTCACTTACTAATCCCAAAAAAATAGACAAAATCCAAATAAACAAAATGTTGAATAAACATCATAAATATCCCTTAAGTAAACTGCAGAGTCTCTATAGATTTCAAATAAAAACTTAAACTGTTCAATAAACTAAACTAATTATTAGCCCGAGAAAACATGAATTCGAGCATACCATGAGAACAAATTAAAGTTGTCCCTCTCCAGAAAATGGACTGAATATTTGGATCAGCTACAGAATTCTACTGATCTGAAACAGATAACAAACAGAGAAAACGTGGTTTGAACTAAATGCTCAGTGAATGATAATTATAGCACACAATGGAATAAGAACAGACAGACGCTTAATTAATTTTACAATAAATTTTCTATTCAATAAAATTATGCTCATGCTGTCAAAATCATTAATAAAATAATTTCATAAAGCATATATATAAAATAAATTCATTCAATAAAAATTTTATGGTATAGTGCACCAGGGTGATGATACCCCACATCACCAAAGGCCAGATGGTAAGTGCGCTACCAGATATTAGATACCTTCCTCCTCATTCACAGATTTCAATGCATATGATATTAATGCAAACCATAAACTGCAATGATGCATGACTCGACAATGTAACCTAATACCGTGATAGTCCACACGGCTGGGCCAGATAACAGAAATAGATACTGGGCACAGGTACCAATTCAAAATAGAAAAATCAATTTGTACAAATCAATCAAAATTAATAAAAAATTTCAGATAGCAAATAATAATTGATAGTGCAATTCCAATAGTGTATTTTAATAGTTTCAGAGAATCAATAAAATCAAATCAATCTCAAATCAATTCAGTAACACATCGGTAAATTTTATAGTCAAATATCAATCAATATAAATACATTAAAGGCCTGTTTCCGGAATCCTAATGGGTCTAATGCAGAGATAGTTGATAAAATCAATTATTTAATCAAAATTGAAATAAAATTCAATAATAAAATAAAATTTTAGAAAATTACATATAAAATAATTATTAAAATATTGTTTAAAATTTCATTTAATAACAAACTTAATGCTAAGAATTTTAAAAGGGACTAAAACGGTGTCATGTACTATAATTACCACTCACCTGGAACCTCAAAGACAATAGTTATTTTCAATGGAAGAGAGACAATTTCAACTGACTAATTGAATATTCAAATCTCTTACACACCCAAAATATTAAAGAAAAATATAAAATAATAATAAAATATAATAACTTATATATATATATATATATATATATATATATATATATATATATATATATATATATATATATATATAATCTAAATTTAAAGATATTGTCTCACAGTAATTATGATTAACCCAATTCAGTACCAATAGTCAAAGAGAAGAAAAATAAATTTATAGAGTAGTTGTAACCGTTTAAGGAGAGAAAATAAAATCAAATTCACCCATTATTGAACAAAAAATGAGAATTTTTACTTTGAAAATATAATCAAAGGTGATGAATTGAGAAATAAAAATTTAAGAATTATCTGTGCACATCAGATTATAAATCGTAAATTTATATATATATATATATATATATATATATATATATATATATATATATGTATAACAATAAATAAAAGATTATGAAAATACATGTTGAGAGTATTTGGTAGAAAAAGGAGGTGACAAACAGGTTTTGAGAGCAAAGTTTAGTAGAAGAGACGATTAGAGTATATATATTTGAAGAGTTCTATTAGGTGTAGAATGGGATAAGAGTTATTATTGAACTGGGTTGTTCAAATTACAGATATATATTTAATTTCAAAATGATATATATATATATATATATATATATATATATATATATATATATATATATATATATATATATATCTAAAAATAAATAAATAGGCTATCCCATAAAATATATATTATTATTATTATTTTATAAATATATTAAATTATTGTTAGCTAATTAAAATAAAATAAATAATAAATATATATGGATTTCCACATACTTCTCCCCTTAAAAAAAATTCAGTCCCCGAATTTGAATAGACAAAATTCTAACATGAAGAATCAAATAAATGAGGATATTTGGCTCGTATTTCAGATTCTGCCTCCCATGTGGCCTCACCACTTGAGTGATTATGCCACAAGACTTTGATCAAAGTCACTTCCTTAGATCGGAGTTTCCTAATTTGTCGATCTAAAATCTTTACTGGTTGCTCCTTATATGACATATCATCCCTAAATTGCATGGTTTGAGGTTGTAAAATATGAGATGGATCTGGTACATACTTCCTAAGCATAGAAATATGGAAAACTGGATGTACATGTGCAAAACCAGGTGGAAGGGCTAAACAGTAAGCAACTGCTCCAATTCTCTCCAAAATTTCAAATGGACCAACAAAATGAGGGCTAAGCTTCCCTTTCTTCCCAAACGTCATGATTCCTTTCATAGGGGAAACTCTCAGAAATACATGATCACCAATCATAAATTCTACATTTTTATGCTTAGGGTCAGCTTAACTTCTTTGTCGACTTTGAGCAATCGATCACGAATTAGTCGAACCTTCTCTGAAGTTAATTGCATCAACTCTGGTCTAGTAAGCCTTTTTTCTCCAACTTCATCCAAACAAACTGGTGACCTACACTTTCGACCATATAATGCCTCATATGGAGCCATCTCTATACTTGCCTGATAACTGTTATTATAAGCAAACTCCACTAAAGGCAAATGATGATCCCAACCGCCACCAAAATCCATAACGCAAGCACGAAGCATGTCCTCTAATGTCTGTATGGTCCTTTCTGACTGTCCATCTGTCTGAGGGTGAAAAGCAATACTAAAGTCTACTCGTGTTCCTAAAGCTTCTTGGAATTTCTTTCAAAATCAAGAAGTTAACTGAGTACCACGATCAGAGACAATGGAAACTGGAACTCTATGAAGACTAACAATCTTGTTTATATACAACTGTGCAAGTTTAGCAAAGTCATATGTAGTCTTCACAGGAAAGAAATGAGCAGATTTTGTCAATCTGTCCACTATCACCCAGATTGCATTGTAACCACCTCGTGTACTAGGTAAACCCACAACAAAGTCCATGGCAATATGCTCCCACTTCCATTCGGGAATAGGCAATGGCTGAAGTAACCCAAATGGTCTCTGATGTTTTGCCTTAACCTGCTGACAAGTCAAACATTTAACAACAAAGTCTACAACATCCCTCTTCATGCCACCCCACCAATAATGCTCCCTTAAATCACGGTACATCTTAGAACCTGGGTGTACTGTGTAAGCAGAATGGTGTACCTCCTCCATGATTTCTCTTCTCAACTCATCAACATTGGGAACACAAAGTCTAGTGCCATAACGAAGAATTCCATCATCATTCAACATGAACCCTTGAGCTTGGCCTTGATGAATACTATCTATAATCTCGCACAGCTGAGAATCGCTATTCTGAGCAGCCTTAATTCGATCAATCAAGATAGGCCTAACTCGAAAATGTGCTAAGAATGATCCAGCTATGATTTCAAACTCTACTCCCTGATCTAGCAACTCATATAATTCACCAATCAGAGGCCTCATCTTGGTAGATATATGGGCTAAACTACCAGAAGACTTCCTACTTAGAGCATCAGCCACCACATTAGCTTTTCCAGGGTGATACTGTATGGTGCAATCATAATCCTTCAGCAATTCTACCCATCTCCTTTGCCTAAGATTAAGATCATGTTGGTAAAAAATGTATTTGAGACTTTTGTAGTCAGTGAAGATTTCACAAGTCTCACCATACAGATAGTGCCTCCATATTTTTAAAGCAAAAATTACTGCAGCCATTTCCAAATCATGAGTTGGATAATTCTGCTCGTGCCTTTTCAACTGACGAGAAGCATATGCAATAACCCGTCCATGTTGCATCAGAACACATCCTAAACCAATCCTAGAAGCATCACAATATACTACATAACCCCCTGATCCAGATGGAAGGGCTAACATCGTGTCAGAGTTAAACGAGTCTTAAGCTTCTGAAAACTTTTTTCACAAGCCTCAGACCATTGAAATTTCACATTCTTCTGTGTCAACTTAGTTAAAGGTGCTGCGATACGAGAGAAGTCTTGAACAAACCGTCTATAATACCTTACTAAACCTAAGAAACTATGAATCTCTGACACAGTTGTGGGTCTAGGCCAATGAAGCACTGCCTCAACTTTCTTCTTATCAATGCACACCCCATCCTTAGATACTGTATGGCCTAAGAAAGCCACACTATCTAACCAGAACTCACATTTTGAGAACTTGGCATATAGCTTGTGTTCTCGTAAGGTCTGAAGGACAATTCTCAAATGCTGCTCATGCTCCTCCTTACTCTTTGAGTACACTAGAATGTCATTGATGAACACTATAACAAATTGATATAAGAAAGGCTTGAAAACTCTATTCATGAGATTCATAAAAGCGGCCGGAGCATTGGTAAGACAAAAAGACATTACAAGAAATTCATAGTGTCCATACCTAGTTCTAAAGGCCATCTTGAGTATGTCTTCTTTCTTGACCCTCAATTGATGATACCCAGATCAAAGATCAATCTTGGACAAATACTTTGCACCTTGAAGTTGGTCAAATAGGTCATTTATGCGTGGAAGAGGATACTTATTACGCACAGTCACCTTATTCAATTGCATATAATCAATGCACATTCTCAAAGACCCATCCTTCTTCTGTACAAATAACACAGGAGCACCTAATGGAGAAACACTAGGGCGAATAAACCCCTTATCTAGTAGGTCCTGTAGCTGCTCCTTCAGCTCCTTAAGTTCTGCGGGTGCCGTACGATAAGGTGGCATAGATATGGGCTCAATTCCAGGAACTAAGTCTATACCAAACTCTACCTCTCGCTCTGGGGGTAAACCTAATAAATCTTCTGGAAACACATCAGGAAACTCCTTAACCACTGCAACATTCTCCAAACCTGCACCTTCTACCTGAACATTTCTAACATAAGCTAGATACACTTTACACCTCTTTCGCAATAATCGTCTAGCACTCACTATGGAGAAAAGATTGCTAGAGGCTATACTGTGATCTCCCTGAAATTGAAATTCTGCTTCTCTAGGAATTTTAAAGAGTACAACTTTATTATGACAATCCAATGAAACGTGATAATTTGTAACCAATCCATGCCTGAAATCACATTAAACTCAAACATATCCAAAGAAACAAGATATGCAGCTAATTCCCTATCTCCAATGTGAACTATACATCCCCTATACACCATATCAGTGTCTATTGCATTCCCCATAGGTGTTGATACAGATAAAGGATACTCGAACAAAGTAGGTGGTGTACTAAATCTCATGGAAAAGTATGGAGAAACAAAGGAATAGTTGTGCCCCAGTCTTAGCCATAGGCATCTGTTCAGATGTCTGATTAATAGTTTGAGGTAGTACCTCTCTTGTTGGATCAAGGTTTGCACCATTAAGACCCTTGGCCCTAGATCTCCTCTTACGTTTAACAGACTTAGGCACCTATTCATTTTAATAAACAAGTATTAAATATGAAAATGTAAGCCAAATTAAGACAGGTGAAAAAGTACGAAGGACGCAGATATCAAAAGCAATGATAAACTGAAAAAGACATTAAGGATCCTATGCTCCACAAGTTTACTAGACCTCAACCAGGCTCTGATACCAACTTTGTCACGACCCAAAATTCTGAACCGTGACCGGCGCATAATTTAAGTATTCTTAAATCATGCAAGCCTTATCAGAGTATCTTGAATGAATATATTGTCACTTACTAATCCCAAAAAAATAGACAAAATCCAAATAAACAAAATACTGAATAAATATCATAAATATCCCTTAAGTAAACTGCGGAGTCTTTACAGATTTCAAATAAACACTTAAACTGTTCAATAAACTAAACTAATTATTAGCCCAAGAAAACATTAATTCGGGTATACCATGAGAACAAATCAAAGTTGTCTCTCTCTAGAAAATGGACTGAATATTTGGATCAGCTGCAGAATTCTACTGATCTGAAACAGATAACAGACAGACAAAATGTGGTTTGAGCTAAATGCTCAGTGAATGATAATTATAGCACACAAAGGAATAGGAACAGACAGACGCTTGATTAATTTCACAATAAATTTTCTATTCAATAAAATTATGCTCATGCTGTTAAAATCATTAATAAAATAATTTCATAAAGCATATATATAAAATAAATTTATTTAGTAAAAATTTTATAGTACAGTGCACCAGGGTAATGATATCCCACATCACCAAAGGCCAAATGGTAAGCGCGCTACCAGATATTAGATACCTTCCTCCTCCTTCACAGATATCAATGCATATGATACTAATGCAAACTATAAACTGCAATGATGCATGACTCGACAATGCAACCTAATACCGTGATAGTCCGCATGGCGGGGCTAGATAACAGAAACAGATACTGGGCACAGGTACCAATTCAAAATAGAAAAATCAATTTGTACAAATCAATCAAAATCAATAAAAATTCTAGATAGCAAATAATAACTGATAATGCAATTTCAATAGTGTATTTCAATAGTTTCATAGAGTCAATAAAGTCAAATCAATCTCAAATCAATTCAGTAACACATCAGTAAATTTTATAGTCAAATACCAATCAATATAAATACATTAAAGGCCTGTTCCCAGAATCCTAATGGGTCTAATGCAGATATAGTTGACAAAATCAATTATTTAATCAAAATCGAAATAAAATTCAATAATAAAATAAAACTCTAGAAAATCACATATAAAATAATTATTAAAATATTGATTTAAAATTTCATTTAATAACAAACTTAATGCTAAGAATTTTAAAAGGGACTAAAACGGTGCCATGTACTATAATTACTACTCAGACAATAGTTATTTTCAATGGAAGAGAGACACTTTCAACTGACTGATTGAATATTCAAATCTCCTACATACCCAAAATATTAAAGAAAAATATCAAATAATAATAAAATATAATAACTTATATATATATATATATATATATATATATATATATATATATATATATATATATATATATATATAGGGATGAACAGTGAAGCACCGAAGACGAACAGGGACGCTTCCAATATATATATATATATATATATATATATAAAATATTGATTTAAAACTTCATTTAATAACAAACTTAATGCTAAGAATTTTAAAAGGGACTAAAACAGTGCCATGTACTATAATTACCACTCACCTGGAACCTCAAAGACAATAGTTATTTTCAATAGAAGAGAGACAATTTCAACTGACTGATTAAATATTCAAATCTCCTACACACCCAAAATATTAAAGAAAAATATCAAATAATAATAAAATATAATAACTTTTATATATATATATATAGGGATGAACAGTGAAGCACCGAAGACGAACAGGGACGCTTCCAATATATATATATATATAATGAACAGGGACGGGACGCTTCAATTGCTGCCGAAGCCGAACAGGGACGCTTCTAATTGCTTCCAATATATATATATATATAATCTAAATTTAAAGATATTGTCTCACAGTAATTATGATCAACCCAATTTAATACCAATAGTCAAAGAGAAGAAAAATAAATTTATAGAGTAGTTGTAACGGTTTTAGGAGAGAAAATAAAATCAAATTCACCCATTATTGAACAAAAAACGAGAATTTTTACTTTGAAAATATAATCAAATTTGATGAATTGAGAAATAAAAATTTAAGAATTATTTGCGCACATCAGATTATAAATCGTAAATAATAATAATAATAATAATAAATAAATAAATAAAAGACTATGAAAATACCTGTTGAGAGTATTTGATAGGAAAAGGAGGTGACAAACAGGTTTTGAGAGCAAAGTTTAGCAGAAGAGACGATTAGAGTATATATATTTGAAGAGTTCTATTAGGTGTAGAATGTGATAAGAATTATTATTGAACTGGGTTGTTCAGATTGCAGATATATATTTAATTTAAAACTAATATATATATATCTAAAAATAAATAAACAGGCTATTCCATAAAATATATTATTATTATTATTATTATTATTATTATTATTTATAAATATATTAAATTATTGTTAGTTAATTAAAATAAAATAAATAATAAATAATAAATATATATGGATTTCCACATCCACCCAATCCAGTTGTGTCCCCACTGTTACTATTGAAAAATACATAAGAACGCAAAGCTTGAATGCAAGAAGGATTTTCCTTGGTGTTTAAATGCTTTGCAAGCCTTTGGATATCATACTCTGTTAGATCTTTGCTTGAGGATTGATAAATATCAAAAAAATCCCTTTTTTTAAGTAGTGTCCAGTAGAATGTTGCGCAAATTTTATCATCTAACTTCCATTTTTCTACAATACTCGTCCATTTTCGAACAAGTTCTTCAAAATATTTCTTCACCAAGTCTTCACCGAGTCCCTCGCTAACTGAATTTGAAGATTTATGTGAGAAAGAATCATAAGTTGATTGGTTTATAAGATACAAGAATTATTTTTTTTTTCAAATAAAAGATATCAGAATTGTTTCAAAAAATAGGATTGTTTAATTTGAATTATTTTTTAAATTTAATCTTAATATAGGGTTCAAAGATGATGACATGACATTTTTGTTAATTATTAATGATGAGTTTAATGGGAGGATGTAATTGTTATAATGTATAAAATACAGGGTGTAATTGTTTCAAATTTTTAATTTAGGGTATAATTATAAAAACTTGAAAAGTTCAGATTTTTTTTAGACATTTACCATTATTTTAATTATAAGTTTGCCAATAACTTTTTTTTCAATTTATTATTTTCTGCATAATTCTTGCAATTTAAATATTTAAATGAGATTTTAAGTCTTCTAGTATAGTTATATTACCAAAGAGAAAAATGTTCATGCCAAAGTAATATCTATTTTTGATGTTAAAATTGGCAAAGTACCCTTTAATTTGGTTGAATCAAATGATTCTTTTTTTCCCCTTTTATTTCAGTGACTATGTTTTTATATATAACCATTTTTCTTATGTAACTTCTCAAAATACTTATTGACATCATCAAGGTATTTTACAAGCTATATTATTTTCCTAGAAATTAAAATCGGAATATCTATATGAGGGGATAGATTGTGGAAACCTATAGGGGTGGGTAGTATTGGTATTATGTTAATATATGACGTAGCGTATAGTGTAGAAAAGAATCCACACACCATCAAACATTTGAAAATAAACATGATCTAATCCAAGATCTTAAGAAACATAAGGTTTAATCCAAAGTCTATAATAAAATAAAGCAAATTAGCTTTATGAAAAGAAAATTCTATTAAATAAATTTGAAAACTTGTACGTAATCAAAATACTATGGATATTTATAGAGTTTTAAATCTTAATCTAGTAGGAATGAATTAAATAGTCCTAATCTAACTAGAAAACACATTTAAAGACCTAAATTAAACGGAAGTAATATTTTAGAGTTTTAAATAAATTAAAAAATATAAATAAAATCTATATAAGAAAATAAAAATCTATCGAAAACTAGAAGTTCTTGTTAAAATAGGAAAATCAAAGTGTTTGGGTCTGGTATGGATTTGCATACTACATCATTCACCCATACTTTCAAGAAAATTCGACCTCGAATTTAAAAATATTGAAGAATAAAAAAACTCTATTGAAAGATCATACTATGTCTCCTTCTTGATAAATAAAATCAACCAAGATAATAGGAATTGAAGGGTTAGAGTTTTGGATTGTTTGTCTTCAAATCCCATTGAAATCTCTATGGTTTGTTGTTCTTCATTTCCTAGGACGCTTTCTTCAAACTTTTCGTCATTCATCACAGCAAAAGGTAATAAAATCAAAGTTTTAGATTCTTCAATTTCAAATCCTTTAAGTTTAGGGTCTTCAACTTCTAGTTGTTTTTTTGATGCAGGTTAATCTTTTTGTTCTTACTCTAAATCTTCAACAACTTTTGATGTCTTAATAAGATTTGCTTCCACCTCTACATTCTTTATTTTTGTTGAAGTACATAATTCTTGAATACCACTTCTCTTATATTCATCATTAGTAACAAGTGTTCTTTTAGACTTAAAGAAAATAGAATCATAATTGACTCTATTTTGGTTAAATCCTCCGATTTGATTCAATTTATAGTTTCTCTTCTCAATACCATAAACTTTCAATAAGCGACGAATCTCTTGACATTGATGGTCTATATACATATTTAATTGCTTTATTGTGTTCTTCTATTCTTTGATTGCTCGACAAACAGTGTGCAACCCTGATTACTGTTATGAGGTTGATTGCTACCACTAACACCACTATTGGCCATCTTAATAATGGTGAAATCCATGCTCTAATACACCTGATGCAGTGTGTAATGCGAAAAAAGATTGACACATAATCAAACCTTTTAAAATAAACAAGATCTAATCCAAGATCTTAAGAAACACAAGACTTAATCCAAAGTCTAGGATAAAATAAAACAAACTAGCTTTATGAAGAAGAAAACTCCATCTAATAAATCTAAAAACTTATACATAATAAAAATACAATGGATATTTATAGAGTTCTAAATTCTAATCTAGGTATAAATGAATTAAAGAGTCATAATCTAACTAGAAACATATTTAAAGACCTGAATTAAATAGAAGTAATATTTTAGAGTCTTAAATAAACAAGAAAATATAAATAAAATCTATCTAAGAAAATAAATAATCTATCTAAAACTAAAAATCCTTATAAAAATACAAAAATAAAAATTTTTGGGTTTGATATGGATTTATGCATTGTGTCAATTTTATGACACGATTATGATTAGGATTAACATGAATATGACAAAATTAATGAATTGTTAAAAGTTTCAATGCAAACACGTTACACAATATTACATAATAAATATTAAATTATATTAAATAATTTAATAAGACATAATTTGTTAATATGATTTCACGTAATTTAATTCATTTAATATAATTTGACATAAATTAACTCATTTAATATGATTTAACAAGATATAGTGTAATTCATTTAACACAATTCAGAACTTATAATTTTTGTAAAATAATATTTTACATGAAATTTATATATCAATTTTTAAAATATATACATTTAATAATACATAAAAATATAAAATCTAATACCAAACAAGCAAGTTATATTTCAACATTAGCTAATCAATACTTTAACTAAAACAATTTTTTTAAAAAATTTTAAAACAATATAATCTTCAACTTATTCCATAAATTCACAAACTATAAAAAGTTAAAAAAACAAAGTATAATAAAGTAACAAATCTCTGAAATAACAAATAATTAGATTTTTTTTAAAATAATTATATTTATATTTATTATTAATTATGTAAAGTACACTTAGATACTCTAGATAAATTGCACAAACTATCCCTTGAAATTTTATTTTTTATAATAAAATCCCTCATTATGTTTCAAAAGAATCCTCTTAACCTACAACAATGGGTTAACATGTAAAAAAAAAAAAATATAAAATTACTATTTTACCACTCTCTAAAAAAGAAAATTATTATTTTGCTCACTTTCTTTTATTTTTATGATTAAATTAATTATCAATAATTTGCAGTGGGGAGAGAAAGAAGCTTCAACAGCCAAAATAGTGGGGGGAGGGGGGAAGTTGTGGGGTCGCGTGAGAGAGAGGTCTAGGAGGAGGGGAAAAGAACTAAGCGAACTATTCAATAATTTTGCATTTTTAATATTGCAAAATTATTGTTTGATCTCAAAAATTATTTAATTGATGATGATTGTTTAATTTATTAATGAATTCAATGTACCAAAACTTAAATTTAATTGTTTAATTCAAATTATATTTTAGAAAATTGTTTTTTAAAATCCAAGAGGACAAATAAATTAATTGATCACTTGAATTAAATTATTTAGTTGAAATAAAATTTAGAATATAATATTCTAAAATTGAAGGGGCAAATATAATTATTTATTAATAAGCTCAATTAAAGTTTACTAAAATTTAAATTAATAATAAAATTATAAAAATAATAAATAAAAATATAAATTAATGAATAACTTTTTAATAAATATTAATTTTATTAAAAATAAAATAATTTTATCAATAATTAATTTAATTATAAAAATAGAGAGAACATGAGTAAAATAATAATATTCTTTTTTAGAGAGTGACAAATAGTAATTTTATATATTTTTTTACTTTTAAATCTGTTGCCGCAAGTTAAGAGGTTTTTTTTAAAATACAATTAAATTTGAGAGATTTTATTGTAACAAAGTAAAGTTTAAAGATAGATAGTGCAATTTAACTAATATTCTGTGATATATTACTTTTAAGGGCCTAAGAATTTTTTTTTTCAAGTCAGGACTTGTGATTTTGCGTATTAGTACTTAGATGACAAAATATCTAACAATGTCAAAAAAAATGCTGATGTGGCACTATCAAACATGGCCACCTCAGATAAAAAATTGAAAATGATGTTGCATCATCATGTTTTGACGTGGTTAAATACTTTATCACTTATTAGCTAATAATGCAAAATCATGTGGCTTTCAATAATAAAACAGTTAAATTACAAAGTATCTAAATGTAATTTGCTCTTACTAATTTATAATTTTCAAAATGGGTTACAAGTAATATATGACACAAATAATAAAATGTATCATAGACATACTAAATTGGATAAGTTAATTAATTTATGACATGATACAATTATTAACAAATCATAAATATGTTGACATAATTTAATATAAATATAAATACATCCAATTTTAACTCTTTATTTTCATTATCTTGTTGGCAAATTTTGTCCAAATTTGTCACTCTGACTACAATTCCTTGTAATGGTAATATATCTGAGCCATTGAAATGCACAATTCTAACAGTCAAGTGCTAGTGGTTGCAACTGAGAAAGAAAGAAGAGACTAGCCGCAATGGAACCTAGCCCCTGCTGCACCATGAAGAGTAGGTCTGTAGAAGGAGTTATATTTGGTTTTTTAGAGCACATGCTCTCCACTATAAATACATTAATGCACTATCTTTTAGAATCTGATAAAGAATAAAACATGGTGGAGAAGTGATTTCGAGTCTACTTGCCAGAGAATAAACACTCTATCTAGTATTAATAGTAATACAGAAATACATTAAAATAAATGATTTCTTTAAACACCAAGTGTTCAAGTAATTAATTAGCAATTATATAATAATAATAATAATTATTGTAATAGTGGATGCTAATCAAACAATTAATTTTATTTTCACCCCTCTAATCGAGAATGAGATGACATTATTTTTTACGGTAGATAATAAAAATTAAAAATAATTTTGGCTTAGTTTAAGGCGCATAGCCACCACCATGGGCACCACCCTGACCTCCACCACCTCCATATCCACTTCCAGCACCATAACCACCTCCACTGCCACCGTCGCCTCCGCCTCCATACCCACTTCCAGCACCATAACCACCTCCACTGCCACCGCTGCCACCACCACCACCATGACCACCTCCTTCTCCACTACCATATCCTCCTCCATGTGCTCCTCCTGCTTCATAACCTCCTCCTCCACCACTTCCACCACCACCACCTCCTCCAACACCACCATATCCACCTATAGCTCCAGAACCATGACCACCTCCTTCTCCTCCACCATACCCAATGCCATGTGCTCCTCCTGCTCCATAACCTTGACCACCACCACCACCACCACCACTTCCATCACCACTTCCACCGCCACCGCATTCTCCTATAGCTCCAGCACCATGACCACCACCTTCTCCTCCACCATAACCTCCTCCACCACCACCACCACCGCCACCACCACCAGTACCACTTCCACCACTTCCTACACCACCATATCCACCTATAGCTCCAGCACCATGACCACCTCCTTCTCCTCCACCATAACCTCCTCCATGTGCTCCTCCTACTCCATAACCTCCTCCACCGCCACCACCACTTCCACCACCTCCACCACTTCCACCACCTCCTCCAACACCACTATATCCACCTATAGCTCCAGCACCATGACCACTTCCTTCTCCTCCACCATATCCTCCTCCATGTGCTCCTCCTGCTCCATAACCTCCTCCACCGCCACCACCACTTCCACCACCACCTCCTCCTCCAACACCACCATATCCACCTATAGCCCCAGCACCATGACCACTTCCTTCTCCTCCACCATATCCTCCTCCATGTGCTCCTCCTGCTCCATAACCTCCTCCACTGCCACCACCACTTCCACCGCCACCTCCTTCACCATGTTCTCCACTAGCACCGCCATATCCTCCCCCTTCTCCACCACCATATCCCCCTCCAGCACCATAACCTCCACCAGTACCATGTTCTCCACCAACACCATAGCCGCCTCCACCATCACTCCCGCTACCACCTCCATGCCCTACACCATGGTCATCTCCACCACCATATCCACCACCACTGCCTCCTCCAGCTCCATATTCGACGCCATGGTTGTAACCCGTGCCATGCTCTCCTACAACACCGCCATAACCACCTCCATTTCCACTGCCACCACCACCCCCATATCCAACTCCATGTTCTCCACCATATCCAGCTCCGTGGCCACCACCTTCCCCACCACCACTTCCATATCCTGCACCATGCTCACCTCCAATACCAAAACCACTACCACCACCACTACCACCACCACCAGCATATCCTTCAGAAGAACCATAGCCTGTGCCACTACCTTTTCCACCCCCACTTCCATATCCTACACCATGCTTGCCTCCAGCACCATAACCAACTCCACCATCACCACCTTCTCCACCAACACCCCCACCTCCATGACCAGTGGCATAGGCATAAACTGGGATGCCAGCTGCTTCATCATGAGTGAGGAGAATTCTAGTGGCAGAGCATACGCTCAAAGCCAATAACACAAACAAAACAGGAACAAGAACTGCGCAAGTACCCATGGGGATGCGTTGGAGCTCCCACTAGTTTGCTTTGGAGCATGCAAGTCAAGATGGGTATTTATAAGAATGAAATTGGGGTCCAATGGCGTGTTCTTTCCATTGGCCGTGGCTAAGTCACATGCAAAAGGTAAGTGGGGTGCCACCATTGTCTGGGCCAATGTACAGGCATGCCCACACAATCACAAAGTACATCATGACTTACACTAGCTGCGCAGTGATCACTTTCACATTCTCTACTAGAGTGTGCTTATTTGCTGTCCTCCATATCCAACCATGCCATTGTGTGGAATTCATATTTTGGAGTAATAATGAGTGAATCCATTTTATATATATAAAAAATTATTGTAATTATTAATTATAATAAAACTTATATAAAAATCATAATAATCAACTGATGCATCACAAAATTTTCGAAGTGTAAAGTGGGAAATTTTTTAAATATTTCAGCTAATGATATACATATAATATTATTATTTACTTTTTAGATTATGATAATTTAATTATTTATTAAAATTAATTATCTGATTAGGAAAGAGAGTTGTAATTGAACAATTATTTAATAATAATAATTTAATAATTCCAAGTCAATTTTTATTTCGTATGATAATTATACACTTGTCAAAAGGAGAGACATACTTTTTGACAAAAAAAAAAGACATACTAAATGGCAAATTAGAATTTCATATATATGAGTTAAATTAAATTTTATGTATATATTAATTGTGATCTCGTGCTTTGTGCTAATACTTAATTAATTTATTTAAATAATTAATTTTAAAATTATAACTCTAATTAAAATCATAAAATTTGAATTTAAATAGATTTTTGGTAATAATACAGAAATCAAACTTTAATAATAAGATTGCACATTTTTAAGTAAAAACAGAATATTTTTTAAACTGTAATTTTATTTTAGCTAACATCTACTTGTAAATATAGTTATATTCTAGGTAAAGATATCTGTTTTCTTTTTAGCTAAATTCAACACTTGGCCTGTGGGTGCCTTGGTGGAGTAGTTAAGGCTTAGGAAACAATTATAAAAGGCTTTTTTTTTTTTTGGTTTTTTTTTATTTTTTAATTACTCTCTCCTTTCTAAAAATACGTATAGTTGTATCTTCACATATATGAAGAAAATATAGTTAATATAATTAAAATAATAAAATTTATTTAGTGTTTTTTTAATATGCCTTCGTCTACTTATATTTCTTCAGTAAAAATTAAACAAGTTATCTTACTAAATTATTCTTGAAATTAATAGATTATAAATTTCAAAATCCATATTAAATAGAGGCATATTAGCTAGTGAATTAATAAATAAAATAGGTAAAAGGTTTATTTTGACTCTTAAAATATGGGTCAATAGTCATATAAATTTTTAAATTTTTTTCAAGATTCAAACAAGTCATTCAAATTAAAAAAAAAAAAGCAAATAAGTTCTCTAAATTTTAAAAATAGATAAAATAAGTCTTAATGGACAAATAAGTCATTTACATTTTAAAAATAAATCAAATAAGCCATTAACTTCTAAAAGTATATAAAAGGAGACTGAATTATAATTTGCCTCCAATATAAATTCAGTCAAGGGCATGCACCTCATCAGCAACCTGCGTATCTGATTTGCAACATCTTAATCTGCATTTGCTGTATTTTGGAGCAGATTGATAAGTTATCATTTGCTGAATAATTCAAAAATTTTATTTATGGATTCATCATCTTTGTTATAGTTATTGTTACCAATTTGATTATAATTTGATGAGATTTGATTTTGATTATTTTGTTGAGAGCAATATTACTTTATTGTTGTCACTGTAATCCTCTTCTTCTACATCAGTAATAATATTAAAAGAGTCGTGGTTATTAGATTTTGGGAAAATTTTCTTTGGTGAGCATGTGGGGGTGTGTCTAAGTTTAAGGTTTTGGGTTCAAGTTTTGGATTGGATCTTGAGCAATTTTCGAATTTGTGTTTTTTGGATTGGAGGGGTTGGAAGGTCATTGTCTTAGGTTAGTGGAGATTGTCTATTATTGATAAAGGGTAATAAGGACATGTGGCAGAGATTATTGAATTCGTGATTTGGGGAGAATAGAGAGGTGAAATGGAAAGAAGAGCAGTTTTACCTTATTGATTATGGAGGTGAGAATACAATATAAGCTCATAAATATCAGCAAAAGAAGTTAGTTACAAAGAGATGAGGTAGAGCATGAAGAAAAGATATGAATTATAAATAAGGGATTATTGCTCTTATTTTTAAAATTTGAATGGTTTATTTGTCTGTTAAGGGCTTATTTAGTATATTTTTAAAAATTAAATGAATTATTTATTTTTTTTTTTAAATTTGAAGAGTTTGTTCGAACTTCGTAAAAAGTTTAAGGGCTTAAGCGATTATTAGCCTAAATTTTAAGGGTTAAAATATACCTTTTGCCAATGAACGACTATTTCAAAAAGGAAAATAGCATATAATTTAGAGCAGATAAAAAAAAAGAAAGTAAACCTGCCTTTGTAGGATGTAGCGAGTATTTAATTTTAGCATAGGTGATTTTAATTTTACGAGATAAGTATCAACTTAATATGGCATACAAAATTCCTTTAAAAAAATTATATTATATGAAATTTGGTTAGTAGAATGTTCTACTATACATTTGGGATTAGAAAACAATTAATGATAAATTATAATATAGTATTTGAGGTTGACAAAATCAATAATTTAATTTTATATTTTCAAAATTAAATAATTTTATCCTCACTTTTTATAATGCATATATATCAATCCCTTCGCCTAATTTTCATTTAATGTACCATTAATTATAATAAAAATGACCAAATTAGTTTTACCTTTTCAATTGGAAACAATAAAATATATGAGGTTTTGTTTTACTAAAAAAATAATTCTTTGATTTAAATTTTATATTTAAATATACAGTTAATTAATTTTATATTTAAATAATTATGTATATTATATTTAAAACATAATACATACACATATTAGAGCTAAAATATAAAAAATATAATTTTTTAAATAAAATCTTCTCTATATATCATGTCTTAAATTAATATTACCCGAAAATGATTAATATCATTAATTTTTTTAAATGCCAATCATACTAATTTTAATTCTTACTTAAAAAATTATATTTTAGACTATATGGTGACAAATTAAAGCTTTATCAGAAAAATTTAAAGAAAAGAAAGAAAATGCTATCAGGTAAGCTATCTTTTATTTACACAATATTCATTTTTTTTTAAATATAATAAATATCCCATAGTTCCAATAAGCTTAATTTTGATGCTATCAAAACTTAAGGATGAACAATCCTTTAAATCCAGAGTATGTTAAGTGCTTTGAATGATCAATTGTTGAACATTCATGATAGGAGAGGCATACAAAAATTTATTGAGGATCTTGAAGACTTTATCTTCACAAGACAACACAAGATGAAGAAGAAAGTCAAGATAGGTTGTTAGATTTTTATTTCTTAAGACCTATATAAGAGACTAGAGAGTAGATTGGTAATTTTTGAGCTTTGAATCTTTTATTTTTTAAATTTATGAAATTGGACATATTTTCAGAAGTATTTTTATAGCTCTTGAAGATTTAAATTATTTTTACAAAGTAATTTTCCAATTCACAAGTTCTAGAGCAGTAGCTAAATCTAGACAGCTGATTTCTAAGTTTAGGTAACTAATTTGTGATGTGTTTCAAATAGCATCAAAATTAGGTATTTAGTTTCCAAATTTAGCTAACTAATTTTATTTGGTTTTATAAAGAAGTAAAATTAGATAACTGTTTTTTAAAAGTTACTGGCAAAGAGACAAAAATTATCATTATTTTGTGAAAAAATTAGATCTGTTAGCCAGTCAATAGTCACCTTTGATTGAAAACTATACAAGGGATTATTCTTTTCATTTCTTTTTACTAATGAAAATATATTAATTTATTGAGTTATTGAAGTCATTCCAAGCTTTTATTCTTGTGCTTTCAAAGAGTACTGTGTTTTTACATTGGCAAACCATCTATTTGTTCTTAATAGCAATTTAATGCTGTATTCTTAAGTGATAGAGAGTGACTTTCACATCAAATCAAAATTTATAATAGATTGTCCAAGCATCCTTCAAGCTTTAAAGTGAGTTTGAGAGTGAGGATACACTTGTAAAGGTTGTAAGCATCATTGAAATTTGTGAAGTTGTAAAAGGTTTAATCTCTTACCCTTGAAAGGAGTCAATAGTGGAAAGAGTACCTCGAAGAAGAGTTTTGAGAAAGTGGATAGAGGTTATAGAGAGCTAAAGCACTATAAATCCCTTTTGTTTGATTTTCTCAACTCAAATTTCTTTAATTTTCAACACTTTTATTTGTTGTGCACTGTAAAAGCCTGTAATCTACAAAAAAAATAAAGCAAACACCCAAAATAATAATATTTACATGGTTCATCCTTTTCATATAAGACTACATCTATTGGCATGTTATCTTCTACTATCAACAATAAATAATTAATTTCAAGCTCAAACCAGACTATTCATAGACTCAATTATACTCAAGAGAGCCCACACTACATCAAATTGAAAGGCAAAATGAAAGTGGTTTGATAGTTGGATTTTAAAAATTTTCTAGGGTTTCATGCAAAAATACAATATGTTTTATGATCCTAACCAACCTTAAGCACCCAAGGCATGTTAAAACATACTTTTAACATGCATGATTCTTTTATTTGCCATCAAGGATTATTGTTTAACCATTAAACAATTTAAACCTTAACTAAAAGAGGGTTTAGAGACCTCTAACCTCAAGGGGCGCAGAATCACACTCCTTACTCCCTTTAGAAGTCTCTTGAGCTCCAATTGTAGCTCCTCTAACTTATCCGTCACAAGCTTCACCAAGCTACACCTTAAGCAACCCCTAGCCTCTCCTTTGTGATGTGCCAACCACTCTTGTAGGGGTTTTGCTTTGGTGGGGTTCAATTGGATGTATTTGAGAGACTATAAACACTTTCTAATATTTTGATTCAAGAAATAAACAAGCTTTCTTTCAAGTATCAATGGAAGAATATGAAGAAGAGGGAGAGAGAGAGAGGTGTCGTCCAACAAGAAAAAGGAGAGAGTTAATTTTCTTCTTATCTTGTATTTATATGCAAGAGACAAAAAGCATTAATAGTGTGCCACATGTCATGATCTTATTTAATCTTGCTTTTAAGTTGTTTTAATCTCATTAAGGCAAGTATCGAGCCATGATTAATTGATCAAAAGTCATCTTCCATCATGTGGAAGACAAATGGCACATTAAGATGAGTGCCATGTGTCACCATCTCATGGTGCCATGTGTCACCATCTCATGGTGCCATGTGTCACCATGTAAAATTACCATTTTGCCCTTATATGCATTTTTGAGTTTTCAACTCAAAATTGTAATTTCTTCATCAAATTAATTTATATTAAATATAAATTAATTAATTAATTAATCTCCAATAATTAATTTCACAATTAAATTCATATTTAAACTCTTTAAATATAAATCCTATTTATATTATACATCTAATATCAAAGATTTAGCTTCAAGTCATGTTAGGGACTTTGCAATCCTATTGCAAACCAAATCTATTTAATTAATTTATTAAACGCTTCAATTAATCAATTAAATCATCATTTGCTTGGCGATAAACTTGTGTTAGTGTATGACTTACTAGGCTCATTACTAATTGGTAATGAGAAATGATATTAACTCTTAATATCATTGGAACTCTTCCACAACCATAAATGATTTTTTCAAATCATTTTAGGCATCTCATAGACCATAGTTGACACTTAGCATAGCATGTCATGGTCACCCAATCAGTAATAAGGGATACCTTAAATATAAACATTTAATCATACATCACTATGCACTAAAATCCTTCTGTATTATGTCCCAATCCCATTAAGGATCATAGTAGAGTAACCGCCTTATCATGGAATCTTATGCACTCATTTGAAATCTTATTCTTGACATATAAGACTTTACCATCAGAAAGACCTTTTTTGGCAAAGTTATCTATCCTGGTTAGGAACTTAGTCTTGTCAAGAACAGATCAAATCCGCATAGGTCTTTTAACCCTGTTTACTCAAGGCTATGGATCCCCTCTTGACTGAACACCTGTCCCAACTGTCAACACCATATTTTGGCCGATCCCCGAAATTAATAGACTTTGAAATCGATCTCCAGCACCAAGTCTCCATTCATTACCGATCTCTCTTCATAGGAATCAAACCAACACCAAGTCTTCATTACTGATCTCTCAAACCAATTATCGAGTCGCCTTGCCATTCGATCACATTTCCGATCTCTTGTTAAACGAAATCAAGCCAACATCAGGCCTTCGTGTCATCCAGTCTCATTTCCGATCTCCCTTTTTTTTATATAAATTTTGTGAATAATCATTTAATAAAATTAAGGTTTTAATCCGGTTTAATGGTGCTTCCAATCTTAATTGTTCAAGTCAGGTTTCCAATTTTAATAATCTTAAGCTCCGTTCGGTGTTTGTTCTCGGCTTAGGCCGATCTCATGCTTATAATGTTTTTCTGATCTCTCATACTTAGATTAATAATCACTTTTAAGTTTGATGTTCTAACATGTTCAAACAATTAGGCGTCTATACAACTTATACTTTCCGATCTCATCAAGTCATTGAGCAAAAGAGAGAACTTCGTTTCATTTCAAAGTAAAAAATAATACAAGTCATTCGGCTGGAGGATCACCCCCAGCTTGTTCTACATTTTGCACACCCTCTCTATCACCCTCAGCCTCCTCCTCGCTATCCTCTTCGTCTTGGGGAGCCAGGTCCACCATCCAGGAAAAGTCCTCGTCAGGAAAACGCTTCTTGAGCTCGGCCAAAAGATCCCCATGGGCATTCACATAAGCACCAGCCTCCCTCATCACTGCCTTTTCTTCTTTCGCTCTAAGTTCTTCATTGAGGTGAGCGACATCAGCAGCTCGGAGAGCCCGAGCTTCTTCAAGAGCGTGAGCCTGCTCGGCCAATTTATCCTCATAGAATTTCATCCGCCCCTCAATTTCAGCTATATAGTCCCGGGTGGATGAAAGTTGAGCTCGGGCGGAAGCAGCCTCCTGGTTCACCTTTTGGATCTCCTGCCTCAAATGATGAGCCTTTTCTCTGATGATATGCTGGTTCACCAAACTATCCACACTCAAGCTCATCGTCTGGGTTAGCTGGTGCCGATCCTCCTAGAGGCAGATGGAAGCTCCCAGAACCTTTGCCAAGCCCGGATTCTCCCATTCAGTCTGGTTCTTCTGCAGGGAATGAATCAGGACCTGAGTGCCGCAGGAAAAGGTCCTCGAAGTAGGTTGGGAAAGACCCCCTTCCGCACTCGAAGCAACTGGTGGAGGTGGTGGCAGCTCTTCTTGTTGAGGAGGAGACCGAACCACTTCTATTTCTGGGATCGGCAGTCCCGAAGGTCGGGACGAGCCTCCCTGCATCTCTCCTGGATCGTGCCTTGGCGTCTGTGAGGCCTCGGCACGCTTCATTTCTCGCACTTTCCTAAAGACCTCTTTCTTTCACTTTTGGCTCTCTTTGGAAGCCTCGCCGCTCGCCATACCTGCATAAAGAAAAAGTCAGTGAGTTCGCTAAGGCCCAAAGATCAGAGATGTAGAAAATACTGGGGCTGAGGTTAGAGAGCTAAAGCCCGCGCTCTTCGCCGGTAACTAGCCGCATCATCCAATGATGCAGTTCGGCCATCACCGCATCTAAGCAGGAGAACTTCTGAGTGGCCGCCTGATCCTTTAGCTCCATTCCCATGGCGCCCTCATCCCGACTCAAAGCGATGTGCTTCGGAAGTGGCGGGACCAGATATTGCCAGCTTTGGGGGAAACCTTCGAAACCATTCAGAATCTTGCTCCTCAACATAAAGAAGCGATTTTTCCAGTTCTTTAGTGAGGAGGGCAGATCGGTAAAGAGCCCACAGTGCGGTTTCGCCTGAAAGAACCAGTACTCATCGTCCTTTCGATGAGTGAGCCTATGTAGCTCAGTGAACACCTTCGCTGCAAGGACGAGTCCCTTAGCTCGGCAGAGGCCTCTGAAGGCTACCAGGATCTACCATGAGTTCGGATGTACTTGGGCCACCGAGACATGGTGAAATTTTAAGACGTCTCTAAAGAAGTCGTCAAGGGGAAACCGAAGCCCGGCTTTTAATTGTTTTTCGTATACCATAAGCACGTCATTTTCTTCAAAGAAATGATCGGCTCGGAGATCACCATCACATCTGATAAGCTCGTATGAGTCAGTCCGAAGGTTGTATTCTTGGCTAATCGACTGTAGATCGGTTTCTTGAAGGATTGATGGCAACTCATCCACGGGAAGGTTTTCTTTCCCTGAGGAATGCGTTCGCCTTGAGGGTGTTGCTGGACCACAGGCTGAAACGAAGGTCGTAGGAGGTTCAGATCGCCCGCTTGGTCTGACCACTTCAACTTCATCTGACGACCACGAGACATGGACAGAAGGGGGGCTCGCCGCTCTCTGAACCTCAGCACTGTTCATTTTCAAAGAAATGGAAGAAGTTTAACTAAAAGAAAGATCAAAACCCTTATCGGAGTGTGATCGGTGTCGGAAGAACTTGAAAAACGAGAGAATTTTAGAATCGCTCACGAGATACTGAAAATGACATAAGGGAGCAACTGGCTGACCCATCCCCTATTTATACTTGTCTGAGCATTTAATGCTCACAGTGTCCCAAGCGATGCATCAGTTAGCGAAATTCGCCAGCTTTTCTGACACGTCACAAGAACATTCCAGAAACTCCATAAATAAATAAGGGGAGATCGGCTAGTTAAAGATCAGCGAATTAAGGTAGATGTTCAGAATTACAGATCGGTTAAGGGCTATTCAGTTAGGAATCAAATCGGATATGCACATTAGAGATCGAAAAATAACCAATGCAATAATAATAAAATGATAATTGTCAAAATAAAATTTCATTTCCAAAAGGTCAAATTACATCATTTGGGCGATCTCTAGGGATCGACAGTATATCCTACCTAGCAGGAACCTATGTTAAAGCCTAGTCTCATGGTTGAATCAAAAGATGTGTCTGACCAGAAAGCCAGACATAGGCGGATAGATGTACAGCTCAGATGGAGTGACTATGACTCTTATGAGGATGAGAAGTCATCGTCAAAGTCATCGACCAGAACCGAGCTGCAGTTGGGACGCCCGATATGGTGAGGAGCCAAATGAACTTCAAGGGGCAGTCACCGATGTTAAGCGGGAAATTAGCAGTCTTCTCGCCCGAAATCGGCTTACCGATTACATCGGTAGATTGACCCGAGATCGGTATGATCGATATTTTCGATCTTGATCGGTAAATTAGTCTGGTTCTCTCACTATCATCAAATATGGATGTCATGATTTTCCGATCACCAGGGTCATAAATTTTCAGTCGGGGAGCAAAGAAAGTAGTTGGAAAAAGATCAAAAGCAGTCACCATGGCCATAATGTTACCGGAAAACTAGAACAGAAGAAGAGAGAAATGGAAATAGGAAGGAGTGAAATGTGGGAGAAATCTCCCATTGAAGGCATATATATAGGGAGGGTCTGAGCATTTATTACTAGCGGAAATCGAAGCAGATGCCTCGGTAACCGAAGTAATAAATGCTTTGACTGAATCAGCCCAGATTGAGAAGAAGGTGCTGGAATGGGAGAGATCGGGAGAGGGGCCCGACATGAGAAATCGAAAAGAGGTCATGATCGAAAGATCGGAAGGGATGAGAGATCGGGAAGCAAGGATAGGTTGAGACAACTTTCAATAACTGTCGTCATAATCAGAGCCGAGGTAGTTAAAGCATTGCAGACGAGATCAAATCTCCACCGCACACCTCATTTGCAGAATCTCCCACATTACTGACAAGTGCCAGGATATGTCATGACAGTCCTGTACATCTCGATCTCCACCGTTGATCTTACTTATAAGGACAAGCCCAGAACCCTTGGATCAAAGAGAAGACGACAAGACCGGCACCTTTTATTCCCGGCCCTCGGATCTCCCTTGATAAGAGGATTTTGAGCCGTTGGATTAGAAAAGGAAAAGGACAAATATTCTGAATAGGATCTCAGCCATTCATTTTGATTCTTTTCAATTCTCAGGCATCAGATCATGTCCTTTAAAATCCAAACCTTCCATCTCCCTCAAAGGAAATCCTGACCCTTCATTGGGAGCACCCGTTCCCTATAAATACCTACATGAAAACTGTTAAAGGGAACAAAAAAAAAAAGGGGTGGTGATTATAGTGGAAAGGCTCTGAAAATTGATTTAGTTTTGCTACTCTACTATTTTTAAGCTTTCAAAATAGAAAAACTTCAGAAATCATTTTTTTAAAGTATTTTCTTTGAAGGAGTGTTGGACATTGAAACTCTTTTTTTTCAGTTTGCTCATTACTCTACGATACTCTCTCTTAGTTTCAGTTCTGTTTTCATCATCTTTATATCCACTTTTATTTTCCAAGCTCAATCTCATTCAAAACCAGTTATTGCCATTTTAGCTCGACTGCATTTTAACTTGATATCCTTCATTTCAAGGCAGGAATTAGTCCCCCAGACTACTAACACGCAGCTCTACTATATTTGTGACTCCATAGTTAGTTCAATAGATTCAACTCCCTACAGGTGAGTGCCTAGACCATTGCTTTATCAAGTGCTCATTTTTTATTTCTTTGTTTTCATGCTCGTAATTTTCGTCAAATTTCTGTTATGTTAAAGACCCCCATGTAGGTAGTTATTCTCTTGAGTTTACCTTTTGTCCATCAGTTCATATTATTTATTTGTTCTTAGCCTTTATTACCTTCAAATGTAGGTGTTCTAGTTACGGGTAACATATAGGTAGTTTAATAAAACGTTGGTAGCTATATCTTAACGCGAGAGTTTTTTTAAAATAATTAAAGTCTGGATAATAAATCGGAGGAAAAGTTATGAAGTTGAACCACTAAACCAACTCAGGAGATAGCCTGGTATAGTGGGGGATCGAGTTAAGATCGGATCCCAAACTAGTAAATGAAAGAGATTGAATATTGCCTGTCAAAAGATACTGGTAAGGCGATCACATAGGAGATCAGTAAAATTCAGTCTGATATCCCGTCCCTAATTATAAGGTATCAATGGGTTAAGAGAAGCCTTGTTCGGGTTCTCAGCATCTTCGGATGCCAGAACCCATAGTTTGAGGTTCATACGATATACGATCGTAATTAAATTTTAAGAGGTCGGGGGAGAGTTGTTACCCGATCCTCATTCAAACAAAAAACAGGAGATCGGAGGAGAGTTCTTATCCGAGATCCTTTATTAAAAATCTAAAATTACAAACTTAAAGAGATCGAAGGAGAGTTCTTATTCGATTCTCAATCAAAATTTTAATAAATACTTAAAGAGATTGGAGGAGAGTTCTTATCCGATTCTCAATCAAAATTTTAATAAAGAGATCGGAGGAGAGTTCTTATCCGATTCTCAAATCAAATTTCAATAAATATGCGGAGATCGGAGGAGAGTTCTTATCCGAGATCCTCCTTGCTTAAGTTTAAATTAAAATTTAAAGAGATCAGAGGAGAGTTCTTATCTGATTCTCAAATCAAATTTCAATAAATATGCGGAGATCGGAGGAGAGTTCTTATCCGAGATCCTCCTTGCTTAAGTTTAAATTAAAATTTAAAGAGATCGGAGGAGAGTTCTTATCCGATTCTCAAATCAAATTTTAATAAATATGAGGAGATCGGAGGAGAGTTCTTATCCGAGATTCCTCAGTCAAACTTTAAATAGATCATCTCTAGAGATTGGGAGAGGTCTTTACCCGGATCCTCTCAAATCCAAACTAAAATAGCACAATACGCAAAGTAACCCTCTAAACAAAAACCGCTACGCAATACCAACTCACTAAGGGTCGTCTCATGTACTTACGTATCTGGGTAACCTGAACTAGTGAAAAATCAAATATTTCCTTTTATCAAAGGGATTGACATCATCATTCTAACCCCCTAACTTCCGATTTTAACTTATAAAGAGCATAATATTAAATCTATTTGCCCTCATAGAGGGACGAGGCAGGGTGCCTAACACCTTCCCCGCCCGTATATGGACCCCAAACCTTGAATCTCTGTTTTCAAAGTGGTTTCATTTTAATTTATTTTCACAAATGGTTTTCTTTAATTTCCCTCAAAATTAAAGTGGCGACTCCTCACTCTTTCCCACTTCGGTGAGTGTTCGTCTAGGCGACCGCAAAACACCTTGCGACAGCTTGGCGACTCCGCTGGGGAAGTATCCCAACTTAACCCCTGGTTTAGAGGTCCAAAAGATGATTTGATTTTATGCTCATATAAACTAAACTGTAGTTAGGTGGGTTTAATTTACAAAATTCGAAAACCTCAATCTATTGATTATTGTTATTCTTGCTAACCGTTTTGCTTATCTTGATTGCTTTACTCCCTACAGCACTCTTCGTCTAAAAAAAAAAGGAAAAAAAACTGTCCCCCTCGTGAAGGGAAGAGGTAAATATGTCCCTGCACACACTGAGTACTTACACAAGGTCCTCACACACTTCAACCCTATACCCGGGCTTTCTCACCCTCTAGGAAACTAGGAGGGAGTCATGTAGCGGTACCCGTGGGTTTTACTCCGTTAGTATCCGTGAAGGCTTCTGCTCAGATTGAAACTCGTTCTATTTATTGTGATACCCGTGGAATTTTTTCGTTAGTATCATGGTCATAGAATGGGGCTCTACTGTTTACAGTACGGGCAATTTGGGAACCTGTGGCTTTTAGAAAATTTAGACCTTGACCTAAACCATCACAATAGCTAGAAGCCGTAGCAAACTACCTCATGCGATAGAACTAGCTAATTAGGTAGCACCTACCCGGTACTAGGATTTTCCCTGTTATAGGACGAAAGGGACATACTTGCTCTTACCCTATTCTATTTATGTTTTCTTATATTTTTATTTTTGAGGGTAATCTTGGATCATACTGTTAGGAGGATCTGCACATTTTCCTACTTTAACAAATGTGTGGGTGTTTCCCTGCCAACAATATAATTCAAAATTACCCGAATTTACCCTGCTAACAAGTTTTCTACTTTGGCCTTACAGAATTAAGGTCTGTAAAAGAATAAGCATCATTTTTAACATGGCATCCTCGAGTCAGTCGGCAGAAGAAGTTCCTAAACAAGAACAAAATGCTAAACCATGGTCCAGATCGCCTCATAGTTTAATACTCCCGCAAAGTGATGCCACCAAGGAAGATACTAGCCCGTTACCTCCATTGGACCTAAGTAAGGTTGAGGTCAGAATGACTGATCTTGAGGGTTTATTTAGTAGTTAGAGATCGCTTCCCGATCACATCAAGGTGAAGTTCGAGGAAAAATACGAAAGGATTGCGACCTTGATACGAGTCAAAGTCCAAGTCTCAGTATTAAAGGCCATGCTATCAGTCTAGAACCCCAAGTATGGAGTGTTCTCCTTCAATGACATCGATACAACCCCCACTATGGAAGAATATCAGGCACTGCTAGAAATCCCTTATGTGGCGCAGAATTGGATCTACCTATACCTCGAACATAGGCAGACCTAGAAATGGTTTGCACATATGTTAGGGATTCCCCTGGAAGAAGCAAAGGCGAGAGAAACTGTCAAAGGAAACACGCATGGATGGTATTGGACTTACCTCAAGAAGTGGTTGGATCGATACATCCAGGATAAACAATGGGAGCAAGCTTCATTGGCACTAGCTTTAGGGATCTATGGCCTGATCTTGTTCCCTGGGCCTTCGGGAATTATAACCTACAGTGTAACGAAAATGTTTTGGGTTGTAGAAAAATAGAAGATCAACCCAATACCGGCAATCCTTGCAGAGACTTTATTGACTCTTACTTACTGCAGACAACAAGGCAAGGGATCCCTTAAGTGCTGTTCTCAATTGTTGCACCTCTGGATCATCAGTCACATGTGTCCTATGGAGACAAAGGGGTTAACTTGGTATCTTGACCAGCCTCTTATTGAGAAGATGACCAGATTAGTAATCAGCCCAAAGGATGAGCTGCAGTGGCAAGAATGGATTCTGAGTTTCAACAGCCATGATTACTGTTGGAAGAAATTGTGGACATCGGGTCAACCTATTTTGTTCAGCACAGGGGGTAATCATTCAGTTTCTCTAATCGGAGTGATCGGGTACACAAGTTACGTCCCAGCATTGGTGATGAGGTAGTTCGGTTCAAACCAGTCCGCAATCAGTATTGAAGAATACCATTAGGGTCACTACTATCATGAGCTCGATAATGAAGGAGAATTGAAAATAGCTCGCAAATCCTGGGAAAACATCACTATAATGGAAAGGTCGTCTAAAGGTTCGAGTGCCACGGGCGATTATCTTAAATGGAGAGCCAGCAGGGATCAAGGACACCTAACTGCTGATTCAACCAAACCCAAAGGCAGCGAACCCCGTCAAAACATCCTTTCAGAAGAAGCTAGCGCTCGTTTGGCCGACTCTCTATAAAAGGCGAATACCAAAAATTCGCAATTACAAGAATGAATAAAACAGTTAGAGGACCAACAACAGATCCTCAAAAGAAAAGTAAGAAGGCTCAGGGAAGAGGCAATGACAGAAAAGATAGGGTTTGAAGAGCAAGAAACACGATGGGAAAAGGAAAAGAGCTCTCTCCAAGCTACAATGAGAGAGGCAGAAGTCCGAAATAGCAGGCTCTAAGAGAAAGTAGAATACCAAGAGATACTCATGGAAGAATACAAATAAGAGGGGAAAAAGACGAAGCTTGAACTAAAAGAGCAAGCACGGCTTATCAATGATATTTTAAAAGAATGTGCTAAGGAAAGAAAGGAAAAAGAAAGACAAGCTACTCTCTATCAAGAGCTAAGAGAAAATGTTGACCAGCTGGAGAGAATGATAGTACAAGGGAAACAAGAACTCTTGCCAGAATCCGAGTATGCCTTGAAGACATTCAACCCCGCCAGACAAGAAGAAAGACTTTATGAGTATCTCAAAAAGTGTCATTACATGATAAAGAGTCTCCCTGAGCCCAGGCCAATGTAAAGAGTGCTATGTATGAACTATTCGATTAATGAAATAACTTTGGGCCATTGTTTAGCAAAATTGTGAATGAATAGTATGACTCCCGTAGGAACCACCCTCGCTAGGGTTATGCGAAAAGTTGGATGCGCCATATGGACAAGTATCATAGATACGCATTCAATCCAGTCATTCACCGTCAGACTATCGAATGATGCCATGATAAAATTGATGCAATTATTCTTCTGCAGATTTCATTCCCGACTCTCAGATGCCATCGTATCCTTTGTCCAAACCAGGACCCTTTTAATTTTTAACAAAATTCAAAATTCACTAAGATTTCTTTTTTTACTCCCTACAGAAAATCAACATTGCTTCAAGCAAAGCAAGCCTGACCAGACACGCAGTTCAACCCAAACGAGTGTACTTAACAAGGTCACAAATAAGAAGGCTAATGGAAGACCAGGAACAAGTCCAGAACCTACAAGGACAAGTGTCCGAGTTGAAAGACCAGGTCTCAGAGCTCATGAGACTAACGAGGGAGATGTCCCAAAATAAGCCTGCATCAGAGCCCAACTTACCACTACCTCCCCCACCTCCTACAACGGTTGATTCTCATCATGCTTCAACCTCTTTCACCTTCCAGCCACCTATCGCAGATCCAACAATCACCGTCAATCCGGCTCCCCTGAATAATGACCCACCCTTCTCCTATTACCCTGCTGTCCCAAATGCCGAACCATACCCTTCAATCATGATCCCTTCGGTTCATTCTGCCCCTCATTTCCCAATTGGGAGAGTATCTCATGCAGTGAGAGGAGAAAATAAGACAAGAGAAAATGAGAAGTTGTCCGCTCTAGAAGAGAGATTAAGAGCAATAGAGGGCCTAAACATGTATGGTTCAGTGGATGTAGCATCACTAAGATTGGTGCCAGATGTGGTGGTGCCGTCCAAGTTCAAAGTCCCGGACTTCGATAAATACACCGGGAACTCAGATCCTCGCATTCACCTGGCCACCTATATTGCCAAGATGTCTGCCCTGACAGAGGACGATCGACTCCTAGTCCACTTCTTCCACGAGAGTCTTTCTGGGGTAGCCTTGAGATGGTGTATTCAGTCGGACAGGAGCAAATTACGCTCCTGGAAAGATTTGGCCGATGCCTTCTTAAAACAGTATAAATTCAACTGTGATGTTGCCCCCACAAAGAGAGACCTCCAAAATCTGGTGCAGAGAGACAGGGAAAGTTTTAAAGAGTATGCTCAGAGGTGGAGGGAAAAGGCAGCAGAGGTATATCCTCCGGTTATTGATAATGAGCTTTGCTCCCTGTTCATTGAGACGTTGAAGGCTCCTTATTTCAATCTAATGATTGGAAATACCTCCAACAGCTTCTCAGACATTATTCAAGCTGGCGAGAGGATTGAAGCTAACCTGAGAATGGGACGGCTGCAGGAGTTGACTGAGAATCTTGCGAAGAAAAATGCCAGTCTTGGCAAAAAGAAAGAGGGTGATGTGCATTTCATCACCCGACAGAACAACCACTCCCCATTTCTCCAGAACAACTACCGGCCATATCCTCCCCCTCACGGCCCAACCATTGTAAACATTCCACCCCCTTTCCCAAATTATCTTTATCCAGGCCCACAATATCCACCACCAATAACCTACCAACCTAGACCACCTCCTCAACCCACTCAACCCAGACCACCCCAAAATAGCCCAAGAACACAAAGAAATCCTGATCCACCTCTTCCCCTCCCACTCAGCAAAATATACCGATACCTTGTCGGTATAAATCAGATAGTACCGATCCCCTTTGATCCAATTCAACCAGCATATCCCAGGTGGTATGATGCCAGTGCCCGGTGCGAGTATCATGGAGGGGCACAAGGGCACTCAATCGATAACTGCGGGGCACTCAAGGGAAGAGTGCACGCCTTAATCAGAAATGGATGGTTAAAAATCGAAGGGAATGGCTCCCTTCCCAATGTCACCTCAAACTTATTGCCTAATCATGGTACGGGCAATGGCGTGAATATGATAGATTCGGAAGAAGAAGGGTCAACGTTGAAGGTAGATCAACTGATTCCTCACTTTGAGGAGATTTTTACAATGGCAGTAAGGGAAGGTTACCTCTACCCTCAAACACCGGAGTTTAAAGATAATGCGGGATGCCCTTATCACAGAGGAGCAGCTAACCATGAGCTGCAAAATTGTGGGGAGTTCAAATAAGAGGTCCAGAACTTGCTATCCCTCAAAATTTTAAAATGCCAAGCAAGGTCAAAAATGGAGGGCGGAGTAAATATAGCCAGATTCGGCTAGAATGCCTCCAACTCTAGTCCCAGAATGACCTTCTCTGCCCTAGCATCATCACCACCAGTAACAATCATCCGAACCCAGCCCCAGCTCCCTATCATAAACACCCATGCTGTGCCTTAGAACTATAATTTCCAAGTCTTCACTCAAGGAGCATCAAGTAGTACACCTGCTCCTAGCCTTGCCCCACCTTCAGCACCTCCCAAACCGTGCTTCGCTCCTCATGAGCACTTCAAGATGACTTACGCTGGACCCTCTAGTAATGCTACTCCCCAACCAAACTCCAAACCTGTCACAACCAGTAGCTCCCGCCCACCTGAGCAAGAGATAGAATTTATAACCCGAAGTGGGATATGTTACAGGGATGACGGGAAAGAAAAGAAGAGAGGGAAAGTAAAAATGGCAGAGCCGCAAGAGAGCACGGAAGAGGTTGAGAAATTAGAAAGAGGGGAACCTGCTGGACCAATGGAGGAAGAGGAACTGTTGCTTCAAATAATAAAGCAAAGCAAGTATGACGTGGTTGAACAGCTAAGGAAGACGCCTGCTCAGATTTCGCTGTTATCGCTAATTCTGAGCTCAGAAATACATCACCAAGCCCTGCAGAAGATTCTGGGTCAGGCCTTCGTTAACCCTGACATCACACCAGGGCAATTTGAGAAAATAGTGGGACAAATCCAGGCATCCAGTTTTGTCACCTTCTCCGAAGAAGAGATAGACCCGGCAGGCTTAAAGCACACTAAAGCTCTGCATGTGATAGTAAAATGTAAATTTTGCATAGTTGCCAAGGTCCTCATTGATAATGGATCTGCGCTCAACGTCTTGCCCAATGCTACCTTGGCGAGGCTACCGGTCGACCGGTCAAACATGCATCAAAGTGCTATGGTGGTAAGAGCTTTTGACGGCACAAGGAGAGAGGTACTGGGAGACATTGACTTGTCACTCCAAATCGACGCATGCACTTTCAATATCACGTTCCAATTGATGAACATTGAACCTACATATACTATGTTGCTAGGGAGGCCTTAGATCCATTCAGCAAATGCCATACCTTCAACCCTGCATCAGAAAATTAAGTACATCATGGACGGTAGGATCATCACTGTGAAGGGGGAGGAAGCCATGCTGGTCACCAAGTCGCTATCACTTCCTTATGTGGAAGCAGCTGAAGAATCTTTGGAAAGCTCTTTCCAGGCCCTTGAATTGCAAGAAACCACTTTGAGAAATGAAGGGGCCACGGCTATGGTAGCGAAGGTAATGCTGAAGAGTGGTTATGAAAAGGGCAAGGGGTTAGGCACCACATTACAGGGGATTGTCGAACCTATACCAGCTATCCAAAAGGTTGGCTGTTGCGGTTTGGGTTATGAGGAAGACGCCCTCATGGATGGAAGATTCTGGATGAGAACTATGCTTCGGGATCAGAGGTTTGATCAGAAAATCGGGAAAATGAAGGTAGTCCCGAGAATCACAGATATCTTCACCAAACCAGTCATTGAAAATCCAGTGGAAGTTGAAAAATCACCCGATGAACCATCCATTGATGTCATCCACCTCGATTCCTTGTATGAAGCTCTAATCTCGCCAATAGTTGAAGGATAAGAACTGGACAATTGGACAGCAGAGGACATTCCTGTACTCAATTTCGAGTAAAATACCTTTGGTTATCTACACTTGATCATTTCGTCCATGGTGACAAGTGTAATACTGTAAATGGACCCTTTTCTTATGATGCAAATATTAATGAATTAATAGCGCATTTACATCCAATTCTCTTTTCCTTTTTCTTGAAATCCATTCTTATAATAAATTCCACTTTCATTTCTTCAGGACCATTCATCAACTAGCACCTAATAATCTAATAGACTCAGAAATTCCTCTGGTTAATTTTGAAATCCCCATAACTGCCATTACTTCAAGTGATTCTAAGGAGGAATTCGCAGAAGAAAGGGATGAAAAAGATGAACCTTCCCTAGTGCCTTGTGGGGACGAAACGCACACCATAAATCTAGGCACGGAAGAAATAAAAAGGGAACTTAAGGTTGTGGGGAGTGGTGAATTAGAATACATGATCAGTTTGCTCAAAGAATTCTTGAACGTATTTTCATGGAGCTATGATGATATGACTGGCTTAGACCCTCACATAGTGACGCACAAAATTCCCCTAATTCCCGGGATGATCCCAGTAAAACATAAGCTAAGAAGAATAAACCCTGACACACTACTCAAGGTTAGGGATGAAGTCAAAAAGCAGTATGATGCTGGGTTTCTGGAAGTAGTCAAATATCCTCAATGGATAGCTAACATTGTCCCAGTAATGAAGAAGGACGGGAGAGTCAGGGTGTGTGTTAATTATAGGGATCTTAATAAAGCAAGCCTGAAAGATGATTTCCCTCTTCCGCATATAGACGTGCTAGTAGACAATGCCACAGGATTGGGCAGATGTTCATGTATCGATGGAGCGTCTGGGTACAATCAAATCCCCATGTATGTACAGGATAAGGAGAAAACTGCTTTTATTACTCAGTGGAGGGTATTCTGTTATCGGGTTATGCCATTTAGCTTAAAGAATGCTGGCGCTACCTACCAACGTGCTATGGTCACGTTATTCCACGATATGATGCACAAGGAAGTGGAGGTGTACGTGGATGATATGATCATCAAATATAGGGAAGGAGAAAGCCATGTGCAGGTGCTGAGAAAAGTATTCGAGAGACTTAAGAAGTATCAGCTAAAAATGAACCCTGCCAAATGCGTGTTCAGAGCTAGATCTGGGAAGTTGTTGGGATTCATAGTGAGTGAGAAGGGGATAGAAGTAGATCCAGACAAAGTTCGAGCCATTCAAGAGATGCCATCCCCAAAAACCGAGAGGGAAGTGCGTAGTTTCCTGGGGAAGCTGAACTACATCTCGAGATTTATTTCCAACCTCACTGCTAAAGCTGAGCCTATCTTTAGACTACTCCAAAAGAATAACACCACTCAATGGGATTCAGTTTGTCAAGAGGCTTTCGAGAAAATTAAGCAGTACCTGTCAAATCTGCCGATACTAGTTCCTCCGGTGGCAGGAAGATCGTTGATTCTATACATGGCTGTCCAACAGAATTCAATGGGATGTGTTTTGGGGTAGCATGATGATACCAGTCGAAGAGAGAGGGCTATTTATTACCTGAGCAAGAAGTTCAATGATTGCGAGTTAAGGTACTCTTTCCTAGAGAAAACTTGTTGCGCTTTAGCTTGGGCGGCAAATCGGCTTAAACACTACATGTTAAATCATAAGACATGGCTCATCTATAAGATGGATCCTATCAAGTATGTATTCCAAAGCCCATTTGTGCCGGGAAGGATAGCCAAATGGCAGGTCATACTCTCTCAATATGACATTGTCTACATGACCCGAAAGGCAGTAAAGGGTAGCATAATCGCTGATCTTCTAGCAGAGAACCCTATCCAAGATTATGAAGCCTTAGATTTTGAATTCCCTGACGAGCATGTTAATGAAGTCAACGGCGAGGAAAAAGAGCCAGCTGATGTATGGGAAATGTATTTTGACGGAGCTGTCAAATTGTCTGGTAATGGAATTGGAGCTGTGCTAGTATCCCCTGACGGAAAACACTTCCCGATAGCTATCAAGTTAAGGTTTGAATGCACCAACAATGTCATAGAATACAAAGCCTGTGTGATGGGTTTACAAGCTGTCATCGAAATGAAAGTCAGGAAGTTGGAGGTATATGGTGATTCAGCCTTGATCATCTATCAAGTCAAGGGAGAATGGCAAACCAAGGATCCAAAGTTAATCCCATATCAGAAGTGCCTACTGGAATTGATCAAGAAATTTGAAGAAATTTCTTTCACTCACCTCAGTCGGGACAAAAATCAATTCGCACATGCCTTAGCCACCCTGGCTGTCATGGCTTAAATGGAAGAAGGGCAGACAACTCAGGTATTGCAGATCAAAGCAAGGAGTGAGCCGGCATACTGCTTCATGATCGAGGAAGAAACAGATGGTAAACCTTGGTATCATGACATCTAGGTCTACATCAAGACTAGAGAATTCCCCCATGGGGCAAGTAGAAACGAAAGGAGAATGATCCGAAGATTAGCTTTGGGATACTTCCCCAGTGGTGAAATTTTATACAAAAGAGCTCCAACAGTGAATTATTGAGATGCGAAGATGCAAAAGAAGCAAGGAGGATCCTTTTCGAGACTCATGAGGGGAATTGTGCAACCTATGCTAATGAGCATATGATGGCTAAGCAAATCATGAGACGGGGATACTTCTGGACTACTATGGAGAAGGATTACATTAAGTACTTTCGAAAGTGTCATAAATGTCAAATCTATGCAGATCCGATAAATGTCCTGCCTCATCAACTGTTCAGCCTCGTTTCGCCATGGCCTTTCGCAATGTGGGGAATCGACGTAATTGGTCCCATCAATCCCAAGGCATCCAATGGGCATAGGTTTATCCTGGTAGCTATTGACTATTTTTCTAAATGGGTCGAAGTGAAATCATATGCTCACATCACGCAGAACACATTCCTCAAATTCCTCAGAAATAATATTATTTGCCGACACGGCCTCCCCAATGAAATCGTCACTGATAACGCCAAGAATTTGGATGGTCCGAAGATCCAGAGATTATGTGATCAATACAAGATTCGACATCTTAATTCCTCACCATACTGTCCCCAGATGAATGGAGTGGTAGAAGCCACAAACAAAAATCTCAAGAGAATAATTTGAAAAATGACGGTCACCTATAGAGACTGGCATGATATGCTTCCCTACGCCCTTCATGCATACCGGACCTTTGTGAGAACATCAACTGGGGCAACTCCATACTCACTGGTATATGGGATGGAAGCTGTTCTGCCTATTGAAGTAGAAATCCCTTCCCTAAGGATTCTGAAGGAATCAGGGATTGATGAGTCAGAATAGATCCAGTCAAGGTTGGACCAATTGAATTTGCTAGATGAGAAAAGGCTAGCGGCGACATGTCATGGGCAGTTGTACCAGAGAAGAATGGCTAGGGCATTTAATAAAGGCGTCCGCCCACGCGAATTACCAGGAGATCTCGTCCTGAAAAAGGTGCTCTCAAATCAAAACGATGTTTGGGGCAAATGGTCGCCAACTTATGAGGGACCCTATGTGGTTAAAAAGACATTTTCTGGTGGGGCCCTAATCTTGACCCATATGAATGGTGAAGAATATCCAAGACCCGTGAATGCTGACATTGTCAAGAGGTATTATGCCCAAAAAAAAATAGTGAGGGGTGAAAATCCGAAAGGATGCCCTAACAAAATGTGAGAAAGAAGGCAAAAGCCCGGAAGGACGCTTTCTGTAAAATGAGTGAAGGGTGAAAACCCGAAAAGGCACCCTGAAAAAGAAAAGGAAAGAAAAAGAAAAAAGAAAATAAAATCTGAGGGCGAAAACCCGAAAGGGCGTCCTTAGAACCAGAAAATGGAGAAATAAGGAAGGGAACGTGGGACTAGGAACGGAAATAAACCATCATGGCATGAATCTTCGTCAATAGAATACTTGAAATAATGACAGTTAAGAGACTTCAGAGTCAACTACAATGAATCTGTGAGATCTATCCTTGTACCCTTTTTCTTTAAAACTGTACCTTTATCCCTCAAATCATAATAAAGTCATCCTTTTACTTTGATCTATCTTCTTCGCACATTTGCGTATTAATTTATCTTTTTGCTTTATCTTTTCCGTATACTCACGCTCTAATATTGTCTTTTTCTACCTATTTATTTTACGCGCTATTAATCTATTAGAATTTTGTCATAAGTTTAGGATTTGGATATTGATAACCTTATGTACTTTGCTATGAGATTTGCAGGGAATGGCCTAAAAAAAAAAAAAAAAAAAAACTAGAGGTGAAAACCTGGAAGGGCGTCTCTAGTCAGATGGGCGAAAGGGAAAGTGAAAACCTGCAAGGGCGCTTTTTTCAAAATAAGAAAATCAAGAACAGAAAGAGAGTCCTGGGAAGTGAGTAAGGAATGGAAGATGATAGGTTAAGTCTTGCAACTTGTCTTCCATTAATTGTTCATCTTCAGGATCCTGTTAAGTACACTTCGTCGCGGAGGAACTTCTCGTGTCAGGTTAGGCTTGCTCTATAAGCATTTTTAATTTCCAGCATTTAAATTCCTGTCATCAACCTCTGGTTCCTTGATTTAAGCTGATTTTAATTTTTTGCATTTAAATTTCTATCATCAACCTCTGGTTCCTTGATCCAAGTTGATTTTAATTTTTCAGCATTTAAATTCCTGCCATCAACCTCTGATTCCTTGATCTAAGTTGATTTTAATTTTCTGCATTTAAATTCTTGTCATCAACCTCTGGTTCCTCAATCTAAGTTGATTTTAATTTTTCACATTTAAATTTCTGTCATCAACCTTTGGTTCCTTGATCCAAGTAGATTTTAATTATTCAGCATTTAAATTCCTGTCACCAACCTCTGGTTCCTTGATCCAAATTGATTTTAATTTTTCAGCATTTAAATTTCTGTTACCAACCTCTGGTTCCTTGATCTAAGTTGATTTTAATTTTCTAGCCATTAAATTTCGGTCATCAACCTCTGGTTCCTTGATCCAAGTTGATTTTAATTTTTCAGCCTTTAAATTTCTGTCATCAACCTCTGGTTCCTTGATCCAAGTTGATTCTAATTTCTCGCATTTAAATTCCTGTCATCAACCTCTAGTTCCTTGATCTAAGTTGATTTTAATTTTTCGCATCTAAATTCCGACCATCAACCTCTGGTTTCTCGATCTAAATTGGTTTTAATATTTTAGCATTTAAATTCCTGCCATTAACCTCTGGTTCCTTGATCCAAGTTGATTTTAATTTTTCAGCATTTAAATTCCTGCCATCAACCGCTGCTTTCTTGATCCAAGTTGATTTTAATTTTTCAGCATTTAAATTCCTGTTATCAACCTCTGGTTTCTTAATCTAAGTTGATTTTAATTTTTCGTATTTAAATTCTTGTTATCAACCTCTGGTTCCTTGATCTAAGTTGATTTTTATTTTTCGTATTTAAATTCCTGTTATCAACCTCTGGTTCCTTGATCTAAGTTGATTTTAATTTTTTGCATTTAAATTCCAGTTATCAACCTCTGGTTCCTTGATCCAAGTTGATTTTAATTTTTCAGCATTTAAATTCCTGCCATCAACCTCTGGTTCCTTGATCCAAGTTGATTTTAATTTTTCAGCATTTAAATTCCTGCCATCAACCTCGGGCTCAATAATCTAAGTTGATTTTAATTTTTCGTATTTAAATTCCTGTTATCAACCTCTGGTTCCTTGATCTAAGTTGATTTTAATTTTTCGCATTTAAATTCCTGTTATCAACCTCTGGTTCCTTGATCTAAGTTGATTTTAATTTTTCGCATTTAAATTCCTGTCATCAACTTCTGGTTCCTTGATCCAAGTTGATTTTAATTTTTCGCATTTAAATTTCTGTCATCAACCTCTAGTTCCTGGATCTAAGTTGATTTTAATTTTTTAGCATTTAAATCCCTGCCATCAACCTCTGGTTTCTTGATCTAAGTTGATTTTAATTTTTCGCATTTAAATTCCAGTCATCAACCTCTGGTTCCTTGATCTAAGTTGATTTTAATTTTTCCGCAATTAAATTTCTATCATCAACCTCTGGTTCCTTGATCTAAGTTGATTTTAATTTTTCAGCGTTTAAATTCTTGTCATCAACCTCTGGTTCCTTGATTTAAGTTGATTTTAATTTTTCGCATTAAAATTCCTGTCATCAACCTCTGGTTCCTTCATCTAAGTTGATTTTAATTTTTTGCATTTAAATTTCTGTCATCAACCTCTGGTTCCTTGATCCAAGTCGATTTTAGTTTTTTAGCATTCAAATTCCTGCCATCAACCTCTGGTTCCTTGATCCAAGTTGATTTCAATTTTTCAGCATTTAAATGTCTGTTATCAACCTCTGGTTCCTTGATCTAAGTTGATTTTAATTTTCCAGCCTTTAAATTTCTGTTATCAACCTCTGGTTCCTTGATACAAGTTGATTTTAATTTTCCAGCCTTTAAATTTCTGTCATCAGCCTCTGGTTCCTTGATGCAAGTTGATTTTAATTTTTTAGCCTTTAAATTTCCGTCATCAACTTCTGGTTCCTTGATCCAAGTTGATGGTTCCTTGATCCAAGTTGATTTTAATTTTTCACATTTAAATTCATGTCATCAACCTCTAGTTCCTTGATCGAAGCTGATTTTAATTTTTCGCATTTAAATTCCTGCCATAAAACCTCTGGTTTCTTGATCTAAGTTGATTTTAATTTTTCAACATTTAAATTCCTGCCATTAACCTCTGGTTCCTTGATCTAAGTTGATTTTAATTTTTCGGATTTAAATTCCTGTTATCAACCTCTGGTTCATTGATCTAAGTTGATTTTAATTTTTTGCATTTAAATACCTGTTATCAACCTCTAGTTCCTTAAATACCTGTTATCAACCTCAACCTCTGGTTTCTTGATCTAAGTTGATTTTAATTTTTTGCATTTAAATTCCTGTTATCAATATCTGGTTCCTTGATCCAAGTTGATTTTAATTTTGTAGCATTTAAATTCATGCCATCAACCTCTGGTTCCTTGATCCAAGTTGATTTTAATTTTTCAGCATTTAAATTCCTGTTATCAATCTCTGGTTCCTTGATCAAAGTTGATTTTAATTTTTCGTATTTAAATTCCTGTTATCAACCTCTGGTTCCTTGATCTAAGTTGATTTTAATTTTTCAACATTTAAATTCCTGCCATCAACCTCTGGTTCCTTAATCTAAGTTGATTTTAATTTTTCGCATTTAAATTCCTGTTATCAACCTCTGGTTCCTTGATGTAAGTTGATTTTAATATTTCGCATTTAAATTCGTGTTATCAACCTTTGGTTCCTTGATCCAAGTTGATTTTAATTTTTCAGCATTTAAATTCCTGCCATCAACCTCTGGTTCCTTGATCTAAGTTGATTTTAATTTTTCGCATTTAAATTCCTCTCATCAACCTTTGGTTCCTTGATCTAAGTTGATTTTAATTTTTCCGCATTTAAATTTCTGTCATCAACCTCTGGCTCCTTGATCCAAGTGGATTTTAATTTTTCAATTTTTAAATTCCTGCCATCAACCTCTGGTTCCTTGATCTTAGTTGGTTTTAATTTTTCAGCATTTAAATTCCTGCCATCAACTCCTGGTTCCTTGATCTAAGTTGATTTTAATTTTTCAACCTCTGGTTCCTTGATCTAAGTTGATTATAATTTTTCGCATTTAAATTCCTGTTATCAACCTCTGGTTCCTTGAACTAAGTTGATTTTAATTTTTCGCGTTTAAATTCCTGTTATCAACCACTGGTTCCTTGATCCAAGTTGATTTTAATTTTTCAGCATTTAAATTCCTGCCATCAACCTCTGGTTCCTTGATCCAAGTTAATTTTAATTTTTCGTATTTAAATTTCTGTTATCAGCCTCTGGTTCCTTGATCTAAATTAATTTTAATTTTTCGTATTTAAATTCCTGTTATTAACCTCTGGTTCCTTGATCTAAGTTGATTTTAATTTTTCGCATTTAAATTCCTGTTATCAACCTCTTGTTCCTTGATCCAAGTTGATTTTAATTTTTCTGCATTTAAATTCTTGCCATCAGCCTTTGGTTCATTGATTCAAGTTGATTTTAATTTTTCTGCATTTAAATTCCTGTTATCAACCTCTGGTTCCTTGATCTAAGTTGATTTTAATTTTTCGCATTTAAATTCTTGTTATTAACCTCTAGTTCCTTTATCTAAGTTGATTTTAATTTTTTTGAATTTAAATTGCTGTTATCAACCTCTGGTTCCTTGATGTAAGTTGATTTTAATTTTTCAGCATTTAAATTCCTGCCATCAACCTCTGGTTCCTTGATCTAAATTTATTTTAATTTTTCACATTTAAATTGCTATCATCAACCTCTGGTTCCTTGATCTAAGTTGATTTTAATTTTTCCGCATTTAAATTTTTGTCATCAACCTCTGGTTCCTTGATCCAAGTTGATTTTAATTTTTCAGCATTTAAATTCCTGCCATCAACCTCTGGTTCCTTGATCAAAGTTGGTTTTAATTTTTCATCATTTAAATTCCTGCCATCAAACCCTGGTCCTCAATTTAAGTTGATTTTAATTTTTTGCATTTAAATTCCTGTTATCAACCTATGGTTCCTTGATCTAAGTTGATTTTAATTTTTTGCATTTAAATTCCTGTTATCAAACTCTGGTTCCTTGATATAAGTTGATTTTAATTTTTCGCATTTAAATTCCTGTTATCAAACTCTGGTTCCTTGATCCAAGTTGATTTTTATTTTTCAGCATTTAAATTCCTCCCATCAACCTCTGGTTCCTTGATTCAAGTTGATTTTAATTTTTCATTATTTATATTCCTGTTATCAGCCTCTGGTTCCTTGATCTAAGTTGATTTTAATTTTTCGTATTTAAATTCCTGTTATTAACCTCTGGTTCCTTGATCTAAGTTGATTTTAATTTTCCAGCCTTTAAATTTCAGTTATCTACCTCTGGTTCCTTACTCGAAGTTGATTTTAATTTTTCAGCTTTAAAATTTCTGTCATTAACCTCTGGTTCCTTGATCCAAGTTGATTTTAATTTTTCGCATTTAAATTCCTGCTATCAACCTCTGGTTCCTTGATCTAAGTTGGTTTTAATTTTTCGGCATTTAAATTCCTGCCATCAACCTCTGGTTCCTTGATATAAGTTGATTTCAATTTTTCAGCATTTAATTTCCTGCCATCAACCTCTGGTTCCTTGATCCAAGTTGATTTTAATTTTTCAGCATTTAAATTCCTATTATCAACCTCTGGTTCCTTGGTCTAAGTTGGTTTTAATTTTTCGTATATAAATTCCTGTTATCAACCTCTAGTTCCTTGATCTAAGTTGATTTTTATTTTTCGCATTTATATTCCTGTTATCAACCTCTGGTTCCTTGATCTAAGTTGATTTTAATTTTTCGCTTTTAAATTCTTGTTTTCAACCTCTGGTTCCTTGATCTAAGTTGATTTTTATTTTTCGCTTTTAAATTCCTGTTATCAACCTTTGGTTCCTTGATCTAAGTTGATTTTAATTTTTCGCATTTAAATTTCTGTCATCAACGTCTGGTTCCTTGATCTAAGTTGATTTTAATTTTTTGCATTTAAATTTCTTTCATCAACCTCTGGTTCCATGATCCAAGTTGATTTTAATTATTTAGCATTTAAGTTCCTGCCATCAACCTCTGGTTTCTTGATCTAAGTTGATTTTAATTTTTCGTATTTAAATTCCTGTTATCAACCACTGGTTTCTTGGTCCAAGTTGGTTTTAATTTTGCAGCATTTAAATTCCTGCCATCTACCTCTGGTTCCTTGATCCAAGTTGATTTTAAATTTTCAGCATTTAAATTCCTGTTATCAACCTCTGGTTCCTTGATCTAAGTTGATTTTAATTTTTCGCATTTAAATTCCTGTCATCAACCTCTGGTTCCTTGATCTAAGTTGATTTTAATTTTTAGCATTTAAATTCCTGCCATCAACCTTTGGTTCGTTGATGTAAGTTCGTTTTAATTTTTCAGCATTTAAATTCCTGCTATTGTAACACCCCTAAGTTCGGTAGTGCGTTCTGCTGTTCCAGTGACCAGTGCTGTCCGGACAGCTAGGATGCCTAGAACCACACTTCAATGAGAGTGAGGAGACATAAAATAATGAAATACAAGAAAATAAAGTACAATAAAAACAAAGGAAAAATGATAGCAAAGAAATGTGATCAAGTTAAACGAGCCGGGAAACCTAGCGATGGGTGATCAGATCGGAAGTCACGGCGTGGACCGTTGACTAGCTCTCGGATCATGGGAACCCCGAAAACATTTTTAGGACTTAAATAGACCCTTGTTGAAGAATAAATATCATTTGAAAGTTCTAAGAAAACTTTAATAATGAGTACAAAGAATAGTTAGAAATCGAAAATGCATAAAACCCAGAATACTGAAAAATCGAACGAATCCCGAACAGTGGCATTATGGTCATTTGACTTCCCGTAGTGTCTTTTTTCCTAAATGTAAATTAAAAATAAATAATATTACACTTAGAAAATAAAATAAAAAATTAATTTGGTGGTACCTAAAGTAAATAGCTAAAATCAAGGGTTTAATGTGGGATTAAATGAAAGTTTAGCTTAAAATATGATTAAAATTGTGAGTGGACCACTAATGCATAAAATAAACATATAATAGGGCAGCTGTAACTCCACTAAATCAGCTGAACTTCATCTTCCTCAAAGTGATCTCAACATTGCCGTGAATGAAGGTGAGAGGAAAACCATGGCCATTTCTCATGCAAGCTCTCTTAACTCTCCATTTTCAACTCCAATCTCTTAAGTTCCTTCATGAAACTTTGTCTACTCATCACAAGGAAGAGTTTGATACTAAATTTGAGAAGTTTAAGCAAGGTTTAACAAACTCCAAGCATAAGGTAAGTTCATAATTTTGAAGATAGCTTTGTTAAGTTTTGTGTGCATGTTATGGGTGTTGGTTTTGTGAAGGAAATTTTGAAGTTTAAATAGTTATTGAGATAGCCATTTTTGGACAGCCATGGGGTCACACATTTGATGATTTATTATGCATATAATTGATGAGAAATAATGTTGATCATGGTAAATTAATAACCTAGTGAATTATTTCATGTTTATATGGTGATTTATGCACTTGGATGGGAATTGGTAACTTGGACAGCACTTTGATGTTGAAGGACAAATTTGGGCAGCCTTGGGGACACTTGAATAAATGTGTATATTCATGGGAGTGTTGGCAGAATTGTGGCATTAAGGAATGAAGGATATGTGTATGAAATTATTGTGTAAAGTGTATGTGAGAATTAGTGGTGTTTAGGTGTGTATGTAATGGTATTGAGATATTGTAAATGTGAATTATATTTGGTGTGTTGAGGGTAATGGTAATCTGCCCAAAATAATGTTAATGTAAAGTAGATTATACTATGGTTAATGTACCAAAACAGATTGGTAGGGAAGTGAACCAAATTGCAAGGTATATGTGTGTTTGAAGTGGGGTGTGAAATGCATATTGAGGGCAGTGTACATTTTAGCCCATAACCTGAAATGTGTAACCTCAATTGGTATGAGACCAATTTGAGGTGAAACTAGGCACAAAATGTGCCAACTTTCATTGAGAAACCATACCAAAATTCTGCTTGCAAGTTGATGTGAAAAATGACCAATTCGGATTAGGTACACTTGAGACCTAAAAACTGACCATTTGGGCAGCAGTGAGTATTTAGGCCATAACTCACTCAAAACAGGTCCAATTGACCTGAAATTTTAACCATGAATATTTAAGACCCATACCTACAAGTCTTATGAAGACACCAAAACCCAGAAATGACCAGAAGCAAGTCAAAAAGCTTGCACAAGTTCGGTCCAAAACTGGCCGAACCAAAGTTGACCAAATTGACCAAAAATGACCTAATTGATGCCATTTGACCAGCAATAGTATAATGACCATAACTTGGCCTACTTAACTCGGATTGACCTGAAATTTTGCCCCGCGTGCAATAAGACCTAGATCTACAAGTTTGTAGTTTCGACCGAGACTCGAAAACCGAGGGAACTAGATCGTCCGGTTAGGTCAAACCAAAGGTCCCGATCCAAAGAATTTGTATTAAAATGAACTAAAAAATGAAATTACTTTGGTAAAACATACAGAACCTAAAAACCTATCGAATAGGACATATTAATGACAATAAGACCTAATTTACCTAAAACGCAACGAGGGTCGGTATATTAGGTGATTAAGTGAATAATTTAGTTCAAGGCATTATTTACCAAACACCATCGATAGAGACAATTTAATTTGGTAATCAAACACTTCGGATTGTGTTTCTCGCTTAACAAGGACTCAAAGAAAAGGGAAAGAAATACTCGAGTCGACCAGAGACAAATATCGAGGTTTGTGCACAACAACTATTTCTTTTGAATTATTTTCAATTAAAATAAATTATGACTACTTGTATATTATTGTTTTAAATTGTGGAAATGTACTTGAATGGATATTTATTGCTTGAAAAGTATTGTAAATGATTTGAAACTGTGAGAAACTGTTTGAATGGTATTTGATGGATACTTATTGATTGAAAAACATCAGAAATGGTTTTGTGGAAATTGAAGTGAATTACGAATTGTGTTGCCATTTTGTGAATGAAATTATAATTTGGAAATTTATTGGATTCTTGGATCATTTGAATAAAATGTTTGGAATTGTTTTGATTCACAATTGGCATGACATCACATTATGTTCCTCCTCCATTAATGGGGTGAGTGTGATTATTCCTCCTCTTTGACCGATCACCGGGGTGAGTATGATTATGTTCCTCCCTCTTTGACTTCCCAGTCTGAGGTGAGTATGGATGAGTACTCATTAGATAGCTAGCTTCCTCCCTCATTGATTTCGATTATTGGGGTGAGTATGTCTTGTCGTGGTGTACAACACGGCATATATGGAAAATTTTGTGTCATGACCTAAATTGTGTTATTGATTGGCAACATTGTATTGTTCAATTATTTGATCGAATTGTGTTATTGATTTGCAAAACGATATTATTCAATTATTTGATCGAATTGTGTTATTGATTTGCAAAACGATATTATTCAATTATTTGATCGAATTGTGTTATTGATTTGCAAAACGATATTATTCAATTATTTGATCGAATTGTGTTATTGATTTGCAAAACGATATTATTCAATTATTTGATCGAATTGTGTTATTGATTTGCAAAACGATATTATTCAGTTATTTGATCAATTGTGTTATTGATTTGCAAAAAGGTATTATTCAGTTATTTGATCAAATTGTGCATGAATTGGCAATACGGTATTCTTAAGCTATTTGACTAAATTGTGTTATTATGAATTTTGATAATTTGTGAATTGGAGTTTAAATTCCTTATGACATTCATTGTCTTGAATTTAACTATGGTTTTAAGTATCCACTATTGATATGATTTATGAATTGTGATTTAAAATTGTATTTGGTTAATGTTGTGCACCACTGAGACATTGTCTCAGCGATAGCTTTTTATTGCTGTCGCAGGTAGAGAGATAGACAGGGCAGCAGACTAGGCTGCTAGTACATCCAGCGAGGGATTACCTGGTATAACGAGTATACCAATATTTTGCATTTTGTACTGTAATGTATATTCACTGTATGTATATTTTGTTGTTGGTTTTGAGCAGTTGTAAATCCAAATTGTACATTTGACTTGTAAAATAATTATGAGTGGTTTTGGCTTGTACAAATTGTATTATATTTCTCATATCTCAATCTTTGAAAAACCACTGTGGATTTGACTTGATAAATTGTTGTGTTGAGAAATGTATTGGAGTTGAGATTTGGAAAATAATTGAAGTGCTTCTTACAGGTTTTCTGAAGAACTGTTTTATCCAAAACACAGATGGCATTCTGCCAAAATTTTTACAGAAATTCCAAATAATTCAAATGAGTTAGTTGTTTCACTTCAGTTCACCAAAGTTTTTAACACCTGTAAATAGTGCTCACCACTGTAAAAGAAGTAAGAAAAGTTTTTAAAATCCCTTGTAGTATATTTAATGGGTTATCAGTAGACGGAGTTGGTAATTCATTAGGTATACTACGGGATCATGTTATGCCTTACAAAGGGGTAGGGTGTGACATGTTTTAGTGGTATCAGAGCCTGGTTTTTAAATTCTGTTTTCACATGTTATTTGAATATTCTTTCTTCACAGTACAACTGCTCAATATCATTATTTGATACATACAGTACATTACATTATAAAAATTCACTAACGGGAGAAAATCTCCTTGTATCATTGTACAGGAGGTCTAAAATCCTCGAATTGATTATGGAAGAGGGTGATCGTTCAGTCGATCAATCGATAGAGGCTGAGGTGCAAGGGGATGCCCCATGCCTACATAATGTCAGTGGTTCAAGAGCACCACTCGCAGCACTTCGCTCGTCACAGACTGCAATGTTCCAACAAATGGATGGTAATGTGCCTACTCAAGCCCCAATACAGACTCGGTGGTACAACCACGATCTACGCTAGACAATATGACAAATTGATGAAGTATGGGGCTACAGAGTTTGAGGGGACAGTAGATCCTCTAGAAGCTGAACAATGGTTAGAGAGGATGGATAGGGTATTCAAGAAACTGCATTGCACAGAGGAGCTCAGATTTGAGTACTCAGTATCTTTGCTACAGGGGGATGCTTATGATTGGTGGAAAACCATTCCCCACAGTCTGGTAGAACCTACAGTGCTAACATGGAATGACTTCCTTAGGGAATTCAGGCAAAAATATGTCCCTGATGCTTATGTAGACCAGAAGCTGCAAGAATTCCTAAGTCTGAAACAGGGGGGCAGATCAGTGGCTGAGTATGAAAGGGAATTTTCCCGCCTAAGCCATTATGCAGTAAGTCTACTTTCTACCAGTAGGGAGAGATGTAAGAGGTTTGAAACCGGCTTGAAGCCTAGTATCAGATTACAAGTGGTCGGATTCAAACATAACAACTTCTCTGAACTTATTTCTCAAGCACTAGAATTAGAAAGAATTGAATCAAGTGGCCCCGAGAAAAAGAAATCAGAGAAGACAGAAAAGAGGGAAAGTCAAGAGAATGTAGTTCTAGTGGTCCTACCGAAAGAGGAAAACTTTGGGGATACGATAGAGATAGTAAGAAGTCCCAGAGAAATAGATTTTTGGACGTAAACCACCTCGATCCGATCAGCAAACTCAACAGAAACCCAGAAATGCGCTGTCAGATCGACTTTGTGAAACTTGTGGTAAACCACATAGTGGGCTATGTTATAAAGCCATAGGAGCATGCTTTAACTGTGGAGAGACTGGTCATTTTGCTAGGGATTGTGTAAATCCGTGTCGCTCGATCATTTACTACACCAAAGGGATCAACCCAAGTTTCTACCCCAAATAGTTCACCATCGCTTAGTAGAGGCAAAGGTAGAGGTAGGGTAGTACACCTAGAAGTCGATCATCGTGAATCAGCCAAAACAGGGTGATGCTTCAACTAGAGTATACGCTATACGACAGAAAAGAGACTGAGACTTTTGACATCATTGCTGGTACTTTCTCAATTAGCAACTAAGATATATATATGTATTGTTTGACCTGGAATTTGCATATTTTTATGTTAGTGTTAGAACTATATGTTCTGTTGTTATTCCTTTACAGGGGAATAAATTTTGACACATTAGTGATTAGCCCTTAAGATAAGGATTGTGATAATAAGTGAAATTAGTTTTGAAAGAGTTTATCGGCGAAAAGTATTTTCTAACACACCATAAATTATAAAGCTAATTGGCGAGCCTACTTAATGTAAGGCAAGAGGACGTAAAAGTAAGATGCAGTAATGGAATTGCTCTAGATGAGGGTAAGGAGGTTACTGTTAGAAATTGCTAATGGATATTGTAATCAGAATAAGATTCGAATATCGTTGAATTCAAAAAGAATAAAAGATAACAAAGTTTGATCTATTGGGATGTATCGTAGTAACTATGCAATGTTCTTGATGTTTATACCGTAGTCGCAGACATACATCGACTTGAGATTATTGTGTAGAGCTACGTACTACCCGATAGTACACCTAGATAAGAATAGTTGCCAACGGCATCTGTTTTGGTATAGTTATGCCATGACAGAATTTAATTGTTAAAAATAAGTTTGAAAATCCTACTTAGGGATCTAAAACTCAAAAGTTAAAATATCGAAAGGTTATAGTTCAAGATAAAAGGAAGTAAGTTATAGAATATTGACAGATAAAAAGAGTTATGAAAGTAGAGAATTGAACAGCTTGATTCATGTGTAACAAAGAAATATTACAAATGTGAGGAAGACTATGGACTAGAATGGTCGAGGACTAATGACTGATGAATGATTCTAACATGACCTCAAGGGTCATTCAAGAAGGAACGTGAACCAAATATTAGACATCAAAATATTAAGAGGAGATTAGTATTATACAAACAAATTAAACGTGTTATTAGATTTTTAAAAGTCTTATAAAAATTTGAGGAAAAGAAGATTATAAGATCATATAGTCAGGAGAAAATAAACTTATGACTATTGTAAGATAGTTATTGGGTAAAATTTCGTGGACGAAATTTATTTAAGGGGGAGAATTGTAACACCCTAAGTTCGTAGAGTGCTCATTGCTCCAGTTGACTGGTTGTCCTGACACTAGGATGCCTAGAACCACACTTCAATGAGAGTGAGGAGACATAAAATAATGAAATACAAGAAAATAAAGTACAAGAAAAACAAAGGAAAATGATAGCAAAGAAATGTGATCAAGTTAAACGAAATGAAACCTAGCGATCATGACTGAAGTCACTGGTGGACCGTTGACTAGCTCCTCGATCATGGGAACCCTGGAAAACATTTTTAGGACTTAAATAGACCCTTGTTGAAGAATAAATATCATTAGAAAGATCAAAGAAAAATTAAATAATTAGTACAAAGAAAAGTTAGAAATCAAAAATGATAAAACCTCAGACACTAAAAATCGAACGAATCTAACAGGCATTATGGTCATTTGACGTCCCAAGTGTCTTTTGACCTAAATGTCCATTAAAAATAAATAATATTACACTTAGAAAATAAAAAAAAAATTAATTTGGTGGTACCTAAAGTAAATAGCTAAAATCAAGGGTTTAATGTGGGATTAAATGAAAGTTTAGCTTAAAATATGATTAAAATTGTGAGTGGACCACTAATGCATAAAATAAACATATAATAGGGCAGCTGTAACTCCACTAAATCAGCTGAACTTCATCTTCCTCAAAGTGATCTCAACATTGCCGTGAATGAAGGTGAGAGGAAAAACCATGGCCATTTCTCATGCAAGCTCTCTTAACTCTCCATTTTCAACTCCAATCTCTTAAGTTCCTTCATGAAACTTTGTCTACTCATCACAAGGAAGAGTTTGATACTAAATTTGAGAAGTTTAAGCAAGGTTTAACAAACTCCAAGCATAAGGTAAGTTCATAATTTTGAAGATAGCTTTGTTAAGTTTTGTGTGCATGTTATGGGTGTTGGTTTTGTGAAGGAAATTTTGAAGTTTAAATAGTTATTGAGATAGCCATTTTTGGACAGCCATGGGGTTACACATTTGATGATTTATTATGCATATAATTGATGAGAAATAATGTTGATCATGGTAAATTAATAACCTAGTGAATTATTTCATGTTTATATGGTGATTTATGCACTTGGATGGGAATTGGTAACTTGGACAGCACTTTGATGTTGAAGGACAAATTTGGGCAGCCTTGGGGACGCTTGAATAAATGTGTATATTCATGGGAGTGTTGGCAGAATTGTGGCATTAAGGAATGAAGGATATGTGTATGAAATTATTGTGTAAAGTGTATGTGAGAATTAGTGGTGTTTAGGTGTGTATGTAATGGTATTGAGATATTGTAAATGTGAATTATATTTGGTGTGTTGAGGGTAATGGTAATCTGCCCAAAATAATGTTAATGTAAAGTAGATTATACTGTGGTTAATGTACCAAAACAGATTGGTAGGGAAGTGAACCAAATTGCAAGGTATATGTGTGTTTGAAGTGGGGTGTGAAATGCATATTGAGGGCAGTGTACATTTTAGCCCATAACCTGAAATGTGTAACCTCAATTGGTATGAGACCAATTTGAGGTGAAACTAGGCACAAAATGTGCCAACTTTCATTGAGAAACCATACCAAAATTCTGCTTGCAAGTTGATGTGAAAAATGACCAATTCGGATTAGGTACACTTGAGACCTAAAAACTGACCATTTGGGCAGCAGTGAGTATTTAGGCCATAACTCACTCAAAACAGGTCCAATTGACCTGAAATTTTAACCATGAATAGTTAAGACCCATACCTACAAGTCTTATGAAGACACCAAAACCCAGAAATGACCAGAAGCAAGTCAAAAAGCTTGCACAAGTTCGGGTCCAAAAACTGGCCGAACCAAAGTTGACCAAATTGACCAAAAAAATGACCTAATTGATGCCATTTGACCAGCAATAGTATAATGACCATAACTTGGTCTACTTAACTCGGATTGACCTGAAATTTTGCCCCGCGTGCAATAAGACCTAGATCTACAAGTTTGTAGTTTCGACCGAGACTCGAAAACCGAGGGAACTAGATCGTCCGGTTAGGTCAAACCAGTGTCCCGGAATCCAGCAATTTGCATTAAAATGCACTAAACAAGGAAATGACTTTGGTAAAACATACCGAACCTAAAACCCTATCGAATATGACATATTAATGACACTAAGACCTAATTTACCTAAAACGCAACGAGGGTCGGTATATTAGGTGATTAAGTGAATAATTGAGTTCAGTGCATTATTTACCAAACACCATCGATAGAGACAATTTAATTTGGTACTGAAACACTTCGGATTGTGTTTCTCAGTTAACAAGGACTCAGCAAAAGGGAAAGAAATACTGAGTCAGGACCAGGAGACAAATATCAGAGGTTTGTGCACAACAACTATTTCTTTTGAATTATTTTCAATTAAAATAAATTATGACTACTTGTATATTATTGTTTTAAATTGTGGAAATGTACTTGAATGGATATTTATTGCTTGAAAAGTATTGTAAATGATTTTAAATTGTTAGAAACTGCTTTGAATGGTATTTGATGGATACTTATTGATTGAAAAGCACTGTAAATGGTTTTTGTGGAAATTGAAGTGAATTACGAATTGTGTTGCCATTTTGTGAATGAAATTATAATTTGGAAATTTATTGGATTCTTCGGATCATTTGAATAAAATGTTTGGAATTGTTTTGATTCACAATTGGCATGACATCACATTATGTTCCTCCTCCATTAATGGGGTGAGTGTGATTATTCCTCCTCTTTGATCGATCACTTGGGTGAGTATGATTATGTTCCTCCTCTTTGACTTCCCATCAAGTGAGTATGGATGAGTACTCATTAGATAGCTAGCTTCCTCCCTCATTGATTTCGATTATTGGGGTGAGTATGTCTTGTCGTGGTGTACAACACGGCATATATGGAAAATTTTGTGTCATGACCTAAATTGTGTTATTGATTGGCAACATTGTATTGTTCAATTATTTGATCGAATTGTGTTATTGATTTGCAAAACGATATTATTCAATTATTTGATCGAATTGTGTTATTGATTTGCAAAACGATATTATTCAATTATTTGATCGAATTGTGTTATTGATTTGCAAAACGATATTATTCAGTTATTTGATCAATTGTGTTATTGATTTGCAAAAAGGTATTATTCAGTTATTTGATCAAATTGTGCATGAATTGGCAATACGGTATTCTTAAGCTATTTGACTAAATTGTGTTATTATGAATTTTGATAATTTGTGAATTGGAGTTTAAATTCCTTATGACATTCATTGTCTTGAATTTAACTATGGTTTTAAGTATCCACTATTGATATGATTTATGAATTGTGATTTAAAATTGTATTTGGTTAATGTTGTGCACCACTGAGACATTGTCTCAAATGATAGCTTTTATTGCCGCCGCAGTAGAGAGATAGACAGGGCAGCAGACTAGGCTGCTAGTACATCCAGCGAGGGATTACCTGGTATAACGAGTATACCAATATTTTGTATTTTGTAATCAGTAATGTATATTCACTGTATGTATATTTTGTTGTTGGTTTTGAGCAGTTGTAAATCCAAATTGTACATTTGACTTGTAAAATAATTATGAGTGGTTTTGGCTTGTACAAATTGTATTATATTTCTCATATCTCAATCTTTGAAAAACCACTGTGGATTTGACTTGATAAATTGTTGTGTTGAGAAATGTATTGGAGTTGAGATTTGGAAAATAATTGAAGTGCTTCTTACAGGTTTTCTGAAGAACTGTTTTATCCAAAACACAGATGGCATTCTGCCAAAATTTTTACAGAAATTCCAAATAATTCAAATGAGTTAGTTGTTTCACTTCAGTTCACCAAAGTTTTTAACACCTGTAAATAGTGCTCACCACTGTAAAAGAAGTAAGAAAAGTTTTTAAAATCCCTTGTAGTATATTTAATGGGTTATCAGTAGACGGAGTTGGTAATTCATTAGGTATACTACGGGATCATGTTATGCCTTACAAAGGGGTAGGGTGTGACAGCTATCAACCTCTGGTTCCTTGATACAAGTTGATTTTAATTTTCCAGCCTTTAAATTTCTGTCATCAACCTCTGGTTCCTTGATCCATGTTGATTTTAATTTTTCAGCATTTAAATTTCTGTCATCAACCTCTGGTTCCTTGATCTAAGTTGATTTTAATTTTTCAGCATTTAAATTCCTGTCATCAACCTCTGGTTCCTTGATCTAAGTTGATTTTAATTTTTCACATTTAAATTCCTGTCATCAACCTTTGGTTCCTTGATCTAAGTTGATTTTAATTTTTCGCATTTAAATTCCAGTCATCAACCTCTAGTTCCTTGATCTAAGTTGATTTTAATTTTTCCGCATTTAAATTTCTATCATCAACCTCTGGTTCCTTGATCTAAGTTGATTTTAATTTTTCAGCGTTTAAATTCTTGTCATCAACCTCTGGTTCCTTGATCTAAGTTGATTTTAATTTTTCGCATTTAAATTCCTGTCATCAACCTCTGGTTCCTTGATCTAAGTCGATTTTAGTTTTTTGCATTTAAATTTCTGTCATCAACCTCTGGTTCCTTGATCCAAGTTGATTTTAGTTTTTCAGCATTCAAATTCCTGCCATCAACCTCTGGTTCCTTGATCTAAGTTGATTTCAATTTTTCAGCATTTAAATGTCTGTTATCAACCTTTGGTTCCTTGATCTAAGTTGATTTTAATTTTTCGTATTTAAATTCCTGTTATCAACCTCTGGTTCCTTGATCCAAGTTGGTTTTAATTTTGCAGCATTTAAATTCCTGCCATCAACCTCTGGTTCCTTGATCCAAGTTGATTTTAAATTTTCAGCATTTAAATTCCTGTTATCAACCTCTGGTTCCTTGATCTAAGTTGATTTTAATTTTTCGCATTTAAATTCCTGTTATCAACCTCTGGTTCCTTAGTCCAAGTTGATTTTAATTTTTCAGCATTTAAATTCCTCCCATCAACCTCTGGTTCCTTGATCCAAGTTGATTTTAATTTTTTAGCATTTAAATTCCTGCCATTAACCTCTGGTTCCTTGATCTAAGTTGATTTTAATTTTTCGCATTTAAATCCCTGTCATCAACCTCTGGTTCCTTTATCCAAGTTGATTTTAATTTTTCAGCATTTAAATTCCTGCCATCAACCTCTGGTTCCTTGATCTAAGTTGGTTTTAATTTTTCATCATTTAAATTCCTGCCATCAACCCTTGGTTCCTTGATCTAAGTTGATTTTAATTTTTTCGCATTTAAATTTCTGTCAACGCCATTTTATTGACTCGAGTAAACGCCATGTTCATGTCATCTGTATGTCGCAAGTTCAGCCTATTTATCTCATAAGTGCCCATTGTGTTTATCCCGATATCTCATATATGTAGACACCATATTTTATCCGGACCAATAAGAAATATGTGTAATTACGTTGTTATTTTCATTATAATTTTAATTTCAATTGTCCTTTTTACATGTCGATTTTATTTTCAATCTTACATGTTAATTCCATTGCCTTGGTTTAATTAAAGTTATTGAATTTCACTTTCATGTGTAATCTGATTTTAATTTTGAAAAAAAAGTAAATAAAATTATTTCTTAGAATATTTCTTGGTTTAAAAAAAATTAACTTTATTATTTGAAGGGGAAAGTATACACTCATCCACACTTACCTGAGCATCGTCACATCCCTCTGAAGAGTTCTAAGGTTGATCTCTATGGCCCATCTCTATAGGCGAGCTAAAAAGCAGGCCGATCTTTACTTGAGCAAGGAGCAGTCTGACCTCTATAGCCGAGCTCTATAGCTAATCTCTATAGACGAGCTAGAAAGTAGGCTGATCTCCATGTGAGCTAGGAGTAAGCTGATTTTTATGGCTGATCTCTATAGGTGAGCTAGAAAGCAGGCCGATCTCTACGTCAGATCTTTATGGCTAAATTCTATGGCTGATCTCTATAGGGGATCTAAAAAGCAGGCCAATCTCTACGTATGATCTCCATGGCTGAACTCTATGCCGATCTCTATAGGCGAGTTAGAAAGCAGGCCGATCTCTACATGAGAGCTAGGAGCAGGTTAATTTCTATTGCCGAACTCTATGGCCGATCTCTATGGGAGAACTAGGAAGTAGGCCGATCTCTACGAGAGAGCAAAGAGCAGGCTAAATTCTATGGCCAAACTCTATGGCCGATCTCTATGGGTGAGCTAGGAAGCAAGGAGAGGGATCTGAGCATTAGGGTACTAAAATATCCAGCTCCACTAATGTTAGATTTTTAGGAAGAGAATCAGTCCTGGGCCTTAGTTTTTAAAGATTAAATCTTCACCATCAGATTAGAGTTAGTTAAAGCATTTAGGGTACAATTTGTTCTTCACCATTAATCTTATTTGTATGGATATATCTTGAGCCTTTGGATTAAAGTAATAAGGACAGACAATCTTCACCATCAGATTGGAGTTGGTTAAAGTATTTGAGGTACAATTTGATCTTCACCATTAATCCTATTTGTAAGGACAAATCCTGGGCCATTAGATTAAAGTAATAAAGACAGATATGGCTTCTTTTATCCACAACCTTTGGATCTGTTTTGTAAGGCATAATTCTCAACCATATGATTAAAGAGAAAATGACAAAGAAGTCCTAGGTTAAATCCTTGCCCTTAATTTTTGATCTCTTTAATTCTTAACCCTTAGAATTTATCCTTCTAAATCTAGACCCTTTATTTTCTCCATCTAGAATCCTGACCTTCCATCTTAGGACTCCCATTCCCTATAAATACTCAAAGTCTCCACTATAGAAGGGATCCTTTTTTTTTTTTTTTTTTTTTTTTTTTTTTTTGCAAAAGTAGAGCTTAGAATTTAAGAAAGAGGCTCACTCTCCATAACCAGTCGCTTCAAAAGTTCCTTCGCTCCACTTTCAATCTTCACAAGTCAGAGTATACTTACCCCATCATTGCTTAGAACCCCTTTGCACATTGGCCAATCGTTTTATTTATTTATTATTATATTTTTTTATCCTTTTTTTTTACGTCTTAAACCTTATAGTAATTTCATTTTTAGATATGAGGTTCAGGAAAGAGTTCTTTCCTTGAATTCACCCCTTTTCCTAAAATTTTGTAAAATCTTCTTTTTATAATAATTTCTTTAAAAATATGGGTTCGGAGAGAGCCAGGAGCAAGCTAAACTCTATGGCCTAACTTTATGGCCGATCTCTATGAGCAAGCTAGCTCTAAGGCTGATCTCTATGAGCAAGCTAGGAAGATGGTCGATCTCTATTAGCAAGCTAGAAAGTAGGCCGATCTCTATGGGAGAGCCAGAAGCAAGCTAAATTATATGGCTGAACTCCATGGCCGATCTCTATGGGCGAACTAAGAAGTAGGCTGATCTCTACGGGAGCCCGAAGCAAGCTAAATTCTGTGATCGAACTCTATGGCCGATCTCTTTCTGCAGTAGGCCGATTTTAAAGGGAGCCATGAGCAAGCTAAATTCTATGATTGATCTCTATGGGCTAACTAAGAAGAAGGCTGATCTCTACGAGAGAGCCAAGAACAGGTTAAACTCTATGACCGAACTCCTCCTGCCTAAAGTTTTGCAAAATTTTTTTCTTTATAATGAATTCCAAAAAATATGGGTTCGAGAGAGAGTCCTTTTCTTGAACCCCACCCTTATAAAATTTTGCAAAATCTTTTTCAACAATAAATTCTTAAAATATGGGTTCGTGAGAGAGTCATTTCCTTGAACCCCTCTTCCCTAAAATTTTGCAAAATCTTTTTTTTGTAATAAATTCTAAAAAATGTGGGTTCAGGAGAGAGTCATTTCCTTGATCCCCACGTTCCTAAAATTTTACAGAATCCTTTTTTAAATAATTTCTTTAAAAAATATGGGTTTGGGAGAGAGTCCTTTTCTTGAACCCCACCCTTATAAAATTTTGCAAAACCATTTTCGACAATAAATTCTTAAAATATGGGTTCGCGAGAGAGTCCTTTCCTTGAACCTCTCCTTCCTAAAATTTTGCAAAATCTTTTTTTTTTTTTGTAATAAATTCTAAAAAATGTGGGTTCGGGAGAGAGTCCTTTCCTTGATCCCCACCTTCCTAAAATTTTACAAAATCCTTTTTTAAATAATTTCTTTAAAAAATATGGGTTGGGAGAGAGACCTTTTCTTGAACCCCACACTTACAAAATTTTGCAAAATCATTTTCGACAATAAATTCTTAAAATATGGGTTCGCGAGAGAGTCCTTTCCTTGAACCCCTCCTTCCCAAAATTTTGCAAAATCTTTTTTTTTTTAATAATTTTTTTTTAAAATATGGGTTCGGAGAGAGTCCTTTCCTGAAATCTCTTAACTAAATTCTTAATAAAAAATATCTTAAGTGATCCGGAGAGAGTCCTTTCCTGGAATCTCTTAACTAAAATCTTAATAAAAAATATCTTAAGAGATTAAGAGAGAGTCCTTTCCTGGAATCTCTTAACTAAAATCTTAATAAAAAATATCTTAAGAGATCGGGAGAGAGTCCTTTTCTAGAATCTCTTAACTAAAATCTTAATAAAAATATCTTAAGAGATCGGGGGAGAGTTCTCACCCAAATTCTCTCAACTAAAATTCAAATTAAAATATTTTAAGAGATCGGGAGAGAGTCCTTACCCAAATTCTTATTTTAAATTCCAACAAGGTATTATAGGAGATCGGGAGAGAGTCCTTACCCGAATTATCCTAGCTTAAATTCTAAATATTTCAAGAGGTTGGGAGTTAGTCTATACCCGAATTCTCTTCGCTTAAATTCCAATACATACATTTTAAGAGATCGAAAGAGAGTCCTTTCCTAAATTGTCTTAGCTGAAATTTAGATTAAAATACTTTAAGAGATTGGGAGACTCCTTTCCTGAATCTTGTTCAAAATCTAATGTTTCAGGAGATCGGGAGAGAATCCTTTCCCTTTCTAACCTCGATACCTTTAAAATTCATGATACGTTCTAAATAATGGGTCTGCGGGAGAGTCCTTCCAAAGAATCCTGAATCTTATACTGGGGTCCGATGGAGAGTTCTCCTTCAAGGTACTCATATTTATATTATTAAGATAAAATCCTTCCTGAAAATATCACAATAAAAAATTATATTATACAACTATATGAACAAAATTTTACAAACACAACACCAATCCACTAAAAGGTCACCCCATATACCCATGTTCTTGGGAAACCCAAAATAGTGGAATATAAAACATTCCTTTTAATAGGGACCAACATTATAACTCCAACCCCAAATTATCAATATTAAGTTATGAAAAGCACATCGTTAAATTTGTTTACCGTCATTGAGGGACGAGATGGGGTACTTAACACCTTCCCCACTCGTATACGGACCCTGAACCTAGAATCTTTGTTTTCGAAGTAGTTTTTAATCTTTACAAACGGTTTTTTTTAATTTCCCTCAAAATTAAAGAGACGACTCCTCACTTTTTCCACTTTGGTGAGAATCGTCCGGCGACCACAAAACCCTTGTGACAGCTTGGCGACTCCACTGGGGACTTAAATTAACCCTGGTTTAGAGGTCCAAAAGCAGATTTAATCTTGTGCTCTTGTAAATTAAAATCGATAATTATGGGGTTTAACTTATGAAATCGAAGGCCTTAACATTTAGATTATCACTATTCTTTTTGAATTTTAATTGTTTAAATTATTTGACTTATTATGTGCATCATTTAAATTCCCTTGAATAAGGAAGAGGTAGATATGTCCCTTCACACACTTAACACTTACACAATGTTCTCACACACTTCAGCCCTATACCCGGGCTTTCTTACCCTTTAGAAAGTAGGAGGGAGTCGTGTAGCGGTACCCATGGGTTCTACCCCGTTAGTATCCATGAGGACTTCTGCTCAAATTGGAACTCACTTCATTTACTAAGATTACCCATGTATTTTCTTGTTAGCATCATGGTGATGGAATAGGGCTTTACTATGCACAGTAGGGACAATTTGGGAACTTTTAAACTTTAGAGAGCTAGACTTGAGCTAAACCATCATTCTAGTCAAGAGCTCTAGTAAGCCATCTCTGAAGGTAGAACCATCCAATTAGATAACACCTACCCGGTATTAGGATTTTTCCATTCATAGGACAAAAGGGACGCCTATTCTTTTCTTTTACTTTATTTATCATTTGAGCATCTTCCATCTTTAAGAAAAGGTAATTTCGAATCATATTGCTAAAGTAGGCTAAAACATCTTCCTACCTTGACAGATGTATAGATAATATTTACCTTAACCGTACGACTTGAGATTACTTAAATCACATATTTTCATTTTTATCCTTATATGATCAGGTATCATAAGATCTTCATTTGTAAAGGGTAAATAAGAGAAGACTCAATGTTATCTTCAAGTCAGTCAGCTGATGAGATCACAATAATGAATGAATAGCAAAACTCCCATAGGATTAATCCTCGTTAGATTTAGGTGAAAAGTCATGAGCATGATATGAATAAATATTATGAACATGTGCATGACCCCTTCATTCATGGTTGGACTATTGAACAATGCCATTGGCTCAATGATTCAAATTACCCTTCTGCAAACATGATAATTAAATTGTTGTCATATCCTTTTGATCGTAAAAATAATAACTAAATAAAGAAGCTAAGTAAATACAATAATATATTTATCCACTCACAACTTAAGAAAAGCTAACATTGCTCAACTCAAAGTGGATCTAGTGAAGCAATCTACTTCTCCGTTAAAAGTTTACTTAACTCGAGTAAGAACAAGAAGGATAAGGGTGGAGGAGCAGGAATAAGTTCAGAGTTTACAAGGCCAAGTCTTTGAATTGAAAGAGCAAGTTTATGAGCTAATGAGGAAAATGGCCCAAAATAAAGTAATGATATCTCCCACTCATAACCCAAATGTCTCAATAATGACTGGAGATTCTAATGCTTAGCGTCCCCAAGACTAACCCTTAACCTCCTTCCAACCACTAAATACTGATCCAGCAGCCATTGCTAATACCCAAACCAATCCCCATGTCTTTATATTCCAGACTAATGAGACATCTTTCTCTCTTATGGCCCAATCCACTAGTATGCCTTATACCCAGGGCATTCCTTACATTGAACATTACTCATTAGCACCTAATCCTACAATCCTACCAAACCCTTCAGCATAACTAGTTACCAATTCACCAGCATTAAGAGGGCTTGCATATGGACCTACTGAAGGAGCGGAAGCATGAAAAACACAAGTTTAGATCATTGAAATTCAAAATTTTTCATCTAGGGTCACATGCATCATGCAAGATTCATTTTTATCTATTTGATTTCAATGATAAACATCATATTAAAACTCTTTTAATATATTTTTGGATCTACATTTGCCATTTAAGATTTTAGAATTAATCAGATTAATTATTAGAACCATAGATTAGATCAAGAACAAGTGCAGCAACCTCTTGATGCACTATAGTGTATTTGACACATTTGAGATGCGTCTAGGACACCAGATGTTGTCTTTCTAGCTTGTCCACACCAAGATCACCTATGGCAGCCCTTGAACAGCTTCTAAAGCTTTTTCTATGAATTAGAAAATCAAGTTTTGCCTTTTTGAGAGATTACAAATATAAACAGGACACTAGAAATAATTTCTAGTATTTTTAATTCAAGAGATTGTTTGCTAATCTCTTTGAATTGATGAGAGATAAAAAAGAAGAGAAGGGAGAGGAGCCAAGGGTAGCGGCACCTTTTTGAGAATGAGCAGATTGTATGTTTTTTCTTTCATCCTTCCACTTATATAGCTAGGTCACCACTTAAAACCCTTGCCACATGTCACCTTCTGATTGGCTCTAGGTTTAATTGACCCAATCATAGTGTGCCAAGTGTCAAACCTATATTTAATGTTGACTTTGATCAACTTACATGATTAAAAGACATTTGGCAAGCTTATGTGTAGTGCCATGTGTCACCATCTCATGGTGCCACATGTCACCCTGTGAAATGACCAAAATACCCGTGTGTCTTAATTTTGAGTTCTCAACCCAAAATAATTATTTCTCTTCTTCTAATCAATTTATATCAAATATAAATTAATTAATTAATCTCTATTAATTAATTTCTCATTAATTAAATTCATATTTAAATATTTTAAATATAAATTTAACTTATACTATACATCCAATAACCTAGATTTGGTTTCAAGTTATGCTAGGGACTTTGCAATCTAATTGCAAGCTAAACCTATTTAATTAATCAATTAAACTCTTTAATTAATTAATTAAATTGTATTTTAATTTGGTGATTACTTATATATGTGTGTGAGTTACTAGGCTCATCACTAATTGGCAATAAGACATGATATCAACTCTTAATATCATCAGAACTCTTTCTTACCATAAATGATTTCTCTAAATCATTTTATGCACCTCATACACCATGGTTAACACCTAGCATAGCATGCCATGGCCACCCAATTAGTAATAAAGTTTACCTTAAATGAACCTATAATCATATGTTACTATGCACTAGAATCTCTTTGTTACAAAATCCCAATTCATGCTGAAGTCATGGTTTATGTCGAACTCCATTTGCTATGAATATTATGTTCTCTTTTAATTCTAGTTCTTGAATAAAAGATTTTTCTCATCAGAAACTCTTTTCTGATTAAATCTATCTGTCCTGGCCAGGAACTTAAAACATCAAGAATAATTAAATGAACATAGGATTTTATCCCTATTTACTTAGAGGAACAGATTCCATCTTGATCAACACCTATCTCCATATATAACTAGTAGGAGCCAACACATGCCCATATACCCATACACAATACAAATATGAAAGTAGTATCAAACTCAAACCACCTATATATAAGATAACTGTGCTATCTCAGGTCTAAAGATTATATGCACTGATATGATTAATGACAATGTATTGACAAGAATAAACTCCATGTGCTTGTCATAAGTGTCACTGGTTCAGCCTACTTATCATGTATAAGTGCCTATTATGTTTGTTATATGGCATGAGACTCACCATTCCATCTTATTTACATCTCATATAAATAACTTGGGAACAAACATGATTATAATCTTTCTGAATAAGTCATGTCCTTATTGTGAAGTATCCTCGATTGTGAACCTATTTATGATACTTTATGCTAGAGATATTGTCACTCATGTTATTAATAACTTAAGAATAGAATTTCTAACAAAATATCAATGGACCTTTTCTATTACACATAAATATATTATGTAAATGAAAAAGTGAAAATGCTTTTTATTAATAAAAGATGTACAAGATATATATTAAATGATATGCTCTAAGGCATACTACTAACACCTACTAGGGTTGATAAGGTGAAAGAAAGGAAGAGTGAGAAATTGTCTGCTCTAGAAGAGCAAATAAGAGCCATCAAAGGGTTGAATATGTATGGCCCACTAGATGTAGCGATACCTCCCAAGTTCAAAATCCTCGAGTTTGAGAAGCATAGTGGCACTGCTGATCCTTGCATACATTTGGTCACTTATATAGCAAAGATGTCTATATTATCTAATGATGACAAGGTACTGAACCATTTTTTCTCTCCAAGAGAGTCTTTCTAGTCCAGCTTTGCGTTGGTATATTTAGTTGGATAAAAGTAAAATGCACTCCTGGAAAGACATAGCAGATGCATTCCTAAAGCAATATAAGTTTAATTGTGAGATGGCCCTAACCAGGAGGAACCTCCAAAACTTGGTGCAAAAAGAAGGAGAAAGCTTTAACGAATAAGCTCAGAGGTGGAGAGAGAAAGCCGCAGAAGTATATCCACCACTGATGGATAGTGAGCTTTTTTTTTTCCTGTTCATTGAAACATTGAAAGCTTTTTATTCCAATCTAATGATCGAGAGCACCTCCAACAACTTTGCTGACATTATGTAGACCGGGGAGAGAATTGAAGCAAATCTAAGATTAGAGAGGGAAAGTTTAGTGAAAAGTATGACAAATTCTAGGAAGAAAATGGAAGGGGAAGTGCATAATGTGACATAACAAGCCTATCAACCACACCCCCCACAAAATACCTATCGTACTCGATGTCCTTCCCAAAAACTAATGGTAGCCAAGTTTCCACCACAGTTTCCAAATTATTCTTATCCCCAACCACAATAAGTCCCATAACTAACTGCTTATGCTTCACATCCACAGACTTAAACAAATTAATTCATCCGACCACCCACTCCAAACCAATCTAAGGCCACCCATGAATCTCGACCCACCACTGCTTATGCCCTTAAGCGAAGTTTATTGCTACCTTTTGAGCATAAACCAAATAGTCTCCATACCACTTGACCTTTTACAACCTATCCCCATATTCGATGAGGTGTGATGCAAATGCTCATTGTGAATACCATTGGGGGGGAGGGGGGGGGGGGGTGGGGGCAACTGGTCACTCAATAAACAATTGTAGAGCTCTTAAAGGTAAGGTACAGTCTCTTATCAGAAATGGGTGGTTGAAGATAGAAGGTGAAAGTGCAACTCCTAATGTTGAAACTAATTCATTTTCTAACCACAAAACTGGTAAAAGAGGCAATGTGAACATGATAGAATGCACAAGGGATGCCTTGGGAATCAGAAATGCTGATTGTGTAAATGAAAGTAAATCAAGAGCTTGATAATTGGTGGGCAAAGGATATCCCTATACTTTTCTTCGATTAATGAATATTTGGTTACCAACACTTGATTACTCCATCCATGGTGTCAAGTAGAACTATGAATGGACCTTTTCTCATGATTAAGCATTAATAAATTAATAGCACATTTTTCCAAAATTTCATATCCAGTTACTTCTTTTTGTCTAGCCTTTTATTTGCTTAATAAAACCACTTAATAAAATTCTACTCTTTTAACCACCCCATTTCCTTTTTCTTCAGGAATAATAATTAACCAAACCATAATGATTCAATCAACTTTGATATTCCTGAAGTTAACTTTAAAGGACCAATAATTGCTTTGGATACTAGTGATTCTGATGAAGAGGAACTATGCCACACATGTTAATGAAAACATGATGGCCAAGCAAATCTTACGACGGAGACATTATTGGACTGTTTTGGAGGAGAAATTATACTGAATATGTTCGAAAGTGTCACAAGTGCCAAATATATGTTAATTGGATAAATGTCCCACGCCATCCTTTTTTTTTGAATTTAGTAACCCTATGATCATTTGCAATGTGGAGCATTGATGTCATTGGAAGCCTCCGGGGTGATGCATCTTAATTCATCGCCTTATCAGCCCTAAATGAACAGAGCTATGGAAGCTGTAAGAATCTCAAATGAATGATTGAAAAGATGACTGTCACTTACAAATATTGGAATGATATGCTTCCATTTTCCCTCCATGCTTATCGGACAACAATAAGAACATTGACCGGGGCAACTCCATATTCGTTAGTGTATGGCATGAAAGTAGTTTCGACAATCGAGGTGTAAATTCTTTCTCTGCAAATCTTAATGGAGGTAGAGTTGGATGAAACCGCATAGATCAAAACAAAATTCGATCAGGTTAGCAATAGTCTGCCATGGATAGTTATACTAAAGAAGAATGGCCAGGGCACTTGAATAAGAACGTATAATCTCGGAAGCTCCAACCAGGAGATCTTATATCAAAGAAAAATATTACCAAAGATATGGGACTTGAAATTAAAAAAAAAAAGGCAGAGAGAAAAGAAAAGAAAATATAAAAGTGAAAACCCGAAAAGGCGCTCTTAGCAAAATGAGTGAAAGAAGATGAAAACCCATAAGGGCACCTTCTGCAAAATGAGTGAAGGATGGAAACTCAAAAAGACATCCTAAAAGAGTGAGAGAAAAAGAGGAAAAAAAAAAGAAAAGAAAAACAGAATGAACTCAAAAAAAAAAAAAAGGAGTGAAAACCTGAAAAAATGCTCCTAGCAATATGAAACCTTATTGAGAATGCGAAATGAAGTGATAAGGATGGTCAATTGAATAAAGATGAAAGGTAGCAAGTGATCATGGCACAGGGATTCTTCTCGGATTACTAGTATTTGGGGCAGTGAAGGGTCCAAAAAAGTTAATAAAGGAATTTGTGAGATTTCTCTTTCTTCCAAATTTGTATACCTTCCATGTATTCTTATTATTTGTTATTGCAAACCATATCTATGTTATTTTTCTCATATTCCATTAACCCATTTACCTTGGAACATGTGCTGTTAACTTGTTAATGCTTTATTATGAGTTAAGAATTTAAAAATAGGTAACTTTATAGACATTGCTTTGAGAATTGTAGGGAATAACTAAGCAGTGAACACACAACCTATTGATATGGGAAGTTGGGACTTGAACTTCAAAAAAAAAAAAAAAAATCGTAGGGGTGAAAATCCGAAAGGATGCTCCTAGCAAAATGAGGGAAAGAAGGCAAAAACCCAAAGGGGAGCCTTCTGCAAAATGAGTGAAGGATGAAAACCCGAGAGGACATCCTAAAAAAGTGAGTTATCAAAAAAAAAAAAGAAAAAAAAAGAAAGAGGGAGTGAAAATCTGAAAATTCACTCCTAACAAATAAGAAGCAAGTTGAGGCCATTCTTCAAAAACCCTTCAGTGACTTCCAGGAAGCAGAATGAAAGAAAAAGTAGAACGAGGTAGAATGAAATGTCTTGTCTTTTCAACTACTCTTGCTCCTCTACTCAAATTCTCAGTTTTAGGCTCATGGTTAAGTAAACTTTTGACTCGAGCAAAGTCCCTCACCAGGTTGGCTTTGAAGATTAAGCTTTAAATTTTTCGTAAATAAATGAATAATTTACCTAGCATATAATTAAATACTCACAGAATTCGAAATAAAATTAGTAGTTTAGATATAATGGCCATCCATTTGTTCTTAAGCATCAATTTGTGCAATTTAATTTTCCTGCACTTTAATTTCAAGATCCATGTTAATTTTAATTTTTATCATTTAATTTCCTGTTATCAACCTTTAGGTTCAAGATCCAAGTTGATTTTAATTTTCAGCAATTAATTTCCTGTTGTCAACCTCTAGGTTCAAGATCCAAGTTGATTTTAATTTTTAGCATTTAATTTTCTGTTATCAACCTCTAGGTTCAAGATCCAAGTTAATTTTAACTTTTAGCATTTAATTTCCTGTTATCAATCTCTAGGTTCAAGATCCAAGTTGATTTTAACTTTCAGCTTTTAATTCTCTGTTATCAACCTCTGGGTTCAAGATCCAAGTTGATTTTAACTTTCGGCATTTAATTTGCTGTTATCAACCTCTGGGTTCAAGATCCAAGTTGATTTTAATTTTCAACATTTTTTTTTCCTGTTATCAACCTCTGGGTCCAAGATCCAAGTTGATTTTAACTTTCAGCATTTAATTCTCTGTCATCAACCTCTAGGTTTACGATTCAAGTTGATTTTAATTTTCGGCATTTAATTTCCTGTCATCAACCTCTAGGTTCAAGATCCAAGTTGATTTTAACTTTCGGCATTTAATTTCCTGTTATCAACCTCTGGGTTCAAGATCCAAGTTGATTTTAATTTTCGGCATTTAATTTCCTGTTATCAACCTCTTGAAATTTCCTGTTATCACCCTCTGGGTTCAAGATCCAAGTTTATTTTAACTTTCGGCATTTAATTTCCTATTATCACCCTCTGGGTTCAAGATCCAGTTGATTTTAATTTCTAGCATTTAATTTCCTGTTATCGGCCTCTGGGTTCAAGATCCAAGTTGATTTTAATTTTTAGCATTTAATTTTCTGTTGTCAGCCTCTGGGTTCAAGATCCAAGTTGATTTTAATTTCAAGTATTTAATTTAATTTCCTGTTATCAACCTCTGGGTTCAAGATCTAAATTGATTTTAACTTTCAGCATTTAATTCTCTGTCATCACCCTTTGGGTTCAAGATCCAAGTTGATTTTAATTTCCAGTATTTAATTTCCTGTTATCAACCTCTGAGTTCAAGATCCAAATTAATTTTAACTTTCAGCATTTAATTCTCTGTCATCAACCTCTGGGTTCAAAATCCAAGTTGATTTTAATTTTAAGCATTTAATTTCCTATCATCAATCTTTGGATTCAAGATCTAAGTTGATTTTAATTTTCAGCATTTAATTTTCCTGTTATCAACCTTTGTGTTCAAGATCCAAGTTGATTTTAACTTTCGGCATTTAATTTCCTATTATCAACCTCTGGGTTTAAGATTCAAGTTGATTTTAATTTTTAGCATTTTAATTTTATCAACACCTGAGTTCAAGATCCTAGTTGATTTTAATTTCTAGTATTTCAATCTCTTGTTATCAACCTTTGGGTTTAAGATCTAAGTTGATTTTAATTTTCAGTATTTTAATTTTCTGTTATCAACCTCTGGATTCAAGATTCAAGTTGATTTTAATTTCCAGCACTTTAGTTTCATTTGATCAACCTCTGGTTTAAGATCCAAGTTGATGGTTCAAGATCCAAGTTGATTTTAATTTCTTGTCATCAACCTCTGGGTTCAAGATCCAAGTTGATTTTAATTTTATATCTTCAACCTCTGGACTTAATGTAACATCCTCATTTTTGTAGTCTGTATGTCCTACTGTTCTGACGGCTAATATCAATCCAGGAAAGTCGGAATGTCTCGAACTACACTTTATTGACAGTGAGAAAGCATAAAATAATGAAATATGTGATGAGAAAAATTAAGGAAAAATAAAAGAGATAAAATGTGGCTAAGTTAAACGAGCCGAACCCGTAGCGATGGATGACCACACCGGGAAGTTACGACGAGGATCGTTGACTAGCCCTGGACCGCGGGGAACTCGGAGAAATATTTTTGGGACATAATTAAAGGTTTACTAAGGTGTAATTGACATTGAAAATGTCAAAGAAAAATTAGTAAGTCAGTATAAACGAAAAACGAAAATTAAAGAAATCGGCGGTACAAGGAGTTAATCGGTAGTACCGAAAAATTAGAAATACAACCCGAAGAGGGGTATTTTGGTCAATTGATACCTAGAGTTGACTTTTGACCTAAATATCCATGAAAAATTAGTAGCATTAAATTTTAAAAATGCTATAAAAAAATGAAATGAAATTTATGTATAAAATGTCATTAAGAGAAATTAAGGGGGGTAAACTTAGGATAATTAAAAGTTTAATTATATTAATATACATTATAAGGTTAGTGGAGCACTAAGTGGACCATATAAGCCACATGAGGACCAGAAAATCTGCATTAAAACTTCATCTTCTTCCCATTTTAAAACCTTGCTGAATTCATTTCCTTCCCTAAAAACCACCATGGCCACACCTTGCATGCAAGCTCCACTCCTAATGATCAAGCCATAATTTCTGCAATTGTTCTTCATTAAAAGTGTTCTACACATCATGGGCAGCATGTAGGAAGCAAGAAAGAGGAGTTTTGGTGAAGTTTAATCAAGCCCAAGTTGAGGTTAGTGCTTAATCTTTTCATTTTCCTTCATTAATCCTTGTGTTGAGCTTTGGGTAAGTTGAATTGCTAAGAAAAATTGAGGAAATGATGAGTATTGGTGAACCTTAGTTTTGGCAGCCATGAAAATGCATGGTTAGTGACTTATTCTTATATGTATTTGATGGGATTTAAGGTGGATTAACTCAAATGGAAGTTGAAGTAGGTTAATGTTCAAGTATGTGTATGTTAATGCTTGAATTAAGGGTTTGAAATTGGACTTTGATGCTTTGGTAAACTGCCATGTTTGGCAGCCTATAATATCATGAAATTGTATGTGAGTATATGTAATTCATTGATGAGATGTCACAATGTTAAATTGTGGGTAGCATGTGTAGTTGATATTGAGGTATGAGTATATGGAAGTGTATGTGTAATATTGATATTGAGGTATATTGAATTTTGGTGGAATTGAATATTGTACTTTAATGGTGAATTGTGTGCATTAAGCACCTGAGTGTTCTGCCCAATATACTTGCTGGAATAGTGTTTAGTATTTGTAGAAGTGCTATGAATGAATAATGAAGTCATGAGGAGGAGGAGGATTGTCACAATTGAAAGTGTAATTGTAAAATGCAAGTTGTGTATGTTGGCAGTACCAATGCCAATCATATTAATTTTGATTATTATTTAAAAAAAAATTAAATTATATAGAAACAAATTATAACTTTATCACGTTTAAGCCCGTCTATTTTGTACAGTAGAATTGGAATTAATACTAAAATTAGAATCGATCGAAATCAAAAATAGAATGGAAATTTTTATTTATGTTTGGTTTCTATGGAATCGGAATCATACACCTTACCAACATACTTGATTTGCATATATAAGTTACGGAATCAGAATTAAGCTTATTTTACAACTAGTGAAAATCAACCTAATATTTTTTGTATTTTTGTTTTTTCAATTTTAATTAATTATTAGAAAATATAAAAAATATATATTTTTATATTTTTATTATAATTAATTACAAATTTTCAATTTTGTTTAATTATAACAAAATATAAAAACAATGCTTTTCACATTTTTTAATTTACATAATCATCCACTTTTCATGTTTATTATATTGACCTGATTAATAAATTTTACTATGAAAAATGGTTTATAAAATTTAAATAAATTTTACGTTTAAATAATTATTTATAATAAATATAGTTAATAAAAAATTTGGTGATAGTTTATATATTTTATATATTGCATATTCAAATTTAATTATATATTTAATTTAAATATTATATTTAAAATGTATTTTCTATAATATTTAAATATTATAATTAATATTATAGTATAATTTTCAATAATAGCATATATAAATAAATATTATATTTAAATACGTATTATACATTAATTCCAAATATAACACTTTAAATAAAATATTTAAATTAAATATGATTAAAATATTTATTATTGTATTTAAAATATTTATTACATTGAAAACATATTTATTATATAATATTTATTATATAAATTACAAACTATGTTTATTATATATATATATATATATATATATATATATATAAAATAAAAACAAAATATATTTACTATTTAAATATGAAGTTTAAGTTAATGGATTATTTTGTTAATAAAACAAACCTTAAGAGACTTAAATGTTTTAGATTAAACATAGAACTAATGATATTTTGATAATTTTTGTTGTAACTTACCAAAAATTAGACAAGGGACCAATATGTATATATTATAAAATGTAAAGAATTAAATTACTTTATTTTTAAAATATAAAGATTAAATTATTAATTTCATCAACTTTAGGGGCTGTGTTGTAATTTATCCAATAATTAAATCATTCACTAGTACACTTTGACATATAAATACGAAAAAATACATGCTATCGACGGAGACTCTTATTAATCTCTGCTATCTCCGATCCTTCTGGAAAAAGTCTGTTGGCAAATCCAAGCAACGGCAGCTGCTATTCGAAGTTTTCTTTCCTATTTCTTGGAAGTTACTTTCTCTTGGGTAAATAGACTAGCAAACAAAGCTGCAATGTGCGTTGGTAATGAACATTTGACGATGCAACCAATGCGATAGTAGGTTTGAAATGATGATGAAATGAAAGCATGAGGATTGATTTGTTGGCAATGCCTTGGGTATTGAGAAAATAAGAGAAGAAATAAAATTTGAGAGGAAGATAATTTTATTTTCTATTATTTTATATTTGAATTAATAGAAAATAAAAAGAAAAAGAAAATTTGAGAGGAAAATGAAAAATTTTTTTTCCGCTTCTGCTTTCTTTCCAAATAGGAGGAAAATGAAAGAAAAAAAAAAGCAAATTACAAGTATATTCTTATATTCTTAAATCTAACAATTAGTTGCACATGCACAAAATACTATTTGAAAATCTCAATTACCCGAGTATTTGATTTACTTTTTAAGTGGAGTTTGTTAGATACTTAAATAAATAAATCAAAATGTTTTATAAATAAAATTGATAGTTGATAAATAATTGATAAGATACTTATCGGCTGTAATTCGTATTAGCTTTATTTTTAGAGTCAGTAGTTGATTTGATTTTATTTTTTATTTAGATTATATTATCCTTTTAGAGATATTTGATTTACCTTTTAGATTTTATTGATAATTGATAGACATAAAAACAGATGAACTAAGATGTTTTGAAAAACTTCTAAAAATAGAGTTGATAGTTGATAGGATACTAATTAAGTGCAATTTATACTAACTCTATTTTAGAGCTATTTTTCATTAGTTAATAGTTTATTTGATTTTTTATTTAGATTATATTATTTTTTTTAATTTTATTAATTATAAAATTTGTCTTTAAAATAATTTTTAAATTAATAAATTATTTAAAATCATAATAAATAATAAAATAAATACAAAATATTATAAATATAATATTTATATTATTCATTTTTTATATATTGAGCAAGAAGTTCGATCCATTATGCCAAATCTCTCAATCTATTGCTTTTGAAAAGACTTCTAATTGTAAGAGTGCTTTGAGAAATTATTAACTATATTCATTGTACATGCACCATCTCTCATAATTATGTGAGACTCATTCTCTATATTATAGAAAAGACTCATTTTTCTATGAGAAAAAAAGTATCATTTTTTAGTACTTTCGATATATCTAATAATTAACCAAGTGCCTTAGATTAAGTATATTTTTAATATGATGAATAATAAATTAATAATTACATATCTATATCAATAGTAAAACAAATAATATACTATATACTTATGAGTTATTTTATATATAATAATAATAATAATTAAACATAATTTTATAAAATATTTATAATATATTAATTATAATAAATTATCAATTATATTTAACAGCTTCCTTGATTAGGCCCTTCACCGTCTCCCAGCCGAAAAGCATTTGGCTGGCACAGAGTTATCATCTCCTCTATCTCTGTGCTATCAGTAGAAATGAAGCGAGGATGGAGAAAGGAGGTAAGTGAGAGCCATTATCCCCATGTCTTAAAACTCTCTTATATATATATATATATATATATACTCAATAAAAATTTTATTTTATTTTAATTATTGATTTCAAAATAATTTTTTAATGTTTTATTTTTTTAAATATATAATATTAATTTCTTTAAAATATATATAAACATAGTGTAAATAATTTTTTTTAAAATTAATTTTATATATAATATTCTTTTGCTCTGCCTTTGGAGATGGGCATAAATAACATAGCCGCAGATTTAAAGAATTATGGGACCTTTCAATTGACGCCCGCTCTTACGAAAAAGTTAATGGCTTGTCTGATTTAATCATTGAATATAATTGATAACTGGTAGCTGATAATAGTTACTGTTACTGAATAACTGATAGCTAATAGCTAATAATAGTTGATTTATATAAAGTGTTTAGTAAAATTATGTATAGTTGTTGCTATTAACGTGTAAAATAACCAATAAGAATATATATATTAAAATAAATATATAATTATTAATTCATTATATTATAAAATAAATATATTTATTATTTTATTAATAAATAAATAAATAAAAATTAAATAATTTTTAAAAATGTAATTGTAAAATAATATATTAATTATATTTTTTCTTGGAACAATAAATTAATTATATTAGAAAAAAATCTTATAATATTAAATTTTACGCGTAAAAATTTGTATTTTCATAATAAATAAATATTTTGTGTTTTATATCACTAATAAAAATAAAAAATTTAAAACCTGACGTTATAAATGATGATGTTATAAAATAAAATAAAGAAAAAAAATTAGTGCCACTATGAAAGATGTAAGAATTAGTTGAATTAGGATTAAGGTTAAGTGTATTCATGTCAAATAATAAAAAAATTATATAACAGTTCATGAACAACTCTTATTATAGAGCTGATAGAAAATACAGCTGATAAATACTCTATCAGTTATCAATTACCTTTTTCATGAGTTTACCAAACATATTGGTTCAACTATTTGGATGTGCAGCAATTATCAGTTGCATCCAATAGCTGAACCAAACAACCCATAAAATTAGAGCCATTACATCTGTAGCTGATGAGTATCATATCAGTTACTCATCAGTTATCAATTCTATTTTTTTAAGTTTATCAAACACTATAGTTCGCTTATTTAGACGTCTCTCAACTATCAGCAGCACTCCAAAGGTGAACCAAACACCCCTTGAGGAACAAAAGATCCACCACAAACACACCGATCTATGAGAATGATCGGCATGAATCTTTGAGTTCCCATAGATCCCATTGGTTTGTGTAGTTGTTTGTGAAAAACTTGCAACATAAATAAAACTCTGAGTCCCATGTCTAATTTGTAAGTCCCTTTTAATCCATTATAAAACCATTTCTAGGCAAGCAAAATCCAATATTTAAATCTCTCCCTATACTTCGATAAGAATAAGAAAAATGAAGCGTACCCTTCTTATATCAGAATAACAGGTTGCTCACAGTGTCCTGCTATGTTAGTAAATGTTTCAATGGCTCTGTTGAATTAGAAACAACCTGCAAAACAAATAATACTGATAGAATCATTTTGTGCAAATCTTTCACATATTTTTCTTTCTTACATATCCACTAAATTCATTCACAATAACAAGTACAACTTTCTGTACGTACATCAAGGGTGAGACCCAACAACCCCATATCCACCATTACTTCATATCATCTGATTAAAAAAAGAAAAAGAAGTATGTACTCTTTACCATTAGAATCTAAAATCATATTAAGTACGCTGAATAAATATATCTAAATTCAATCGTGATATGATGAATCGTCCCAAGACCACTGTTGCAAGTAATGCAGATGAACTGACTGTGATAGTGACAATTGTATTCCTTCCTAATGCATCCGCCCAGTCGAAACAGTGCAGATGCAATCTGGTTAAATACAAAGAAGGATCGAGTATTGCTTGAAAAACTTGCATAATCAAAACTTTCAATCTAGTTGTATTTGGAACCCATAAATCCAAAAGATAGAGCAAAATTATCAACAATTTCCATTATTCCCACCTGTGAATATTTGGATCAAAGCCTATCACATATTAAGTCATGATCAAAGCCTATCACATATTATTAAGTCATGATCACTCATATGGCAACTTTAGCAAAGGTAATTGGAACCTTGAGAATCCATGTTGGTAGAACATATGCCCATGAAAGATAGAGGAGAAGGTCTCATTTGAAAATCAAATTCATATTCCAAAGTAAGAGCAAATAATATCAGTAATAGCAATTAAATAATTTCCCTACCTAGTTATAAAAAAGCAAACCAGGCCAAGATTTGAGAATAAGAGTGAGGGTGATTGAAAGAGAGGACCGAGGGGAAGGCACCGATAGGGTCTGGGTAAGGCTGGCTGAGAATTGTGAGAGAGGAGAAGAGAGCTGGATGTTGTAATTTTCAAGTTTAGTGAGGAGTCTAAAGAGCTTAAGGAGGGGGTAGAGGCGAGAGCTGAGAGAGAAATGGACACATGACTGAACAAAATATTGTAGAAGATGAAGTGGGTGAATTAGGTAATCATCATGAGTTGGGTATGAAACAGTAACTTCAAACACATAAAAATTAAAACGACATCAACTAAAAGGAAATTAAAGATTTATCTTGGGTTCTTGATAATTTTCATGGACAAAATATTGAATCGGCAAGGACAGATAGTTTTTTTTTTTTTAACTGAAAGAGAACATATTATTCATGAGAAAAGTTTCTATCCTTTAACAACAAATCAACCAGTTGGTTAGGAGGATTAGACACCCATCCAGGAGGGAGGGAACCATTTCTAGCACATTTGGCTATCCAGTCTGCACTTACATTGGCAGAACGATGGATATGAAAGAAACATACGAGAGGATAGTTTAACAATAAAGATCTAATCTCATGAATAACAGCTTCAAGCTCCCACGGCACAGGAACCTGAATAGAAGCCAAACACTGGACTAAAATAAGGGAATCGAATTCCACTACAGCTGGTAAGAATCCTCTGCTAATGGCAAGTTGTACAGTAGCAAGGGCTGCCAAACCTTTCCCTACCAGTGGTGAAGCGCAATAGCTTTATGAGTAGTACCCATCAACCAAAGATCCATTTGAATCTCTAACAAGGACACCAATACTGGCATTGGATGATAAACAATCAAAGGAAGCATCAACATTCAACTTGAGAAAACCAGGTTCAGGTTGGATAAGAATGCACAGAAGGCATTGGCAAAGAATGCTGTTGTGGAAGGAATAGATGCTGAACCTTCTCAAAGGCATTCTGAGCCTTTCTACAACACCCCACAGGGTCAAGATTAGAACCATAAAAAATAGCTTGATTTTGAGATTTCCAAATATAACAACAAAGTAAAGCCGCTAAATATACAAATAGCTGTTTGGAGAAGGAAAATTATCCGCTAACGGTTGCCACCAGTCAGAGAAAGCACCAAAACCTTCAGTTGAGGACCCAAACCAAGAAGCTTTCACATGGGGACCAAAAAACAAAAGTTGCTCCATAGATTCTTCATCAAAGTTGCACAAAGGATAATAAGGAGAGGAGCTACAATGTCTCCTGAACAAGTTAGCTCTGATAGCTAGAGAATTAGTTGAGGGACGTCAAGAGTCCAGATACTCCTCCAATAGGATGGACTTCTAGCTGTAGACGATGCAATGGAATTAGATTGAGAAGAGCTTAGAAATTTCTTAAGGCAGTAGTAAATAGACTTCACAGTGAGTTCTTCATTCCTTGAAAAATGCCAAATTCTCTTTGGTTCTCTGAATTGTCTGCTCATGGGTATTTTTAAAATTTCCTTACAATCATATGGACTAAAATTTGAGAAAAGAATAGCTTAGTCCCATTTCCCTGTCACTCTATTAAGAAAATAAAAAATGTATATAATGGGGCTATCCGTACGTCTTTGACAATGGATTTTGAAACCTAGAATGACTGGTACCCAAGGCTCATTCCAAACATTAAGAAAAGAAGGTCCCGTGACATTCCACCTTAGACCAACATTTAAAACATTACGCCCCTGAATCGAACTGCTCCAACCCTACAAGGAATTAGGCCCCTAACTTGCATCCATGAAGTCAGTATAGGGAAAATAGATGCCTTTTATTATCCTTGACCACAGAGCATTCGGTTGTTTGAGAAGCCTCCAAGCTTGCTTAGCAAATAAAGCTTCATTAAACCAAGAAAGGTCCTTAAAGCCTATTCCACCCTCTTGTTTACTCCAAGAAAAAGTCTCCCATTTTATCCAGTGGATTGAAGATTTTTCTATAGATTTACTCCACTAGAATTTTTAGCTATCATTTTTTGCATATTAGCTATAATCCCTTTAGGCGGCTTGAAGAGAGACATAATGTAGCATGAGATTAGTTGCACTACTAATTTTATTAGTACTTCTTTTCCTGCTTGGGAGAGAAGTTTGCATTTCCATCCTTGAAGCTTTTGGACTACCCTCTCCTTCAGGAATGCTAAAGTTTGGCTCTTCGATCAACTCCATGAAATGGGGAGGCCCAAGTATTTCAATGGCAATCCAGAATCAGGAAAATAGATGAAATAGCCTCTTTGACTTGAGGAAGCGTGTTTCTACTGAAAGATATATCTAATTTACTTCTGTTGAGGCATTGGCCTGATGCTATACTGTGTTGGTCTAGAATACTCTTTATCCGACCAGCCTCTTCTATTGTTGTTTCGCCAAATAAAATGGTGTCATTGGTGAAGAGCAAGTGGGTGAGAGAAGCATGATTTCTTTTGATTTTATAACCATGAACACTACCTCTAGCCTGTGCCTGATCAAATAAATGAGATAGAATGCTACACACCAGCAAGAAAAAGGTATGGAGATATAGGATCTCCTTGTCTTAAACCCCGTGAAAGGCAAAAACTTAAAGAATGAGAACTATTGATCAGAATAGAATATTTTATTGTCGACATGCAATAAGAAATCTACTTGATCCATACCTCACAAAACACTATTCGATGCATAAGGGAGATGTAACGCTCTCACTTTTGGTAGTCCATACATTCTACTATTCTAGTGACTAATGTCTGTCCGAATAGTCATAATATCTAGAACTATATTTAAACTAGAGTGAGGAGTCATAAATAACTTAAATAATGGCAAGAAAAATTTGAAAAAAAAATTTAAGAAATGAAATGCAAAGAGGTTAAGTGAGCTGGAGCTACGGCGATTGGTAACCCTAACGGGAAGCGACTGTGAAGACAGTTAGCAACCTTAGACCTGTGGAGAACCCTGTGAAATAATTTTTGAGACTTAAGTGAAGGATTTTTGAGACTTAGATAATAATAGAGTACCAAGAAAATACATGAAAAATTATGTAAATCGGTACATACAATTTTAGCTCATTAAACAAAACGAACGGCATTTTAGTCATTTCACCTTCAGAGATGATTTTTGACCAGTTTGTCCATTTAAGTAAGTGAGGTTTATGTCCTAAAATATGAGTAAATATTGCTAAAAATTTAATTAAAAATGATAAAAAAATAAAAAAGAAAACAAAATAAAATGAAATTTAAATCTTAATTATGACATCATGCACATGTCATAATGATGCAATTAAAAGCTCCATCCAATTAAAACTTGACAAACCCATTTATAAGACATAGAAGAGATCAAATGAAAGTAAAAATCCAGACATCTTCTTCCCTCACCCCAAATGGCCGAACCAACTCCTATGGGTGCTTCCACCATTTTCATCTTTTGCTAGCTTCATTTCCCATCAATCTCACCCCAAAACTCACACCTCTCTTCACAAAAAATTATCTCTACACCTTGAAGAAGCTAGTGGCAGCCAAGAATTGAAGAAATTCTTGAAGTTTTACAAGATCAAACTTGGCTCCAAAGAGGTTAGTGCTATTCTCCACCTCTCTGTCTCTTTATTCATTGTTAGGGACTTAAGTTAGGCTAGGATTTGTTGAAATTGAAACAAAACATACATATATGAGTACCCTTGATTTTCGAAAGCCATGAGTAGGGAAGTGTGTGATGAATTTTAATTGAATTAAATTTGTTTATTGATGGCCTTGGATAAGAAAATAAGGATTAGAACTTTAATTTCTATGCGTGTGGCAAGATTGAGACATTTGGGAATTAGGGTTTTGAGCCAAATTAGGGTTTTGCTAAATTGATGGTGAATTGGTGTTCTAATGGTCAATTAGTGACCATTTGAGGTGAATTGACCTTAATTTGGAATGAATTGTGGCATTAAATGGTGAATTGGTTAAGCTGCCCTATGTGCTAGAAATTCTGGACTTGAGTCCAATGAGTTTGGGTAGCCATAGGTTGAAGTGTGTAACTTCAATTGGTGTAAGACCAATTGGAGGTGAAACTAGGGACACAATTCCAAATTTTTCATGAAGAGACCCTGCCTAGAAAACCAACCTAAGGTGACCTAAAAATTGCCTAAATATAGGTAACCAAAATCTGGACCTGGAAAAATGGCCAAATGAATAGTGTTTGTTCAAATGGCCATAACTTTATGTAGAGAGGTCTAAATGACCTGATTCTTAAACCCATGGAAAGCTCAGACATAGTAGAGAAACTTTCATGAAGAACAGAAACTCAAATTCTGATCATAACCTAATCAAATTGTTAACCAAAATTAGCTCATCAAAATTTCTAGAACCAGAATTGCCCAGAAATTCTGGACAATGACTAATCCAGCCAGTTATGGTAATTTGACCATAACTTGAGCTACAAAAATCCAAATGGAGTGATTAAAAAATGAAATTAAATTAGAGGCATTAAGGAACAACTTTAATGAAGAAAGGTTAGCTAAAATCCCACTGTAGAATGGTCAAATAGAACAGTAAACATAAGTGACAAAATCTGAAAATTTGAAAATAATCCTAAGGAGCCTTGAATTGTAATTAGCAAATAATGCCAATTTGTAATCCTATTATTTATTAAATAGTTAAAATTTTCATGAATAGTAATGTGAATAGTAAATACAACGACACAAAATGTAAGAACTAAATTGCTAGAGGAAATTAAGGTATGAAATTTGAAATCCATGAAATGTTCATGGATTACTTGGAATATAAATGGTAATTCACCTAAATGACTTAATGAACACTTAAGTTATGTGAATAGATAGTTAGGATTTGTATTCTCATCACTATTAGACCTCATAAGACATAAGTAATACAACTTGAAATATGAAATGAAATTAACCTAAATGGATTGTTAAGTATAAATGAGATGAAGTTAACATTATGACTTATGTTTCTATTACAAATAAGATAATAATACTTTGTACAATAAATAGTACATGAGAGGAATTAAAGTGAATCATAAATACTTAGTAAGTAAATACTTCTCGAATTATGAATTCATATAAATATTATAATGAATAAATGAATCACATGAATGTGTGAATGGGACATTAGTTCTCATAATGAGAGAAAGGAAGAATGTTTTGAGTATAATGGTATGTGAAAATAATTGATGTAAATTGTGATCAATATAGATCATATAATGAATGTATAAATTACATAGAAATGTGATTTGGAAATTATGCTTCCATCATGACTAGAATTAAAATGCTATAAGATATAAATAGAAAATATAATGAAATAATAAAACATATGAACATTTAATAATACTAATGTGCTCATGTATTGCCTAGACACGTGTGTCAGATTGGATAGATTGACATGCCAATAGGGGATTATTTGAGCAGTACTGCGTAAGACTTTATGTCTGTATTTATGGCTTGTATGCTTGACTATTGATTATCATGGCTTCTTAGCCATATTGATTGCATACGTGGTTAACGTTTTGTGTATTCATGTCCCATGGTATAACGGCCCGAGGCACTGCGGTGCCTTGTGTTAGCTATATTGATTGCATACGTGGTTGACATTTTACGTTCCATGTTATGATGGCCCAAGACACCATAGTGTCCAGTGCCAAGGACTCGCTTATCCAGTTTAGTCAGCCTGTCATAGGTTACTTGGGTAGTGAAATTTGTTATGGATAATGGAAATTAAATAAATGAGTAAGAAAGACCTGAAATAAACTAGATTAGCTTTAAAAATTTATTTAATAGAAAGACCTTAAATGAACTAGATAAATTCTAAAATTCAATTATTATGAAATAACTCTAGGAATTTTTATTTATTATGAAATGATCCAAAATACCTAGAAAGTATTTAGTGAGATGATAAAAAGATAGGCAAAAGAAATTTAACTTAAATAAATATTACAAATGCACCTTTAATGATAATATGAATATAAATTGAATATTTTTATAAATTTTATATTTTGTATATTATTACTGCAAATTTATGAACTAAGCACTTTTAAAGAAGAACAAATCAGGATAAAAGATTGTTAATAATATAGATTTCATACAAAATTAAATTAATTTTTGAATATCCAAATTATGCTTCATTTCTCTTTTTATTTGTATAGTATTTCCTTGTTATATTATTACACCACTAAGCAGCAATGCTTAGCACGATGGATTGTTTCCTTCGCGTAGGTACTGAAGATAAAGCCCAGTGGACATTAAACTGAGATTTTTGGAGTCTGGATCTGCATAAGTGTCAGGATTATCACCTCCTCAGCAATGCATATAGATAGGGCCCATATAGGTCATATCATGTATATGTATATTATAAATATTTCTTATGTTGTAATGTAAATTAGGAATTTGTACTTAATATTTATGTGATGTAAATTAATAGATTTGCTCTTTCATATGTAATTAATTTGCATATCATGTAAATTATGAATTTATGTAATTAGTTTGTAAATCATGTAAAATAATGAAATTTGAGAATTTTTTTTATGTGAATTAAGGATGAATGGAAATGTAGGAAAATGAATATGGAATGGAAATCTACAAATGATATTTGAAATGATGAGTTGGTTGTGATACATATGGATGAGATTTTTATTGGAAATTTTTATTGAAAATTTATATGAGATTTTAAAACAGGTAAATATTGAGACACGCCAAACAGTAATAATTTAGGGGAAACTCCATCAGTTTCTCCTATGAATTTAATTTATTTTAAAATATAAAGAGTTCAAAATTTTTAAAGGGATAAAATAAGATAAGATGGGGTGCTCCAGCACCAAATGTAACATGCCTTGCTCGGCTACATTGTAGACGGCTGAGGGGGTGTTACAGGAGAGGAGGAAATCCCACTGCACACTGTCATAGGCTTTATGAGCATCAACTTTCACTACCGTTGCCCCCACTTTGCCCTTCCTTTTTGCCTCAACCCATGAAAGCCTCATGAGCTGTAGAGATGTTATCTTGAATAAACTGATTGGGCACAATCGCTGATTGCAATAGTGATATAATCTCTGATAACCATGGCTTAATTTGATTTGCTATAACCTTTGAAATCACCTTATAAGAGAAGTTGCAAAGACTAATAGGTACTCAGAAAAACAATGAGGATTGCTTCTCCAAAGAATTAGAACAATATGAGTTTTATTTATATTGTCAGGTAAAATAGCATGTTGGAAAAAATCCTAAACCATTTTAATTACCTTATCCTTCATCGTTGCCTGATACTTTTGGTAGAAGAATCCAGTGAATCCATTAAGTCCTAGTGCTTTGTATGCCCCCATACTGAATACAGTTGATCTAACTTCCTCCTCTGTTATCGACAGGTGCAAAGCCCCATTCGTTGAATCCAAAACCACAGGCCAAATAGCTTGAATAACATCTGTTGAGTCAATAATCTCCTAGGCTGAAAATAACTTCTAGAAGAATAGATAAGCCTCCTTTTTAATATTATCCTCATCTTGAATCCATGTTCCACTATCATTTTTAATTTAAACAATCTAATTCCTTTGATGTCGATGATTAGTACTAGCATGAAAAAATCTTGAATTCTTATCTCCAAAAGATAACCAATTAACTTGAGAATTTTGAAACCAATAACTTTCCTCTGATTGATACTGCCTCTTCAATTCTTACTAAATTAGAAAAATTTCCTCCTGTGACACTAACAAGAAAGGTGAAGATTGCAAAATATCAGGAGTGCGAGATAAGTCTTGAGAGATAAGTCTTGGATACACCTTTGCAAGTTCCTGAATGTTTCCTTGCTCCAATCTTGTAAAGCTTTCCTGCACCTAAATAAATTATCCATCAAGGACAAATTAGGAGACCTATTCTAGTTAGCTTGAATAATTTCTTCACACCTCAATGATGTAGGCCATATCATATCAAATTTGAAAACCTTAAGTACATGCTTAAATCTCTTTTAAGTGAAGAATAACAGAGGTTGATGATCCGATCCCTTCATTTGACCATGAATAAGTTGACTGAATGGAAATGTGATATGCTAGCAAACATTTACTATGGCCTTTTCTATACATTCCATCACCCTTACTTGCCCCATTTGTTTATTTGACCACGTATATTTCTACCCTTTAAAAACATGCTTAGAAAGGGATCGAGAAAACAATAAATTATTAAATTCTTCAGCAACTTGAGAGTTTATAGGTCTCTGGCCCCATTTATCTCAATGGCTATTACAAATATTGAAATCTCCCAATATGAGCCAAGGCATCTAAAAATTCACCCTTAAACTCCCTAAACTTTTAAAAGCAATTTTCTTATGCTCTATTGGATGCCTATACACTAAAGTTGCTCGCCATTGTATCTGTTGAGTGATTATCACATCAATCCACTGACAAGAGGAATTTAAAATTTGAATTGAAAGAAAATTTCACCACCAAAGAGCTAAACCACCTGAAAAACTCCCATTTGAAATCTATACTTCCAACGTTGCAAGAAACTGCAACTTTTCTTAGTTTTCAATAGGTAGAGTAAGTCAGGCTTATTAATGAAAATGAGTTCCTGAAGAGCTCTTGCCCAGCTCCCTTGACAGTTCCATCCAATTAGACTCATGGCTCCCTTGGTGGCTTTTGGCTAGCCACCTGAGCCTTAGATTCAATAGAGGGAGATTTGGTTTCATCTTTCTCATTCAGATTCATCAGACTGAGATTGCTGCTTTCTCCTATATGCAATTCTGAGAAAGATGATAGAATATATGCTAGCTTTTTTTGCAATGGTTTTAAGCTTTGGTTTACTGGGCTTAGGATTGTGTTTGTGATTTATTGGGTTGGCTCGAGGATTCACTTCATAAGGCATAGAATAAAGGGAATCATCCAATGTTAACTTTGGGTTCAAAGAAACAACTTGGATAATATCTAAATCAAGCACTGGATTGCAATCTAGTAAATGAATAGGCGTTCCATCTATTTTAGCCCATGATAACCCATGTACCATTAAGAGATTGGGCTAGGAAGGTTTGGATAAAAGATCTAAACCAAGGCTCATGACCTTCTTTGGTTTTTAAGGGTTGAGAAAGTCTGAGGATACAACTTCCTTTTCTAAGGATGGTATTTTGTGTGAGGAGAGGGGCTTTTGAGTAATAGAGGGAAAGGGGGATTTCTGCTGATTTACATTGAATATCAACTGGTGTAAGGGTGATCTTCACTAGATTATCTTCATTTTACTGGGAAAAGGGAATAGATAGGGGATAGATTAGCTGATGTTGAGGAAAACTTAGTGATGGGTTGATCGCTCGAGGAAGAATTGGTGATAGATTGACTGCTTGAGGATATCATATTTGGGTAATGACTAGATGTGGGTTGTGTAATGATGGTCTAGCTTTGGTACGGTGAGGGTAGATTTTGGTATGGATTTTGAGGCTTTTCTTAGTTTACCTTGTCTTTTGCTGATGATGGAGCATGTAAAGGATGCACCAGCATTAAAGCTTAGTTTTAAGCCCTCGATAAAGAAGATAAATCCTTTTTTTGCTGATATTTCATCTCTATAATTAGATTGAGCCTTTCAAGAAAATATTTTTGGACGTATCTATGGCCCATATTCCTGCCGCTTGCCCTTGTCTGAGCTTCCTGTGACTTTGGCAATATTAGGACAAGTTTTAATTTTGTGGTTTAGAAGACCACTAATAAGCACTCACAAACAGAACCCAAGTTCATCCATCCAACAAGGCAGACTTTGCATCCACTCAACACAATATCAACCAATGTGATAAGGCACTAAGAAGAAATGCAAAAGAAAATGTATCGATCAAGTGTCAAGATACAATTAGAACCTGTCTAAGAGCACCTTGATCATCAAAATAAGATAAGCAATGTGATCAGATTGCTTGAATCCAAGTTCTTATAAGAAATAAGGAAGAAAATACAAGCTCACTCATTCAACAATGGTGGTAGAATTCTCTGGAGTGTTTTCTCTCAAAAATGACTCTTCAAGTTACCCAAAAAAAAAAAAAAGAAGACAGATATATATAGATGGGGCACTAGCAGAATGCTACCTACATGGCACTATAAGATAAAAAAATGAAAATATCCTCCTTAAAATGTGACATCTGGTATGGGAAAGAATATTCCAGATTTGGGATGGCTGTCATGGGAAGAACATTCCAGATTTGCTCAATTGGCCAAATCATCTAAAGCCATGTGTACTGGTAAGATGATAGTTAAATAATCTCCAAATGCCAGGCTGGCCGAATGTGGGAGTGACATGTCACCTTGTGGGTGATGATGTGGCACACTTGGGTGATGACATGTCACCACTTGGGTGATGACATGGCACACTTAGGTGATGACGTGGTGCACCTAGGTGATGATGTGGCAGACCTGGGTGATGACATGGCATCGTGCGGCATATTGCCTATTTGGGTGAGAATGATCCACTTGGTCTCCAATAGTAAACATGACGGTTCAATGTGATTGGCATTTGTCTCCTGGTGCCTCCAATGCTCAATGACTAGATTTTGAAGTTCCCTTGCCCTTGTTCTAATAATGGGACCTCTAAACAATGGAAGTGGTTTTGGTGGCTCCTCATCATCCCCTCCATCTTTGAAAGAATTCGTCCTTGAATTTGGACCTGCATCAACAAAAGGAGAGAGATCAGAAACATTAAATGAATGACTAACACCATTCTCACCAGGTAACTCTATCTTGTAGGCATTGTCGTTGATCCTTTCTAACACCTTGAATGGACCATCACATCGTGGATGCAATTTCGACTTTCCTTGATTAGGGAATCGATGCTTCCTGAAGTGCACCCAAACTAAGTCACGTGGTTTAAACGCAAGTGCCTTTCGGCCTTTGATAGCATGAGTTGCATATTGAGCATTTTTCTTTTCAATTTGCATTCTAGCTTGCTCATGCAACTTCTTAACCAATTCAGCTTTTCTTTTACTATCAAGACTATCAATATGATCAACAGGTAATGGTAACAAGTCTAATGGAGTCAAAGGATTATAACCATATACAAGCTGAAAAGGCGAAAAACCAGTGGAAGAATGTACAACACGATTATAAGCAAACTCAACAAAAGGCAAGCAATCTTTGTCACACCTTACTCCTCGTAAGATGTAACATGTTCCCGTAGTACACCTAATGAATTACCGTACTTCACCTACCGGTAACCCATTAAATATACTACAAGGGATTTTAAAACAATTTTCGTTCATTTTGGAATTGGTGGGTAAAATTTTTTTCAAATATTAAAAGTCTTTATTTAAAGTCCAAACATAAATCAAATTTTTAGATATTTAAGATTTTCGTAATTTTATAAAAATTTCGGCGGAGTGCCGTCTGTATTTTGAGAAAACAGTTCTTCAAAACCTGAAAATAAAAACACTCCCAATATTTTTCTCAATCACAACTTCATTTGCAACCACCAAACTTCAAATCAACAACAATGGCAATACTTCAACTCAAAATCCAAATTTCAAATCAAAAATTAATAACTCAAAATATTTCATAAACTCATGCACATTGCATTTCAAATCATTAATTTACAATCATAAGTTAATTTACAGATGCAAAATCTCGAAAATAATATTATTACAATTTTATCTGTACAACTGCTCAAATTACAGAGATACATATGCATACTATCATATTTACATCAAACTAAACTACCAGGGTATAGACAATACCCGTACAGAATTTCTTCAACCGTGCTCCTCTCTCGATCAGAAGACTCACTCTACTGCTATGTCCTTTTCTCTATCTGCGACAACAAGTTAAAGCTATCGCTGAGTATAAAGATACTCAGTAGTGCACAATAAAACGTAAAATGTATAATTTAAAACATTCATGAACAATTCATAATTCAAATATTTCACAATCATATTTCAAATTTTCAAATCACATTTATAACAAATCATAATTTTCAAAGCTTAACACAACATAACTTTGATCAAATAATTCAATAAAGATAGTGTTGCCAATCAATAACTCAACTTAGGCCATGACACAAAATTTTCGAACATGCCGTGTGTACATCACGACAAGGCAAACACCCCACTAATCGAAATCAATGAGGGAGGTGGCTAGCTAGCTAATGAGTACTCATCCAAACTCGCCCCTCAGACTGGAAAGTCAGAGAGGGAGGAAACTGATCAAATATCAAACTCACCCCACAAGTGGATGAGGAACATATTAATATTGTCATGCCAAGTGTGAATTAAAAACAATTTAAATCAAAAGCATCATAAATACTTCATCATGGTAATGTCACAATTCAATATTTCAAATTATTCAAAACAATTTAAATCAAGTTATTCAAACATTTCATACAATTCACAAATCATATTTCATTCCAAACTTTTCATTTTCAAAGTAGGCAACACACTATTTTTCAAATAAGACTTTCAAAGTCATAACTAAATTCAAAACCATTTGTTCAAATATTTAATAGAAATCAATAAATAATTTTCATTCCAAATTTCCATTGAAAAATAGGCAACACAACATTCTCGAAATTCACAATGAACAAAACACATTCACAATGTATAACAAATCAATTTCCATTATGAAAACTATAATTTAAAAATTTTTTTGCACAAACCTGATGCGAGTCGCCTATCGGCCTTGACTCGATTCCTCGGGTCCTTTCCCGGTGTTCTTTTCCACTGAAACACACAGTTTCACAGTCTTTCAGTATCATAACTTACCATAAATCCAATAATTAATTCATAAATACTTAATTCTAGCCCAAATATGCTTAAACTAACGTTCTTAGAAATTTTCATTTCGGGGTTACTATTCACTACACTATTCAAGTCAAATTGTTGACTTTCTAAGGCTTAATAGGTATGGGAATTCCAACTTCACCCACATACCACATTTTGGTCATTAAATTTGTTGGTTTTGGTCATTTTCTCAAAGCTTAGGTCTTTCAGGCAAAATTGCCAATTTTCGGTTTTGGAGTCCTAAGTTGCACTGTTTCATTAGTCCTTTTACTGTTGGAATTTGGCAAACCTTCCTTCATAGAAAATGTTCCTTATTGTCTTAAGTGTATTCTCATTTTTGAATCACCCCAATTGGAGTTTTGTAACTCAAGTTATAGCCAAAATACAATTACTGTTCACGTGCACTGTTCATGCTGCAATTTTAGTTCTGGCAGATTTTTAATCCAACTTCGTTCAGTAATTTGATCAAGTTAAGTGCATAATTTGGTCTAATTTCCTTCATACAAAATGTTCTACTGTATCTTAGGTTTCCATCGGTTCAAGAATCGCCTAAATCGGAGTTTTCTAGAGAGAGTTATAGCCATTGGAACTTTACTGTTCAAATGGAAATCTGCAGTTTTGCAGGTTCAGTAACTCAACTTTGCTCAATAATTTGGTTAGGTTAATGGCATAATTTGGGTTGGTGTTCTTCATAAAAGTTTTAGATCTATATCTTATCTAATTACTGGTAAAATTTCAGGTCATTTTGACCTACCTAGCTCGAGTTATGACCAAATGAACATTCATTTGGTCAGTTTGTGCAGTGGCAGACTGCTCTTATTTAACTTTGGTCAATTTGTTCACTAGGTTTTGGTCAGTTTTTGGGCATGGTTCCTAAATGAAAATTGTGTCATTTTATGTCTATTTTCATCCTCAATTGGTGGCATATCAATTGGACTTGTAAAATTTCAGTTTTGGTCCTTCAAAGTTGACTTGGTCATGTCACAGAAGATGACCGCATAACCTCCGAATTTGGCTTCACTTCTAATAATTCAAACACAACTTATTTGGTCACAATTGACCATTTTTCAGTTCACAATAGGTCAAACATGCCATTTACTCATTTCTTGCATTTTTGGTTCACAAACCCTAAGTTCAAAACCCTAATTCATGTCATTTGTTGCATTTAGCTACTTTCAAGGTCTTTAATCATAACCACTCACTAATTTAAGTTTCTAAACCCATTTAAACCATTCAAATCATGCAAATCACCCTCCCCCTTCATGCTGGCTGAATTTCAGTTTTGTCCCTCAATAAATTTTCTTTCCATTTTAAGTTTATTTACAAGTTAATCAAGCTAAAAATGCAACAATTAAACTAACTTCACATCTTAAATCACTAACCTTGTTAGGTGTCTTTGAGCTTTCCTTTTTTCCTCTTTCTTTGATGACCAATCTCCTTCCCAAGTGACTAGAACAAGTTTTTATGAAGTTTCTATGGAAGCTATTGAGGTTTAATGAAGGATTGTAAGCTTGAGTGCAAGCTTTAATGGAGGATATCCATGGGGAAATGAGGGAGAGTGAGGGTGGCAAGGGAGAAAGGAAGAAGAAGACTTTTGGTTTTTTTGTTTTTCTTTTCTTTATTTATTTTGTCTTATGGAAGACCCCAAAAATTCATTTAATCAAATTATTAATTATGGGATTTATGGCATCATGCATGATGTCATGCATGATGTCATATCCCTACACCTTTTTCATTTTCTTTTTTTTTTATTTATTTTTCTATTAGTTCTTTAATTTAATTCTCGATTCCAAAATTTTCTTTTGTCCAATTTTATTTGACAGTTAGGTTAGGAGTCAGCTCTCGGGGTCAATTGACCAAATTGCCCCTCGCCGGTTCATCCCGGTTTGCAATTAATTCCATATTTCTTTCGGCTCTCTGACCTAATTAGTTGACTGGCTTAACAGTTCTTTTTCGTGATTTTCTCTTTTCCACTGTGTTTATAAGGGTCCTAAGGACCGCAGCGTCACTTTTTACGGTTCAAAATTTGAGTTTAAAATAACTTCGCAGTCGTTCCTGAGGAGGTCACCCATCGTTGTGACTCTCGGCTCGTTTAACTTCTTATGTTCTGTTTTTCTTATTTATACTTAACTAATTGAAGATTACTAATTATTTGTGTTTATGGTTTCTCTAGTTGTCTTAAGTGTGCTGCTAATCCCCTTAATTGTCTGGACCGACCCCGGTCACCGGAATAGTGAAATATACCTAGCTATACAAATAGGGGTGTTACAATTCTCCCCCCCTTAAAATAATTTCGTCCTCAACATTGTGTCCACTATCTGTCCTCAAATAGTCATTCATGTTGTTTTCTCATGTTTTTCTCATATTTCTACATAACTTTATAATCGGAATAATGGTCCATAGCACTTTAACCAACGCTATTTACTCATCGATTGCTCACCTCGTGTGCCAAGTTTCTTATGAGCCTTTGTCATAAGCTAGATTCAAATTCATTTCAATTTTAGAGGTAAGCAAATCTTTTCTGTGTGCTAGTGGATCCACTCTTTCTAGGACCTCGTACGATCCTATGGGTGAGAACTAAATTTTTAACCTTTTCTTATCAAATCTCTTGATCATTTGATGCAACCTTCAGTTTAGCTTAGAATATTTTAGTCTTTTCTTGCTGTTATTTTAGCAATTATTTTCTTTTGTAGTCTTTTCTTTCTTGGCCATAGGTCCATAACCATTATCTTACTATCTCCATTTATAACCAAGGCCTATGTGCCATTTTGCACTATCTTGTTTGCTTTGGTTTAACTTATTTCTTTCTTAATAAAATAGTTCGAGATTTCGTTACGTGTCTTAAGTAAGTTGCTTGCCTTGGTGGCAATTCCTCATCTAGTAGTTTTCTCATTTCTTACTGTTCTATTTATTTTTATCTATCGATATTCTATAGCTTATTTTGCACTGATGTGTAGTCATTATTTTCTTTTGTACTGAACTATACCCTTTCAATATTCTAACTTTAGAGTTTTAAATCCCAGGTTAGGATTTTCAAACTCCTTTCCAATAAGAAAACTTTATCTTATCATAACTGTAACAAAATAAATGCTGTTTGCAACTATTCTTATTCTTGTGTACTATTGGGTAGTACATAGCTCTATACAATAAATCCCAAATCAGTACTGTAATCTGCAGCTTACAGCACAAACATCAAGAATATTGCATAGTTACTACGATCCATCCCAATAGAACAAACTTCCCTATATCTTATTTCTTTTAAATTCACTAATATCTTGAACTTATTTTGATTATGGTATCCACTGACATCTATCAGCAGTAATACCCTTACCTGCATCTAAGGTAGCTATATTACTATAACTTACTTTTAGGTTCTCTTAACTTACCTAATTAGGCTTACTAATTAACTTTAAAAATTATTGTGTACTAGCAAATACTTTTCACTGACAAACTCTTCCAAAATTAATTTTAAAAAGACTAGTCACTAATATATCAAAATTGATTGATTTTTTTTTTCAGCACATATACATATCTTAGTCAAGAATCAAGAAAATACCAGGAACCATGTCAGAAGTTTCATCCTCATCCCTCTGTCGCATAGTGTATACTCTCACTGGAGCATTACCTTGTCCTGGTTGATTTACAATATTCTGACTTCCAAGCATACTACCCCTACCTCTGCCTCCGCCTTTACCAACTGCTGGTGAAGTCTTCGGGGTAGAAACTTGAGCTGATCCTTTTGATGTGGTAAATGATCCATAACGGCGTGGACTTATGCAATCCTTAGCAAAATGACCAGTCCTTCCACAATTAAAACATGCTCCTATAGCTCTATAACATACTCCACTATGTGGTTTACCACAAGTCTCACAAAGTCGATCCGACAGCGTTTTTCTGCGTGTCTGTTGAGTTTGCTGATCGGATTGGGGTGGTTTCTGTCTAGAAGATATACCTCTACCCGATTCGCGTGAGCTAGACGCTCCAAAATGTTTTCTTTTCCTAGAGCCACTCTTAGTAGCTTGACCAGTAACCTTTTCAGTTTTCTCTTTCTCTTGTGTACTCTTTTTCACTGCCCATTATGATTCTATCCTTTCTAGTTCTAGGGCTTGTGAAATCAATTCAGAAAAATTTTGGTGTCGGAACCCCACCACTTGCATTCTCAAGCTAGGCCTCAACCCAGCCTCAAATCTCTTACACCGGTCTCTGGGGGCGGTGACTAAGCTTCCAGTATAATGGCTTAGCCTTGAAAAATCCCGCTCATATTTTGCTACAGTTCTATCCCCTTGCTTTAAACTTAAAAACTCTTGCAGCTTCATATCTACATAAGTATCGGGGACCCACTTTTGTTGAAATTCCCTTAAAAAGTCTACCCATGTGAGGACTGGTGGCTCTACCAGACTGTAGGGGATGGTCTTCCACCACTCATATGCATCTCCGTGCAGAAGTGATACTGAATATTCAAACTTCAACTCTTCAGCACACTGTAGTTTTATGAAAACCCATTCCATCCTCTCTAACCACTGTTCTGCTTCTAGTGGATCCACTGTTCCTTTGAATTCTATAGCCCCAAATTTCATTAACTTCTCATATTGCCGAGCCGGTGACTGTGGTTGTGCAACCAATGCTTGTGTCTGTGTTTGAGGCGGCACATTCCTCGCCAATTGTTGAAAGAATGCAGCCATCTGCTGTGCAAACTGAGCAGGGAACTGCTGTGCTTGAGGAGGAGCAAGAGTGGCTGACCCACTCACATTCTGGAGTACTGGGACTTCTCCTTGGGTCTCAGCCTCAATAGATTTGTCTACGGAATGATCTCCCTATTCCATTCCATTTTCCAGAAATTTTCTACTCTCTGATAACAAACACAAGGAGGTTGACCTCCGTTAGCGCATATTCATGATGTAAATATGTCATATATATCAAACATTTGAGCAGTTGTATTTACTAACAAAATATTTCAAATTCACAGTTCAAAATTTATTTAAAACCTTTGCTCTGATACCACTAAACATGTCACACCCTACTCCTCGTAAGATGTAACATGTTCCCGTAGTACACCTAATGAATTATCGTACTTCACCTACCGGTAACCCATTAAATATACTACAAGGGATTTTAAAACAATTTTCGTTCATTTTGGAATTGGTGGGTAAATTTTTTTTCAAATATTAAAAGTCTTTATTTAAAGTCCAAACATAAATCAAATTTTTAGATATTTAAGATTTCCATAATTTTATAAAAATTTCGGCGGAGTGCCGTCTGTATTTTGAGAAAACAGTTCTTCAAAACCTGAAAATAAAAACACTCCCAATATTTTTCTCAATCACAACTTCATTTGCAACCACCAAACTTCAAATCAACAACAATGGCAACACTTCAACTCAAAATCCAAATTTCAAATCAAAAATTAATAACTCAAAACATTTCATAAACTCATGCACATTGCATTTCAAATCATTAATTTACAATCATAAGTTAATTTACAATCATAAGTTAATTTACAGATGCAAAATCTCAAAAATAATATTATTACAATTTTATCTGTACAACTGCTCAAATTACAGAGATACATATGCATACTATCATATTTACATCAAACTAAACTACCAGGGTATAGACAATACCCGTACAGAATTTCTTCAACCGTGCTCCTCTCTGACTGTAGCAGCTCACTCTACTGCTATGTCCTTTTCTCTATCTGCGACAGCAAGTTAAAGCTATCGCTGAGTATAAAGATACTCAGTGGTGCACAATAAAAACGTAAAATATATAATTTAAAACATTCATGAACCATTCATAATTCAAATATTTCACAATCATATTTCAAATTTTCAAATCACATTTATAACAAATCATAATTTTCAAAGCTTAACACAACACAACTTTGATCAAATAATTCAATAAAGATAGTGTTGCCAATCAATAACACAACTTAGGCAATGACACAAAATTTCCGAACATGCCGTGTGTACATCACGACAAGGCAAACACCCCCACTAATCGAAATCAATGAGGGAGGTGGCTAGCTAGATAATGAGTACTCATCCAAACTCGCCCCTCAAACTGGAAAGTCAGAGAGGGAGGAAACTGATCAAATATCAAACTCACCCCACAAGTGGATGAGGAACATATTAATATTGTCATACCAAGTGTGAATTAAAAACAATTTAAATCAAAAGCATCATAAATACTTCATCATGGTAATGTCACAATTCAATATTTCAAATTATTCAAAACAATTTAAATCAAGTTATTCAAACATTTCATACAATTCACAAATCATATTTCATTCCAAACTTTTCATTTTCAAAGTAGGCAACACACTATTTTTCAAATAAGACTTTCAAAGTCATAACTAAATTCAAAACCATTTGTTCAAATATTTCATAGAAATCAATAAATAATTTTCATTCCAAATTTCCATTGAAAAATAGGCAACACAACATTCTCGAAATTCACAATGAACAAAACACATTCACAATGTATAACAAATCAATTTCCATTATGAAAACTATAATATAAAAATTTTTGTGCACAAACCTGATGCGAGTCGCCTATCGGCCTTGACTCGATTCCTCGGGTCCTTTCCCGGTGTTCTTTTCCACTGAAACACACAGTTTCACAGTCTTTCAGTATCATAACTTACCATAAATCCAATAATTAATTCATAAATACTTAATTCTAGCTCAAATATGCTTAAACTAACGTTCTTAGAAAATTTCATTTCGGGGTTACTATTCACTACACTATTCAAGTCAAATTGTTGACTTTCTAAGGCTTAATAGGTATGGGAATTCCAACTTCACCCACATACCACATTTTGGTCATTAAATTTGTTGGTTTTGGTCATTTTCTCAAAGCTTAGGTCTTTTAGGCAAAATTGCCAATTTTCGGTTTTGGAGTCCTAAGTTGCACTGTTTCATTAGTCCTTTTACTGTTGGAATTTGGCAAACCTTCCTTCATAGAAAATGTTCCTTATTGTCTTAAGTGTATTCTCATTTTTGAATCACCCCAATTGGAGTTTTTTAGCTCAAGTTATAGCCAAAATACAATTACTGTTCACGTGCACTGTTCATGCTGCAATTTTGGTTCTGGCAGATTTTTGATCCAACTTTGTTCAGTAATTTGATCAAGTTAAGTGCATAATTTGGTCTAATTTCCTACATAAAAAATGTTCTACTATATCTTAGGTTTCCATCAGTTCAAGAATCGCCTAAATCGGAGTTTTCTAGAGAGAGTTATAGCCATTGGAACTTTACTGTTCAAATGGAAATCTGCAGTTTTGCAGGTTCAGTAACCCAACTTTGCTCAATAATTTGGTTAGGTTAATGGCATAAATTGGGTTGGTGTTCTTCATAAAAGTTTTAGATCTATATCTTATCTAATTACTGGTAAAATTTCAGGTCATTTTGACCTACCTACCTCGAGTTATGACTAAATGAACATTCATTTGGTCAGTTTGTGCAATGACAGACTGCTCTTATTCAACTTTGGTCAATTTGTTCACTAGGTTTTGGTCAGTTTTTGAGCATGGTTCCTAAATGAAAATTGTGTCATTTTACGTCTATTTTCATCCCCAATTGGTGGCATATCAATTGGACTTGTAAAATTTCAGTTTTGGTCCTTCAAAGTTGACTTGGTCATGCTGCCAGCAGCATGATCATACAACCTCCGAATTTGGCTTCACTTCTAATAATTCAAACACAACTTATTTGGTCACAATTGACCATTTTTCAGTTCACAATAGGTCAAACATGCCATTTACTCATTTCTTGCATTTTTGGTTCACAAACCCTAAGTTCAAAACCCTAATTCATGTCATTTGTTGCATTTAGCTACTTTCAAGGTCTTTAATCATAACCACTCACTAATTTAAGTTTCTAAACCCATTTAAACCATTCAAATCATGCAAATCACCCTCCCCCTTCATGCTGGCCGAATTTCAGTTTGGTCCCTCAATAAATTTTCTTTCCATTTTAAGTTTATTTACAAGTTAATCAAGCTAAAAATGCAACAATTAAACTAACTTCACATCTTAAATCACTAACCTTGTTAGGTGTCTTTGAGCTTTCCTTTTTTCCTCTTTCTTTGATGACCAATCTCCTTCCCAAGTGACTAGAACAAGTTTTTATGAAGTTTCTATGGAAGCTATTGAGGTTTAATGAAGGATTGTAAGCTTGAGTGCAAGCTTTAATGGAGGATATCCATGGGGAAATGAGGGAGAGTGAGGGTGGCAAGGGAGAAAGGAAGAAGAAGACTTTTGGTTTTTTTGTTTTTCTTTTCTTTATTTATTTTGTCTTATGGAAGACCCCAAAAATTCATTTAATCAAATTATTAATTATGGGATTTATGGCATCATGCATGATGTCATGCATGACGTCATATCCCTACACCTTTTTCATTTTCTTTTTTTTTATTTCTTTTTCTATTAGTTCTTTAATTTAATTCTCGATTCCGAAATTTTCTTTTGTCCAATTTTATTTGACAATTAGGTCAGGAGTCAGCTCTCGGGGTCAATTGACCAAATTGCCCCTCGCCGGTTCATCCCGGTTTGCAATTAATTCCATATTTCTTCCGGCTCCCTGACCTAATTATTTGACTGGCTTAACAGTTCTTTTTCGTGATTTTCTCTTTTCCACTGTGTTTATAAGGGTCCTAAGGACCGCAGCGTCACTTTTTACGGTTCAAAATTTGAGTTTAAAACGACTTCGTAGTCGTTCCTGAGGAGGTCACCCATCGCTGTTGTCACACCCTACTCCCCTGTAAGATGCAACATGATCCCGTAGTACACCTAATGAATTACCGTACTTCGCCTACCGATAACCCATTAGATATACTACAAGGGATTTTAAAACAATTTTCGTGAAATATAAATTATCGATTAAAATCTGGTGTTATAAAATTTTTTCAAAATTTCGGCAAAGTGCCGACTATATTTTGAGAAAACAGTTCTTCAATCTTGCAAAAGAAAATGCTCCCAATATGTTTTCTCAAATACAACTTCAATAACTTCATTTCAATTCACAATTCAATTCTCAATAAACAATAAATTCATTTTCAAACTACTCTCATCATAAAGAAACATTTCATTGATTACAAGACTCAAAATTTATAATACAAAACTATTTAAGTAAATGAAATCTCAACTTTATATTTACAATAATTTAAATTTAATTACATAACAAAATATTTTACAAGAGTTTTTATATAACTGCTCAAATAATTTACATACATATTATTACATGCATACATCAAAACCTATGTACATGGGTATACCTATGATATACCTGGAGCTGATCTGAAAGTGTCTTCAAAAAACTTACTCACTGCTCTATGCTCTTTTTACTGTGATAAAGATACAAAGCTATCATTGAGTGGTGAACTTCGATGGTGCACAACTATAATTTAAAACATAGTACAATATACATTGACAAAATTTACAGTAAATAATTTGGAAATCTGAATACTCATCAAATTCTAAAACTCAAAATATTCATTGCCAATAATGTAAATCATTTGTATAAATGACTTTGATCACAAAATTCAATTTATCAAATCATGACTAACCATTTAAGTAATTCCAACAAAATCAATTATACATAAACCATAATTGAAATCACAATTCTTTACCATTCAAAAGCCATTCTGTATCTCAAAAATCATTATGTATCTCAAAAATAATTATGTATCTCAAAAACCTTGTTGTATCTCAAAAATCAATCTTTATCTCACTAACTATGCAAGACTAATCCGAAAGGGCCATATTTGATGTGATTCTAACTCCCTATGGTCGGGAAGGTCAAATCAGATTCTAACTCCCTATGGTCGGGGAGGTCGAATCATCGTGCACAGTACCATCACAATAATGAATCTTCCGCAAGGGCCATAACGATAAAATAAACTTAGATCTAACCTCAAATCAGAGGAAAATCTAAGCCTGTGCACGTACCATGGTAATCAAAACACCAATATCTCCATTGTCTTCTCAACAAATGAGAGAGATGGGTAATAACCTAGTCAAGCATCAATAGTGAGATATAAAACAATATCACAATCCTTTTTATGAGCATAAATCACAATATAATTCGATTCAAATTCAATTCCAATATCCAATAATTTTTATGCTCATCACAATTCAAATCATAAATTTGCAATTTTCCATGAAAATTACCATCACCATTCAAAACATGTTCTATCACAATTTTTCAAAACATAATTTATTCAATCCATAACAATGCTTAATACTTGTGGAAATACCATTTCACAAAGCTAAACTCATACATACTATAACAATTTTCAATAATCATTGAATTAAATCTAATGCTTGTTAAACATAATACATAAGAAAAAATGTCATTTAATCATATGAAATATTCAAAACAAAATCAGTTAAAAACTAGTTGTGCACAAACCTCTGATAACTGTCTCTTGGCTCTGACTCAGTGTTTCCTTCCCCTTCCCTGAGTCTTTGCTAACTGAGAAACACAATTTGAAGTGTTTCAGTACTCATTTAAATTGTCTCTAAGAATAAGGTTTAATAATTAATTTATCGAATTCTATTATTTCCTTAGTCAACCTAATATGTTGACCCTCGATGCATTCTAGGTAAATTAGGTTTTAATGTTACTAACATGTCACATTCAATAGTCTTTTAGGGTTGGTACATGTTACCAAGTTCATTTCTGTGTATACTGCATTTTCTTGCAATTTGTTGGATTCCGGGATACTAGTTTGACCTAGTCGGACTACCTAGTTCTCTCGGTTTTCGGGTTTCGGTCAATACTACAAACTTTTAGATCTATGTCTTATTGCACGCGGGGCAAAATTTCAGGTCATTCTGAGTTATGTAGACCAAGTTATGGTCATTTTACTATTGCTGGTCAAATTGCACTAAAATTTGTCATTTTAGGTCACTTTAGGTCATTTTAGGTTCGGCCAGTTTTTGAACCCGAACTTGTGCAAGCTGTTTGACTTGCTTATGGTCATTTCTGGGCTTTTGTGTCTTCATAAGACTTGTAGGTATGGGTCTTAACTATTCATGGTTAAAATTTCAGGTCAATTGGACCTGTTTTGAGTGAGTTATGGCCTAAACACTAACTACTGCCCAATTGGTCAATTTTCAGGCCTCAATTGCACTTAATCCGGATTTGGTCATTTTTCAAGCTACCTTGCAGGCAGAATTTTGGCAAGCTTCCTTCATGAAAGTTGGCAAATTTTGTGTCTAGTTTCACCTCCAATTGGTCTCATACCAATTGGAGCCACACACTTAAAGTTATAGGCCTAAAACTCAAACTGCCTTATTGCATTTCTTGCATACACATCAAGCATCACTTTTAACACTCACCAAACTTAACATTCAAACCAATTCTGGTTGTACCACAACCTAAACATAATTCAAAACACATTATAAGTCATTTCGGTAGCTTACAATTACATTCAACATACACCAACAAGTGCAGAATTTTTCAATCCAATTTACAACAATTCAATCACCTTTTTATGCTCATTTACATGTCCCACTTCACACCACCTTACACACACTCAAACTGCCATAACAACCAACACATTTTAACATCATTATTCCATAAACCAAGCATGAATTCCAGCACTCTTCAAGAGCTAATAAACTGCCACAATGGTACACTTACATTCCATTACTTTCCAAGCTTTAAATCTCATTTTACATTTATATATACTAAGTATACATCACCCAAACAATTTCCTACACAATATACATTTAATCAATCATTTAATTCACCATTTACAAGAACAATTAAACTGCCTTCAAGGTGTTCCCATGGCTGCCAAAAGTGCACATTCCCATTCAACATCAAAACTCAAAAATTTCTCCATAAATCAAACACCCATAACACCCTTACAAACTTTAATGAAGCAATAACCCAAAAATACAAACTTACCACTTTGGAAATTCTTCAAAATCTCTCCAAAACTTGGTCTTCTTGCTGCCTATCTACTGCCCATGGTGTGAGGATTAACTTTAATGAAGGAAGGTGCAAAGAAGGAAGCTTAAATCAAGCTTGCATGAAGCTTTCAAATGGACGCCAATGGTGGATTTTGTTGGGAGAAATTTGGCTGGTTCTTGGAGAAGTGAGGAAGAAGATGATCTGCTGTCCAAATGAAGTGGTAGTGGTCCACTTTCATGAATTAGTGGAGCACTATGTCAAAATAAATTATTAGTTTAATCTAAAATTTCATTTTCCCACATTAAGCTTCCCATTTTTGCTATTTACATTAGTTACCCCTAAATTAATTTTTCATTATATTTTCCAAGTGTAATATCATGTATTTTCAATGGACATTTAGGTCAAAAGACAACTCGGGGTGTTAAATGACCACAATACCCCTGTTCGGGTTGCATTCTCGATTTTTCGGTAACACCGAGTTTTGTCCGTTTTTCGATTTCTCGCTTTTCTTTGTACTAATTATTTAATTTTTCTTTGATATTTCTAATGATATTTCTACTTCAATTGATGTCTCTTTAAGTCCTAAAAATATTTTTCAGGGTTCCCCGCGGTCCAGGGTTAGTCAAAGGTCCACGCCGTGACTTCCCCGTGCGGTCACCCATCACTAGGGTTCCCGGCTCGCTTAACTTGGTTGCATTTCTTTACTATTATTTTTCCTTTGTTTTTCTTGTATTTTCTTTTCTTGTATTTCATTATTTAATGTCTCCTCACTCATATCGAAGTGTAGTTCTAGGCATCCTAGCTGTCCGGACAACACTGGTCACAGGAACAGTAGAATGCACTACCGAACTTAGGGGTGTTACAATTCTCCCCCCCCTTAAAATAAATTTCGTGCACGAAATTTTACCCAATAGTCATCTTACAATAGTCATACATTTATTTTTTTTTTCCTTTTTATACGATCGTATAATCTTCTTTTCCTCAAATTTGTATAAGACTTTTAACAATCTAATACAACGTTTAATTTGTTTGTATATCACCAATCTTCTTTTACTATTGTCCTGTCTAATATTTTGATTCATGTTCCTTCTTGAATGACCCTTGAGGTCATGTTAGAATCATTTTTCTAGTCATTGGTCCTCTGACCATTCTAGTCCATAGTCTTCCTCACATTCGTAACATTTCTTTGTTATATTTGAATCAATTGTTCAAATTTTTTTACTTTCATAACTCTGTTTATCTGTTAATATTCTATAGCTTACTTCCTTTTGTACTGAATTATAACCTTTCGATATTCTAACCTTTAAGTTTTAGATCCCTAAGTAGGATTTTCAAACTTATTTCTAATAATTAAATTCTGTCCTGGCATAACTATACCAAAACAGATGCCATTGGTAACTATTCTTATCTAGGTATACTATCGGGTAGTACGTAGCTCTACATAATAATCTCAAGTCAGTACTGTAATCTACAGCTTACAGTATAAACATCAAGAACATTGCATAGTTACTACGATACATCCCAATAGATCAAACTTTCCTATCTTTTATCCTTTTCGAATTCACCGATATCTGAAACTTATTCTGATTACAATATCTATTAACAATTAACAACTGTAACATCTCTGCCTTCATCTAGAACAATTCTATTACCGCATCTTACTTTTAGGTCCTCTTGCCTTACATTAAGTAGGCTTGCCGTTTAGCTTTATAATTTATGGTGTGTTAGAAAATACTTTTCGCCGATAAACTCTTCCAAAACTAATTTCACTTATTATCACAATCCTTATCTTAAGGACTAATCACTAATGCATCAAAATTTATTCCCCTGTAAAGGAATAACAACAGAACATATAGTTCTAACTCTAACATAAAAGTATGCAGACCCTAGGTCAAACAATACATAAACGAAGAGTGCCATCCTTCTTCTTAATAAACAATACTGGCGCTCCCCATGGTGACACACTAGGGCGGATGAAACCCTTTTCAAGTAGTTCTTGCAACTGTACCTTCAACTCCTTCAACTCTGCTGGTGCCATTCTGTATGGTTTTATGGAGATTGGATCCACACCAGGCATAATATTAATTTCAAACTACACCTCTCTTTCCGGAGGTAATCCTGGCAATTCATCAGGAAACACGTTTGGAAAGTCATATACTGTAGGAATGTCCCTAAATGCTGGACTCCCCACTTGGGTGTCTACCACATGTGCCAAGTATGCTTCACACCCCTTTCTGATCATTTTTTGGTTAGTGCAGTCGAAATAATATTTGATGGCAATAGCTGCCTCTTCCCATGTATTACCACATCACTGTACTGAAGGAGACCGAAAGTGACTGTCTTCAGCCTCCAGTCAATCATGGCATGATGCCTAGCTAACCAATCCATGCCCAAGATGATATCATAATCTCTGAAGGGCATTTCAATGAAATCAGATAGAAAAGTGTGTCCTTGGATCACCAAAGGACAATCTCTATACATTCTATTAACCCTGACCTCCTGTCCTAGCGGACTTGTTACTAACACCTCAAAGTCCATTTTTGTACATGGAACAACAATGCAATCAATGATGCTAGCACTCACATAAGAATGGGTAGAACCCAGATCAAATAACACAAACACATCTTGGTTAAAAGTTGAGAAGGTACCAGCCACAACATCAGATGTCTCGACTTTTTCCCTCTGTCTCGTTGCGTAGACTCTAACCGGAGTACTGTCTTGCTCTGATTGTTTCACTGTGCCTTGGCTGCCTGCTGGGCTACCTTTACCCCTGCCTCTACCTCTATTGGGTGGTTATGAACTTCTGGTGACAGGGCTCTGAACTGACCCTTCTGCAGTAGTAGGAGGTGGTCCAACTCTGCGACTACTGGTGCAGTCCTTGGCAAAATGTCCTGTGCCTCTACAGTTATAACAGGCTCCAATAGCCTTATAGCATATCCCACCATGATATCTTCCACAAGCTTCACATTGACGAGAAGGGTAGGAACTTCTAGTTGTTCGACGACTGGACCTTGGTGGTCTCTGCCTTGATGATCCACCTCTGTTATATCCCTGAGCTAGGGGCTCCTCAATTTCTTTTCTCTTTCTCAAATTACTGCTTGAGCTCTGACCCATAGGTTTCTCCCTCTTCTCTATTTCATGTTGCCCTTGTAGGGGTTGGGTCTGTACTTGGGCTTGGGCTGACAGATTATCAGCCATTTGTTGAAAGAAAGTGGCCATTTGCTGGGCCATTTGTGCAGTAATTTGTGCCGGTAAAACTGGTACAGTCAGACCTTCGACATTTTGTCGAGCTGGGGCCTCAACTTGTTCTTCTACCATCACAGACTGTTTGTAACACCCCTAAGTTAGGTAGTGCGTTCTACTGTTCCGGTGGCCAGTACTGTCCGAACAGTTAGGATGCCTAGAACTACATTTCGATATGAGTAAGGAGACATAAAATAGTGAAATACAAGAAAAGAAAATACAAGAAAAACAAAGGAAAAATAATAGCAAAGAAGAGTAACCAAGTTAAGCGAGCCGGGAACCCTAGCGATGGGTGACCGCACCGGGAAGTCACGGCGTGAACCGTTGACTATCCCTGGACTGCGGGGAACCCTAGAAAATATTTTTTGGACTTAAAGAGACATCAATTGAAGTATAAATATCATTAGAAATAACAAAGAAAAATTAAATAATTAGTACAAAGAAAAGTGAGAAATCGAAAAACGGACAAAACCCGGTGTTACCGAAAAATCGGGAATGCAACCCGAACAGGGGCATTATGGTCATTTGACATTCCGAATTGTCTTTTGACCTAAATGTCCATTAAAAATAAATAATATTACACTTGGAAAATATAATGAAAAATTAATTTGGTGGTACCTAAAGTAAATAGCAAGAATTAAGGGTTTAATGTGGAATAAGTGGGAATTAAACTTATTAAATGATTAATTTGTGTGAGTGGGCCACTAATGAATAAAATAAAAACATAATGGGGCAGCTGTAATTCCATTATACAAGCTGAAATGTTCATCTTCTCCATTTCCCTTAACCTTGCTGAATTGAAGGAAATGAAACCTCCATTGCCATTTTCTTTCAAGCTCACCTAACCTCCTCATTTCACTTCCAATCATTTAGGTTTCTTCATTAAAGATTGTCTACACATCATAAGGAAGAGCTTGATACCAAAATTAAGAAGTTTAATCAAGGTTTAGCAAGTTCCAACCATAGGTAAGTTTACATTTTTGAATATTGCTTTGTTAAACTTTGTGTACATGTTATGGGTGTTGGATTTGTGAAGAAAATTTTCAAGTTTGAGGAGTTATTGATATGTCCATTTTGGACAGCCATGGAGTTATGTATTTAATGATTTATTATTACATATATTTGATGTAAATTCATGTTGAGTAGAGGGATTTAATATCCTAGTAAGTTATTTCCATGAAAATGTGGTGATTGTGCACTTAAATTGGAGATTGACGAATTGTGGGATACTTTGGCATTGTAGAACATTTCAGCAGCCTTGGGACACTTTGATAAATGTATGAGTTCATGAAGGTATTGGCAGAATATTGACTTTGAGGATTGATGGATATGTATATAGATTGGTTGTGTAAAGTGTATGTAAGAATGAGTAATGTTTAGGTGTATATGTGATTGTACTTAGACTTTGTAAATTTGAGTTTTAATTGGTGTATTGAGGATAATTGTAATCTGCCCAAAGTGACTTTAAAGTGAAGTGGTATATGGTTTTGGTAATGTACCAAAACAGAATTGGTAAGGGAAGTGGACATATAGTGAGGTAAATGTGTCATTGATGTATGTTTAAGCAAGGTAATTAAGGGCAGTATGCATTTTAGCTTATAACTTTAAATGTGTAACTTCAATTGGTATGAGACCAATTGGAGGTGAAACTAGGCACAAAATGTGCCAACTTTCATTAAGAAAGCATACCAAAATTCTACTTGCAAGGTGACATGAAAAATGACCAATTCGGATTAGGTGCAATTGAGGCCTGAAAATTGACCAATTGGGCAGCAGTTAGTGTTTAGGCCATAACTCACTCAAAACAGGTCCAATTGACCTGAAATTTTAACCATGAATAGTTAAGACCCATATCTACAAGTATTATGAAGACACCAAAGCCCAGAAATGACCATAAGCAAGTCAAACAGCTTGCACAAGTTCGGGTCCAAAAACTGGCCGAACCAAAGTTGACCAAATTGACCTAAATTGACCAAATTTGATGCCATTTGACCAGCAATAGTAAAATGACCATAACTTGGTCTACATAACTCGTAATGACCTAAAATTTTGCCCCGCGTTCCATAAGACACAGATTTACAAGTTTGTAGTTTTGATCAAAACCTGAAAACCGAGGAAACTAGGTCGTCCGGCTAGGTCAAACTAGTATTCCGAAATCCAGCAAAATGCAAGAAAACGCAGTATACATAGAAATGAGTTTGGTAACATGTACCAACCCTAAAAGACTATCGAATGTGACACATTAGTAACGTTAAAACCTAATTTACCTAGAACGCATCGAGGGTCGACATATTAGGTTGACTAAGTAAATATTTGAATTCAGTGAATTACTTATCGAACATTATCTTTAGAGACAATTTAATTTAGTACTGAAACACTTCAAATTGTGTTTCTCAGTTAGCAAAGACTCAGGGAAAGGGAAGGAAACACTGAGTCAAGACCAAGAGACAGTTATCAGAGGTTTGTGCACAACTAGTTTTTAACTGATTTTGTTTTGAAAATTTCATATGATTAAATGACATATTTTTCTTATGTATTATGTTTAACAAGCATTGGATTTAATTCAATGATTATTGAAATTGTTATAGTATGTATGAATTTAGCTTTGTGAAATGATATTTCCATAAGTATTAAGCATTATTATGGATTGAATAAATTATGTTTTGGAAAATTGTGATAGAACATGTTTTGAATTGTGATGGTAATTTTCATGGAAAAATACAAATTTATGATTTGAATTGTGATGAGCATAAAAATTATTGGATATTGGAATTGACTTTGAATCAAATTATATTGTGATTTATGCTCACTAAAAGGATTGTGATAGTGTTTTATATCTCACTATAGATGCTTGACTAGGTTATTACCCGTCTCTCTCATTTGTTGAGAAGACAATGGAGTTAGTTGTGTTTTGATTTCCATGGTACGTGCACAGGCTTAGATTTTCCTCTGATTTGAGGTTAGATCTAAGCCCTTGCGGAAGATTCATTATTGTGATGGTACTGTGCACGATGATTCGACCTCCCCGACCATAGGGAGTTAGAATCACATCGAATATGGCCCTTTCGGATTAGTCTTGCATAGTTAGTGAGATAAAGATTGATTTTTGAGATACAGAATGGCTTTTGAATGGTAAGGAATTGTGATTTCAATTATGGTTTATATATAATTGATTTTGTTGGAATTACTTAAATGGATAGTCATGATTTGATAAATTGAATTTTGTGATCAAAGTCATTTATACAAATGATTTACATTATTGGCAATGAATATTTTGAGTTGTGGAATTTGATGAGTATTCAGATTTCCAAATTATTTATCAGAAATTTTGTCAATATATATTGTATTATGTTTTAAATTATAGTTGTGCACCACTGAGTTCACCACTCAGCGATAGCTTTGTATGCTGTCGCAGGTAAGAAGAGCATAGAGCAGTGAGTAAATTTCTTTGAGGATACATTCAGATCAGCTCCAGGTATATCATAGGTATACCCATGTACATAGGTTTTGATGTATGCATGTAATAATATGTATGTAAATTATTTGAGCAGTTGTATAAAAACTCATGTAAAATATTTTGGTATGTAATTAAATGTAAATTATTGTAAATGTAAATTTGAGATTTCATTTTCTTGAATAGTTTTGTATTATAAATTTTGAGTCTTGTAATCAATGAAATGTTTCTTTATGATGAGAGTAGTTTGAAAATGAATTGATTGTTTATTGAGAATTGAATTATGAATTGAAATGAAGTTATTGAATTTGTATTTGAGAAAACATATTGGGAACATTTTCTTTTGCAGGATTGAAGAACTGTTTTCTCAAAATACAGTCGGCACTTTGCCGAAATTTTGAAAAGATTTTATAACACCAGATTTTAATCCATGACTTAAATTTCGCAAAAATTGTTTTAAAATCCCTTGTAGTATATTTAATGGATTATCGGTAGGAGAAGTACGGTAGTTCATTAGGTATACTACGGGATCATGTTACATCTTACAGGAGAGTAGGGTGTGACATGTTTTAGTGGTATCAGAGCAATGGTTTTAAAGTAAATTTCGAACTATGAATTTGAAATCTTTTTGTCGGTAACCACAACTGCTCAAATGTTTGATACATATAGTACATTTACATCATAAATATGAACTAATGGAGAGGAATCTCCTTATGTTGGTTGTACAGGAATAGAAAATCTTGTGAAAAGATATGGAAGAGAAGAATGAAATAATAGAACAGTCCATGATGGCAGAAGTACAAGTTGAGGCCCCAACTCCACAAGGTGTCGAAGGCTCGACTGTACCAGTTTTACTAGTACAAATTAATGCACAAATGGCCCAGCAAATGGCCACATTCTTCCAACAAATGGCTGATAATCTGTCAGCCCAAGCCCAAGTACAGACCCAACCCCCACAAGGGCAGTGTGAAATGGAAAAGAGGGAGAAACCTATGGGTCAGAGCTCGAACAGTAATTTGAGAAAGAGAAAAGAATTTGAGAAACCCAGAGCTCAGGGATACGATAGAGGTGGATCATTAAGACAGAGACCACCAAGGTCCAGTCGTCGAACAACTAGAAGTTCCTACCCTTCCCGCCAATGTGAAACTTGTGGAAGATATCATGGTGGGATATGCTATAAGACCTCTGGAGCCCGCTACAATTGTGAAAAACTTGGACACTTTGCTAAATATTGTACTAAACCACCTCGATCTGCTCTCCGGAGTTCACAGACCGTCAGTCAGAGTCAAGATAGAAATAGAGTTGGTACTCCTCACCACTATAACACAGTGAATCAGCCCGAATATAGTAGCGCACCAGTCAAAGCGTCCACTATGCACCAAGGAGAAAGAGCAGAAATTTTAGATGTAGCTGCTAGTAAGTTCTTAATTTTTGAAGGAAACAATGAGTTATTATTTGATCCCAGCACTACTTGTTTATATGTTAGTGTTAGAATTCTATGTTTTGTTGCTATTCCTTTACATGGGAATGAATTTTGATGTATTAGTGACCAGTCTTTTAGGATCAAAACTACAATAACAAGTATGATTGACATTAATTTTGGAAGAATTATTAGCTAAAAGTATTTTCTAACATACCATAAATTATAAAGCTAATTGGCGAGCCTACTTAATGGAAGGCAAGAGGACCTAAAAGTAAGTTACAGTAATAGAATTGCTCTAGATGAGGGCAAAGATGTTACTGTTAGAAATTATTAATGGATATTGTAATCAGAATCGATTTAGGATATTAGTGGATTCGAGAAAGATAAGATGTTAGAAAACCTAGTCCATGAGGTTATAACGTAGTGACTATATAATGTTCTCGATGTTTGTATTGTAAGCTGCAGATTATAGTACCGACACGGGATTATTGTGTAGAGCTACGTGCTTCCTTGTGGTATAATAAATTAAGAATAATTGTAAGTAATCTATAAATTGATACAGTTGCACCCGAATAGAGTACTATTACTGGAAATAAATGTGAAAATTTTAGTCAGAAATTTAAAACTTCAGAACTAGCCTATCAAACGATTACACTTGTAAGGTAGCTAGAGTCAGTGACTCAGTTATATTAATGTGAATTACCTGTACCACAGTAATTGCTATAAGCTTAGAGATATCAGTACGACTTATCATCCTCAGACGGATGGACAGTCGAAACAAGTGATTTAGGTAAATTTTAAAACTCGTTGAGTTTCTATAAATAATGAAATGAAGTGATAATAATAACCTGTAAAATGTAATAAACCCTCGAGAATATACTGAGAACTTCTGTCCTTGAATCCGAGGGGAGATGGGACAGATACATCCCACTAACAGAATTTGTATACATTAATAAGTGTTATGCTAGCATACAAACAGCACCCTATGAAACATTGTAAGGGAACGAATAACTATGGATTTTATGATGAAATTTCTGAGGACACAGAATAGTCAAGATGCAGTATAGGTCATAATTGACAGATTAACCAAGTCTGCTCACTTTTTGCCAGTTCGGATGGACTATAGCTTGGAAAGATTGGCCAGATTGTACATTTGTGAAATTGTAAAATTGCATGGAGTGCCAGTATCAATTGTATCTGATAGAGATCCTAGGTTCACTTCTAGATTCTAGGGTAATCTTCAGAGAGCCCTAGGAGCTAGATTGAACTTCAGCACAGCATTCCACCCACAGACAGATGGCCAGTCTGAAAGGGTTATTCAGATATTGGAGGATATGCTATGGGCTTGTGTGATTGAATTTGAAGGTAGAAGGGATACACACTTGCCTTTGATTGAGTTTGCTTATAACAACAGCTACCAATCAAGCATTGGGATGCCTCCATATGAAGCTTTGTATGGCAGAAAGTGCAGAACTCCCCTATGTTGGGATGAAGTTGGTGAAAGGAAGATGATTGGGCCAGAGATTGTTCAGCAGACAGAGGAAAAGATCAGATTGATCAGAGATAGACTCAAGGCTGCATCAGACCGCCAGAAGTCCTATATTGATTTGAAAAGAAGAGATATTGAATATGCAGTGGGTGATAAGGTATTCCTCAAAGTTTCTCCTTGGAAAAGGATTATGAGATTTGGCAGAAAGGGGAAACTGAGTCCTCGTTTCATCGGACCATATGAAGTTCTGGAAAGAGTGGGTCCTTTGGCATCTCGATTGGCATTACCTCCAGAGTCAGCAAGGATACACAATGTCTTCCATGTGTCCATGTTAAGGAGGTATAGATCTGACCCATCTCATGTACTATCAGTTGAAGAGATTGAGGTAAATCCAGACCTCTCATATGAGGAAGAACCCATAAAAATTCTGGCTTATGAGGTGAAACAACTAAGAAACAAACAGATACACCTGGTTAAAGTGCTGTGGAACCATCATTCAGGCTAGGAAGCTACTTTAGAATGTGAAGAGGATATGAGGAGACAGCACCCACAGCTGTTCAGAGACTAATGCCAGGTAAAAATTTTGAGGCGAAATTTATTTAAGGGGGGGGAGAATTATAACACTCCTAAGTTCGGTAGTGTGTTCTACTGTTTCGGTGGCCAGTGCTGTCCGGACAGTTAGGATGCCTAGAACTACACTTTGATATGAGTAAGGAGACATAAAATAGTGAAATACAAGAAAAGAAAATACAAGAAAAACAAAGGAAAAATAATAGCAAAGAAGAGTAACCAAGTTAAGCGAGCCGGGAACCCTAGCGATGGGTGACCGCACCGGGAAGTCACGGCGTGGACCGTTAACTAGCCCTTGACTGCGGGGAACCCTAGAAAATATTTTTTGGACTTAAAGAGACATCAATTGAAGTATAAATATCATTAGAAATAACAAAGAAAAATTAAATAATTAGTACAAAGAAAAGTGAGAAATCGAAAAACGGACAAAACCCGGTGTTACCGAAAAATTGGGAATGCAAATCGAACAGGGGCATTATGGTCATTTGACATCCTGAATTGTCTTTTGACCTAAATGTCCATTAAAAATAAATAATATTACACTTGGAAAATATAATGAAAAATTAATTTGGTGGTACCTAAAGTAAATAGCAAGAATTAAGGGTTTAATGTGGAATAAGTGGGAATTAAACTTATTAAATGATTAATTTGTGTGAGTGGGCCACTAATGAATAAAATAAAAACATAATGGGGCAGCTATAATTCCATTATACAAGCTGAAATGTTCATCTTCTCCATTTCCCTTAACCTTGCCGAATTGAAGGAAATGAAACCTCCATTGCCGTTTTCTTTCAAGCTCACCTAACCTCCTCATTTCACTTCCAATCATTTAGGTTTCTTCATTAAAGATTGTCTACACATCATAAGGAAGAGCTTGATACCAAAATCAAGAAGTTTAATCAAGGTTTAGCAAGTTCCAACCTTAGGTAAGTTTACATTTTTGAATATTGCTTTGTTAAACTTTGTGTACATGTTATGGGTGTTGGATTTGTGAAGAAAATTTTCAAGTTTGAGGAGTTATTGATATGTCCATTTTGGACAGCCATGGAGTTATGTATTTAATGATTTATTATTACATATATTTGATGTAAATTCATGTTGAGTAGAGGGATTTAATATCCTAGCAAGTTATTTCCATGAAAATGTGGTGATTGTGCACTTAAATTGGAGATTGACGAATTGTGGGACACTTTGGCATTGTAGAACATTTCGGCAGCCTTGGGACACTTTGATAAATGTATGAGTTCATGAAGGTATTAGCAGAATATTGACATTGAGGATTGATGGATGTGTATATAGATTGGTTGTGTAAAGTGTATATAAGAATGAGTAATGTTTAGGTGTATATGTGATTGTACTTAGACTTTGTAAATTTGAGTTTTAATTGGTGTATTGAGGATAATTGTAATCTGCCCAAAGTGACTTTAAAGTGAAGTGGTATATGGTTTTGGTAATGTACCAAAACAGAATTGGTAAGGGAAGTGGACATATGGTAAGGTAAATGTGTCATTGATGTATGTTTAAGCAAGGTAATTAAGGGCAGTATGCATTTTAGCTTATAACTTTAAATGTGTAACTTCAATTGGTATGAGACCAATTGGAGGTGAAACTAGGCACAAAATGTGCCAACTTTCATTAAGAAAGCATACCAAAATTCTGCTTGCAAAGTGACATGAAAAATGACCAATTCGGATTAGGTGCAATTGAGGCCTGAAAATTGACCAATTGGGCAGCAGTTAGTGTTTAGGCCATAACTCACTCAAAACAGGTCCAATTGACCTGAAATTTTAACCATGAATAGTTAAGACCCATATCTACAAGTCTTATGAAGACACCAAAGCCCAGAAATGACCATAAGCAAGTCAAACAGCTTGCACAAGTTCGGGTCCAAAAACTGGCCGAACCAAAGTTGACCAAATTGACCTAAATTGACCAAATTTGATGCCATTTGACCAGCAATAGTAAAATGACCATAACTTGGTCTACATAACTCGAAATGACCTAAAATTTTGCCCCACGTTCCATAAGACACAGATCTACAAGTTTGTAGTTTTGATCGAAACTCGAAAATCGAGGGAACTAGGTCGTCCGGCTAGGTCAAACTAGTATTCCGGAATCCAGCAAAATGCAAGAAAACGCAGTATACATAGAAATGAGTTTGGTAACATGTACCAACCCTAAAAGACTATCGAATGTGACACATTAGTAACGTTAAAACCTAATTTACCTAGAACGCATCGAGGGTCGACATATTAGGTTGACTAAGTAAATATTTGAATTCAGTGAATTACTTATCGAACATTATCGTCAGAGACAATTTAATTTAGTACTGAAACACTTCAAATTGTGTTTCTCAGTTAGCAAAGACTCAGGGAAAGGGAAGGAAACACTGAGTCAAGACCAAGAGACAGTTATCAGAGGTTTGTGCACAACTAGTTTTTAACTGATTTTGTTTTGAATATTTCATATGATTAAATGACATATTTTTCTTATGTATTATGTTTAACAAGCATTGGATTTAATTCAATGATTATTGAAATTGTTATAGTATGTATGAATTTAGCTTTGTGAAATGGTATTTCCACAAGTATTAAGCATTATTACGGATTGAATAAATTATGTTTTGGAAAATTGTGATAGAACATGTTTTGAATTGTGATGGTAATTTTCATGGAAAAATACAAATTTATGATTTGAATTGTGATGAGCATAAAAATTATTGGATATTGGAATTGACTTTGAATCAAATTATATTGTGATTTATGCTCACTAAAAGGATTGTGATATTGTTTTATATCTCACTATAGATGCTTGACTAGGTTATTACCCGTCTCTCTCATTTGTTGAGAAGACAATGGAGTTAGTTGTGTTTTGATTTCCATGGTATGTGCACAGGCTTAGATTTTCCTCTAATTTGAGGTTAGATCTAAGTTTATTTTATCGTTATGGCCCTTGCGGAAGATTCATTATTGTGATGGTACTGTGCACGATGATTCGACCTCCCCGACCATAGAAGTTAGAATCTAATTCAACCTCCCCGACCATAGGGAGTTAGAATCAAATCGAATATGGCCCTTTCGGATTAGTCTTGCGTAGTTAGTGAGATAAAGATTGATTTTTGAGATACAGAATGGCTTTTGAATGGTAAGGAATTGTGATTTCAATTATGGTTTATATATAATTGATTTTGCTGGAATTACTTAAATGGATAGTCATGATTTGATAAATTGAATTTTGTGATCAAAGTCATTTATACAAATGATTTACATTATTGGCAATGAATATTTTGAGTTGTGGAATTTGATGAGTATTCAGATTTCCAAATTATTTACTGTAAATTTTGTCAATATATATTGTATTATGTTTTAAATTATAGTTGTGCACCACTGAGTTCACCACTCAGCGATAGCTTTGTATGCTGTCGCAGGTAAGAAGAGCATAGAGCAGTGAGTAAATTTCTTTGAGGATACATTCAGATCAGCTCTAGGTATATCATAGGTATACCCATGTACATAGGTTTTGATGTATGCATGTAATAATATGTATGTAAATTATTTGAGCAGTTGTATAAAAACTCTTGTAAAATATTTTGGTATGTAATTAAATGTAAATTATTGTAAATGTAAATTTGAGATTTCATTTTCTTGAATAGTTTTGTATTATAAATTTTGAGTCTTGTAATCAATGAAATGTTTCTTTATGATGAGAGTAGTTTGAAAATGAATTGATTGTTTATTGAGAATTGAAATGAAGTTATTGAAGTTGTATTTGAGAAAACATATTGGGAACATTTTCTTTTGCAGGATTGAAGAACTGTTTTTTCAAAATACAGTCGGCATTTTGCCGAAATTTTGAAAAGATTTTATAACACCAGATTTTAATCCATGACTTAAATTTCCCAAAAATTGTTTTAAAATCCCTTGTAGTATATTTAATGGATTATCGGTAGGAGAAGTACGGTAGTTCATTAGGTATACTACGGGATCTTGTTACATCTTACAGGAGAGTAGGGTGTGACACTGTTCTATTGTCTCATTCTTCTCTTCCATATCTTTTCACAAGATTTTCTATTCCTGTACAACCAACATAAGGAGATTCCTCTCCATTAGTTCATATTTATGATGTAAATATACTATATGTATCAAACATTTGAGCAGTTGTAGTTACCGACAAAAAGATTTCAAATTCACAGTTCGAAATTCACTTTAAAACCATTGCTCTGATACCACAAAACATGTCACACCCTACTCCCCTGTAAGATGCAACATGATCCCGTAGTACACCTAATGAATTACCGTACTTTGCCTACCAATAACCCATTAGATATACTACAAGGGATTTTAAAACAATTTTCGTGAAATATAAATCATCGATTAAAATCTGGTGTTATAAAATTTTTTCAAAATTTCGGCAAAGTGCCGACTGTATTTTGAGAAAACAGTTCTTTAATCCTGCAAAAGAAAATGCTCCCAATATGTTTTCTCAAATACAACTTCAATAACTTCATTTCAATTCACAATTCAATTCTCAATAAACAATCAATTCATTTTCAAACTACTCTTATCATAAAGAAACATTTCATTGATTACAAGCTCAAAATTTATAATACAAAACTATTTAATTAAATGAAATCTCAACTTTATATTTACAATAATTTACATTTAATTACATACCAAAATATTTTACAAGAGTTTTTATACAACTGCTCAAATAATTTACATACATATTATTACATGCATACATCAAAACCTATGTACATGGGTATACCTATGATATACACAGGTGATCCAAAGTGTCTTCAAAAACTTACTCAACGCTCTATGCTCTTCTTACTGCGACAAGATACAAAGCTATCATTGAGTGGTGAACTCGATGGTGCACAACTATAATTTAAAACATAGTACAATATACATTGACAAAATTCTGATAAATAATTTGGAAATCTGAATACTCATCAAATTCCAAAACTCAAAATATTCATTGCCAATAATGTAAATCGTTTGTATAAATGACTTTGATCACAAAATTCAATTTATCAAATCATGACTAACCATTTAAGTAATTCTAACAAAATCAATTATACATAAACCATAATTGAAATCAAAATTCTTTATCATTCAAAAGCCATTATGTATCTCAAAAATCATTATGTATCTCAAAAATAATTATGTATCTCAAAAACCTTGTTGTATCTCAAAAATCAATCTTTATCTCACTAACTATGCTAGACTAATCCGAAAGGGCCATATTCGATGTGATTCTAACTCCCTATGGTCGGGGAGGTCGAATCAGATTCTAACTCCCTATGGTCGGGGAGGTCGAATCATCGTGCACAGTACCATCACAATAATGAATTTTCTGCAAGGGCCATAACGATAAAATAAACTTAGATCTAACCTCAAATCAGAGGAAAATCTAAGCTTGTGCACGTACCATGGTAATCAAAACACAACTATCTCCATTGTCTTCTCAACAAATGAGAGAGATGGGTAATAACCTAGTCAAGCATCAATAGTGAGATATAAAACAATATCACAATCCTTTTTGTGAGCATAAATCACAATATAATTTAATTCAAATTCAATTCCAATATCCAATAATTTTTATGCTCATCACAATTCAAATCATAAATTTGCAATTTTCCATGAAAATTACCATCACCATTCAAAACATGTTCTATCACAATTTTCCAAAACATAATTTATTCAATCCATAACAATGCTTAATACTTGTGGAAATACCATTTCACAAAGCTAAATTCATACATACTATAACAATTTTCAATAATCATTGAATTAAATCTAATGCTTGTTAAACATAATACATAAGAAAATATGTCATTTAATCATATGAAATATTCAAAATAAAATCAGTTAAAAACTAGTTGTGCACAAACCTCTGATAACTGTCTCTTGGCTCTAACTCAGTGTTTCCTTCCCCTTCCCTGAGTCTTTGCTAACTGAGAAACACAATTTGAAGTGTTTCAGTACTCATTTAAATTGTCTCTAAGAATAAGGTTCAATAATTAATTTATCAAATTCCATTATTTCCTTAGTCAACCTAATATGTTGACCCTCGATGCGTTCTAGGTAAATTAGGTTTTAATGTTACTAACATGTCACATTCAATAGTCTTTTAGGGTTGGTACATGTTACCAAGTTCATTTCTGTGTATACTGCATTTTCTTGCAATTTGCTGGATTCCGGGATACTAGTTTGACCTAGCCGGACTACCTAGTTCCCTCGATTTTTGGGTTTCGGTCAATACTACAAACTTTTAGATCTATGTCTTATTGCACGCGGGACAAAATTTCAGGTCATTCTGAGTTATGTAGACCAAGTTATGGTCATTTTACTATTGCTGGTCAAATTGCACTAAAATTTGTCATTTTAGGTCACTTTAGGTTCGGCCAGTTTTTGGACCTGAATTTGTGCAAGCTGTTTGACTTGCTTATGGTCATTTCTGGGCTTTGGTGTCTTCATAAGACTTGTAGGTATGGGTCTTAACTATTCATGGTTAAAATTTCAGGTCAATTGGACCTGTTTTGAGTGAGTTATGGCCTAAACACTAACTGCTGCCCAATTGGTCAATTTTCAGGCCTCAATTGCACTTAATCCGGATTTGATCATTTTTCAAGCTACCTTGCAGGAAGAATTTTGGCAAGCTTCCTTCATGAAAGTTGGCACATTTTGTGCCTAGTTTCACCTCCAATTGGTCTCATACCAATTGGAGCCACACACTTAAAGTTATAGGCCTAAAACTCAAACTGCCTTATTGCATTTCTTGCATACACATCAAGCATCACTTTTAACACTCACCAAACTTAACATTCAAACCAATTTTGGTTGTACCACAACCTAAACATAATTCACAACACATTATAGGTCATTTCGGTAGCTTACAATTACATTCAACATACACCAACAAGTGCAGAATTTTTCAATCCAATTTACAACAATTCAATCACCTTTTTATGCTCATTTACATGTCCCACTTCACACCACCTTACACACACTCAAACTGCCATAACAACCAACACATTTTAACATCATTATTCCATAAACCAAGCATGAATTCCAGCACTCTTCAAAAGCTAATAAACTGCCACAATGGTACACTTACATTCCATTACTTTCCAAGCTTTAAATCTCATTTTACATTTATATATACTAAGTATACATCACCCAAACAATTTCCTACACAATATACATTTAATCAATCATTTAATTCACCATTTACAAGCACAATTAAACTGCCTTCAAGGTGTTCCCATGGCTGCCAAAAGTGCACATTCCCATTCAACATCAAAACTTAAGAATTTCTCCATAAATCAAACACCCATAACACCCTTACAAACTTTAATGAAGCAATAACCCAAAAATACAAACTTACCACTTTGGAAATTCTTCAAAATCTCTCCAAAACTTGTTCTTCTTGCTGCCTATCTACTGCCCATGGTGTGAGGATTAACTTTAATGAAGGAAGGTGCAAAGAAGGAAGCTTAAATCAAGCTTGCATGAAGCTTTCAAATGGACGTCAATGGTGGATTTTCTTGGGAGAAATTTGGCTGGTTCTTGGAGAAGTGAGGAAGAAGATGATCTGCTGTCCAAATGAAGTGGTAGTGGTCCACTTTCATGAATTAGTGGAGCACTATGTCAAAATAAATTATTAGTTTAATCTAAAATTTCATTTTCCCACATTAAGCTTCCCATTTTTGCTATTTACATTAGGTACCCCTAAATTAATTTTTCATTATATTTTCCAAGTGTAATATCATGTATTTTCAATGGACATTTAGGTCAAAAGACAACTCGGGGTGTCAAATGACCACAATGCCCCTGTTCGGGTTGCATTCTCGATTTTTCGATAACACTGAGTTTTGTCCGTTTTTCGATTTCTCGCTTTTCTTTGTACTAATTATTTAATTTTTCTTTGATATTTCTAATGATATTTCTACTTCAATTGATGTCTATTTAAGTCCTAAAAATATTTTTCAGGGTTCCCCGCGGTCCAGGGTTAGTCAACGTTCCACGCCGTGACTTCCCCGTGCGGTCACCCATCGCTAGGGTTCCCGGCTCGCTTAACTTGGTTGTATTTCTTTACTATTATTTTTCCTTTGTTTTTCTTGTATTTTCTTTTCTTGTATTTCATTATTTAATGTCTCCTCACTCATATCGAAGTGTAGTTCTAGGCATCCTAGCTGTCCGGACAACACTGGTCACAGGAACAGTAGAACGCACTACCGAACTTAGGGGTGTTACAGCTGTGACTCTCGGCTCGTTTAACTTCTTATGTTCTGTTTTTCTTATTTATACTTAACTAATTGAACATTACTAATTATTTGTGTTTATGGTTTCTCTAGTTGTCTTAAGTGTGGTCCTAATCCCCTTAATTGTCCGGACCGACTCCGGTCACCGGAACAGTGAAATATACCTAGCTATACAAATAGGGGTGTTATAATCTTCCTAACACTTCAAATTCTTTTGAATCACAGCACGCAATAGAGTGGTAAGTGTTCTATTCACTACTTCAGTTTGTCCATTAGTTTGTGGGTGACAAGTAGTGGAAAACAAGAGCTTAGTGCCTAATTTACCCCACAACACTTTCCAAAAGTGACTTAGGAACTTAACATCTCTATCACTTACTATTGTCGTAGGTATGCCATGTAATTTGACAACCTCTTTAAAGAACAAATCAACAATATATGTGGCATCATCTGTTTTATGGCAAGGTATAAAGTGTGCCATTTTGGAAAATCTATCAACAACCACAAATATGCTATCATGTTTACGCTGTGACCTAGGCAGCCCCAATATAAAATTCATAGAAATATCAGTCCAAGGTTCCTTAGGTACAGGTAATGATGTATACAAACCATGTGGCATACTCTTAGACTTGGCCTTTTTACACTTAACACAACTAGAACACAACTTTTTCACATCTTTTCTCATTTTAGGCTAAAAGAAGTGTTCTTGCAATATGTCCAAAGTCTTGGATACACCAAAGTAACCCATCAGACCACCACTATGAGACTCTAAAACAAGCAGGTCACGTATAGAACATTTAGGCACAAAAAGCTTATTCTCTTTAAATAAGTACCCATCATGTCTATAATACTTTTGGAATGTACCTTTCTCACAAGCATCAAACAAAATAGCAAAATCATCATCATTAACATACAAATCCTTCATGAACTCAAAACCAAGTAGCTTTGCATCAAGAGTGGACAATAATGTTTGCCTCCTAGAAAGAGCATCAATAACAACATTCTCTTTTCCCTGCTTGTATTTAATTACATATGGAAACATCTCAACAAAAGCAACCCATTTTGCATGCCTTTTACTCAACTTATTTTGACTCTTAATATGCTTTAAAGATTCATGATCAGAATGTATGACAAACTCCTTGTTCCATAAATAATGTTGCCAAGTCTCCAAAGCTTTAACTAATGCATACAATTCCTTGTCATAAGTAGAGTAATTCAAGGCAACACCATGCAATTTCTCACTAAAATATGCAATAAGTCTTTTCTCTTGCATAAGAACAACACCTATACCTACACCACTAGCATCACACTCAATTTCAAATGTTTTATCAAAATCAGGCAAGCTCAACAATGGTGCAGAACACAACCTATCTTTCAATTCAGCAAATGCAAATTCATGTTTCTTCTTCCACTCAAATGCAACATCTTTTTTAACAAGTTCATTCAAAGAAGCAGTAATAGAACTAAAATGAGGCACAAATCTCCTATAGAAACTAGCCAATCCATGAAAACTCCCAACTTTAGATGCATTTTTAAGAGTTGGCTAGTCTCTAATGGCTTTAACCTTCTCTTCATCAACTTCAACACCTTACCTGTCACACCCTACCCCTCTGTAAGGCATAACATGATCCCGTAGTATACCTAATGAATTACCAACTCCGTCTACTGATAACCCATTAAATACACTACAAGGGATTTTAAAAACTTTTCTTACTTCTTTTACAGTGGTGAGCACTATTTACAGGTGTTAAAAACCTTTTTGAACTGAAGTGATAGAACTAATGCATTTGAATTATTTGGAATTTCTGTAAAAATTTTGGCAGAATTCCGTCTGTATTTTGGATAAAACAGTTCTTCAGAAAACCTGTAAAAAGACACTTCAATATATTTCCAAATCTCAACTCCAACACATTTCTCAACACAACATATTTATCAACTCAATTCCATAGTGATTTTTCAAAGATTGAGATATAAGAAATATAATACAACTTTTACAAGCCAAAATAACTCATAATTATCTTGCAACCTCAAGTTACAATTTGAATTTACAACTGCTCAAACCAAAACAATATGTACATACAGTGGTCATACATTACAGTACAAAATGCAAAAAGTGGTATACTCGTTATACCCGAAAATCTCTTGCTGTAGATACTAGCAGCCTAGTCTGCTGCCCTGTCTGTCTGTCTACCTGCGACAGCAATAAAAAGCTATCGCTGAGACAATGTCTCAGTGGTGCACAACATTAACCAAATACAATTTAAATCACAATTCATAAGTCATGTAAATAGTAGATACTTAAAACTATAGTTAAATTCAAGACAATAAATGTCAATAAGAATTTAAACTCATTTCACAATCTTACAATATGCAACAATAAATCACACACAGCTTTAATCATGTTCTCAAGTTCAATTCATCCCAAAAGCCGAAGGTTAATGAGGTATTCAATTCATCCCAAAAGTCAATGACTAATGAGAAATAACACAGCTAGCTAGCAAAAATATGAGTACTCATTCTATTCGTCCTCAACAGGCACACACCTCAACACTTCAGCCAGAGAGGGAATTCAATTCATCCCACTAGACAAGCTAGCGAGGAATACAATCAATGTACATGATAGCTGTGGTTTCAAACCAATTACAGTGCTTTTCAATCAATAAGTATCCATCAAATACCATTCAAACCATTTTTCACAATTTCACAACTTAAAACAATAATATGCAAATAGTCATAATTTATTTCAATTGAAAATAATTCAAAAGAAATAGTTGTTGTGCACAAACCTCTAATGACTGTCTCCTGGTCTGGACTCAGTGTTTCCTTCCCTTTTCCTGAGTCTTTACTAACTGAGAAACACAATTTGAAGTGTTTCAGTACTAAATTAAACTGTCTCTATCGATAATGTTCGATAAGTAATTCACTGAATTCAATTATTCACTGAATACCTTTATTTGCTTAATCACCTAATATATCGACCCTCGATGCGTTCTAGGTAAATTAGGTTTTGACGTTATTAATATATCATTTTCGATAGTATTTTAGGGTTGGTACGTGTTACCAAACTCATTTCTATGTATACTGCGTTTCCTTGCATTTTATTGCAAATTGCTGGATTCCGGGATACTAGTTTGACCAAGCCGGACGACCTAGTTCCCTCGGTTTTCGGGTTTCGGTCAAAACTACAAACTTGTAGATCTATGTATTATGGAAAGCGGGGCAAAATTTTAGGTCATTCCGAGTTAAGTAGACCAAGTTATGGTCATTATACTATTGCTGGTCAAATGGCATCAAATTAGGTCAATTTTAGGTCAATTTGGTCAACTTTGGTTCTGCCAGTTTTTGGACCCAAACTTGTGCAAGCTGTTTGACTTGCTTATGGTCATTTCTGGGCTTTGGTGTCTTCATAATACTTGTAGGTATGGGTCTTAACTATTCATGGTTAAAATTTCAGGTCAATTGGACCTGTTTTGAGTGAGTTATGGCCTAAACACTAACTGCTGCCCAATTGGTCAGTTTTCAGGTTTCACTTACACCTAATCCGAATTGGTCATTTTTCATGTCACCTTGCAAGCAGAATTTTGGTATGCTTTCTCAATGAAAGTTGGCACATTTTGTGCCTAGTTTCACCTCCAATTGGTCTCATACCAATTGAGGTTACACATTTAAAGTTATAGGCTAAAATGCATACTGCCCTTAATTACCTTGCTTAAACATACATCAATGACACATTTACCTTACTATATGTTCACTTCCCTTACCAATTCTATTTTGGCACATTACCAAAACCATATACCACTTCACTTTAAAGTCACTTTGGGCAGATTACAATTATCCTCAATACACCAATGAAAACTCAAATTTACAAAGTCTAAGTACAATCACATATACACATAAACATTACTAATTCTTACATACACTTTACACCACTAATTTATATACATATCCATCAATCCTCAATGTCAATATTCTGCCAATACCTTCATGAACTCATACATTTATCAAAGTGTCCCAAGGCTGCCGAAATATTCTACAATACCAAAGTGTCTCACAATTCGTCAATCTCCAATTCAAGTGCACAATCACCACATTTTCATGGAAATAACTTACTAGGATATTAAATCCCTCTACTCAACATGAATTTACATCAAATATATGTAATAATAAATCATCAAATACACAACTCCATAGCTGTCCAAACTGGATATATCAAGAACTCTTCAAACTTGAAAATTTTCTTCACAAAGCACACACCCATAACATGTACACAAAGTTTAACAAAGCAATATTCAAAAATGTAAACTTACCTATGGTTGGGACTTGCTAAACCTTCATTAAACTTCTTGATTTTGGTATCAAGCTCTTCCTTATGATGTGTAGACAATCTTTAATGAAGCTATCTAAGTGATTGGAGGTGAAATGGAGGGAATGATCAAGCTCTAAACCAAACAGCAATGGAGGATTTTCTTCTCTTCAATTCGGCATGGATGAGGAACCTTGAAGAAATGAATTTGTAGATTGTATATTAGGTGTACACATGCCCCATTTAACTCTTAGTTTATTCCTTTAGTGGCCTACTTACTCAATTAATCATATAATATGTTTAATTCCCACTTATTCCACATTAAACTCTTAATTTTTGTTATTTACTTTAGGTACCACCAAATTAATTTTTCATTTTATTTTCTAAGTGTAATATTATTTATTTTTAATGGACATTTAGGTCAAAAGACAAATCAGGATGTCAGATGACCATAATGCCCCTGTTCGGGTTGCATTCCCGATTTTTCGATAACACCGGGTTTTGTCTGTTTTTCGATTTCTCACTTTTCTTTGTACTAATTATTTAATTTTTCTTTGATCTTCCTAATAATATTTATTCTTCAATAAGGGTCTATTTAAGTCCTAAAAATGTTTTCCTGAGTTCCCCGCAGTCCAGGGCTAGTCAACGGTCCACGCCGTGACTTCCCGGTGCGGTCACCCATCGCTAGGGTTCCCGGCTCGCTTAACTTGGTTACATTTCTTTGCTATTATTTTTCCTTTGTTTTTCTTGTATTTTCTTTTCTTGTATTTCATTATTTTATGTCTCCTCACTCATATTGAAGTGTGGTTCTAGGCATCCTAGCTGTCCGGACAACACTGGTCACCGGAGCAGTAGAACGCACTACTGAACTTAGGGGTGTTACAATTCTCCCCCCCTTAAATAAATTTCGTCTCGAAATTTTACCTGGCATTAGTCTCTGAACAGTTGTGGGTGCTGTCTCCTCATATCCTCTTCACGTTCCCAAGTAGCTTCCTGGCCTGAATGATGGTTCCACAAAGACTTTAACTGTGTGTATCTGTTTGTTTCTCAGCTGCTTTACCTCATAAGCCAGAATTTCTATGGGTTCTTCCTCATATGAGAGGTCTGGATTTACTTCAATCTCTTCAACTGATAGTACATGAGATGGGTCTGATCTGTACCTCCTTAACATGGACACATGGAAGACACTGTGTATCCTTGCGAGCTCTGGAGGTAATGCCAACCGATATGCCAGAGGACCCACTCTTTCCAGAACCTCATATGGTCCGATGAAACGAGGACTCAGTTTTCCCTTTCTGCCAAATCTCATAATCCTCTTCCAAGGAGAAACTTTGAGGAATACTCTATCACCCACTGCATACTCAATATCTCTTCTTTTCAGATCAACATAGGACTTCTGACGGTCTGATACAGCCTTGAGTCTATCTCTGATCAATCTAATCTTTTCCTCTGTCTGCTGAACAATTTCTGGCCCAATCATCTTCCTTTCACCTACTTCATCCCAACATAAGGGAGTTCTGCACTTTCTGCCATACAAAGCTTCATATGGAGGCATCCTAATGCTTGATTGGTAGCTGTTGTTATAAGCAAACTCAATCAAAGGCAAGTGTGTATCCCAACTACCTTCAAATTCAATCACACAAGCCCGTAGCGTATTCTCCAATATCTGAATAACCCTTTGGTGGCCATGCAATACGTGGGTAGAATGTCTTTGAAGTTCAATCTAGTTCCTAGGGCTCTCTGAAGACTACCCCAGAATCTAGAAGTGAACCTAGGATCTCTGTCAGACACAATTGATACTGGCACTCCATGCAATTTTACAATCTCATATACGTACAATCTGGCCAATCTTTCCAGGCTATAATCCATCCGAACTGGCAAAAAGTGAGTAGACTTGGTCAATCTATCAACTATAACCCATACTGCATCATGACTACTCTGTGTCCTTGGAAGTCCTGTAACAAAATCCATAGTTATTCGTTCCCATTTCCACTCTGGTACTGACAAAGGATGTAACGAACCAGCTGGAACTTGATGTTCTGCCTTTACTTGCTGACAAGTTAGGCATTTGGAAACAAATTTAGCTATGTCTCTCTTCATACCCATCCACCAGTAATGTTCCTTCAGCCCTCTGTACATTTTAGTTCCACCAGGGTGCATAGCAAATGGAGACTCATGTGCTTCGTTCATAATGATTTGTCTCAATTCCACATCACTAGGAACGCACATTCTACCTTGATGTAGCAATAAACCATCATCTCTCACAGAGAATTTAGGTTTCTTGCCCTGCTGGACTTCTTTCAGTAGCTTCTGATACTTTTCATCACTCTGAGTAGCCATTCTGATCTGATCAGTCAACACTGGCTGTACATGCCATGCAACTACTGTCTGTCCCTCATCATCAATCTCTAAACTGGCATGCTGTGTTTTCAATTCATATACCATGGACAAAGGAGAAACTCTGAGACTTGCCATAGTCTTGCGACTTAAGGTGTCAGCCACTACATTTGCTTTACCTGGCTGATAGTCTATTAAGCAATCATAGTCTTTAATGAGTTCTAACCATCTCCTCTGCCTCAAATTTAATTCCTTCTGGGTGCCTAAGTACTTCAAGCTCTTATGATCTGTGTAAATATAGCATTTCTCCCCATACAAATAGTGTCTCTAGATCTTCAGAGCAAAAACAATAGCTGCTAGCTCCAGATCATGTGTTGGGTAGCTCCTCTCATGCGGTTTTAGATGGCGTGATGCATAAGCAATGACATTCCGATCTTGCATCAGTACACAGCCTAGCCCATTGTGAGAAGCATCACTATAAACCGTGTATTCTTTACCCGGAGTAGGTAAAGTGAGAACTGGAGCTTCAGTTAAACACCTCTTTAACTCATCAAAACTTTGCTGGCATTTATCTGTCCACTGAAATTTCGCATCTTTCCGAAGCAGTTTAGCCAGTGGAGAAGATAACATAGAAAACCCCTTCACAAACCGACGGTAATATCCAGCTAAACCCAGAAAACTGCGAACTTCTGTGATGTTCCTGGGCGGCTTCCAATTAAGGATAGCTTCTATCTTGCTGGAATCTACCTTGATCCCTTCAGCTGACACAACATGTCCTAAAGGAGATTTCTTTCAGCCAAAATTCACACTTCGACAATTTGGCGTATATTTGTTTCTCCCTTAAGGTCTGCAGTACAATCGCGGATGCTGTCATGCTCCTCTGCATTCCTCGAGTATATCAAAATGTCATCAATAAACACCACCACAAATTGATCAAGATATGGTCTGAAGATAGTGTTCATCAGATCCATAAAAGCAGCTGGAGCATTTGTCAACCCGAATGGCATTACTAGAAACTCATAGTGGCTATACCGAGTTCTGAAAGCAGTTTTTGGAATACTCTGCTCTTGCACCTTCAACTGATAGTAACCAGATCGCAAATCAATTTTGGAGAATACAGTTGCACCCTTCAATTGATCAAACAGATCATCAATGCAAGGCAATGGATATCTGTTCTTTATTGTCACCTTATTCAACTGCCGGTAGTTAATGCATAAGCGGAGAGTACCATCCTTCTTCTTAACAAACAACACTGGTGCTCCCCAAGGTGACACACTAGGGCGGATGAAGCCCTTTTCAAGTAATTCTTGCAACTGTATCTTCAACTCCTTCAACTCTGCTGGTGCCATTCTGTATGGTGTTATGGAGATTGGTTCCACACCAGGCATAACATTAATTTCAAACTGCACTTCTCTTTCCGGAGGTAATCCTGGCAATTCATCAGGAAACACATCTGGAAAGTCATATACTGTAGGAATGTCCTTCAATGCTGGACTCCCCACTTGGGTGTCTACCACATGTGCCAAGTAGGCTTCACACCCCTTTCTGATCATTTTTCTGGCTAGTGCGGCGAAATGAGGTTTGATGGCAATAACGCCTCTCCCCATGTATTACCACATCATCATCTTGAGGAAGGCCAAAAGTGACTGTCTTCAGCCTACAGTCAATCATGGCATGATGTCTGGCTAACCAATCCATGCCCAAGATGATATCATAATCTCTGAAGGGCATTTCAATGAAATCAGACAGGAAAGTGTGTCCTTGGATCACCAAAGGATAATCTCTATACATTCTATTAACCCTGACCTCCTGTCCTAACGGACTTGTTACTAGCACCTCAAAGTCCATTTTTGTACATGGAACAACAATGCAATCAATGATGCTAGCACTCACATAAGAATGGGTAGAGCCCGGATCAAATAACACAAACACATTTTGGTTAAAAGTTGAGAAGGTACCAGCCACAACATCAGATGTCTCGGCCTCTTCCCTCTGCCTCATTGCATAGACTCTGACTGGAGCACTATCTTGCTCTGAATGCTTCACTGTGCCTTGGCTGCCTGCTGGGTTACCTCTACCCCTGCCTCTACCTCTGCTAGGTGGTTGTGAACTTCTGGTGACAGGGCTCTGAACTGACCCTTCTGCAGTAGTAGGAGGTGGTCCAACTCTGCGACTACTGGTGTAGTCCTTGGCAAAGTGTCCTGTGCCTCCACAGTTATAACAGGCTCCAATAGCCTTGTAGCATATCCCACCATGATTTCTTCCACAAGTTTCACATTGGCAGGGAGGGTAGGAACTTCTGGAACTCTGCTGACCAGATAGGGGAGGTCTCTGTCCTGAATATCTTCCCCTACCAGACTTCTTGCCACCTCTGCCATGTCCCCCATGGTTCTTCCTCTTTCCAGTATGACCACTGGAACTCTGTTCTACTAACTTTCCCTCTTTATCTGTCTTCTCTGATTTCTTTTTCTCAGGAGCAGTCTCAAACTCAATTCTTTCCAACTCTAGGGCTTGAGAAACAAGTTCAGAGAAGTTAGTGTGTTTGAAGTCGACTACTTGTACTCTGATACTGGGCTTCAAGCCAGTTTCAAACCTCTTGCATCTCTCCCTGCTGGTAGAGAGTAGACTCACTGCATAATGGCTAAGGCGGGAAAAATTCTCTTTCGTACTCAGCCACTGATCTGTTCCCCTGTTTTAGACTTAGGAACTCTTACGACACGGTCTACATAAGCATCGGGGACATATTTCATGCGAATTCCCTGAGAAAGTCATTCCAGGTGAGCACTGCAGGTTCTACCAGACTGTGGGGAATGGTTTTCCACCAATCATAAGCATCCCCCTGTAACAAAGACACTGAGTATTCAAATCTGAGCTCCTCTTTGCAATGCAGTTTCTTGAATACCCTATCCATCCTTTCTAACCATTGTTCAGCCTCTAGAGGATCTACTGTCCCCTTGAACTCTGTAGCCCCATATTTCATCAATTTATCATACTGCCTGGTAGGAGACTGTGGTTGTACCACTGGTGTCTGTATTGGGACTTGAGTAGGCGCATTACCAGTCATTTGTTGGAACATTGCAGCCATCTGCTGAGCGAACTGAGCAGGAAACTACAGATGCTGCGGTGGTCTTCTTGAACCACTAACATTATGTAGGCACAGGGCATCCTTACACCTCAGCCTCAATAAATTGATCGACTGAACGATCACCCTCTTCCATATTCAATGCGAGGATTTTAGATCTCCTGAACAAATAACACAAGGAGATTTCCTCCCGTTAGTGCATATTTATAATGTAATGTACTGTATGTATCAAACAATGATATTGAGTAGTTGTACTATGAAGAAAGAACATTCAAATAACAGGTGAAAACAGAATTTAAAAACTTTGCTCTGATACCACTGAAACATGTCACACCCTACCCCTCTGTAAGGCATAATATGATCCCGTAGTATACCTAATGAATTACCAACTCCGTCTACTAATAACCCATTAAATACACTACAAGGGATTTTAAAAACTTTTCTTACTTCTTTTACAGTGGTGAGCACTATTTACAGGTGTTAAAAACCTTTTTGAACTGAAGTGATAGAACTAATGCATTTGAATTATTTGGAATTTCTGTAAAAATTTTGGCAGAATGCCGTCTGTATTTTGGATAAAACAGTTCTTCAGAAAACCTGTAAAAAGACACTTCAATATATTTCCAAATCTCAACTCCAACACATTTCTCAACACAACATATTTATCAACTCAATTCCATAGTGATTTTTCAAAGATTGAGATATAAGAAATATAATACAACTTTTACAAGCCAAAATAACTCATAATTATCTTGCAACCTCAAGTTACAATTTGAATTTACAACTGCTCAAACCAAAACAATATGTACATACAGTGGTCATACATTACAGTATAAAATGCAAAAAGTGGTATACTCATTATACCCGAAAATCTCTTGCTGTAGATACTAGCAGCCTAGTCTGCTGCCCTGTCTGTTTGTCTGTCTACCTGCGACAGCAATAAAAAGCTATCGCTGAGACAATGTCTCAGTGGTGCACAACATTAACCAAATACAATTTAAATCACAATTCATAAGTCATGTAAATAGTAGATACTTAAAACTATAGTTAAATTCAAGACAATAAATGTCAATAAGAATTTAAACTCATTTCACAATCTTACAATATGCAACAATAAATCACACACAGCTTTAATCATGTTCTCAAGTTCAATTCATCCCAAAAGCCGATGGCTAATGAGGTATTCAATTCATCCCAAAAGTCAATGACTAATGAGAAATAACACAGCTAGCTAGCAAAAATATGAGTACTCATTCTATTCGTCCTCAACAGGCACACACCTCAACACTTCAGCCAGAGAGGGAATTCAATTCATCCCACTAGACAAGCTAGCGAGGAATACAATCAATGTACATGATAGCTGTGGTTTCAAACCAATTACAGTGCTTTTCAATCAATAAGTATCCATCAAATACCATTCAAACCATTTTTCACAATTTCACAACTTAAAACAATAATATGCAAATAGTCATAATTTATTTCAATTGAAAATAATTCAAAAGAAATAGTTGTTGTGCACAAACCTCTGATGACTGTCTCCTGGTTTGGACTCAGTGTTTCCTTCCCTTTTCCTGAGTCTTTACTAACTGAGAAACACAATTTGAAGTGTTTCAGTACTAAATTAAACTGTCTCTATCGATAATGTTCGATAAGTAATTCACTGAATTCAATTATTCACTGAATACCTTTATTTGCTTAATCACCTAATATATCGACCCTCGATGCGTTCTAGGTAAATTAGGTTTTGAAGTTATTAATATATCATTTTCGATAGTATTTTAGGGTTGGTACGTGTTACCAAACTCATTTCTATGTATACTGCGTTTCCTTGCATTTTATTGCAAATTGCTGGATTCCGGGATACTAGTTTGACCTAGCCGGACAACCTAGTTCCCTCGGTTTTCGGGTTTCGGTCAAAACTACAAACTTGTAGATCTATGTATTATGGAAAGCGGGGCAAAATTTTAGGTCATTCCGAGTTAAGTAGACCAAGTTATGGTCATTATACTATTACTGGTCAAATGGCATCAAATTAGGTCAATTTTAGGTCAATTTGGTCAACTTTGGTTTGGCCAGTTTTTGGACCCGAACTTGTGCAAGCTGTTTGACTTACTTCTGGTCATTTCTGGGCTTTGGTGTCTTCATAAGACTTGTAGGTATGGGTATTAACTATTCATGGTTAAAATTTCAGGTCAATTGGACCTGTTTTGAGTGAGTTATGGCCTAAACACTAACTGCTGCCCAATTGGTCAGTTTTCAGGTTTCACTTACACCTAATCCGAATTGGTCATTTTTCATGCCACCTTGCAAGCAGAATTTTGGTATACTTTCTCAATGAAAGTTGGCACATTTTGTGCCTAGTTTCACCTCCAATTGGTCTCATACCAATTGAGGTTACACATTTAAAGTTATAGGCTAAAATGCATACTGCCCTTAATTACCTTGCTTAAACATATATCAATGACACATTTACCTTACTATATGTTCACTTCCCTTACCAATTCTGTTTTGGTACATTACCAAAACCATATACCACTTCACTTTAAAGTCACTTTGGGCAGATTACAATTATCCTCAATACACCAATTAAAACTCAAATTTACAAAGTCTAAGTACAATCACATATACACATAAACATTACTAATTCTTACATACACTTTACACCACTAATTTATATACATATCCATCAATCCTCAATGTCAATATTCTGCCAATACCTTCATGAACTCATACATTTATCAAAGTGTCCCAAGGCTGCCTGCCGAAATATTCTACAATACCAAAGTGTCCCACAATTCGAATTCGTCAATCTCCAATTCAAGTGCACAATCACCACATTTTCATGGAAATAACTTACTAGGATATTAAATCCCTCTACTCAACATGAATTTACATCAAATATATGTAATAATAAATCATCAAATACACAACTCCATGGCTGTCCAAATTGGATATATCAAGAACTCTTCAAACTTGAAAATTTTCTTCACAAAGCACACACCCATAACATGTACACAAAGTTTAACAAAGCAATATTCAAAAATGTAAACTTACCTATGGTTGGGACTTGCTAAACCTTCATTAAACTTCTTGATTTTGGTATCAAGCTCTTCCTTATGATGTGTAGACAATCTTTAATGAAGCTATCTAAGTGATTGGAGGTGAAATGGAGGGAAGGATCAAGCTCTAAACCAAACAGCAATGGAGGATTTTCTTCTCTTCAATTCGGCATGGATGAGGAACCTTGAAGAAATGAATTTGTAGATTTTATATTAGGTGTACACATGCCCCATTTAACTCTTAGTTTATTCCTTTAGTGGCCCACTCACTCAATTAATCATATAATATATTTAATTCCCACTTATTCCACATTAAACCCTTAATTTTTGTTATTTACTTTAGGTACCACCAAATTAATTTTTCATTTTATTTTCTAATTGTAATATTATTTATTTTTAATGGAAATTTAGGTCAAAAGACAATTCGGGATGTCAAATGACCATAATGCCCCTGTTCGGGTTGCATTCCCGATTTTTTGATAACACCGGGTTTTATCTGTTTTTCGATTTCTCACTTTTCTTTGTACTAATTATTTAATTTTTCTTTGATCTTTCTAATGATATTTATTCTTCAATAAGGGTCTATTTAAGTCCTAAAATATTTTCCGTGGTTCCCATGATCAGGAGCTAGTCAACGGTCCACGCCGTGACTTCCTGGTGCGGTCACCCATCGCTAGGGTTCCCGGCTCGCTTAACTTGGTTACATTTCTTTGCTATTATTTTTCCTTTGTTTTTCTTGTATTTTCTTTTCTTGTATTTCATTATTTTATGTCTCTTCACTCATATTGAAGTGTGGTTCTAGGCATCCTAGCTGTTCGGACAACACTGGTCACCGGAGCAGTAGAACGCACTACTAAACTTAGGGGTGTTACATTACCACTCACAACAAAACCGAGAAAGACAACTTTTTCCAAGCAAAAAGAACATTTCTTTGCATTCGCATATAATTTCTCATGTCTCAACACATCAAATACAAGTTTCAAATGATGCAAATGCTCATCCATGTCTTTGCTATAGATCAAGATTTAATCAAAATAAACTACCACAAATATGCCTATGAATGATCTCAACACATGATTCATCAAACGCATGAAAGTGCTAGGTGCATTAGTGAGTTCGAATGGCATTATTATCCAATCATACACGCCATACTTAGTTTTGAAAGCAGTTTTCCATTTATCTCTTATTTTCATTCTAATCTGATGGTAACTATTTTTCAAATCAATCTTAGAAAACGCACATGCACCAAACAACTCATCAAGCATATCATAAAGTCAATGTAACACCCTCCCGGTAGCAACTCCGTACATTCTACTGTTCCGGTGACCAGTGTCGGTCCGGACAGCTAGAATGTTCGGAAAAATATTTAAACTAAAGTGAGAAACCATAATTAACTCAAATATTAATAAGAAAAATTTATTAAAAATTTTAGAAATAAAATACAACCAAGTTAAATGAGCCGGTGACCTAGCGATGGGTAACCTAGTGAGAAGTTGCGGTTCTCGCAACTAGGAGCCCTAGACCCGGGGGAAAAATTATAAAATAATTTCTGGGACTCCAGAGAAGGGTTATAGAGGTTCTTATGGCATTAGAATGCCAAGAAAATACTTAGAAAAAAATTTCAATCGGTACAGACAATTTTGGCCCGTTAAGCCAAACGGAGGGCATTTTGGTCATTTCATCTTCAAAGATGATTTTTGGCCGACTTGTCTAGTTAAGTAAATAATTATTATGACATAAAATGTGAATAAATATTACTAAAAATTGAATTGAAAATGAGTAGAAAAGAAAAGAAAAAAAATGAATTAAATGGAAATTTATGACATCACATGATGTCATTAGTGTGCCTTCACCCAATTACATGGTAACACATGGCATAAACTAACTTAAAAGAGGTCAAATGGGCTGGAAAATGAAGAAAATCAGACTTTTCTTTCTTTCTTCTTGCTCTTGCCGTGAACCATTCCACTATAACCACCATTAACAAATTTCTAAACCTCCATTTCCCTAGCTTTCTTCCACCAAAAGCCCTAGTTGTCTTCACAAAAAATTCACCCCACACCTTGAGGAAGCTTTGGGCAGAAAAATTTTGAAGAAAAATTAAAGTTTTGGTTGGCTTGGATTTAAGCTAAAAGAGGTTAGTGACCTAAACCTTGAATTTCACTTAAATTTCATGTTTAAGAACTATAAATATGTGTAAATGACAAAGAAATTTGATGAAACACCATTGGTATGCTAACCCTAGATTTTGGCAGCCATGGTTAGGGTAATATGATGATGATTTTTGGAGAGCTAAGATACTAGTATGGCTGCCCTTAATGTGTATCTTATAAGTGAATTGATAAATGCAATGATAATGCATGGTTTGGAGATGTTGAGTTAGGGTTTGGGTTGAAGAATGAGACTTTGATCTTGTGATGATGGGAGTAGGTTTTAATGGTCAATTAGTGACCATTTGGTTTGGTTTGAATAAAAAATGAAGTGATTTGGGTTGTGGGATTTGAGGTTGGAGTGGCTGCCTTATATGACCTGCAGGTTGGATGTGAGTCCAGCCTGTTTGGACAGCCATAACTTAAATTGTAGAGGTTCAATTGGTGTTTGGCCAATTGTACATGAAACTAGACACAAAATGACACAACTTTGGTGAAGAAACCATGCCCATAAGACCAAACTAAGTGGACCAAAACCTTGCTCCAATCCGGGTGACCTGCAATCTGCCTGGGCAAAATGACTAAATGAATAGTATTTGGTCATTTGGCCATAACTCAATGTAGCAAGGTCCAATTGACCTGAAAGTTTACCAGAAACAAGTTGAGATATAGACCAACAACTTTTGTGAAGAAACCTGACCAAAATTATGACCATAACCTAGTCAAATTGCCAACCAAACTTGGGTTACCAAATCTAGCAGAAATAATTTTACCCAGAATTTTGGAATCTGTCCAATCCGGCCAGTTATGGTTTTTAGGCCATAACTTGAGCTACAAAACTCCAAATGGAGTGATTCAAAAAAAGAAATTCAACTAGATAAAATAAGGAACAACTTTCATGTTTATCATTTTTCCAAATTCCCACTGCAACAGTAACTAATGGAATAGTAACCCCAAAGCTTGAAAACTGAAAATTTTGTCCAATTCACATTAAGCTTAGAGATGGTATTGGCAACCAATACCAACAAGTTTCAAATACAAAATGTGGTATGTTGATGATATTTAAACTAATTTACCTATAGCCAATGCAAAAGTCAACATTTTGGTTGACCAATGAAATGAATAGTAATCATAAAAATTTAATTTCAAAGAATTGCATAAATAAAAAGTGTTAAATTCCCTAGTAGGCCTAGTGTGATTGGTTTAGATAGGTTGGCATGCCAATAGGGTTACATTAGCGATCTGCATAGGGCGTCATGCCATTATGTATTTCATGGCTTCCCATGCCATTCTGTGACATAATAGCCTTTGGCTATGATATTGAGTTGTTATACTCGGGTTTAATACCCGACAATTATCACGACTTATTAGTGCATTACATTGCCAGGAGACACAATGTGACCGATGGTGTGATGGTCCAAGTACTTAGTACCCGATGCAGTTACCGTTTATCGATCCGATTAACTAGTATAGGTTTCTCGGGCAGTATTAATAAATCTTACCAAACTTCAATTGAATAATATTGCAATAAACATTTGAGACTTAGTTCACCCAAAAATGTAAATATACATTATGTACACTTGTTTTTATTTTATTTTATTTTATTTTATATTGTCACCACTAAGCAGAATTGCTTAGCGTGTCGCTTTTGCCACGCGCAGGTACTGGAGACATAGCTGGGAGTCAGCGGGCCTCATCTGAGGTGAGCCTTCATATCTGCACTCAGAGTTCAGAGTCACCTCACATTGCAGTGCATTTGGTAGGACATTAGGCCACTCTTGATATTTTGATATTTTGTAACTTTCTGTAATGTATATTATAAATTCATGTAATCAAGCTTTTGATGTAAGTATCTATGAAATATGTTCAGTAATAAATTGAGCATTTTTCATTGAGTTGACCGTGTTTTGAATTGAATTGAATTTTGAGATACTGAAGTGAATTGAGAAATTGTTGAGTATATATTGGAGGTTGATTGAGAATAATGTGATGATATTATTGGGAGTGTTTTTAACAGGTTCAGAAGAACTGTTTTTCCAATTTATAGCCAGCACTCTGACGGATTTTCTATAAAATTTGTGGAAAAATTTAGTTTTATCAGAAATTATAAATAAATGAATTAAAAGGGATTAATTGAAATTGAAACATGAATTGGTGTTCCGACACACTAAGTGGCATAACTTGCTCGGCTAAACTGTAGACGGGTAAGGGGTGTCACATTTAGTGGTATCAGAGCACGGTTTAGGCGTTTCTGAGCCTAGATTGAGTCCATACCATGCATTGCATTTGTAAGAGTTGAGGTGACACTAATGCAGATCTGTTTGTCTTTGTTATTTTGAATAGGATATGGACCCTACATCTCAGAGGGCAGTTGAGGAGGAAGTGGAGAGTCATGCTCCACTGCAGCGGTGAGGCGGGGGTAGGGAGAACTTACTCGCTTGACTCAAGCGAGCACCTTTCGGCCTCCACAGGCCGTGTTCCAACAAATGGCCAAATTCTTCAAACAAATGGCTGGGGTAATGCCACCACCACCACCACCTCCACAACCGAAATCACACCTGGAAAAATTGAGAAAATTTGGAGCAGTGGACTTCTTTGGCAAGAGAGAAGATGATTCTGTTGCAGCCGAAAATTGGTTGAACAGAACAGGCAGAGTTTTAAAACAACTCCACTGCACTCCAGAGCAAAATCTAGAAGCTGTTGTATCTCTGTTGCAAGATGATGCATATGAATGGTGGGATACGGTGTCCAGTGAAGTACAGCCAGAAGTAATAACTTGGGACTTCTTCCTCTCCGAATTCAAGAAGAAATATGTGGGTAGTGTATACCTGGAAGAGAGAAGAAGGGAATTCATTAATCTGAGGCAGAGACAGGTTGTGATGGCGAGTATGAAAAAGAATTTGTCAGATTAAACCGCTATGGGAGGGAGATAGTCCCTAATGAGGCCGAAAGGTGTAAGAGATTTGAAGAGGAATTAAATGACAACATAAAGATTATGATCACTGCCTTGGGAATCACCGACTTCACCAAGTTAGTGGAAGCTGCAATAAAAGTTGAAAAAGTAAGAATAAGTGAGCAGACCAGAAGAGAGAGACAGCAGAAGAGGGGCCCAGGTCAATCTAGTTCATCTCCTACACCTTGGAAAAAGTTCAAAGGTCCACCTGTACAGAGTTTAGGTCAACCACAAGGTCAGCGTCAGTCTCAGGGGCCCAGGCCACAGTTTACCCCTAGGAGAGGTCAGTCCACACCATTAGTGGGTAGCTCTCCAGGGATGGGGTTCAGGGGACCAGACCCAGCAACTTCTGCATGTCCACATTGCCTGAAGTGGCATAAGGGGGAGTGTTGGAGAGTGACCGGTGCATGCTTACGGTGTGGATTGACAGAACACCAAATCAAGAATTGTCCGAAAAGGACTACTACTGTTGCTTCAACACAAACTGACAGACCTACTCCTGCACCACAAAGAGGTAGGAAGCCTGGTAAACCTGAGGCAGCTGGTCCATCACTGAGGCCTACATCCGAGTCAACTGAGAGGCCAGACACTAGAATACCAGCCAAGGCTTATGCCATCAGAGCCCAGGAGGAGCAAGATGCCCCGAACGTCATCAGGGGTACATTCTCCCTCTAAAATACATCTGTGCATGCATTAGTGGATCCAGGATCCACTCATTCATATATCTGCATCAACTTACCCGTAGAAAGGGGGATACTAGTAGGGGAGAGTGACCAAGACATTCTGGTCACTAATCCGTTGGGCCACAGTGTAGTGATGAACAAAGTGTACAAGGGTTGCCCGTTAAGGATTCAGGGGTATGAATTCTCGGTAGATCTAATTGAGTTGCCCTTCCACGAGTTTGATGTGATTTTGGGAATGGACTGGTTATCACGTCATCAGGTAATAGTTGATTGCAAATTGAAGAGAATTTCTCTGAAAACTTCTGAGGGTAATGAGATCACTGTTGTGGGTGAAAGGACAGATTTCTTGTCCAATGTTATCTTAGCTATAGCTGCAAGAAAACTGATGAGAAAAGGCTGTGAAGCCTACCTAGCACATGTGGTGGATACTAGGCAGGCTAAGCCAAACCCGAGTGATATACCCACAGTAAGAGACTTCCCAGAGGTATTTCTTGAAGAGTTGCCTGGTTTGCCACCAGAAAGGGAAGTTGAATTTGCTATTAAGACACTGCCGGGTACAGCACCAATATCTATTGCTCCTTATAGGATGACACCCACAGAATTGAAGGAACTGAAAATCCAGTTACAAGAGTTGCTAGATAAGGGGTTCATACGCCCTAGTGTGTCACCATGGGGAGCTCCAGTGCTGTTTGTAAAGAAGAAAGATGGGACTTTGAGGTTATGCATCGATTATCGGCAGTTGAATAAAGTGACTGTGAAGAACAAATATCCGTTGCCTAGAATTGATGATCTGTTTGATTAGTTGAAGGGATCAGGAGTATTTTCTAAAATTGATCTCAGATCAGGTTATCATCAGTTGAGGGTGAAGGATGCAGATGTGCCAAAGACTGCATTCAGGACCCGATATGGGCATTATGAGTTCCTAATGATGCCCTTTGGCCTAACAAATGCACCAGCAGCATTCATGGACCTTATGAACTGTATCTTCCATCCATACCTAGATTGGTTCGTAGTGCTCTTTATTGATGATATTTTGGTGTATTCCAAGACCAGGGAAGAACATGATGAGCATTTGAGGATTGTTCTGCAAACCCTGAGAGAAAAGAAGCTGTATGCTAAGTTGTCCAAGTGTGACTTCTGGTTGAATGAGATTGCATTCCTTGGACACATAGTGTTAGCTGATGGGATTAGAGTGGATCCCAAGAAAATAGAAGCAGTGATGGAATGGAAGCGTCCTAGAAATACAACTGAGGTCAGAAGCTTCTTGGGGCTAACTGGGTATTATAAGAGATTTGTGAAGGGATTTTCCTTAATAGCTGCTCCAATGACCAAGTTGTTACACAAGAATGTCAGATTTGATTGGAATGACAAGTGTCAAACTAGTTTTGAGAAGTTGAAGGCTATGTTGACAGAGGCACCAGTATTAACACAGCCAGTGTCAGGAAAGGACTTTGTGGTCTACAGTGATGCCTCTCATAATAGGTTAGGGTGTGTATTAATGCAAGAGGGAAAGGTGGTCGCTTATGCTTCCAGACAGCTAAGGCCACATGAACAGAATTACCCTACCCATGATCTAGAGCTTGCAGCAATTATCTTCGCACTGAAGATATGGAGGCATTACTTGTATGGTGAAAAGTGCTACATTTACACATACCACAAAAGCTTAAAATACTTGCCAACCCAGAAGGAGCTCAACCTTAGACAAAGACGATGGATTGAGTTCCTGAAGGACTATGATTGTGTAATTGACTACCATCCTGGGAAGGCAAATGTAGTTGCTGATGCTTTGAGCAGAAAGTCCATCACAGCTTTGAGATCATTGAATGCCTGTCTATCTTTGGTTTGAGATGGAGCTATTTTGGCTGAGTTGCAAGTGAGGCCAAACCTGCTACAACAGATTTTAGATGGGCAAAAGGCAGATGAAAAGTTAATGGCTATTATGAGCAAAATCTCAGGGGAAAAGCAACTGACTATGAGGTGAAAGCAGATGAGTGTCTGTACTACAAAGGAAGAGTATGTGTACTAGATGATGGGGAATTGAAGGCCAGTATTCTGAAAGAGGCACATACCAGTGTTTATGCTATGCACCCAGGAAGTACAAAAATGTATCATGATCTGAAGCTTCAGTATTGGTGGCCTGGTATGAAGAAGGACATAGCTGACTATGTGACTAAATGCTTGACATGTCAGCAAGTTAAGGCAGAACATCAAGTTCCATCAGGTTTGCTACAGCCTATACGCATACCTGAATGGAAATGGGACCGGGTCACCATGGATTTTGTAAGTGGTCTACCTCTCACCCAAAAGAAGTATGATGCAGTATGGGTGATAGTAGATAGATTGACGAAATCAGCACACTTTCTGCCAGTTAGGACTGACTACTCACTGGAGAAGTTAGCAGAATTGTATATCAGTGAGATAGTTAGACTGCATGGAATTCCACTTTCCATCATATCTGATTGAGACCCAAGGTTTACATCGAGATTTTGGAAGAAGTTGCATGAGTCCTTGGGTACACAACTCCACTTCAGCACAGCTTTCCATCCTCAGACGGATGGGCAATCAGAAAGAGTAATCCAGGTAAACAATTGAACCAATTGAATTAATACAAATATTGAACTAAAATGATAATAATAACATGAAATATATGTCAGGTCCTTGAGGATATGCTGAGGAGTTGTGTAATTGAGTTTGAGGGAAGTTGGGATAGATACCTCCCACTGGCAGAATTTGCATACAACAATAGCTACCAAGCTAGCATCCAAATGGCCCCGTATGAAGCACTGTATGGGAGGAAATGTAGAACTCCAGTGTGCTGGACTGAATTGGGCGAAGACAAACTGGTAGGGCCAGACCTGGTGAAACAGACTGAGGAGAAAGTAAAACTAATCAAAGCCAATCTGAAGGTTGCCTAAGATAGACAGAAATCTTATGCCGACCTGAAGAGAAAAGAAATAGAATATGCGGTTGGCGATAAAGTGTTCCTCAAGGTGTCACCGTGGAAGAAGGTACTGAGGTTTGGAAGAAAAGGTAAGTTGAGCCCTAGGTTCAATGGATATGAAGTCATTGAACGTGTGGGACCAGTAGCCTACAGGATAGCTTTACCACCAGAGCTGGACAAGATCCACAATGTGTTTCACGTGTCTATGCTAAGAAGATACCGCTCAGACCCTTCACATGTCATCTCCATGGAAGAAATTGAAGTACAACCAGATTTGACATATGAAGAGGAACCTATACGGATCCTAGCTCGAGAAGTGAAGGAATTGAGAAATAAACAAATTCCACTGGTGAAAGTGCTTTGGAGGCACCACAACATTGAAGAGGCAACTTGGGAAAGTGAAGAGACGATGAGACAACAGTTCCCTCAACTGTTTGTTAGTAGTATGCCCTAGAGCATATCATTTAGTATGTATCTTATACATATTTTTATTAATAAAAAGCATTTCCACTTTTCCGTTTACATAATATATTTATCTGTAATAGAAAAGGTCCATTGATATTTTGTTAGAAATACTATTCTTAAGTTGTTAAGAATATGAGTGACAATATTTCTAGCACGAAGTATCATAAATAGGTTCACAATCGAGGATACTTCATAATAAGGACATGACTTATCCAGAAAGATTGTATTCATGTTTGTTCCCAAGTTATTTATATGAGATATAAATAAGATGGAATGGTGAGTCTCATGCCATATAACAAACATGATAGGCACTTATAAATGATAAGTAGGCCGAACCAGTGACATTTATGACAAGCACATGGAGTTTACTCTTGTCAATGTTTTGTCATAAATCATATCAGTGCATATAATCTTTAGACCTGAGATAGCACAGTTATCTTGTATATAGGTAGTTTGAGTTTGATACTGCTTTCATACTTGTACTGTGTATGGGTATATGGGCATGTGTTGGCTCCTACTAGTTATATATGGAGGTAGGTGTTGATCAAGATGGAATCTGTTCCTCTAAGTAAATAGAGATAAAATCCTATGTTCATTTAATTGTTCTTGATGTTTCAAGTTCCTGGCCAGGACAGATAGATTTATTCAGAAAAGAGTTTCTGATGAGAAAATCTTTTTAATCAAGAACTGGAATTAAAAGAGAACATAATATTCATAGCAAATGGAGTTTGACATAAACCATGACTCCAGCTTGAGTTGGGATTTTGTAACAGAGAGATTCTAGTGCATGGTAACATATGATTATAGGTTCATTTAAGGTAAACCTTATGACTAATTGGGCATGCTATGCTAGGTGTTAACCATGGTCTATGAGGTTCATAAAATGATTTAGAGAAATCATTTATGGTAAGAAAGAGTTCTGATGATATTAAGAGTTGATATCATGTCTCATTGCCAATTAGTGATGAGCCTAGTAAGTCACACACATACACAAGTTATCACCTAATTAAATATGATTTAATTAATTAATTAAAGAGTTTAAATTGATTAATTAAATAGGTTTGGTTTGCAATTAGATTGCAAAGTCCCTAGCATGACTTGAAACCAAATCTAGATTATTGGATGTATAATATAAGTTAAATTTATATTTAAAGTGTTTAAATATGAATTTAATTAATGAGAAATTAATTAATAGAGATTAATTAATTAATTTATACTTGATATAAATTAATTAGAAGAAGAAAATAATTATCTTCTTGCCCATCACATCTCATGTGAGGTTCAATCCTTTACCTAGCCTCTAATGCTCAAAATCTCAGGTACATCCATTATTGACTTATCTTGCATTAGTTAAGTTGATCCCATTGAGCCAGTAATTATGTAAATAATTTTAATGTCCTCAGGTACATCCAATATTGGCCACCAAACCATTTACATATTTACAACATCTCATGCTTAACAATTATTCTTAAGAAAATCTCTTAAATTAATTGCATCTCATGCAACTATTTAAAATTTCTTAAAATAATTGCCCCAATGGAGGGCCTATGTTATAATTACTTTAATTATAGCATTTCCAACTTAATCATTTGTTTGGAAGATTTTATGGTCATTCTATTTACTATTAAAGTCTCACTTTGCACATTATCCATTTAGCATGCATATATCATATAATTGCATACATTCCCATACATCTCATGCATTCATGGATAAGTAGTAAATATGGTATGATCATGGACTTTCTAAGGGATTCAATTCTGAGCCACCAATAATTGAATCAGGGCATTCCTAGGTGCATTTCATTCATTCATTTTACAAGAGTTGCTGAAGGAGTACATAATCAACACTTGATCTTGAATTCCTTCCACTGGTCCCACCAATGCTCTTGACCTCCTTGAACTTCTTGCAATCCAATATTACATAGTAATCCTTGGCATACCAAGGTGAATTTACAAGAACTTAAATAAATGAAATTACAACCCAAAAATTATTACAAACTTAATAATACATGCCCAAAATAAATTAAAATAAATTAATTAATTTACAATTCCAAAGAAACATAAAAAAAATAAATCCAATCACATTGGTCTTTTATAGTCCATGATCATCCATCATGCATATCACTATTTAACAATTAAATAAAACATACATACTTAAATTAAATTGAATATCTCATATTCAACTTAAAAATTCAGATTTGAATATGATTCAAATAAATTTAAAAATTCAGATTTGAATCTCATTCAAACAAATTTAAAAATTCAAATTTGAATCACATTCAAACAACTTCAAAAATTCATATTTGAATCACATTCAAACATTTTTTAAAAAATCAGATTTGAATCACATTCAAACATTTTTAAAAAAATCAGATCTGAATTTTATTCAATCAATTTTAAAAAATCAGATTTAAATATGATTCAAACAACTTTAAAAATTCAGATTTGAATCACATTCAAACAACTTTTAAAATTCAGATTTGAATCACATTCAAACAATTTTTAAAATTCTGATTTGAATCATAATTTAATTGTGTGATTAAAACTACTAATTAAACACTTTAATTAGTCAAAGAATAGGCCTTAGATCATACAACAATTGCAGAATTAAAAGCCAAACCTTAAACATATAGGATATGTTCTAGACTCAAATGTTCCTGGTCCCTTACCTCCAGAGGCCACACAAGAGGAACATGATACTTTGGACAAGTGGAAGGAGCATGATATGAGAGCTAAGTGTTACATGCTTGCTTCCATGAGTAATGAGTTACATAAGCAACATGAGAACATGCAGAGTGCGAGTGAGATCCTCCTTCACCTACAAGAGTTATATGGTGAGCACAACAGGAATGCTAGGTATGAGATATCTAGACAGCTATTCCGTATGAGGATGTCTGAGGGATAGAATGTTGGGGATCATGTCCACAAGATGATTCGGATGATTGAGCAGTTGGAACATCTTGACTTTAACATGGATTTCCAACTACAGACGGATTTGATCCTTCAGTCCCTTCTTGAGTCTTTTGGGAATTTTGTGATAAATTTCCATATGACTAAACAGGAATGCACCTTAGCTAGTTTACTCAACATGCTGGTTATTGCCCAAAAGAATATGCCAGGCAATAAAGGAAAAGAGGTAGCTTTGGTTGCATCTTCTTCTACTGGAAAGTCCAACAAGAAGAAGGGCAATAAGAAAAAGAAACCTCAGATTCCTGGTCCTTCTAAGAAAATAGCTAAACAGAAAAGGAAGACTAAAGCTGATGGTGGCAAAGGAAAGTGTTTCCACTGCCAAAAGGATGGGCACTGAAAAAGGAACTGCCCAGAGTATCTTGCTTCTTTGAAGGACAAGAAGGATACACCTTCGGAAGGTATGTCCATATCTTGTTATTTAGATTCGATGATACTCATAGTTCATCTACGACTTGGGTTTTAGATCTTGGTGCCGGTTCTCACATTTCTAATGATATGCGGGAACTAGCAAGCGATGGCGACTTGTGTTCTCAAGATATTAGAGTCCGGATTGGCAATGGCTCAACTGTTGAAGCTTTAGCCATAGAATCTAAATCTTTTTACATGTTTGGACATGTTTTGTGTTTGGATAATATTTTATATGTACCTGATGCTTTTAAGAACATCATTTCTATATCTAGTTTGACTAGAAATGGCTATGAATTTGATTCATCGATGATGTTTGCAATATTTATTTTGGAAATAAATATGTTGGTTCGGGTTATATGAATGATGGCCTTTATTATTTGGATAAAAATGACAAACACAAATTGAATGCAAGTGATCTAAAAGAATGCAATGCCATGGTGAAAACCAATTCAAGTTCAAAATATATTTGGCACTTAAGGTTATGTCATGTTGCAGAAGATAGGATTGCAAAATTGGAGAAAATGGGGATTCTATCCTCATTGGGCTCTGAGCCTACTCCAACTTGTGAATCTTGCCTTCAGGGTAAAATGACTAGATCATCCTTTGTTGGACAAGGGCTAAGAGCTGAAAATATTTTGGAGCTAATACATAGTGATGTATGTGGTCCATTTAAAGAAATGGCTAGAGGGGGTTTTCATTATTTTATTACCTTTACTGATGATAAATCAAGGTTTAGGTATTTGTATTTGATGAAATACAAACATGAATCTTTTGAAAAGTTCAAAGAATTTAAATCTGAAGTAGAAAATCAAACAGGAAAGAATATTAAAGCTCTTCGATCAGATCGTGGAGGTGAATATTTGAAATCTTGAATTTGATGAATACTTGAGAGAGCATGGCATTGTTTCTCGGTGACTCCTCCAGAACGCATACGGTGAATGGTGTATCTGAAAGGAGAAATTGTACCCTATTGGATATGGTACGTAGTATGATGAGCTATCTTGATATGCCAATCTCCTTTTGGGATTTGCACTAGAATCGACTTTGTATATTCGAATAGGATTCCATCAAAATCAGTTTCTTCCACACCTTATGAGATATGGCATAGAAGAAAACCAAGTCTTAAGCATGTTAAGATTTGGGGTTGTCCACTTATATCAAAAAGTTGAACAACGATAAATTGGAGACGGATCGAGAAAAGGTCGAGTTGTTGGATATCCAAAAGATAGTTTTGGATATTATTTTTATTTGCCTACTTCACAAAAGGTTGTGATAAGTAGAGATGCCACATTTCTTGAACAACAGTTTGTTCAAGAAGGAGGCAAAGGAAGGCAAATATAGTTAGAATTGGAGAATTTTGACCAACCAATAGATCAAATGGATAAAGAACCAACAAGTCAACCAATACAGTTGATGAAACATCTACACTGTTCCTCGTAGAACAACCGAGGTATCTCACCCACCAGTGAGATATGGTTTTCTTCATGAAGAAGAACAAGAGTTGTCTACACATGAAGAAGTAGATCATGGAGATGATCCACTTATCTATGAAGAAGCTATATCAGATATAGACTCTTCAAAATGGATTGAAGCTATGAAATCCGAGATTGATTCCATGTATAAGAATCAAGTTTGGGATCTTGTTGACACACCTGAAGGGATTATACCTATAGGGAACAAATGAGTTTTCAAGAAGAACATTGGTTACGATGGAAAGGTAGAGACCTATAAGGCAAGGCTAGTAGCGAAAGGGTTTCGCCAAAGGCAAGGAATCGACTATGAGGAGACTTTCTGCTTTGTTGCCATGCTTAAATCAATTAGGATTTTATTAGCAATAGCTGCGTACTATGATTATGAGATTTGGCAGATGGATGTCAAAACAGCTTTTCTCAATGGATACATTGAAGAAAACATTTTCATGGAACAACCTAAGGGATTTGAATCCCAAGATGGTTCCAAGGTATGCAAGCTAAAGCGATCCATTTATGGGTTGAAACAAGCTTCGAGGAGTTGGAACATTCGTTTTGATGAAGCCATTAAATCCTTTGGTTTTATCAAAAATGAGGATGAGCCATGTGTATATAAGAAGGTTAGTGACAGTGCTATCACTTTCCTTGTCTTATATGTGGATGACTTACTGTTGATGGGTAATGACACAGGTATGTTGACGACTATAAAGGTATGGTTGTCAAATACATTCTCCATGAAAGACTTAGGGGAGGCAACCTATATTCTTGGGATTCGCATCTATAGAGATAGAGTGAAAAGAATAATTGGTTTATCCCAAATTCTATACTTGGAAAAGGTGTTAAAGAGGTTTAACATGCTTGATTCCAAGAGAGGATTGTTACCAGTGAGACAAGGTATCCATCTTTCTAAAGAGATGTCTCCAAAGACACCTGAAGAAAGAGATAAGATGGCCAGGATTCCATATGCTTCGGCTATTGGAAGTTTAATGTATGCAATGTATCAATCCAATCCAGGTATTAATCCAATCCAGGTATTAACAGCTTCGCATATGCTGTTAGTTTGACTAGCAGGTATCAATCCAATCCAGGTTTGGAATACTGGATAGCTGTCAAGAATATTCTTAAGTACTTGAGAAGAACTAAGAATTTATTCTTGATTTATGGAGGTGGAGACTTGCGATTGGATGGTTATACTGATTCTGATTTCCAATCAGATATCGATGATAGAAAGTCTACCTCTGGATATGTGTTCATTTGTAATAGAGGTGCAATCAGTTGGAAGAGTTCCAAACAGAGCACGACTGCAGATTCCACTACGTAGGTCGAGTATATTCTTTGCATCGAGATCTTTGCAAAGGAAAGCTGTTTGGATTAAGAAGTTCGTGTTTGAACTTACAGTAGTTCCTTCCATTGAGTCAGTAGTTCCACTACACTGTGACAATAATGGAGCGATCATACTGAGCTAAGGAACCAAGGTCTCACCAGAAATCCAAACACATAGAAAGCGCTACCACATTATCGGAGAAATAGTTGGGCGAGGCGATGTAGCCATGCAGAAAATAGCATCAGCTGAAAATCTAGCTGATCCATTCACTAAGCCTATGTTACAGACTTAGTTAGACCGACATCTTGAGAAGATAGGTCTAAGATATTGTAATGAATGGCTCTAGTGCTAGTGGGAGATTGTTAGTAGTATGCCCTAGAGCATATCATTTAGTATGTATCTTGTACATATTTTTATTAATAAAAGGCATTTCCACTTTTCCGTTTACATAATATATTTATGTGTAATAGAAAAGGTCCATTGATATTTTGTTAGAAATATTATTCTTAAGTTGTTAAGAATATGAGTGACAATATTTCTAGCACAAAGTATCATAAATAGGTTCACAATCGAGGATACTTCATAATAAGGACATGACTTATCCAGAAAGATTGTATTCATGTTTGTTCCCAAGTTATTTATATGAGATATAAATAAGATGGAATGGTGAGTCTCATGCCATATAACAAACATGATAGGCACTTATAAATGATAAGTAGGCCGAACCAGTGACGGTTATAACAAGCACATGGAGTTTACTCTTGTCAATGTTTTGTCATAAATCATATCAGTTCATATAATCTTTAGACCTGAGATAGCACAGTTATCTTGTATATAGGTAGTTTGAGTTTGATACTGCTTTCATACTTGTATTGTGTATAAGTATATGGGCATGTGTTGGCTCCTACTAGTTATATATGGAGGTAGGTGTTGATCAAGATGGAATATGTTCCTCTAAGTAAATAGAGATAAAATCCTATGTTCATTTAATTGTTCTTGATATTTCAAGTTCTGGCAGACAGATAGATTTATTGTAAAAGAGTTTACGATGAGAAAATCTTTTAATCAAGAACTGGAATTAAAAGAGAACATAATATTCATAGCAAATGGAGTTTGACATAAACCATGACTCCAGCTTGAGTTGGGATTTTGTAACAGAGAGATTCTAGTGCATGGTAACATATGATTATAGGTTCATTTAAGGTAAACCTTATGACTAATTGGGCATGCTATGCTAGGTGTTAACCATGGTCTATGAGGTTCATAAAATGATTTAGAGAAATCATTTATGGTAAGAAAGAGTTTTGATGATATTAAGAGTTGATATCATGTCTCATTGCCAATTAGTGATGAGCCTAGTAAGTCACACACATACACAAGTTATCACCTAATTAAATATGATTTAATTAATTAATTAAAGAGTTTAAATTGATTAATTAAATAGGTTTGGTTTGCAATTAGATTGCAAAGTCCCTAGCATGACTTGAAACTAAATCTAGATTATTGGATGTATAATATAAGTTAAATTTATATTTAAAGTGTTTAAATATGAATTTAATTAATGAGAAATTAATTAATAGAGATTAATTAATTAATTTATACTTGATATAAATTAATTAGAAGAAGAAAATAATTATTTTGGGTTAAGAACTCAAAATTAAGACACAGGGGCATTTTGGTCATTTTGCAGTGTGACACGTGGCACCATGAGATGGTGACACATGGCATAACACATAAGCTTGCCAAATGTTTTTTAATCATGTAAGATGATTAAAATCAAGATTAAATATAGGTTTGACACTTGGCACAATGTGATTGGGTCACTTAAACCTAGAGCTAATCAAAGGGTGACATGTGGCAAGGGTTTAATGTGTTAACCTAGCTATTTAAGTGTTGTTATGAGAAAATAAAATACAACCAGCAGCCACACTCCTTTGTCACGCCATTTTGCAGCCCTCCCTCTATTCTTCTTCATCTCTCATCAATTCAAAGAGATTAGCCATCAATCTCTTGAATTAAGAATGCTAGAAATTGTTTCTAGTATCCTGTTTACATCTCTAATCTCTTAAAAGGCAGAACTTGATTTTCTAATTAATAGAAAAAGCTTTAGAAGCTCTTCAAGGGCTGCCATAGGTGTTCTTGGTATGGACAAGCTAGAGGGACAACATCTGGTGTCCTGAAGACGAATCTCAAAGGCGCAGACACGCTGCAGTGCATCAAGAGGTTAGTGTAATCGTTCTTGATTTAATCTAGGGTTCTAAAATTAATCTGATTAATTTTAAAATCTTAAATGGCAAATACAGATCCAAAAACATATTAAAAGAGTTTTAATATGTTGTTTATCATTGAAATCAAATAGATAAAAAATAAATCTTGCATGATGCATGTGACCCTAGGTGAAAATTTTTGAATTCAATGGTATAAACTTGTGTTTTTCATGCTTCCGTTCCTTCACTGTTTGCATTAGGTAAATTTTAAGGACGAAACTTAAATTAGAGGGGAAGAGTTTTAACACCCTCCCGGTAGCAACTCCGTACATTCTACTGTTCCGGTGACCAGTGTCGGTTCGGATAGCTAGAACATTCGAAAAAATATTTAAACTAAAGTGAGGAACCATAATTAACTCAAATATTAATAAGAAAAATTTAGTAAAAATTTTAGAAATAAAATACAACCAAGTTAAATGAGCCAGTGCCCTAGCAATAGGTAACCTAGTGAGAAATTGCGGTTCTCGCAACTAGAAGCCCTAGACCAGGGGGAAAAATTATAAAATAATTTCTGGGACTCCAGAGAAGGGTTATAGAGGTTCTTATGGCATTAGAATGCCAAGAAAATACTTAGAAAAAAATTTCAATCGGTACAGACAATTTTGGCCCGTTAAGCCAAACGGAGGGCAGTTTGGTCATTTTGTATTCAGAGATGATTTTTGGCCGACTTGTCCAGTTAAGTAAATAATTATTATGACATAAAATGTGAATAAATATTACTAAAAATTGAATTGAAAATGAGTAGAAAAGAAAAGAAAAAAAAATAAATTAAATGGGAATTTATGACATCACATGATGTCATTAGTGTGCCTTCACCCAATTACATGGTGACACATGGCATAAACTAACTTAAAAGAGGTCAAATGGGCTGGAAAATGAAGAAAATCAGACTTTTCTTTATTTCTTCTTCCTCTTGCCATGAACCATTCCACCATAACCACCATTAACAAATTTCTAAACCTCCATTTCCCTAGCTTTCTTCCACTAAAAGCCCTAGTTGTCTTCACAAAAAATTCACCCCACACCTTGAGGAAGCTTTGGGCAGCAAAATTTTGAAGAAAAATTAAAGTTTTGGTTGGCTTGGATTTGAGCTAAAAGAGGTTAGTGACCTAAACCTTGAATTTCACTTAAATTTCATGTTAAGAACTATAAAATGTGTGTAAATGACAAAGAAATTTGATGAAACACCATTGGTATGCTAACCCTAGATTTTGGCAGCGCTAGTTAGGGTAATATGATGATGATTTTTGGAGAGCTAACATGCTAGTATGGCTGCCCTTAATGTGTATCTTATAAGTGAATTGATAAATACAATGATAATGCATGGTTTGGAGATGTTGAGTTAGGGTTTGGGTTGAAGAATGAGACTTTGATCTTGTGATGATGGGAGTAGGTTTTAATGGTCAATTAGTGACCATTTGGTTTGGTTTGAATAAAAAATGAAGTGATTTGGGTTGTGGGATTTGAGGTTGGAGTGGCTGCCTTATGTGACCTGCAGGTTTAGATGTGAGCCCAGCCTGTTTGGACAGCCATAACTTAAATTGTAGAGGTTCAATTGGTGTTTGGCCAAATATACATGAAACTAGACACAAAATGGCACAACTTTGGTGAAGAAACCATGCCCATAAGACCAAACTAAGTGGACCAAAACCTTGCTCCATTCCGGGTGACCTGCAATCTGCCTGGGCAAAATGACCAAATGAATAATATTTGGTCATTTGGCCATAACTCAATGTATCAAGGTCCAATTGACCTGAAATTTTACCACCAACAAGTTGAGATATAGACCAAAAACTTTCATGAAGAAACCTGACCCAAATTATGATCATAACCTAGTCAAATTGCCAACCAAACTTGGGTTACCAAATCTGGAAGAAACAATTTTACCCAGAATTTTGGAATCTGTCCAATCCGGCCAGTTATGGTTTTTAGGCCATAACTTGAGATACAAAACTCCAAATGGAGTGATTCAAAAAAAGAAATTCAACTAGACAAAATAAGAAACAACTTTCATGTTTATCATTTTTCCAAATTCCCACTGCAACAGTAACTAATAGAATAGTAAATCCAAAGCTTGAAAACTGAAAATTTTGTCCAATTCACATTAAGCTTAGAGATGGTATTGGCAACCAATACCAACAAGTTTAAAATACAAAATGTGGTATGTTGATGATATTTAAACTAATTTACCTATAGCCAATGCAAAAGTCAACATTTTGGTTGACCAATGAAATGAATAGTAATAATAAAAATTTAATTTCAAAGAATTACATAAATAAAAAGTGTTAAATGCCCTAGTAGGCCTAATGTGATTGGTTTGGATAGGTTGGCATGCCAATAGGGTTTTGTTAGCAGTACTGCATATGGCTTCATGCCATTCTGTATTTCATGGCTTCCCATGCCATTCTGTGACATAATAGCCTTTGGCTATGATATTGAGTTGTTATACTCGGGTTTAATCCCCGATAATTATCACAGCTTATTAGCGCTACATTGCTGCCGGAGACACAATGTGACCGATGGTGTGATGGTGCGAGGTACTTAGTACCCGATGCGGTTACCCATTTATCCATCCGATCCAACTAGTATAGGTTACTCAGGCAGTATTAATAAATCTTACCAAACTTCAATTGAATAATATTGCAATAAACATTTGAGACTTAGTTCACCCAAAAATGTAAATATACATTATGTACACATGTTTTATTTTATTTTATTTTATTTTATATTGTCACCACTAAGCAGAATTGCTTAGCGCGTCGCTTTTGCCACGCACAGGTACTGGAGACATAGCTGGGGAGTCTAGCAGGCCTCATACAGGGTGAGCCTTCATATCTGCACTCAGAGTTCATAGTCACCTCACATTGCAGTGCATTTGGTAGGACATTAGGCCACTCTTGATATTTTGATATTTTGTATTTTGTAACTTTCTGTAATGTATATTATAAATTCATGTAATCAAGCTTTTGATGTAAGTATCTATGAAATATGTTCAGTAATAAATTGAGCATTTTTCATTGAGTTGACCCTGTTTTGAATTGAATTGAATTTTGAGATATTGAAGTGAATTAAGAAATTGTTGAGTATATATTGGAGGTTGATTGAGAATAATGTGATGATATTATTGGGAGTGTTTTTAACAGGTTCAGAAGAACTGTTTTTCCAATTTATAGCCGGCACTCTGCCGAATTTTCTATAAAATTTGCGAAAAAATTTAGTTTTATCAGAAATTATAAATAAATGAATTAAAAGTGATTAATTGAAATTGAAACATGAATTGGTGTTCCGACACACTGAGTGGCATAACTTGCTCGGCTACACTATAGACGGGTAAGGGGTGTCACAGTCGAGGTATGGGATGCCTATATTTTACAGTGATTTTGTTGATGGCTTTGCAATCCACGCACATGCGATAGCTCCCATCCTTCTTTGGTATAAGAATCACTGGAACAACGCAAGGACTCATGCTCTCACGCACATATCCCTTTGCTAAGAGTTCTTCCACTTGCCTTTGGAGCTCCTTTGTTTCTTCTGGGTTACTTCTATAAGCGGGTCTATTTGGTATGGGTGCCCTAGAAATAAGATCAATCTGGTGCTCAATCCATCGAATGGATGGTAATCTAGGTGGCAACTCCTCCAGAAAGACATCATTATACTCATACAACAAAGAAATAGCACCACTAGGCAAATTGGCGTGAAGGTCAGAAATACATAAATGTGCCTCTTCGTACAAAGGTACACAAAGAGGTCTCTCATAATGTAAAGCCTCCCTCACATCCATTCCTTTCACATACAAGCTCATGCTCTTCTCTCGGCTCTCCTTTTACCCCGAGCCCTCACTCTTTTTCTTTTCTATTACTTCTTTTGATCTCACACTCCTCTCATTTTTCCCTTTATCAAGCTCGGCCTCTCTTGATTTTTCTCTCAGATTCTCTTTCCTTTCTCCCATGGATTTCATGATCCTCATTTGGTCTTCATGAATTTGAGAAGGTACCAATGGTGTCAAGTGATATCAGCACCATCCTTCACCAAGGTGTATTTGTTCTTTCTCCCATCATGCAAAACACTCCTGTTATACTGCCAAGGTCTTCCAAGTAAAAGATGCGTAGCAACCATTGGCACCATATCACAAACAACTTCATCATAATACTTCCCAATGCTAAATGGAACAACCACTTGCTTCACCACATTCACCTTGTTGCAATCATTTAGCCATTGCAAGCTGTATGGTTTGGGATGTTTGGTAGTGCACAATCCCAACTTTTTAACCATAAGAGAACTAGCAACATTACAGCAGCTCCCTCCATCAATAATCACACTACACACTTTGTTATTCACCAAACACCTTGTATGAAAGATTGTCTCCCTTTGTATAGCATCATTATCCTCCAATTCAGCTTGTTCACTATGTGTGCGCATGGAGACAAGGGCGTGACACTTCATGGGCGCCTGGTCTCCCTTATCCACAAACACAACATCACTATCATCATGCTCATTTTCTATAGCACGTTCTTCACCACTTTCCCATTCTCCATCATCTCTCATAAACATCACTCTTTTGTTAGGACACTCATTTGCATAATGTCACACCTCACCCCTCTGTAAGGCATAACATGATCCCGTAGTATACCTAATGAATTACCGACTCCATCTACCGATAACCCATTAAATATACTACAAGAGATTTTAAAACAATTTTCTTACTTTTTGAAAGTGGTGAGCTTTTCTAACAGGTATTAAAAACATTTAATTGAAGTTTAAAAATCAGTTAAAATTTTTATCCAGTTTTATTTTTCCACAAATTTTGAAAAAATTTCGGCAGAGTGCAGGCAGTATTTAAGAAAAAACAAAAATTTTTACCTATAGAAAAACACTTCCAATAGTAGCACTTCAACCAAATTCAACTCAACACAATTTCTCCCAACTCCATAATTCAAATCAATATTTCACAACTCAAAATGTCAATTCAATTATTTCCAAAATTAGTAATAATTAATTTCATACACATTGCATTAAAGAAAAAAAAATTAATTTTCATTCATCAGTCCAAAATTACATCGGAAAATCCAAAATAATATTATTACAAAATCTGTACAACTGCTCATGACCAATTTACAAATGTACATACAGTTAATTACATCAAAATAAACATGTACAATCAGGGTATAAGATTATACCGGATAAAAGGTCCAGAAGTAGCTCTGAAATCCTTAGCAGCTCACTCCGCTGCTCTACTAGTCTCTCTATCTGTGACAGCAATGAAAAGCTATTGCTGAGTACAATGACTCAGTGGTGCACAACATAACAAAAATTCAATTTTATATATAAATAAAATCACATTTATTCAATTATGGTTCTGAAAAGGAAAAGCATATACAAAACACAATTTATAATTTTAGTCAAACATTCTCATTTCAGAAGTCACAAAATAATTTCATAAAAACACACAGTTATATCATGCCATCAGAACAATGTTCATCTCAATAGCCGGAGGCTTATAAGGAATCTCAAGACTAGCTAGCTCAAACTATGGGTACCCATTCAATTTCTTCCTCTACTGGCACACACCTCAACACTTCAGCCAGAGAGGAAATCAAAATTCAAAACTAATTCCTCCCACTAGGCATGTTAGTGAGACATTCAGATATATGGTAATGACACTATAGTTTCAAAACTATCTTAACATTTTATTAAACATTTATTAACAATTCAAACACATACAATTACATTTCTAACAATTTAGGTAAAAAGCATAATATTCATTTCAGTTACAAATTTGCCATAAAGATTAATCATAATTTATTCATCAAAACAAATTGTCAAAGAGAATTTACAGAAAAATTTTATGTTGTGCACAAACCTTGTGCGAGTCGCCTCTAGGCTTTGACTCGATGTCTAGGGTTCTTTCCCGGTATTCTTTTCAACTGAAACACACAATTTTACAGTGTTTCAGCATCATAACGTATAATAAATTCAATAATAAGTTCATAATTATGTATGTCTAGCCCTAATATGCTTAATTTAACATTATTTAAATTTTGCACTTCGAGGTTACTATTCATGACACTATTCAAGTCAAAGTTTTGACTTTCTTATGCTTAATAGGTATGGGAATTTCAATTACACTCACATACCACATTTTGGTTACCAAATTTATTGGTTTTACCTTTCAATTTTTAGGTCTCCTAATTGCAATTTCAAATTTTTAGATTTGGTGTCCTGTTTTGCACTGTTCCATTGATCAAGTTGCTGTGGAAATTTGACAAAGTGTTCTTCATAAAAGTTGTTCCTTATTGTCTTATATTTAATTCACTTTTTGAATCACTCCATTTGGGGTTTTGTAGCCTAAGATATGGCTATTTGAACATGGCTGGCCGGATTGGTTTAACCCAGATTTTCTGGGCACCTACTTTGGTTCTGGCAGTTTTGGACCATTAACTTTAGGTGGCAAAATGACAGGGTTATGGGTAGAATTTGAGTTGGTGTTCTTCATGAAAGTTGTAGTGCTATGTCATACCTTTCCAATTCCATAAAAATCAGGTCATTTGGACCTATATAGCCCAAGTTATGGTCAAATGAACAAATATTATTTATTTGGTCATTTTGGTACAGTGGCAATGCACTACACCCGAGTTTGACCTAATTGTCCACTATGTTATGGTCATTTTCTGGGTATGATTCCTAAATAAAAAATGTGCTATTATGTGTTTGTTTTCATGCCCAATTGGCCTCACACAAATTGGGTTGGTAAATTTTAAGTTTTGGTCCCTGAAAGGGACCTAGGTCAAGCTGCCAGAATATGCACACTAACCAATCCGAATTACAATTTGGTTCTATCAATTCACACACACCACAAATGGTCCCAATTGACCATTTCTCAACTCAATTTAGGTCAATTGCATCAATTGACCAATTTTGTCAATTTTTCCCCAAATTGTAAAAATGCTCAAGAACCCTAATTACATAAAGTTAAAATCTAATGCATTCAAAGTATATATCCATACTCTATGTACATAATTCAACTTAAACAACCCTTCCATTACACCAATTTCAATCAATTCAAACCCTCACATAAGCTGGCCAAATTCCATCTTACTCCCCTATAGTTATTTTCTTTTGATTTCTACGTTGAATTCTAGATTAATTGAGCTAAACGCACACATAATAAACTAAAATTTTCAATTTAAATTGCTTACCTCCACTTGACTTCCGATTCTTCACTTTCTTCCTTTTCTTCCTTTCTTTCCTTCTTCTAATGCCTCCTCAAGTGAAAATAACAAGCTTTTGTGGGTTAATTTTGGGGGAAGTTAGGGTTTAGTAAAGAAATCCAAGCTTGAAACAAGCTCTCATGGTGGTTTAACAATTGAGATGGCTAAGGGAAGATGGGTGACCAAACTTAGGAAGGAGAAGAAGAGTGATTGGTTTGTTTAATTTTTAGGTATTTTATGTTAATTTATGTATTTGACTTGGTCAATTATTGGGGGCAAATAAATTTTAATTTTGACATCACCAATGATGTCATCCACATGATGCAATAAAGCTTTTTCAATTTCTTTTTCTTTTTCCTTTATTTTTCAATAGTTTCTTTAATTTAATTCTCAATCTCGAAATTTTTTTTTCTTTGATTTTGTTGGACAGTTAGGTCAAGAGTCAGGTCTAGGGGTGAATTGACAAAATTACCCCTCGCTGATTCAATTCGGTTTGCAAGTTATTCAATATTTCTTCCGGATCTCTAATCTAATTATTTGACCTACTTAACAATTCTTTTTCGTTATTTTCTCTTTTCCACTGTGTTCACAGTAGTCATAAAGACCGCGGCGTTGCATTTTTCGATTCAAAATTCGGGTTAAGACTGACCTCGTAGTCACTTCCCGGGAAGGTCACCTATCACTGTAACTCCCGGCTCATTTAACTTTTTATGTTCTGTTTTTCTTATTTATGCTTAACTATCTAACAATCACTACTTATTTGCATTTAGGGCTTATTTAGGTGTCTTAGATGTAGTTCTAATTCCCTTAATTTTTCGGACCGACATCGGTCACCAGAATAGTAAAATGTACCAAGCTATGCAAATAGGGATGTTACAATTCTCCCCCCCCTTAAAATAAATTTTATCTCGAAATTTTACCTGGCATTAGTCTCCGAATAGCTGTGGGTGCTGTCTCCTCATGTCCTCTTCACGTTCCCAAGTAGCTTCTTGGCTTGAATGATGGTTCCACAACACTTTTACCAATGGTATCTGCTTGTTCCGTAGCTGCTTCACCTCATAAGCCAGAATCTCTATGGGTTCTTCCTCATATGTGAGGTTTGGATTTACATCAATTTCTTCCACTAGTAACACATGAGATGGGTCAGATTTGTACCTCCTCAACATAGACACATGAAAGACATAATGTATCTTCCCCAACTCTGGAGGTAGTGCCAAACGGTATGCCAAAGGACCACCTCTCTCCAGAACCTCATATGGCCCGATGAAACGAGGACTTCGTTTCCCCTTTCTGCCAAATCTCATAATTTTCTTTCAAAGGGAAACCTTGAAGAATACTTTCTCACCCACTGTATACTCAATATCCCTTCTCTTCAGATCAATATAGGACTTCTGACTGTCTGATGCAGCTTTGAGGCGATCTTTGATCAATCGAATTTTCTCCTCAGTCTGCTGAATAATTTCTGGCCCAATCATCTTTCTTTCACCTACCTCATCCCACTACAGGGGAGTTCTGTACTTTCTGCCATATAGAGCTTCATATGAAGGCATCTCAATGCTTGATTGGTAGCTGTTGTTATAAGCAAACTTAATCAGAGGCAAGCGTGTGTACCAACTGCCCTCAAACTCAATCACACAAGCCCGTAGCATGTCCTCTAAGATCTGAATTACCCTCTTAGGCTAGCCATCTGCTTGTGCGTGGAATGCCATGCTGAAGTTCAATCTAGTTCCTAGGGCTCTCTGAAGACTACCCCAGAATCTAAAAGTGAACCTAGGATCTCTGTCAGATACAATGGATATTGGCACTCCATGTAGTTTTACTATCTCATCAATGTACAACTTGGCCAATCTTTCTAAACTGTTGTCCATCCAAACTGGCAGAAAATGAGCAGACTTGGTCAGTCTGTCAACTATAACCCATACTGCATCATGACTCTTCTGTGTCCTCGGAAGTCCCATAATAAAATCCATAGTTATTCTCTCCCATTTCCATTCTGGTACTGGTAGTGGATGTAACAAACCAGCTGGCACTTGATGTTCTGCCTTAACTTGCTGATAAGTTAGGCATTTAGAGACAAAATGAGCTACATTTCTTTTCATACCCATCCACCAGTAATGTTCTTTCAGTCCTCTATATATTTTAGTACTACCAGGGTACATAGAAAAAGGTGATTCATGTGCTTCCTTCATAATGATCTGTCTCATGTCAACGTTATTAGGAACGCACATTCTACCCTGGTGTAGCAGTAGACCGTCATCTATTATTGAGAATTATGGTTTCTTACCCTGCTAAACTTCTTCTAATAGCTTCTGATATTTCTCATCATTCTGTGCAGCCATTTTGATTTGATCGATTAACACTGGCTGTACAGGCCATGCAACTACTGTCTGCCCCTTATCATTAATTTCTAATTTAGCATGTAATGCTCTCAACTCATGTACCACGGACAAAGGAGAAACTTATAGACTTGCCATAGTCTTGCGACTTAAGGCATCAGCCACCACATTAGCTTTCCTTGGCTGATAGTCTATCAGACAATCATAATCTTTAATCAGTTCTAACCATCTCCTCTGTCTCAAATTTAACTCTTTTTGAGTGCCCAGATACTTTAAACTCTTATGATTTGTGTAGATGTAACACTTCTCTCCATATAAGTAGTGTCCCCAGATCTTAAGAGCAAATACAATAGTTGCAAGCTCTAAGTCATGTGTTGGATAATTCCTCTCATGCGGTTTTAGCTGGCGTGATGCATATGCAATAACATTCCGATCTTGCATCAATACACAACCTAACCCATTATGAGAAGCATCACTGTAAACTGTGTATTCTTTACCCGGTGTAGGTAAAGTAAGGACTGGAGCTTCAATCAAATATCTCTTCAATTCATCAAAACTCTGCTAGCATTTGTCAGTCCACTGAAATGTCACATCTTTTCGAAGTAGCTTGGTCAATGGAGATGCCAATATGGAGAACCCTTTTACAAAACGACAGTAGTATTCAGCGAAACCCAAAAAACTGTGAATTTCTGTGACATTCCTGGGTGGTTTCCAATAAAGGATAGCTTCTATCTTGCTGGGATCTACCTTAATGCCCTCAGTTGATACTATGTGCCCCAAGAAAGCAATCTCTTTCAGCCAAAATTCACATTTCGATAATTTTGCATATAGCTGTTTCTCCCTCAAAGTCTGCAGTATAATCCGCAGATGTCGATCATGCTCCTCTGCACTCCTCGAATAAACCAATATGTCATCGATGAATACCACCATAAACTGATCCAGGTGTGGTCTGAAAATAGTGTTCATCAGATCCATAAAAGCAGCCAGAGCATTGGTTAACCTGAATGGCATGACCAGGAACTCATAATGGCCATATCGAGTTCTAAGGGCAGTTTTAGGGATACTCTACTTTTGCACCTTCAGCTGATAATAACCCAATCTCAGGTCAATTTTAGAGAATACAACTGCACCCCTCAACTGATTATACAAGTCATCAATGTGGGATAATGGATATCTGTTCTTTATTGTCACCTTATTCAACTGCCGGTAGTCAATACATAAGCGGAGAGTGCTATCTTTCTTCTTAACAAACAACATTGGCGCTCCCCAAGGTGACACACTAAAGCAAATAAAGCCCTTGTCAAGCAGCTCTTGTAACTGCACTTTCAATTCTTTCAGTTTTGCTGGTGCCATTCTGTATGGTGTTATGGAGATTGGGTCCACACCAGGCATGACATCAATCTCAAACTGCACCTTTCTTTCTAGAGGTAATCCTGGCAACTCATCAGGGAACACATTCGGAAAGTCACATACTGTAGGGATGTCCCTCAATACTGGACTCCCCACTTGGGTGTCTATCACATGTGCCAAGTATGCTTCACACCCTTTTCTGATCATCTTTCTGGCTAGTGCAACCGAAATTATATTTGATAGCAGTAACTGCCTCTCCCTGTGTATTACCACATCACCATATTGAGGGAGACCAAAAGTGACTGTCTTCAGTCTACAGTCAATCATTGCATGATGCCTGGCTAACCAATCTTTGCCCAAGATGATATCATAATCTCTGAAGGGCATTTTGATCAAATCTGACAGAAAAACATGTCCTTGGATCACCAAAGGACAATCTCTATAGATTCTATTGACCCAGACCTCTTGTCCTAACGGATTAGTTACTAGCACTTCAAACCCCATTTTAACACACGGAACAGCAAGGGAACTGACTATGCTAGCACTAACATATGAGTGGGTAGAACTCGGATCAAACAAGACAAAGACATCCTGATCAGAGATAAAAAAAGTACCGGCTACAATATCGGAAGTCTCAGCCTCTTCCCGCTGTCTCATCGTGTAAACTTTGGTCGGAGCACTCCCTTGTTCTGATTGATTAATGGTACCCTGATTTCCATAAGTATTGCCTCTACCTCTGCCTCTTTCTCTGCTAACCGATTGTGAACCTTTGGTAGTAGAACTCTGGATGGATCTTTTTGCAGTAGTAGGAGTTGGCCCAAATCTACGGGCACTGGTACAGTCCTTGGCCAGATTACCTGTGCCTTCATAGTTAAAGCAAGCTTTTGTAGCCCAATAACAAACACCACTGTGGGTCTTACCACATGTCTCACAGGGGTGGGGAGGATAAGAACCCCTGGTCGACTGCTGATCAGACTGAGGAGGTCTCTGCCCAAAAGATCTGCCCCTTCCAAACCTTCTACCTCTGCTTGGTCCCCCAAAGTACCACTAGGACTTTGCTCTACTGATTTTTCACCTTTATCTTTCTCTAATTTTCAGTCTTCTCTATTTTCTCTTTCACTGGTGTCGCTTCTGACTCAATTCTTTCTACCTCAAGTGCTTGAGACATGAGTTCAGAGAAGTTACTGTATTTAAAGCCGACCACTTGTACTCTTAAACTAGGCTTCAGGCCGGTTTCAAACCTCTTGCACCTTTCTCTACTGGTAGATAGGAGACTCCCAGCATAGTGGATTAAGCAGGAGAACTCCCTCTCATACTCTACCACTGATCTGTTGCCTTGTTTCAGACTTAAAAATTCTTGTATCTTCTGATCCACATATGCATCTGGGACATATTTCTATCTGAATTCTCTGATGAAGTCATCCCAGGTCAATACTGGTGGTTCTGCCAAGCTATGGGTGATGGTCTTCCACCAATCGTAAGCATCACCTTGAAGTAATGACACGAAATATTCAAATTTTAGTTCATCTGGGCAGTGCAGTTTCTTGAACACTCAGTCCATTCTCTCTAGCCACTGCTCTACCTCTAAAGGGTCTATTGTACCCTTGAATTCTGTAGCCTCATATTTTAATAATTTATCATACTGTCTGACTGGAGCCTAAGGTTGCACCACAGGAGTCTGAAGTGGAGCTTGAACAGGCATACCCCCAGCCATCTGTTAAAACATTACAGCCATTTGTTGGGCAAACTGTGTAGAAAACTGTGGCATTTGTGGAGCCGGTGCCGTTGAACCACTAAAATTTTGGAGGGCTGGGGCTTCCTCTTGGGCCTCAGCCTCTACCGACTGCTCAACAAAGTGATCCCCTTCTTCCATTTCAAATTGGGGTGAGGATATCTCCTGAACAAATAACACAAGGAGATTTCCCTATGTTAGTTCATAATTATAATGTAATGCACTGTATGTAACAAATAAGGACATTGAGCAGTTGTACTTATCAAAGAAAATATACAAATTCACAAGTCAAAACATACTTTAAAAATTTGCTCTAATACCACTAAAACACATCACACCTTACCCCTCTGTAATGCATAACATGATCCTGTAGTATACCTAATGAATTACCGACTCCGTCTACTGATAACCCATTAAATACACTACAAGGGATTTTAAAATAATTTTCTTACTTTTTGAAAGTGGTGAGCTTTTCTAGCAGGTATTAAAAACATTTAATTGAATTTTAAAAACTAGTTAAAATTTTTGTCCATTTTTATTTTTCCGTAAATTTTGGAACAATTTCAGCAGAGTGCCGGCAGTATTTGAGAAAAACAAAAAATTTTTACCTGTAGAAAAACACTTCTAATAGTAGCACTTCAACCAAATTCAACCACCAAATTCAACTCAACACAATTTCTCCCAACTCCATAATTCAAATCAATATGTCACGACTCAAAATGTCAATTCAATTATTTCTAAAATTAGTAATAATTAATTTCATACACATTGCATTAAAGAAAAAAAAAATTAATTTCCATTCATCAGTCCAAAATTACATCGAAAAATCTAAAATAATATTATTACAAAATCTGTACAACTGCTCATAACCAATTTGCAAATGTACATACAGTTAATTACATCAAAATAAACATGTACAATCAAGGTATAAGATTATACCCGACAAAAGGTCTAGAAGTAGCTTTGAAATCCTTAGAAGCTCACTTCGCTGTTCTAATAGTCTCTCTATTTACGACAGCAATGAAAAGCTATCGCTGAGTATAATGACTCAGTGGTGCACAACATAACAAAAATGCAATTTTATATGTAAATCAAATCACATTTATTCAATTATGGTACCGAAAAGGAAAAGCAGAAAAAAAAAACACAATTTATACTTTTAGTCAAACATTCTCATTTCGGAAGTCACAAAACAATTTCATAAAAACACACAGTTATATCATGCCATCAGAACAATATTCATCTCAATAGCCGGAGGCTTATGAGGAATCTCAAGGCTAGCTAGCTCAAACTATGGGTACCCATTCAATTTATTCCTCTATTAGCACACACCTCAACACTTCAGCCAGAGAGGAAATCAAAATTCAAAACTAATTCCTTCCACTAGGCATGCTAGTGAGGCATTTAGATATATGGTCATGACACTGTGGTTTCAAAACAATCTTAACATTTTACTAAACATTTATTAACAATTTAAACACATACAATTGCATTTCTAACAATTTAGGTCAAAAGCATAATATTCATTTCAGTCACAAATTTGCAATAAAGATAAATTATAATTTATTCATCAAAACAAATTGTCAAAGAGAATTTACAGAAAAATTTTATGTTGTGCACAAACCTTGTGCGAGTCGCCTCTAGGCCTTGACTCGATGTCTCGGGTTCTTTCCCAGTATTCTTTTCAATTGAAACACACAATTTTATAGTATTTCAGTATTATAACGTATAATAAATTCAATAATAAGTTCACAATTATGTATGTCTAGCCCTAATATGCTTAATTTAATATTTTTTAAATTTTACATTTTGGGGTTACTATTCATGATACTATTCAAGTCAAACTTTTGACTTTCTTATGCTTAATAGGTATGGGAATTTCAATTACACCCACATACCACATTTTGGTTACTAAATTTGTTGGTTTTAGTTACCCTTTCAATTTTTAGGTCTCCTAATTGCATTTTCAAAATTTTAGATTTGGTGTTCTGTTTTGCACTGTTCCATTGATTAAGTTGATGTGGAAATTTGATAAAGTGTTCTTCATAAAAGTTGTTCCTTATTATCTTATATTTAATTTCCTTTTTGAATCACTCTATTTGAAGTTTTATAGCCCAAGATATGGCTATTTGAACATGACTGGCCGGATTGGTTTAACCCAGATTTTCTGGGCACCTACTTTGGTTCTAGCAGTTTTGGACCATTAACTTTAGGTGGCAGAATGACAGGGTTATGGGCAGAATTTGGGTTGGTGTTCTTCATGAAAGTTGTAGTGCTATGTCATAGCTTTCCAATTCCACAAAAATCAGGTCATTTGGACCTGTATAACCCAAGTTATGGCTAAATGAACAGAGATACTGTTCATTTGGTCATTTTGGTACAGTGGCAGTGCACTACACCCAAGTTTGACCTAATTGTCCACTATGTTATGGTCATTTTCTGGGCATGATTCCTAAATGAAAAATGTACCATTATGTGTCTGTTTTCATCCCCAATTGGCCTCACACCAATTGGGTTAGTAAATTTTTAGTTTTGATCCCTGAAATGGACCTAGGTCAAGCTGCCAGAATATGCACACTGACCAATCTGAATTACAATTTGGTTCTATCAATTCACACGCATCACAAATGGTCCTAATTGACCATTTCTCAACTCAATTTAGGTCAATTGCATCAATTGACCAATTTCATCAATTTTTCCCCAAATTGTAAAAATGCTCAAGAACCCTAATTACATAAAGTTAAAATCTAATGCATTCGAAGTATATATCCATAGTCTACATACATAATTCAACTTAAACAATCCTTCCATTGCACCAATTTCAATCAATTCAAACCCTCACATAAGCTGGCCGAATTCCATCTTACTCCCCTATAGTTGTTTTCTTTTGATTTTTAAGTTGAATTCTAGGTTAATTGAGCTAAACACACATATAATAAACTAAAATTTTCAATTTAAATTGCTTACCTCCACTTGACTTCCAATTCTTCACTTTCTTCCTTTTCTTCTTTTCTTTCCTTCTTCTAATGCCTCCTCAAGTGAAGATAACAAGCTTTTGTGGGTTAATTTTGGGGGAAGTTAGGGTTTAGTAAAGAAATCCAAGCTTGAAACAAGCTCTCATGGTGGTTTAACAATGGAGATGGCTAAGGGATGATGGGCTGCCAAACTTAGGAAGGAGAAGAAGAGTGATTGGTTTGTTTAATTTTTAGGTATTTTATGTTAATTTATGTATTTGACTTGTTCAATTGTTGGGGGCAAACAAATTTTAATTTTGACATCACCAATGATGTCATCCACATGATGCAATAAAGCTTTTTCAATTTCTTTTTCTTTTTCCTTTATTTTTCAATAGTTTCTTTAATTTAATTCTCGATCCCAAAATTTACTTTTCTCCGATTTTATTGGATAGTTAGGTCAGGAGTCAGCTCTAAGGGTGAATTGATCAAATTGCCCCTTGCTGATTCAATCCGGTTTGCAAGTTATTTGATATTTCTTCTGGATCCCTAACCTAATTATTTGACCTACTTAATAATTCTTTTTCGTGATTTTCTCTTTTCCACTGTGTTCGCAGTAGTCCTAAGGACCGTGTCGTCACATTTTCTAGTTCAAAATTTGGGTTAAGACTGACCTCGCAGTCACTTCCCGGGAAGGTCACCTATCGCTGTGACTCCCGGCTCATTTAACTTTTTATGTTATGTTTTTCTTATTTATACTTAACTATCTAACAGTTAGTACTTATTTGCATTCAGGGCTTATCTAGGTGTCTTAGAAGTGGTTCTAATTTCCTTAATTGTTCGGATCGACATCGGTCACCAAAAAAGTATAATGTACCAGGCCATGCAAATGGGGGTGTTACACATAATGTCCTCTCCCCAAGCACTTAAAGCACTTCACATCTCTAGCTCGAGTCTCCCCCTCCTTATTCTTTTCTTCTAATTTCCCTTCTAGCTTTCCTTTGCCCTTCCATTATTCCTTTTTGAATTTAGGCTCCACTTTCTCTATTTTGGAAGTTCCACTCCAATTTGGTTTCCATGGTGGCTTGGAGGGTGAATTGTATGTAGGTTGAGTGTTCTTGGCAGCCCACTTCCTTTTTATCTCCTTTTCGATCTTAATGGCAACCTGCATCATGTGCTTTACTGTTCTACAATTTTGTAAATCCACCATAAACCTGATGTCTAGATTTAAGCCATCTAAAAACCTAACCATGGTAGACTCCTCATCCTCCTCCACTTCAGCCCTAATCATGGCAATTTGGATGGCTTTGTAATACTCCTCCACACTCTTGGCTCCTTGTGTAAGTTGCTGTAATATCAACATCACCTCTCTACCATAGTGGGGTGGCACAAGTCTTTCTCTCATTATTTCCTTCATTTTAGCCCATGTCCTAATTCCTCTCAAGCCATTTCTCCTCCTCCTTGCAACTAATTGATCCCACCATACCAATGCATAATCCTTGAACTCTACTGCTGTCAATTTCACTTTATTCTCTTCACTATAGTTATGGCACTCAAAAACCATTTCAATATGCCTTTCCCACTCAATATATGCATTCGGATCCTCCTTACCATAGAAAGGTGGTATTTTCATTTTTATGCTATCGACATTTGCATCAATTACCCCATTATGCACTCCCCTATTTTCGTAGTCATTATACCTAATATATCTCCCACCAAATCTTCCTCTAGCTCCTCTACCCCTTGGTGGCCAAAATCCCCTACCACCAAGTTTATAATTCCCATGCTCATATGCTTCTTCAAACTCATCTTCATCCCAAATTGGATCAGCATACTCTTCCATCCTAGGTTCTGCCCTTACTACTCCTCTACCTCTACCTTCATTTCCCACATTCACTTCCTCTTCCTCCCTTTTATTCCTAGGCTCCCTTTCGTTCCTCATTAAATACTCCATTATCCTATTCAAATCAGCCTTTATTCCCTTCAATTCTTCATCATGATTGGCTGTCAATAAGGAAAGCCTTTCAAATTGTTGTGCCAAGGCTTCCTTATATAATCTTTCATCTCCAAAGTTCCTTTCCTCACCCTTAGCTCCACTACTACTACTAATCTTTGGATCCATTTAAGCTATAAAGAAACAAGGTTAGTAGATAAATGGCTCACCCTCTTAATTGTTTAGTACACAATTAGGCTTTTACCCTTCAATTGTTCTTAACACTCCTGCCTTTTACCACTCAGTTTTCCTTCCTTTGTTTCTTTAGGGAACTCAAACACATAACAATCAAAACACTTGCAAACTTATCAAATGATCAAGAACGACAAGGAGCAAGACGTGACACAAGAATAAGCAATGTGACACTGGAGTCAAAGATAAAAATAGACACCAAATAGAAAGATTTTGTAAACAGGAAAAGAGACAACCGAAGGAAGTGATATCAAGCTCAAATATAGAATTTCACAACCAACTTAGCACAGATACCAGCAGTTCACACAATTCACGAAAGATATGCACCAATTTTGGTTCACCATACAAACAAATATATTTTAATCTGAAATTTGGTAGACATAGGCAACCCAATACTAATTAACTACTGGTAAAATTTTGCGAGTTTTTGGGCAGGTTTACTATGTGAACTAAATTTGGTCAGGTCTACCACAAATTTTGGTTTGGTAGGCAAAAAATATCACACCACTCCCAAAATTGACACAAAAACTACTGAAATGGATTATAATTAGCCTATAAATTTTTCAGAGTTTTCTGGATTGGTTTGTTATGTGAACTAAATTTAATCAGGTTTACTATAAAATTTTGATTTGGTAGGCAAAAAATGTCAAACAACCCCCAAAATTGACATAAAAACTACTGAAATGGAGTATGATCAGCCTGTAAATTTTCAAAGTTTTCTAGATTGGTTTGTCATGAGAACTAGATTTGATTATGTCTATCATAAAATTTTGGTTTAGTAGGCAGACAATGTCAAACTACCCCCGAAATTGACATACAATGTCCTAAGCACACCCAAATAATGCTGGTATAGTTTCAGGTGAAATGGCTAAGTCTAACTTCAATGACCCAAACAAGTTACTAATCAAGTCTATTATGCCAGCAGGTCTAATATCACTAATCAAGAAAATGCACATCTATAGCACAAACTCATCCCAATTAGTAACTTATTTCCAAACAACCCCTCATGCTTGATATCAAACTCAAAGAAACAAAATAAGATAGCTAGAAAGATGGCTACAACTTGATTAACCCAAGACCCTGAGACAAACTCAACAAAATAGATATTAAAGAAACAAAAACAAAATCATACTAAACCCCAAGAGTTGGTTTTTCCAGGCATAATATGAACAAAACATGAATAAAAAAGTCACATTAAGAAACAAAAAAAGGTCCAGCAACAAAATCAGGTATAAGATGACCCCTAGGCAAAATATAATAGAATCGATTGGATTTTAACAACTAGAACCAGTCAGCAAGTAGAGGAGAAGAAGCAAATAGAAGATAAACACTAGTAACAGAGATAAATACCTTGTTTGGACGTCTTATGCTCTGATACCAAGATGATAAGCAATGTGATCAGATTGCTTGAATCCAAGTTCTTACAAGAAATAAGGAAGAAAATACAAGCTCACTCATTCAACAATGGTGGCAGAATTCTCTGGAGTGTTTTCTCTAAAAAATGACTCTTCGAGTTACCCTAAAAAAATAAAAAATAAAAAAGACAGATATATATAGATGGGGCACTAACAGAATGCTACCTACATGGCACTACAAGATAAAAGAAATGAAAATATCCTCCTTAAAATGTGGCATCTGGTATGGGAAAGAATATTCCAGACTTGGGATGGCTGTCATGGGAAGAACATTCCAGATTTGCTCAATTGGCCAAATCATCTAAAGCCATGTGTACTGGTAAGATGGCAGCCAAATAATCTCCAAATGCCAGGCTGGCCGAATGTGGGAGTGACATGTCACCTCGTGGGTGATGATGTGGCATGTGACACCACTCACCCGTCTATAATGTAGCCGAGTAAGGTATGCCACATTCGATGCTGGAGCACCCTATCTTATCTTGTTATGTACATTATTAATTTAATGTCCATTTATTTTTATTATCCCATGTATAATTTTTTTTTTTATCACATTTCATTCTTATGAAGACTCAGACAGAGTCTCCTCTATTTTATTAGTGCATGACGGGTTCTACTATTTACCTGTTAAAATTTTCATATCATAATTTCAATCCATATCAATTTACCTCTTGTCATATCCATCTCATTAGTTTCCATGTATCACATCATATCAACAATTCATGTCATATGTCATATAATCAATTCATGTAAAACACATTTACTTTTACTAATAGAATTTATATAAAATAATTTACAATTTATATTACAGTCTCAAAATGAATTACATCTTTGACTTATGTACAGAAATCAAAAATACAAAATCTAAATACATATGGGCCCTACCAAAAATACTCTGCTGAGGTGACTACCACACTAGTGCAAATCTGCTCAGAATCTCTGTCTAGACTCTACTGATCAATCTCTCCAATACCTACGTAAAGAAACAATCCATCGCGCTAAGCATATTCCTTAGTGGTGCATAATTTAAAATAAAAATAACTGAATAATTAAGGATAATTATTTCATATATAATTTCATATAGAGATTCATATTTCATGAACTCTGAGTCAATTACATCTTTATTGAACTTTAGAAGTAATTAAACTTGTCGGGATCCTTTCTAATAATTTATTCCATTTTTCAGTCTTCTTAATTTCATATCAGTGGTCTTTTCATGTAATTATTTAATTTTTAAAGCTTATTACTTATGAGTCATTTCATAACTTTAGTTGCTCCATAGGAGTATATTAATTTATTGGGATCTCTTCACATAATCAATTGATTTTTACAGCCTATTACTCATATCTGTGATCTTTTCAGTACTTAATTAAATTTAAGACTCATTACTCATATTTGTGCCCAAGTAACCTATAACAGATTATAATACTGGATACACGGGAGTATACTGGTTAGACCTCAATATGTCTACCCTGTATCAGGCACAAGGCTAGCGGGCAGGCATAAAGCTAGAAATCATATCAGGCACAATAGCCAACGGGTAGGCATAAAGCTAGTAGAATAATCATGTCAGACATATTTTGTCGATTAATGATTATTCATATAAAAATCATATCAGTGCATTCTTAGTCTTTTAAAATCATATTAATGCCATGTAACCTATAACAGTCTATAAAGACTGGATATACGGGAATATTCTATCCTGTATACATCTGTCATATCAGGCACAAGGCCAGCGGGTAGGCTATTAAAGCCAGAAATACAATTAGATGCAATGGCCAATGGGCAGGCATATAGCCTATAGAACAATCATATCAAACATATATTGTTAGTCCATGTTTTCCATGTAGACAGTACTGCTATCTGTAATCCCTAATTGGTATACCAATCAATTCAACTATATATATATATAAGCCTAGGTTTACTTTGGGCAAGTAAGCATTATTAATTATTTAATAGAATTTTCATGTTCATGTATAGTGGAAAAGTGGGTCCCACATACCTATTTCATAAAATTTAGCATGTAGTGACTTATTAGGGATAAATCATAATTTATTTCAAGAACCTTTCTTTAGGTTCAACATTAGTATCTTAATTTTGCATATCAAATTGAGCAAATTGTGGCCACTGTTTGGCCACATTTCCATCATAGAAGTTGTTCCTCTATGTCTTATCTTTATTTCTATTTTTGAATCATGTCAATTGGATTTATAGAACTCAAGTTAAGGTCAAATAACCATAACTGGTTCAGTTGCAAATTCTGGACCTTAACTAGGTAGTTTGGGTAACATACTTTGACCAATTTATTTGGACAAGTTGTAACAACATTTAGGCCTAGTGTTCTTCATAGGATTTGTTACTCTACGTCTTATGATCACTCAAAATTTCTAGTTGCAATTTTTCAAGTCTTGTAGAATTAATTATAGCCACATTATTAGACTAGACTCAAGTATATTTAAGTTTCTTACATTCATAAGTTGAGGAAGATGTCTAAAACAAAGTTAAAGATTTATTTCTTAGGTTTCTAAAATGGTATAGCTCATTTCAATTGAAGATTTCTAGTGGGAAATATGCTTAAAAGACTATTCTGGGTTCAATGGTCACTTATGCAAATTTCCAGATTTTGTATGCTGTCTTGACCTAGCTAAATGACCTAATTCCCTTGATTTCTGGGTTTTGGTCAAAATAACAATATTGTAGGTCTATATCTTATTGAAATTTTGGCACTGATTTCATGTCATTTGGACTTCTATTGACCAGGTTATGGCCTCTTTGCCAAAACTAGTCAAGTTGCCTAGACAAAGGCAATTCTGGGCTGTTTTGGTTCTGGACAATTTTGGTGTCCTAAATTGTGCAAGAAATTTGGCTTAGTTAATGGCATTTATGGGCTTTGTGTTCTCCACAAAAGTTGTAGCCCTATGTCTAAACTTTCCAATGGTATAAATTTCAGGTCATTTGGATCTGTCTAGAGTGAGTTGTGTCCAAATGAATGAACACTGTTCATTTGGTCAAAATTCTGGGTTCACAATTTGGTAATCTGGATTAGGGCAACTTTTAGGTCACTTTTTAAGCAGAATTTGGACATGGTTTCTTCATAGAAAATGGTACATTTTAGGTCTAGTTTTACCTTTAATTGGTCTCATACCAATTGGGATCACACAATTTTAGTTATGGCTCAAAATACACACTGTTTTCAACAAATACTCAATCTGCAAGAAAATTGTACACTTCCAATTTCATTCCTCCAACTCCCAAACTATAAATTTGCATTCATGGCACTTTTAATATCATCAATTCTTCTCAATTCAATCAAATTTCCAACAACCTCATTCAAGTCTCAATTGAGTAATTCATAACCCCAATTCAAACTGTCAAAGTCAACAATTCACATTCAATCAAATTTCTATCACATGTAACTTCAATTACCTATCCATCAACATCACTAATCTCAATTTACATGTATGAATTAAGCACACTCCCATGCTTTTAAAGGCTGCTAAAGTGAAGCAATTATGCAAGTCTCATCAAATAAATTTAAATTGCCAATTTCAATAATTACACAAAGTCTCCATAATTGTCATCAAAACCTAATTCAAGTTTCCCCCAATTTATGCATATCATATACATATCACTTCCATTGCATTTAGATGCATCAACTGACATCAATAACCATCATTCTAGTTAAGAATTCATCAAACTCTCAAGGAAATTAAGGCTGCCAAATTGAACTTCCATATGTATTTCAAAACCCTAATTCAAATTATCAATTTCCACATACACATGAAATCAATTTTCTAGAACATCTAATTACCTTAATTAACATCACTACCAATCATTTACATGTAAAAATAAATCAAACTCCTTTAGTTTTCATGACTGCCGAATTCAAAACTTCCAAATACTCATCAATTTTCGTCAATTTTCTTAACATATCAACTCATCCTAAGCTCAAAATAAGAATTAAGGAAGAAAAGTGGGAAGATTGAGCACTAACCTTTAATCAAGAATTTTCTAACCTTGTAAAACTTCAAAATTTCCACTTCTTGTTGTTGCCTATAGTCTTCCCATGGTGTGAGGACAAATTCTTGTGAAGTCGTCTTGTGATTTCATGTGTAAAATTGTGGGATTTCAAGCTTTGTATGAAACGTCCATGGAGGATTTTGGGAGAAACCATTCGGCCATTTGAGAGGAAAATTGAAGAAGATGAAATGAAGTGGTGGGATTTATCTTCATATGCCCATTTATACCCCCACTATACTTTGGTTAATTATTATAATATTCAAAGTTTCAATATTCCAAATAATCCCCCTCATATTTCCTTTAATTATTTTATATGTATAATTTCATATTTTCATGAAATTTTCAAAATTTAATACTACTCATTTTTAATGTACAGTCAAAAGTCAATTCTAGGTGCCAAATGACTAAAATGCCCCTCTTCAGGTTATAGTCCAACTTTTTCGGTAATACCGATTTAATTCCTAATCTGAGGGTTCTTTTAATTTTCGTTTTCGTCTGTACCGATTCACTAAATTTTCTTTGACATTTTTAATGTCATATGTATCTTAGTAGACTTTTAATTAGGTCCTTTTCCCTGCGGTCTGGGGTCGTCAACTGCCTATGCAGTGACTTCTCGGTATGGTTACTCATCGCTGCGGTTCCAGCTCATTTAACCTAATTGCATTTCATGTCTTTTATTTTTCCTTAATTTTTCTTCTATTTTCTTATCATTTATTCTATCATTTTATGTCTCCTCACTATCATTTAAGTGTAATTCTAGGCATTTTGGCTGTCCGGACAGACGTTAGTCGTCAGAACAGTAGAATGTACGGACTACCTATGGTGAGGGTGTTACATGGCACACTTGGGTGATGACATGTCACCACTTGGGTGATGATGTGGTGCACTCAGGTGATGATGTGGCACTGTGCACCATATTGCCTTTTTGGGTGAGAATGATCCACTTGGTCTCCAATAGTAAACATGACGGTTTAATGTGATTGGCATTTGTCTCCTGGTGCCTCCAATGCTCAATGACTAGATTTTGAAGTTCCCTTGACCTTGCTCTAGTAATGGGACCTCTGAACAATGGAAGTGGTTCTGGTGGCTCCTCATCAACCACACATGTAACAGAAATCCAGGAGCCTTTCAAACCAAAATCTTACTCTATTTAGTGATCCATCTAGCTTCCTATTTATGAAACCTTCCATTAATGGTTTTGTTACATCCACCTTTACCCTGAATCACATACATCTCCTGGTCAATACATCATATTATGAGGCAAAGTCAATTTCAATAAGTCCTTTAAAGATTTTCCCAATTTGGGTGGCATTTTGTTTGGCCATCTTATTGAGAGATAACCAATGAACTTAGATCCAAAATGGGTATGATGTAAGCTCTACTTCTTCTATTTTTAAATGAGGGGACCAATTCTTGAGCACAAGAAGAGAATTACTTATTGCCCAAGGAAGACCATTTAGAACTCTCAACTTATCTTTCTCATGGGCAAAAGCAAGTAAAAATGTATTTCTATGTTTAGGAACAACTTTAATGTTGAAATCAAAAGCTAGATGCCAAACTTGTTTCAGCACATTTCTGATGAAGTAAAATTTTATAGACATTTAAGGTTGATATTCATTGCATTTTGTTAGCATTTAGTATCTTTGATGTTTAGTTTTAAGTGTTTTTAGTAATATTTTAGAAAAAATGTTAATCCAACCCAATTTTTTGATTTTTATATTTTGTCAGGTATTTTTATGTGGTTCTAAAGCCAAAGACGAGTTTGGAAGAGATATGGAGGTTAAAACGTGAAGAATACAAGGCTAGAAGCACTACACGGGCTGTGTAACCTACCCCGTGTAACTTTTTGGACCCCGTGTAACCTTATGGACAGAAGAAAACGCAAAAAACAAAGCAATAGAAAGTTACACGGGCGTGTCACACTACACAGCCCGTGTAAAGTCCCATGACAGCAATTCTGACGTAGCTTTTTTTCCTTCCAACTGGACCCGGATAGACTTCTAAAGCTTTTAGGACTCTAAAATAAGAGTTTTTACACCAGATATAAATATAATAAGTCAAGAATTGAAGGGAAGAACGAATTTACATTCAAGAGGGCACATTAACTTCAAGATAGGCAAAGGAGAAATAAGATCTGCAAGATTGCTAGAAGGGATTTTCAGCTAAAGTTTCAAAAGTCCAAGGTTGCAATTCTCCATCTGGGTTCGTTCATTCTATTTATTCTCAAGTCTTTTCTTTATTTGATGAACTTGATTGTAAAACTCACCATGTATGAGTAGTTTCTTTATTCTAAGGTTAGGGATGTAGCATTCTCAATTTAATGATGCATCTGGTTTGATTTTATTTAATATATTGCATATTTTATTCTTTGATTTAATCTCTTGTACTCTTAATGCATACTATGTGTTGGTACCCACTTAATATTGATTCTAGATATTAATTAAAAGACTGAAAGGTGAAGATTAATATTAAAAAATCAAGATTTTGAACTTAGGAGTCTTGATCTAGAGATAGGCTAGAATTCTATGTGGATCTAACAATTAATCAAATATCTTAATGGATTTTAATTAATTTAATCACTATGAAAGGAGGGTTTAAGTTAATTAAAATACACCTTGAGTGCCTTGAGGGAGGATTTAAGATAACTTAGGATTAATTTCCTTCAAAGGAATAATCTCCCATTTATTGAATGAATTAGATTGATTCTATAATTGAATGAAGTGTGAACCCCTAGCTCTAGAATATTTTTATTAATTAATATTTAGGTTTAGTTAATTGTTTTACATTTTATTTTTTTTTAATTTAGATTTAATTACTATCTCTCTATAACTCGATCATCTAGATAATTAAAATCACTATAGTTTGGTACTCAACATGGTTCTCATGGGAATGATACTCTACTTATCACTGTATTACTTGTTTATGATCTGTACACTTGCAGTGGTTGTAAAATAGTAACTAAGTTTTTGGCGCCATTGCCGGGAACTGATGCTTGATATCAAACAATTAGTGATTTGATTAATCTAGAAATTCTTATTTCTTTTATAGTTTATTTTTTGTTTTTACATGTCTAATTTTATTTTTACTTGTTTTTCTTGCACGGATCATTAAGATGTTTCATCAGCAAGTCTTCACAAGTTTTATTCAATAACATAATGAACTTTTTTGTCACACATTACCCCTCCGTAAGGCATAACATGATCCCGTAGCATACCTAATGAATTACCAAACTTCGTCTACTAATAACCCATTAAATACACTATAAGGGATTTTAAACCTTTTTTTATTTCTTTTTACAGCGGTGAGCACTTTTGACAAGTGTTAAAAAATTTTTTAACTGAAGTGAAACCAAATAACACATCTGAAGTATCAATAATTTTTGTAAAAATTTCAACAAAGTGCCGTCTATATTTGGAGTAAAACAGTTCTTCATAAACCTGTAAAAAGCACTTCCAATATATTTGTTCCATTCTCAAACTCCAATATGGCTCGACACAAATCAATTTTCTCAACATTTGTTAAACTCAATTCAACATAAATTTTCAGTAGTTCCAAAAATAGAATATAAAATGACTGAGTAGTTCAAAAGCTGAGATAAGAGAAATATATTACAACTTTAGTTTACAACTGCTCAAGACCAAGTACAATATATACATATAGTTCACATACATTACAACAAAAATTACAAGGAGGTGGTATACTCAATATACTCGGCAAAATCCCAAAAGTATAGTACAAGCAGCCTACTCTGCTACCTTATCTGTCTGTCTACCTGCGACAATAATGAAAAAGCTATCGCTGAGCCAATGTCTCAGTGGTGCACAACATTAAGAAAATACAATTTAAAACCATAAACCATAAATCACATGAACTGTAGATACTTAAAATCATAGTTCATTTCAAAAGATAGAGAATGTCATAAAGAATTAAACTCCATTTCACAATGTCTCAATAAATACCAATAAATCACACACACAGCTTAATCATGATTCCAAAGTGCAATTCATCCCAAAAGCCAATGGCTAATGAGGAATAACATAGCTAGCTAGCAATTATATGAGTACTCATCCTATTCATTCTCAACTGGCACACACCTCAACACTTCAGCCAGAGAGGGAATTCAAAGCCAATTCGTCCCACTAGACAAGCTAGCGAGGAATTCAATCAAATATACATGATAGCTATGGTTTCAAACCATTTGCAATATTTTTCAAGAAATAAGTATCAATCAAATTTCCTTCAAACAAATTTTCCACAATTTAAGCAATAACATATAAATTGTCATAATTTATTTCAAGTGAAATTTCAAAAGAAATAACTGTTGTGCACAAACCTCTGATGAGTAGCCTCTTGGCCTTGACTCAGTGGTTCTTTCCCCTTCTCTGAGTCTTTGCTAACTGAAACACATAATTTAAAGTGTTTCAGTACTCATTTAAATTGTTTCTAATAATAAGGTTCAATAATTAAATTTTATTAATACTATTATTTTTATTAGTCAACCTATAATGTTGACCTTTAATACACACTAGGTGAATTAATTTTAATGTTACCAATATGTCACATTTTATAGTCCTTTTGTGTTGGCATGTGTTACCAATTTCATTTTCAAGTGTATTGCATTTTATTGCAATTTATCGGATTTTGGTATGCTATTTTGGCCTAGCCGAATGATCTAGTCCCCTCAGTTTCTGGGTTCTGGTCAGAATTACAAACTTGTAGGTCTATGTCTTATTGAACTTTTGCCACAAATTTTAGGTCATTTGGAGTTTACTAGACCAAGTTATGGTCATTTTACCAATACTGGACAGGTTGCACTAAAATGGCAAACTTAGGTCATTTTTAGGTCATTTCCAATTCTGGCAGGTTTTATACCCAAAATTGTGCAAACATTTTGACTTGCTTATGGTCATTTCTGGGTTTTGTAATCTCTACAAAAGATGTAGCCCTATGTCTAAGCTTTCCAATGGTATAAATTTTAGGTCATTTGGACCTGTTTGGAGTGAGTTATGGCCAAAAGACCAATTACTGTTCAAATGGTCAATTTCTGGGTTACCAAGTTTGTAATTCTGGATTAGGTCAGTTTTAGTGTTACTTTTCAAACAGAATTTTGGTAGGCTTTCAACATGAAAGTTGGCACATTTTGTGCCTAGTTTCACCTCCAATTAGCCTCATACTAATTGGAGTCACACAATTCTATTTATAGCCTAAAATACATACTACCTTTAACATATTTCTGAAGCACTAACTAATCACACATTCAACTAGCTATAACTTCACTTCCCAAACCTAATTCTGCATTTGTATCATGCCACAACCATTCATCACTTTACATTATAGTCACTTTGGGTAGAATACAATGACCTTTAGTACACCAATTATAGTCCTAAATCACAATACACCAAATATAGTCCTAAATTACAAAGTCCATTTACAATAATATATACATGTAAACACTCCCAATATTACATATAACTTCACTAGCAAATTATATACATATTCTGCCACCTTTAATACCATAATTTAACAAACCATTCATGAAATTAAACACTTCCAACTTCACCATAAGGCTGCCCAAGTTACACACATACATCAAGCTTTCATTTTCAATTTACAAACTTACAATTCAAACTGTATAAATGGTAAATCAACTCCTATACATTTAAGCACTTAAATTAACACCTCAAATCACCAAATACATGAAGAAATAATTCATTAACCTTGAAATTCCATGGCTGCTAAAAGTTACACCCAACAATTACTCAAGTAATTCTTTCAATTTTTCAACAAAATACTACCCACAACCTCAACACAAGTTTTAATTAAGCAAGGGAAGAAAATGGACACTTACCTCTTATGAAGCTTATTAAAAACTCACCAAATCTTTTCTTTCTTGCTCCCTATCTCTTCCCCAAGGTGTATAGACAACTTTTAATGAAGGAGACTTGAGGTTTTTATGGTTGGATCATGGATGCATGGAGCTTGAAGCTTGGACGGCCATGGAGTTCTTTGGAGAATTGATTTCGGTTGGTTTTTAGTGAGAGGTTGAAGATGACAATTTTCTATCCACTTTAGCTTTTAGATGTCCGAAAACTATGAGTTAGTGGAGCACTAACCATAGTTTAATCTTTAATTAATTAAAGTTTCGCAATTTTGCATTTTATGCCTCAAACTCCCATTATTTACATTATGTGTAACACCCTCACTGTAGCAATTCCATACATTCTATTGTTCCGATGACCGGTGTAGGTCTGGACAGCTAAAACATTTGAAAAAATATTTAGACTAAGGAGTCATAAATAACTCAAATAAGTGTAAGAAAAATTTAGAAAAATTTTTTGAAATAAAATACAACGAAGTTAAATGAGCCGGTGCCCTAGCGATGGGTAACCCAGTGGGAAGTTGTGATTCTCACAACCAGGAGCCCTAGACCCGGAAGAAAATTCATAAAATAATTTTTGAGACTTCATAGAAGAGTCATTGAGGTTTCTATGGCATTAGAATGCCAAGAAAAGGTTTAGAAAAATTTTTCAATCGGTACAGACAATTTTAGTCTGTTAAGCCAAACGGAGGGCATTTTGGTCATTTCATCTTCAGAGATGATTTTTGGCCGACTTGTACAGTTAAGTAAATAATTATTATGACATAAAATGTGAATAAATATTGCTAAAAATTAAATTAAAAATGAGTAGAAAAGAAACGAAAAAGAAAATGAATTAAATAGGAAATATGACATCACATGATGTCATTAGTAAGGTCTCACCCAATCACCTTGCAACAAGCCACTAAAAACCAATTAAAAAGGAGATAAAGGAGACAAATTAACAAACCAATCTGCATCTTCACCATGGGCAGCCGTAACAAGAGAAAAAGAGAAAGAGAGAAGAGAGAAACCTCCATTAGAGCACACTTCAAGCTTGAATTCCCACCCTTCCTCACCCTAAAAGCCCTAACCACCTTCACTAAAAATTACACCCACACCAAGGAGAAGTGTTTGGCTACCAAGAAATTTGAAGAAAGTGAAAAAAATTCTATGGTTTCAACAAGCTAAGAGAGTGGTTAAAGAGGTTAGTGCACTAACCATACCCTTTATCTTTCCTAAGCATGAAAAACATTCTTGATTAAGTTGAAATGGCATGAAAAGAAAAGAAAACTTGGAATATGTTGAAGTTTCAATTTGTGGCAGCCCTAGGAAGTTAATGAATTTGATGGTTTTGATGATTTTGTTTTAGTTAGTGAAGTTGATTAAAGAAGTTTAAGGCATTAGAAATCAAATTGCATGGATGTATGATTGAGATTGAAATTATAAGATAGGGTTTTGACCTAACTTAGTTTTTGTATTATTACTTGGAATTTGATGATGTTAAGATGATTTAATGACCATTTGAGGTGCCAAATATGTCAAATGAAGTTTGTAGAGTTATGAGAATTGAATTTGGGAGTGTTGATTCTTATGCAGGAAATTCGGACCTTTGAGTCCAATGTATTGTTTGAGCCATAAATGGAGTTGTATAGGTTCAATTGGTTCAAGGCCAATAGGACATGAAACTAGACACATAATGGCACAACTTTGGTGCAGAAACCCTACCCTGAAAACTAAACCAAGTTGACCTAAAAATTGCCCTAATCCGGGTGACTTGCATTCTGCTTGGGCAAAATGACCAAATAAACAGTATTAATTTATTTTGTGATAACTCAGTGTAGAAGGGTCCAATTAACCTGAAATTTTACCAGCAGATAGCTAAGACATAGACCTACAACTTTCATGAAGAACACAAATCCAAATTCTGAACATAACCTAGTCAAATTGCCAACCAAACTTAGGTCACTAAATCTGGTAGAACCAAATTGCCCAGAAATTCTAGGTACAGGTCAATCCGGCCAGTTATGGTAAAATGACCATAACTTGAGCTATAAAACTCCAAATGGAGTGATTTAAAAAAATAAATGTAACTAGACACAATAAGGAACAACTTTCATGAAGACAGTTTTATCAAATTCCTACTGTACAAATGACCAATGGAACAGTAAACCTAGGGTATGAAATCTGAAAATTTTGAATAACATAAGATAAGCGTTGAAATGGTATTGGAAATCAATACCAACAAAAATAAAATGCAAAATGTGGTATCTTGGAGAACTTAGGTTCAATAAATTTATTATGTATTAAAAAGTCAACAATTTGAGTGAATAGTAATACGAATAGTAGTACAAAGACGCAAAGTGTAAGAACTATATTGTTAAAAGGAAATTAAGGCCATAAATTTGAAATCCATGAAATGTTCATGGATTACTTGGAATAGGTAATTGAGATTTATACTCCCAACACCAGTGGAATTCATAATATATTAGCAAAACAACTTGAAGTATGAAATGTTCTTTACATGAATGGATTGTTGAATGTATAAATAAGATAAAAGTGCCATGTGGGATTTAAGTTCCCATCAAGAGAGAAAGGAAAAATGTTTTGAATACAATGGTACATGTGAACCATTGTTTTGAATCATGATCAATATGAATAATATAATGAATGAATAAATGAACAATATTAATGTATGAATGAGACTTTAATTCTCATTATTGTAGAAAGGAAAAGTACTTTGAGTACAGTGATATAAAAAGATAATTATGTGAATTGTGATCATATATATGATCAAATGAACGTATACATTATAATTGAAAATTATTATGAAAAAATAAAGTCATAAATAATTGCTAATATTCATAACTTATTTTAATAAATTAGACTGCCCAAGTAACCTATGACAGGCTGACTAAACTGGATAATGGGTCGTTGGCACTGGACACCACGGTGCCTCGGGCCGTCATACCATGGGACGCAGAACGTCAACCACGTATGCAGTCAGTATGGCTAAAAAGCCATGATATCACATAATCGGGCATAAAAGCTATGAATACAGGCATAAAAGCCATGAATACGGGCATAAAGCCATGAATATATGCATAAAGCCTTTCGCAGTACTGCTAAAACAATACCCTATTGGCATGCCAATCTATCCAATCTAGCACACATGTCTAGGCAATGCAAGGGCTAGAAAGCAAATAAATGAGTAAGAAGTTCTGAAATAAATTAGATTAGCTCTAAAAATTTGTTTCTTAGAATGGTCTGAAGTAAATTAAATTAGTTCTAAAAAATTTTAAATATTACGAAATGATTGTAAACAACTTAGAAAGTATCAAGGAAGTGATAAAAAGACTAGTAGAAGAATTATAACTTAAATAATATTACAAATGTGACTTACATAAAAATATAAGTATAAATTTAAATTTTAGATTATTCGTATCTGGTATATTATTAATGCAAATTTCTGAACTGAGCACCTCCAAAGAAGAACATGGCAGGATAGAGGATAGTTAATATTAGAAACTAAATTAATTATAAATCTAAATTATTTGAACTATGGTTTATTTCTACCTTTATTTATATATTATTATTTTCTTGCTATATTATTGCACTACTAAGCAGCAATGCTTAGCACGATGGATTCGTTTCCTCGCGCAGGTACTGAAGTTAAAGCCCAGCGAATATTAAACAGAGATTTTGGAGTCCAGATCTACAGAGTGTCAAAGGTTGTCACCTCCTCAGCAATGCATGTAGATAGGGCCCATATAGATAATATTATGTATTTTATATATTATAATTAGTTATTATTTGTAATGTAAACTATGAATTGTATGTTGAAATATAGATTATGGAACTGTAATTAATTTGTAGATCATGTAAATTATGAATTTATGTAATCAGTCTGTAAATCATTTAAATTAATGAAACTTGAGAATTTATATATATAAATTGTGCATGAATGGAAATGCATGGAAATGAATATGAAATTGAGATATATGAATGAGATGTGAATTATAAGATGATTATGAGAATAATTGATTGAAGGAACGGAAGCGTGAAAAACACAAGATTATACCATTGAATTCAAAAATTTTCACCTAGGGTCACATGCACCATGCAAGATTTATTTTTATCTATTTGATTTCAATGATAAACAACATATTAAAACTCTTTTAATATGTTTTTGAATCTGTATTTGCCATTTAAGATTTTAAAATTAATCAAATTAATTTTAGAACCCTAAATTAAATCAAGAACGATTACACTAACCTCTTGATGTGCTGCAGCGTGTCTACGCCTTTGAGATTCGTCTTCAGGACACCAGATGTTGTCCCTCTAGCTTGTCCACACCAAGAACACCTATGGCAGCCCTTGAACAGCTTCTAAAGCCTTTTCTATTAATTAGAAATTCAAGTTCTGCCTTTTAAGAGATTAGAGATGTAAACAGGACACTAGAAACAATTTCTAGCGTTCTTAATTCAAGAGATTGATGGATAATCTATTTGAATTGATGAGAGATGAAGAGAAATAGCTGAAGAGGCTCAAAGTGGCGTGACAATTGAGAGGAGAGGCTGCTGGTTATGTTTTCTTTTCATAACCACACTTAAATAGCTAGGTTAACACATTAAACCCTAGCCACATGTCACCTTTTGATTAGCTCTAGGTTTAAGTGACCCAATCACATTGTGCCAAGTGTCAAACCTATATTTAATCTTGATTTTAATCATCTTACATGATTAAAAAACATTTGGCAAGCTTATGTGTTATGCCATGTGTCACCATCTCATGGTGCCACGTGTCACACTGTGAAATGACCAAAATGCCCCTGTGTCTTAATTTTGAGTTCTTAACCCAAAATAATTATTTTCTTCTTCTAATTAATTTATATCAAATATAAATTAATTAATTAATCTCTATTAATTAATTTCTCATCAATTAAATTCATATTTAAACACTTTAAATATAAATTTAATTTATACTACACATCCAATAATCTAGATTTGGTTTCAAGTCATGCTAGGGACTTTGCAATTTAATTGCAAACCAAATCTATTTAATTAATCAATTAAACTCTTTAATTAATTAATTAAATCATATTTAAATAGGTGATAACTTGTGTATGTGTGTGACTTACTAGGCTCATCACTAATTGGCAATGAGACATGATATCAACTCTTAATATCATCAGAACTCTTTCTTACCATAAATGATTTCTCTAAATCATTTTATGAACCTCATAGACCATGGTTAACACCTAGCATAGCATGCCATGGCCACCCAATTAGTAATAAGGTTTACCTTAAATGAACCTATAATCATATGTTACCATGCACTAAAATCTCTCTGTTACAAAATCCCAACTCAAACTGGAGTCATGGTTTATGTCAAACTCCATTTGCTATGAATATTATGTTCTCTTTTAATTCCAGTTCTTGATTAAAAGATTTTTCTCATCAGAAACTCTTTTCTGAATAAATCTATCTGTCCTGGCTAGGAACTTGAAACATCAAGAACAATTAAATGAACATAGGATTTTAACTCTATTTACTTAGAGGAACAGATTCCATCTTGATCAACACCTACCTCCATATATAACTAGCAGGAGCCAACACATGCCCATATACCCATACATAGTACAAGTATGAAAGCAGTATCAAACTCAAACTACCTATATACAAGATAACTGTGCTATCTCAGGTCTAAAGATTATATGCACTGATATGATTTATGACAAAACATTGACAAGAGTAAACTCCATGTGCTTGTCATAAGTGTCACTGGTTCGGCCTACTTATCATTTATAAGTGCCTATCAAGTTTGTTATATGGCATAAGACTCACCATTCCATCTTATTTATATCTCATATAAATAACTTGGGAACAAACATGAATACAATCTTTCTGGATAAGTCATGTCCTTATTATGAAGTATCCTCGATTGTGAACCTATTTATGATACTTTGTGCTAGAAATATTGTCACTCATATTCTTAACAACTTAAGAATAATATTTCTAACAAAATATCAATGGACCTTTTCTATTACACATAAATATATTATGTAAACGGAAAAGTGGAAATGCCTTTTATTATTAAAAATATGTACAAGATACAAACTAATTGATATGCTCTAGGGCATACTACTAACAATCTCCCACTAGCACTAGAGCCATTCATTACAATATCTTAGACCTATCTTCTCAAGATGTCGGTCTAATCTGAGTGCGTGACATAGGCTTAGTGAATGGATCAAGCTGGATTTTCGGTGATGCTATTTTCTGCATGGCTACATCGCCTCGCCCAACTATTTCTCGATAATGTGGTAGCGCCTTTCTATGTGTTTGGATTTACGGTGAGACCTTGGTTCCTTAGCTCGTATGATTGCTCCATTGTTGTCACGATGTAATGGAGCTGGCGACTCAATGGAAGGAACTCACGTAAGTTACATCACGAACTTCTTTATCCAAGCGACTTCATTTGCGACATCGATGCAAAGAATATACTCGACCTCGATAGTGGAATGCGCAATCGTGCTCTGTTTGGAACTCTTCCAACCGATCGCACCTCCATTACAAATGAACACATATCCAGAGGTAGACTTTCTATCATCGATATCTGATTGGAAATCAGAATCAGTATAACCATCCAATTGCAAGTCTCCACCTCCACAAATCAAGAATAAATCCTTAGTTCTTCTCAAGTACTTAAGGATATTCTTGACAGCTATCCAGTGTTCCAAACCTGGATTGGATTGATACCTGCTAGTCAAACTAACAGCATATGCGATATCTGGCCTAGTACACAACATTGCATACATTAAACTTCCAATAGCCGAAGCATATGGAATCCTGGCCATCTTATCTCTTTCTTCAGGTGTCTTTGGAGACATCTCTTTAGAAAGGTGGATACCATGTCTCACTGGTAACAATCCTCTCTTGGAATCAAGCATGTTAAACCTCTTTAACACCTTTTCCAAGTATAGACTTTGGGATAAACCATTATTCTTTTCGCTCTATCTCTATAGATGCGAATCCCAAGAATATAGGTTGCCTCCCCTAAGTCTTTCATGGAGAATGTATTTGACAACCATACCTTTATAGTCGTCAACATACCTGTATCATTACCCATCAACAGTATGTCATCCACATATAAGACAAGGAAAGTGATAGCACTATCACTAACCTTCTTATATACACATGGCTCATCCTCATTTTTGATAAAACCAAAAGATTTAATGGCTTCATCAAAACGGATGTTCCAACTCCTCGAAGCTTGTTTCAACCCATAAATGGATCGCTTTAGCTTGCATACCTTGGAACCATCTTGGGATTCAAATCCCTTAGGTTGTTCCATGAAAATGTTTTCTTCAATGTATCCATTGAGAAAAGCTGTTTTGACATCCATCTGCCAAATCTCATAATCATATTATTAATATTTTGATTATAAAATCATAATTGATTTAAGCATGGCAACAGGCGATAAATTCTCCTCATAGTCTTTTCCTTGCCTTTGGCGAAACCCTTTCGCTACTAGCCTTGCCTTATAGGTCTCTACCTTTGCATCTGAACCAATTTTCTTATTGAAAACCCATTTGTTCCCTATAGGTACAATACCTTGGTGGGTCAACAAGATCCCAAACTTGATTCTTATACATGGAATCAATCTCGAATTTCATAGCATCAATCCATTTTGAAGAGTCTATATCTAATATAGCTTTTTCATAGGTAAGTGGATCATCTCCATGATCTACTTCTTCATGAGTAGACAACTCGTGTTCTTCTTCATGAAGAAAACCATATCTCACCGTGGGTGAGATACCAGTTGTTCTACGAGGAACAGTGTAGATGTTTCATCAATGGGTATAGGTTGACTAGATGGATCTATATCCATCGATGCATTGGTTGGTCGAAATTCTCCAATTCTAACTCTATTTGCCTTCCTTTGCCTCCTTCTTGAACAAACTGTTGTTCAAGAAATGTGGCATCTCTACTTATCACAACCTTTTGTGAAGTAGGCAAATAAAAATAATATCCAAAACTATCTTTTGGATATCCAACAAATCGACCTCTTTCTGATCTGGTCTCCAATTTATCAGTGTTTAGCTTTTTGATATAAGCTGGACAACCCCAAATCTTAACATGCTTAAGACTTGGTTTTCTTCCATGCCATATCTCATAAGGTGTGGAAGAAACTGATTTTGATGGAATCCTATTCAGAATATATAAAGCTGATTCTAATGCAAATCCCCAAAAGGAGATTGGCATATCAGTATAGCTCATCATACTACGTACCATATCCAATAGGGTACGATTTCTCCTTTCAGATACACCATTCAGCTGTGGCGTTCCTGGAGGAGTCAGCTGAGAAACAATACCATGCTCTCTCAAGTATTCATCAAATTCAGTACTCAAATATTCACCTCCACGATCTGATCGAAGAGCTTTAATACTTTTTCCTGTTTGATTTTCTACTTCAGATTTAAATTCCTTAAACTTTTCAAAGGATTCATGTTTGTATTTCATCAAATACAAATACCCAAACCTTGATTTATCATCATTAAAGTTAATAAAATAATGAATGGCCTCTCTCGCCATTTCTTTAAACGGACGACATTCATCACTATGTATTAGTTCCAAAATATTTTCACTCTTAGCCGTTGTCCAACAAAGGGTGATCTAGTCATTTTGCCTTTAAGGCAAGTTTCACATGTTGGAGTAGGATCATATCCCAATGAGGATAGTATCCCCTTTTTCTCCAATTTTGCAATCCTTTCTTATTCAACATGACCTATCATTAAGTGCCAAATATATTTTGAACTTGAGTTGGTTTTCACCATGGCATTGTATTCTTTTAGATTGCTATACTCTGGCCAGTGGAAACACTTTCTTACGGGCAATGGAAACACTTTCCTATTGGCAATGGAAACACTTTCTTGCTGGCAGTGGAAACACTTTCCTTTGCCTTTATCAGCTTTAGTCTTACTTTTCTGCTTAGATATTTTCTTTGAAGGACCAGAATCGAGGTTTCTTTTTCTTATTGCCCTTCTTCTTGTTGGACTTTCCAGTAGAAGAAGATGCAACCAAAGCTACCTCTTTTCCTTTATTGCCTGGCATATTCTTTTGGGCAATAACCAGCATGTTGAGTAATTCAGCTAAGGTGCATTCCTGTTTAGTCATATGGAAATTTGTCACAAAATTCCCAAAAGACTCAGGAAGGGATTGAAGGATCAAATCCGTTTGTAGTTGGAAATCCATGTTGAAGTCAAGATGTTCCAACTGCTCAATCAGCCGAATCATCTTGTGGACATGATCCCCAACATTCTATCCCTCAGACATCCTCATACGGAATAGCTGTCTAGATATCTCATACCTAGCATTCTGCTGTGCTCACCATACAACTCTTGTAGGTGAAGGAGGATCTCACTCGCACTCTGCATGTTCTCATGTTGCTTCTGTAACTCATTACTCATGGAAGCAAGCATGTAACACTTAGCTCTCATATCATGCTCCTTCCACTTGTCCAAAGTTTCATGTTCCTCTTGTGTGGCCTCTGGAGGTAAGGGACCAGGAACATTTGAATCTAGAACATATCCTATATGTTCAAGGTTCAGGACAAGTTTCAAATTTCTTAGCCAATCGCATGATTAGGTCCTGTCAACTGTTGTGATCAAGTATGCTTGCAAGGATATTGGATGGTGGTGGTTGTTTTGTGCTCATTTTTATCGAGAAAATTAAGCTGCAGAAAATAACGATTAATTAGTAAATGTATCATGTAATTAACCAAAATGATTATGGTCTTTTAATCAAATTGGTCCTCCCACTAACTTAGCGAATCCTACACTTCCAAAGTAGAAAACGGAAATCCTAGTTGGATGGATTTCTAGTGGGTGATTGAATTCTTATAATTCTATTGATCATCCTCAGGTACATCCATTATTGGAATTACAATAAACTATAAGTGAGCAACTCCTTGCCCATCACATCTCATGTGAGGTTCAATCCTTTACCTAGCCCCTAATGCTCAAAATCTCAGGTACATCCATTATTGACTTATCTTGCATTAGTTAAGTTGATCCCATTGAGCTAGTAATTATGCAAATAATTTTAATGTCCTCAGGTACATCCAATATTGGCCACCAAACCATTTACATATTTACAACATCTCATGCTTAACAATTATTCTTAAGAAAATCTCTTAAATTAATTGCATCTCATGCAACTATTTAAAATTTCTTAAAATAATTGTCCCAATGGAGGGCTATGTTATAATTACTTTAATTATAGCATTTCCAACTTAATCATTTGTTTGGAAGATTTTATAGCCATCCTAATTATTATTAAGGTCTCACTTTGCACATTATCCATTTAGCATGCATATATCATATAATTGCATACATTCCCATACATCTCATGCATTCGTGGATAAGCAGTAAATATGGTATGATCATGGACTTTCTAAGGGATTCAATTCTGAGCCACCAAGAATTGAATCAGGGCATTCCTAGGTGCATTTCATTCATTCATTTTACAAGATTTGCTGAAGGAGTACATAATCAACACTTGATATTGAATTCCTCCCACTGGTCCCACCAATGCTCTTGACCTCCTTGAACTTCTTGCAATCCAATATTACAGAGTAATCCTTGGCATACCAAGGCGAATTTACAAGAACTTAAATAAATGAAATTACAACCCAAAAAATATTAAAAACTTAATAATACATGCCCAAAATAAATTAAAATAAATTAATTAATTTACAATCCCAAAGAAACATAAAAGAAATAAATCCAATCACATTGGTCTTTTATAGTCCATGATCATCCATCATGCATATCACTATTTAACAATTAAATAAAACATACATACTTAAATTAAATTGAATATCTCATATTCAACTTAAAAATCTAGATTTGAATATGATTCAAATAAATTTAAAAATTCAGATTTGAATCTCATTCAAACAAATTTAAAAATTCAGATTTAAATCACATTCAAACAACTTCAAAAATTCAGATTTGAATAACATTCAAACATTTTTTAAAAAATCAGATTTGAATCACATTCAAATATTTTTTAAAAAATCAGATCTGAATTTTATTGTATCAATTTTAAAAAATCAGATTTAAATATGATTCAAACAACTTTAAAAATTCAGATTTGAATCACATTCAAACAACTTTTAAAATTCAGATTTGAATCACATTCAAACAATTTTTTAAAATTCTGATTTAAATCATAATTTAATTGTGTGATTAAAACAACTAATTAAACACTTTAATTAGTCAAAGAATAGGCCTTAGATCATACAACAATTGCAGAATTAAAAGCCAAACCTTGAACCACCCAAGGAACCATTGTTGCCGCCACCAATGGTGGCTTTACCATGTGTGACGCCACATCTCATGATCCAACCAGTAATGAATCTCTTGATCTCATGATCAAACACACAATTAAATTATATAATCAACAATCTAAATGGCAAATATAGTGGCTCTGATACCAATTGAAGGCAGGCGTGAAAAAAACACAAGATTATACCATTGAATTCAAAAATTTTCACCTAGGGTCACATGCACCATGCAAGATTTATTTTTATCTATTTTTTTTCATTGATAAACAACATATTTATACTCTTTTAATATGTTTTTGTATGTGTATTTTCCATTTAATATTTTAAAATTAATCAAATTAATTTTTGAACCCTAGATTAAATAAAGAACGATTACACTAACCTCTTGATGTCTGCAGCGTGTCTGCGCCTTTGAGATCGTCTTGAGGACACGGATGTTGTCCCTCTAGCTTGTCCACACCAAGAACACCTATGGCAGCCCTTGAACAGCTTCTAAAGCCTTTTCTATTAATTAGAAATTCAAGTTCTGCCTTTTAAGAGATTAGAGATGTAAGCAGGACACTAGAAACAATTTCTAGCGTTCTTAATTCAAGAGATTGATGGATAATCTCTTTGAATTGATGAGAGATGAAGAGAAATAGCTGAAGAGGCTCAAAGTGGCGTTACAATTGAGAGGAGAGGCTGCTGGTTATGTTTCTTTTCATAACCACACTTAAATAGCTAGGTTAACAAATTAAACACTAGACACATCACACATTATGATTAGCACTAGGTTTAAGTTAAACAATCACATTGTGCCAAGTGTCAAACCTATATTTAATCTTGATTTTAATCATCTTACATGATTAAAAACATTTGTAAGCTTATGTGTTATGCCATGTGTCACCATCTCATGGTGCCACGTGTCACAATGAAATGACCAAAATGCCCTCGTGTCTTAATTTTGAGTTCTTAACCCAAAATAATTATTTTCTTCTTCTAATTAATTTATATCAAATATAAATTAATTAATTAATCTCTATTAATTAATTTCTCATCAATTAAATTCATATTTAAACACTTTAAATATAAATTTAATTTATACTACACATCCAATAATCTAGATTTGGTTTCAAGTCATGCTAGGGACTTTGCAATTTAATTGCAAACCAAATCTATTTAATTAATCAATTAAACTCTTTAATTAATTAATTAAATCATATTTAAATAGGTGATAACTTGTGTATGTGTGTGACTTACTAGGCTCATCACTAATTGGCAATGAGACATGATATCAACTCTTAATATCATCAGAACTCTTTCTTACCATAAATGATTTCTCTAAATCATTTTATGAACCTCATAGACCATGGTTAACACCTAGCATAGCATGCCATGGCCACCCAATTAGTAATAAGGTTTACCTTAAATGAACCTATAATCATATGTTACCATGCACTAAAATCTCTACATTACAAAAGCCCACCTCAAGCGTGAGTCATGGTTTATGTCAAACTCCATTTGCTATGAATATTATGTTCTCTTTTAATTCCAGTTCTTGATTAAAAGATTTTTCTCATCAGAAACTCTTTTCTGAATAAATCTATCTGTCCTGGCCAGGAACTTGAAACATCAAGAACAATTAAATGAACATAGGATTTTAACTCTATTTACTTAGAGAGCAGATTCCATCTTGATCAACACCTACCTCCATATATAACTAGCAGGAGCCAACACATGCCCATATACCCATACATAGTACAAGTATGAAAGCAGTATCAAACTCAAACTACCTATATACAAGATAACTGTGCTATCTCAGGTCTAAGATTATATTGCATGATATGATTTATGACAAAACATTGACAAGAGTAAACTCCATGTGCTTGTCATAAGTGTCACTGGTTCGGCCTACTTATCATTTATAAGTGCCTATCAAGTTTGTTATATGGCATAAGACTCACCATTCCATCTTATTTATATCTCATATAAATAACTTGGAAACAAACATGAATACAATCTTTCTGGATAAGTCATGTCCTTATTATGAAGTATCCTCGATTGTGAACCTATTTATGATACTTTGTGCTAGAAATATTGTCACTTATATTCTTAACAACTTAAGAATAATATTTCTAACAAAATATCAATGGACCTTTTCTATTACACATAAATATATTATGTAAACGGAAAAGTAGAAATGCCTTTTATTATTAAAAATATGTACAAGATACATACTAAATGATATGCTCTAGGGCATACTACTAACAATGATGAGATTTTTATTGTAAAATATTATTAAAAATTTCAAGCAGGTGAATAGTGAAGTACGCCAACTGATAATAAAATAGGGAAAACTCTGCTGGTTTCTCCGTCTAAAAATAAATGATATTAAAATATAACGAGATTAAATTATTAAAGGAATAAAGTAAGATAACATAGGGTGCCCCGGCACTGAATGTAGCACACTTTGCTCGGCTACACTGTAGTCGGGTGAGGGGTGTTACATTATGTACCAAACTTTTAATTTTCATGACATTTTCAAAGTTTAATATCATTTATTTTTAATGGACATTTAGGTCAAAAGGCAACTCGGGGTGTCAAATAACCAAAATGCCCCTATTCGGTTTGTATTCCCAATTTTTCGATAACACCGATTTTTGTCGGTTTCTCGATTTTTCATTTTTCTTTGTACTAATTAATTAATTTTTTTTTGACATTTATAATGTCATTTATACTTCAATAGATGTTTATTTAAGTCTTAAAAATATTTTTCAGGGTTCTCTGCGGTCTAGGGCTAGTCAACAATCCTCGCCGTAACTTCCCGGTGCTGTCACCCATCGCTATGGGTTTGGCTCGTTTAACTTAATCACATTTCATTGCTCTTATTTTTCCTTTGTTTTTCTTGTATTTTTCTCTATTGTATTTCATCATTTTATGTCTCCTCACTAATATTTAAGTGTAGTTCTAGGCATTCTAACTATCCGAACAGACACTGGTCACCGAAACAGTAGAACACACTACCGAATATAGGGGTGTTACACTTTTTATGATGCTTGGAGAAGATTTAATGAATTGGTAGAGCAATTTTCCAATCATAATCTTTCAAATCAGGAACTCACTCTTAATTTCTACAATGATTTGGATGAAGCAATAAGGAATTGGGTAGCTAATGGAGCTTGGTCTACTGGTGATCATGTTCTTCAAAGAGACCATGAGGATGCCATTTACTTATTGAATGACATGGCAGATTTTGATTACCATTAGTATTGGGATCCTTCACTGCAGGGTTGGAGTCACTAATACACCCTCCCCCCCCCATACATCTATTAACCTAACATTTCACACCAACCCTTTGAGCTGCAACTAAAGAAGAGAGTGGGACTTGAAAAGGCGATAGCTCCATTGGAAAAATTTAACAACTTAATGGTAAACAATGAGTTGTCACTTTATGAGGAGGAATTGAATGAACAAAGTTGGGAGAATGAAGAAGCTTCATTGGAATTTGAACCTATAGAAGAAGTTGAGCCTCAAGAATAAAATTGCTTTGAAGATGACTTACTAGTAGAGTTCCCACATGAATAGGAGTTACTTGAAGAAGAAGTGAAACCTAGAGCTGAAGGAAATAACTCCTTTATAGTTAGGTGGTCATTAGAAAGGTGCTTACATGAAGACAAATTAGGAATGAAGGTGGTAGATGAAGAAATAGATAAGACTATCAATCTGAGTTCATTAATGACTCTTACACATACACCAACAGAAGACCCTTTTTCTATCATGGACACCTCGTGCATCATCATATGTCCTCCATGAGCTAAAATAGTCCTCTTCCCAAGCATATCATTGCAAGCCAAGTGTTGTTTGTGTTGCATATAATCTTGTTTCAAATCTCGCCATGTAACATCCTCACTATAGGCAGTTCTATACGTTCTACTGTTCGGGAGACTAAGGTTTGTTCGGACAGCCAGAATGTATAGAAGCACACTTAAAGCAGAGTGAGGAATCATAATTAAATCAAATAAAGATCAATAAAAGGTATAGAAAAATGAAAGAAGTGAAGTAGGAATCAGTTAAATGAGCACAAGTCCCAGTGATGGGTGACCTCACTAGAAAATGACAATGAGTTCGGTGTAACTCTAAATTCAAGTAAAATTCTATAAGACTCTTAATAAAGACTTAATTAAGGGAATTTCTATGAGTTAATAATCCAAGAAAATGAAAAGAAATAAGCACAAACAAAGGAAGAAAAGGAGTTATCGGGTATTATGAAAAAGATAGACATAAAACCGGTAAGGGCAAAACTTGGTCAACTAAATTTAAAGGTCCCATATTGACATAAAATGAGAGTTATTAATTTAATGAAGCTAGATTAGTTTAATTAATTGATATTATGAAAATTAAAAATAATTATTAAAAAGTCAAATTATAATGATTATAAACTTCAAAATATTTATAATTTTGCCATTCTCCATATTTACAATATTGCCATTAAACATTAAATTAATATATAAATAAATTATTGAGTTGAAATTTTCAGATTTCCTTCAACCTCATTCTTGTCCATTGTTCTCTCTCTCTTCTCTCAAATTCCACCATTGACACATCATCATCCAAGCTCCCAAACACTTACCTACATTCATTAATTTTGTTGGAAACTTAGAGAAAACTTCATATCCATTCCTGAAGTGAAGAAAACACACCAAAATCTCAAGCAAGAATTTTGCCAAGAAGTGGTTCTATAAGGGAAATTGGAGTTTTGATTGAATTGAAGATTGATTTAGGCTAAGGAGAGCTTGAAGACAAGGTTAGTGCTAAAAATCCTTATCAATTTTGAAATTTTATGAATTTTTGTTAGGGTTTGCTATAATTAGGGAGTTTCTTATTTATGCCCTAATTGATTCAATTGGATGTTGATTATAACTCTTGGATGTGTTAATTATTTGAGTATGTTGAGAAGATATCAAATTGGTTGATGGAAAGTGAAGTTATGTAGTGAACTTGATTCTGGACAGTTTGAGTCCAGTATGGTTAATTATCCATAAGTTGAGCTACATAGCTCTAATTGGTGTGAGGCTAATTGGAGATGAAACCTTAGACATAATGCTAGAAATCTCATGAAGGAAGCTTGCCTAGAAATTGAACTTAGGTTGTCCTAAATTTGGCTTGAATCTGGAATTGGCATTTTGGACTTGGGCAGACTGACCATATGAATAGTGTTTAGTAAAATGAGCATAACTCACTCTATGATGATCCAATTAACCTGATTCATGAACCTATGGAAACCTGAGACATAGGAGAATATTTCATATGAAAAACTTAGAGCCAAATTATGAACGTAACTCAACCAAATGGCTGGACAAATTTGATCTAGAAACTTGCCCTGAATTCTGGACTACACCTAAAATCCTGACCATCTAGGTACCCGACCAGTTTTGGCAAAATTGCCATAACTCAAGCTACAAAACTGAAAATGTAGTGATTCTAAATCCAAAATGTTCATAACACATAGAACTATAACTTTTGTGTTTTGACCAGAACCCAGATCTTAATGCAACGTAGGGAAATTGTTAGGGTAAGTGAGAAGTGACAATGCTGGAATTCCTGAATTTTAGCAAATGTGCCTTATGACCTCTGAAGGGTTATTTGGACATAAATTTCTCTAGAAAACTCCAAATGAAGTGATTCAAAAAGACTTGGAAACCTAAGACAAAGGCCTAAAACTTTATTTTATGGACCTAAAGTTAATTCTGAGCCTAAGGTGCTGGGATACTAGTTGCAAAACTTAGTGAGATTCTGGAAAACAAGGAAAGGGCAGGGTTTAGTACCTTAGAACAGTACTTAGTAATTTGACTATAACTAGAGCCAAAAAACTTCAAATTGAGTGACTTAAAAAGGATATTAAAGTTAAAACATAAAGGAACAACTTTCATGAAGGAACTATGGCCAAAAGGATTCTGCATCTTGGCCAAATTGCTAGGGAAATTTAAAACAACAATTCTAAAAATTCATGAAACCTTCACAAATGACTTGAAATGCAATCTATACTTAACATAAATGATTTGTTAAACACATGAACCACATAAATATGTGATTGGGACTTATGTTCCCACTATGAATAGTATACTAATGCTATGAAGCATAAATAACATGTGATAAAATATTAAGATTTATGAACACATAATGATACAAATTGCCCTTGTATGCGTAGACATTAGTGTATGGGTTGGATCGATTGGCATGCCAGTTAGGGACCACAGAAGCAGTATTGCCTATGGCTTTCGAGCCTACTTCATGGATGATTATTGATAGACAATGTATGTTTAACATGGTTATTCTTCTAGCTTTATGCCTGCCCGTTGGCTTTATGCCTGACATATTTTACTAGCTTTCATGCCTGCCCGCTGGCTTTATGCCTGACATATGTATACCTAATAGGCACATGGGGTGTCTAACTAGTATACTCCTGTGTATCCAGTCTTAACAGTCTGTTATAGGTTACCTGGGCATTGAAAAGTAATAAGAAGATTGAATGTTAAACAAATGAATGGAAAAAATTCTTATGAACTAAATTGCTCCTAAAGATCAACAGAAATGTGCAATAGCTCATAATTAATGAAAATGCATTTCTCTTATATGACACTACAAGCTTGAAATATTTATTTTTATTTATTTAGTCTATTTTCAATTTATTATTGCACCACTAAGCAATATGCTTAGCGCGATGAATTTTTTTCTCTTGCGTAGGTACTGAAGATACAACCCAATAGACAGAGGACTAGGAATTGAACTATAGATCTGCACTAGAGTCGGTGTCACCTCAATAGAGTATTTTTGGTAGAGCCCATGAGCTACAGGAAATTTTTGTCATTGTATATTGTACTTAATTATTAAGTTTGTAATGTAAATTCTGAATTTGTATAACAAATTTTGTACATTATGTAAGTTAGTAAATTTTATAAATTTCCTGTATGAAATGAGTTTGCAAATTTGATATGGAACAAGATAGAAATGTTATGGATGAAAATGATATATGATTTGAATTATTGAAAATGATGATGGAAATTGAGATTGATATGGAATTATTTAAACAGGTTATTGATTTTAACACGTTAAATGATAATAAAACAGGGGAAACTCTAGCAGTTTCTCTATTTAAATATTATGATTTAATTAATATTGGGATTTAAATTACTAATGAATAAAGTAAGATAAGATAAGGTGCTCTGACACAAAATGTGACGTTCTTTGCTCGGCTATACTGTAGATCGGGTGAGGGGTGTTACATGCCAATCTTGAGGGTACCACAAATAAAGACTCATATGTGGTGTTACATGACAACTATTATGTGCGGAACCCACTTTTTGATTAGCACTTCTAAAAGGGGTCAAGCTAAAGATCTTAAATTAGCACTTCTTGGGAGGTAACCCAAGTTTTACTTTTAATATTTGCATTTGTCTATTTTTTTTGTTTTATCACCCTTCCAAACTTGTTTTGATATTTGTTTGCTTTGTAGGTTCAAGAAACACTTAAAAATAACAATGGAGACCAAGCTCATAAACCTTTGAGGGAAGGCACGCTTCAAGGGGGAGTATTCTATATCCATTAGCTTTTTCTTATTATTACATTTATGAATTTGCTATTGACCTGATTACACTATCTTGATGACATTGAGAACAATGTCAAATTTGAGTTTGGGGTGTAATAAGATTTGCATTCTAAGTTTTGCATTGCATTTTAGATAGAAAATTTTTGAATTTTTTGCATTTTAGTCATAAAATTAATTAAAATTTTGCATTTTTTGACTCTTTTAATATGAAAGAGAATTGTTTTGATGGGTGATTGAAACACTTTAAGAAGTTTGATATGTTGATTGCTTAGAAAAGAGTAAGGAGAAGAATGTTCATAATGGAATTGATATTTGGCTTTGTATAAATTATTTTTCCTAGGCATGTGTGCATCATTCCATTACAATGAAATTGTGAGTTCTTAAAGCAAGTATATGCACATGGATGCGATTTTGTAATTGTCTCACTAGTCCTAGAATAAGTCTTTTAAACTTATCGAGGTGAAATCCCAGCTTACACTCGATTAAGAGATGATTTAGGCATTCTTTGAACTTAGCCTCATTAAACCTTAGTCACCTTTAGTTAAAATATATCCCTTGTACCCAACTTGAGGCTATATTTTTATCTATATGATTTTTTTTTTGGTTACCCATATTATTTACCAAGCCCTTTGTAACACCCCTTACCCGTCTACAGTGTAGGCGAGCAAGGCACGCCAAAGTGTGTCGGAGCATCTTAACTTATCCCATTATATTCTTGGTTATCACATTTAATTTTATTTAAATTTAGATTAATTTATTTTATCAAAGAAACTGAGGGAGTTTCCCCAAATTTATTAATATTTGGCATATTACAGTATTCACCTGTTTAAAACAATTTCATATTAATTCATGTACTCATCAACATTCTCAAGTTCAATTTAAAATCACAATCAATGTTACTCAATTTCAAGCCATCAAATTCATTCAGATGTTTATCCATTCATAGTCAATTTATACATGAAATTCTCAAATTTCATTAATTTATATCACTATACAATTTATTACAAAAAGTTATAATTTACATCATATACAATTGTAATTTCATAAATTCATAATTTACATTACAAAGTTTAATGAATATTCACAATACACTAAAAACAACTAACATGGCCTAGTGGGCCCTACCAAATGCACTGCACAGATGAGGTGATACTGTCTGACACTGATGCAGATCCAAAATCTTAAACTCCCAGTTCGATATCCACTGGGCTTTCTCCTTATCTCCAGAACCTACGCGATGGAAAATCCAACGCGCTAAGCATTTTTGCTTAGTGGTGCCAATTATAATAAAAATATAATATACAAATAAAAATAATAATTTCCAAATTGTAATACTTATAAGGAAAATGTATAGAAAATATGTTATGGATTAGCTGAAGGCTAATTAAAATTTATAGTATCAACTCTTCCTAGCATTTTATAAGTTGATCCTATACTGATCTTAAACATCATTTTAAGTTTTATTGAACTTTGGAAATATTTATTTTATTGCAATTTTTCTTTTCCTTCTTCGTCTTATTACTCAATTCTTATACTTTGTTTCAATACATTTTTAATCTCATTAATACTTTTCACTGCCCAAGTAACCTATAACCGACTGACTGGATTGGATAAATGGGTAAACTGGCACTGGTTATCAGGTACCTTGGGCCATTGCACCATCAGTCACAAAGTGTCTCTAGGTGTGTAATAGAACAGCTAATGAGCCGTAATAAAGATTGGGCACAAGGCCAAGTATATCAAGCATAGCAGAATGACCATAGGCCATAATATCACAGAATGGCACGAAATGCCATAAATCACAGAATGGCATAATGCCATATGCAGTATTGCTAATAGAACCCTATTGGCATGCCAACCTATTCAAACCAATCATACTAGGCCTACTAGGGTATATTACAAATTTAAATGTGAAGTTCTTTGCAATTGAAGTTCAGTAGTTACTATTCACCTCACTAGTCAATCAAAATGTTAACTTTTTCATAGGCAATAGGTATGTTGGTTCTAATAACACCAACATTCCACATTTTGCATTCCACAAATGTTGGCATTTGTTGCCAAATCCATTTCAAAGCTTATTACATGTTATTTCAATTTTTCAGATTTCATGTCTTAAGTTTACTATTCCATTGGTCATTGCTACAGTAATAATTTGGCTAAACTCTCTTCAACAAAGTTTTTCATTATTGTGCCTTCTTTAATTTCCTTTTTGAATCACTCCATTTGGAGTTTTCTAGCTCAAGTTATGCTTAAAAGACTATTCTGGACTCAATGGTTACTTATGCAAATTTCTAGATTTTGTATGCTATCTTGACCTAGTTAAATGACCTAGTTCTCTTGATTTCTGGATTCTAGTCAAAATTACAATATTGTAGGTCTATGTTTTTTTGAAATTTTGGCATTGATGTCATGTCATTTAGAGTTCTATGGACCAAGTTATGGTCTTTTTTATCAAAGATGGACAGATTGCATTTGTTTAGCAAATTCTGGTCAATTCAATTCTAGACAGATTTGCTACCCCAATTTGGGCAAGCAATTTGGCTTTGTTAATGGCATTTCTGGGTTTTGGTGTCTTTACCAAAGTTGTAGCCCTATGTCTAAGCTTTCCAACGGTATGAAATTCATGTCATTTGGACCTGTCTATAGTGAGTTATGGCCAATTGAATGAATACTATTCATATAGTCAAAATTCTGGGCTTACAATTGGCAATTCGGATTAGGTCAATTTTTAGGTCACTTTTTAGGAAGAATTTTGGCATGGTTTCTACATGAAAGTTAGTCCATTTTGAGTCTAGTTTTACCTTCAATTGGCCTTATGCCAATTAGGGTCACACAATTTAGGTTATGGCTCAATTTACACACTATTTTCAACAATACACAACCTGCACACAAATTGCACTTCGAATTTTCATTCTCCAACTCCCAAACTTCAAATTACATACATGGCACTTCTAAATTACCATCAATCAAAACTTAATTTGGTCAATTCCCAGAATTTTACACAAGTCCTTAATATTCAATACAAAATCTTAATTTAATTGATCAAAGTCAACATAATACACATGGAAATAATTAGCTAATACAAGTAACCTCAACTAGCAACATACAATACATTTCTACTAATCCATCAACACCATAATTCAACATTTAAATTCATGAAATTATCAATCTTCTTAGTCCATCAAGGCTGCCAAATTCATCAATTATCCAAAGCCTTCAACAATTATTCAAACCCTACTTCAAAGTGCTAACTTTAAATATACACATGAAATAAATTTGATAACACATGTAATACCTTAATCAACATCACTACCCATCCTTTACATGTGAAAATAAATCAAACCCCTTTTGGTTCCATGGCTGCCGAATTTGAGCCCTATCAAATACTCATCCAATTCTTCAAATTTCTCAACAATTCAACTCATCACAACATTAATTCAAAGTTTAATTAAGAAAGGGATGGAAAATTGACACTTACCTTCAACCAAGACTTCCAAAACCTTGTGAAAACTTTACCAAATCCCCTTGTTCTTGCTGCCTATAATCTATCCAAGGTGTGAGGTTAAAGTTTAGTGAAGGAAGTCTTGAGTTTTAGGTTGAAAATGATGGGATATGAAGCTTTGCATGGTGGCCAGCCATGGTGGATTTGGGGAGAGAATTTCAATACGACTAAGGGAGAATATAAGGAAGAAGATGATGAAATGGCTGATCTCTTGTCCTTATATGCTTTATATACCTCCACTAACCATAGTTTAATTAGTATAATAATTAAACTTTTAATTATCTCAAATTATACCCCTTTATTTCCCTTAATTACATTTTATATATAATTTCATTTTTCATGTGATTTTCAAAATTTAATAATACTTATTTTTAATGGATATTTAGGTCAAAAGTCAACTCTAGGTGTCAAATGACCAAAATGCCCCTCTTCTGGTCATATTCGGACTTTTTCGGTAATACCGATTTAATTCCTGATCCGCCGATTTCTTAAATTTTTGTTTTCGTCTGTACCGATTCACTGAATTTCTTTGACATTTTTAATGTCATTTGTACTTCAATAAACCCTTAATTAGGTCTCGAAAATTATTTCCTAGGGTTCCCTATGGTCCTGGGGTCGTCAACTGTTTACACAGTGACTTCCCGATGCCGTCACCCATTGCTACGATTCCGGCTTGTTTAACCTTATTGCATTTTATCTCTTTTATTTTCTCTTAATTTTTCTTGTATTTTCTTATCATTTATTCCATCATTTTATGTCTCCTCACTATCATTTAAATATAGTTCCAGACATCCTGACTGTCCGAACAGAAATTAGTTGTCGAAATAGTAGACATATGGACTACCTACGGTAAGGGTGTTACACCCTTAACCCAAACACCTAACTTACCTTTATGAGAGAGGTGTCTGTTAAAGTGAGAAGTACACTATAAAAAAAAAGGGAAAAGAGAAAACATGGAGAAACGAATAAAATAGAGGTGCTAGTATATGGAAATAAATTACAAAAGAATTAATCCATCAAAGTGTTCAGAGATTGAGTTTGGGGTTGGAAACCAAAGAGGGACAAGTACATCAAATTCAAATAATTATAAATAAAGTCCCTATTCAAGTGTCAAGAAGTATGCTGGCACTAGAGTCAATTTCTAAATTTCTTCTCTCTATGAAAGAAAAGAAAAACAAGAAATAAAAAAAAAATTCTAGTGTATCTTGATCTTTAATAGATTAATATCTCTCATACTTTGATTACCTTATATCCTTTTTCTTTGTTTGCCAAATTATTACCCTTTAACCCCATTACAACCTTATGAAAATGATCTTTTGATCTTTTAATTAATAGTGTATGCTACATTAGTGGAGATAGGGTTAGGAGATCTGCCTATGGGACTTGGGATATTAAATTCGATACATTCATATAGAGGCATTAGAGATTGCTAAGTGCATATGTGCTTATTTAAGTAAAGCAATTTCCTATAACTGGTGTGTGTACATATGTTTTTGGTTGATAATTTGTTCTTTGCTAGATATTGATATATATATAATGGACGTTTGACTTCTTAGCATTTTGATGAGTTATTGACATATTGATCTTTTTAAGGTAGTCTTTAAAAGTCCAGATTTTCAATTCTTGTTATACCCAAAAGGAAAATACCTCTCATATGCATTTAGTTTCTCTTTGCTTGAGGACAAGTAAAGGTTTGAGTTTGGGGGGTATTTGATGAAGTCAAATTATATAGACATTTAGGGTTGATATTCATTGCATCTTGTTAGCATTTAATGTCTTTGATGTTTATTTTTAAGTGTTTTTAGTAATATTTTAGAAAACATGTCAATCCAATCCAATTATTTGATTTTTATATTTTATTAGGTGTTTTTATGTGATTTTAGAGCCAAAGACGAGTTGGAAAGAGATATGGAGGTCAAAATGCAAAGAATACAGGAACAAAAGCATTACATGGGCTGTGTAACTTACACCATATAACTTTTTGGACCCCGTGTAACCTTTTAGATAGAATAAAACTTGAAAATCAAAGCAACAGAAAGTTACACGAGCATGTAACATTGCACGGCCCATGTAAAGTCTCAGAAAAGCAATTATGACGTGGCTTTTCTTCCTTCCAACTCGACCTGGATGGATTTCTAAGGCTTTTAGGACTCTTAAATAAGGGTTTTTACACCAAATATAAATATAATAAGTTAAGAATTGAGGGAGAAAACGAATTTACATTCAAGAGGGCACATTAACTTTAAGAGAAGTAAAGGAGAAACAAGATCTACAAGATTGCTAGAAGGGATTTTTAGCTGAAATTCCAAAAGTCCAAGGCTGCAATTCTCCATCTGGGTTCTTTTATTCTATTTCTTCTCATGTAATTTCTTTATTTTATGAACTTGATTGTAAAACTCACCATGTGTGAGTAGTTTCTTTATTCTAGGGTTAGGGATATTGCATTCTCAATTTAATTATGGATCTAGTTTGATTTTATTTAATATATTGCATATTTTATTCTTTGATTCAATCTCTTGTATTCTTAATGCATGCTATGTATTAGTACTCACTTAGTATTGATTCAAGATATTAATTGAAGGACTGAAAGGCAAAGATTAATATTAGAAAATCAAGATTTTGAACTTAAAATTCTTGATCTAGAAATAGGCTAGAATTCTTATATGGATCTAACAATTAATCAAATATCTTAATAGATTTTAATTAATTTAATCACCATGAAAGTAGGGTTTAAGTTAATTAAAATACACCTTGAGTGCCTTGAGGGAGGACTTAAGATAACTTAAGATTAATTTCCTTCAAATGAATAATCTCCTATTTATTGAATGAATTAGATTGATTCTATAATTGATTAAAGTGTTAACCCCTAGCTCTGGAATGTTTTTATTAATTAATATTCAGGTTTAGTTAATTGTTTTATATTTTATTTCTTTTAATTTAGATTTAATTACTATCTCTCTATAACTCGATCGTCTAGATAATTAAAATCACTATAGTTTAGTACTCAACACGGTCCTTATGAGAACGATACTCTACTCATCACTGTATTACTTGTTCATGATCTATGCACTTGCGGTGGTTGTAAACCAGTAAACAATTTCTGACATGAGCTACTTGATGAAACTTATTGGATATAATTTTCTCAACCAGCAAAGAGTTCAATAGATGAGCAGCTTCCTGATCATTAGTATTTAATTCTAGAGTAAGTTCCTCCCAATTCATCATATTTAATTCTAGAGTAAGTTCCTCCCAATTCATCATACTAGTTTTATCACAGAGCTCCTTAATAGCATTAGGAGGTTGGTCCATCTAGGCAGAACTAGAGTTAATGAGGGTTAGCCCTCTCACAAAAAAAAGCAAAAGAAAAAAGAAGAAAAGGATAACAAATCACCAACCCATAAATGCAAAAAGGAAGAAAAACAAGACAATAATTAGGCAAAGGCATATAGGAAGGAAAGAGTGACAAAAATTGAAGCAAAATTGAAACAAACTAAAGAGGGACTTAATAAGTTCTACCCTAGGAGAGAGAACACTTCTGCAAGGATAGATAGTTAAAGTTTGAATCGATATATTATAAAAATAGGAAAATTATTAGATAGTCCAAGAGTATCACCTCATCATGTTGACATGGTGCTCCCAATCAATAATTAAAAAATAAATAAATAATTTTCTTAAAAAATATAAATTTGATAAAAATAATAATATTGTTAACATCATCAATAGTAATCTATTTTAGATAAACATGACTTGATAGTGCTCTTTTTTTTAATTGCCTCATTCTACACGTAATTGCAAACAAAATAAAAAAAAATTAGAGAACAAAACTTAGTAACAACAAACAAAACAGAAGAATATCTAAAACGAATAACACTTGCCTTAATCTCACCCAGAAAATGATAGCTAAAAGCCTATTACTCCACACAGATACTTCAACAAACATCTAGAACACATAAGAGAACTGACAACATGAATAACCCATACCCTTCAAGTGGTGGAGATGAAATTGGCAAGGAAAAAAAGAAAAAGTGGAAGAAGTAGAAGGAGCTATAGGATTGGGAGAATTAATGGGTGCAAAGAAAGTAGATATCACTGTTAAGAAACTAGGAAGTGAAAAATTTTCATCAGAAATTCAAAATAAGAACAACCAGAATGAGTTTTTGAAAATTGGGAGTGTTAAGATTTCTCTTTCAGTTATGTGTGATAAAGTTATGATGCTAGCTGTTGTTAGTTATTGGTTGGTGCACAACAGTAAAAAGTGCAAAACAAAATTTTAATAGAAAGTGCACAATAAAGGTAGAGCCCAAGGGAAACAAAATCGTTAGCTAAAGTTATGGGAGACTGTATGCATGTAATCATTGGAGAGAATTGTATAGATGAGCTGTATAGGTAGGCTGTATCATTCTAGATTTTTCTTTTGCACTGTTTGAGATATGAGAAAAATATTTTCTCTTCTTTTCTTATTCTCTAATCATAAGAGAATTTCTTCTTTTATTCTTTCTTTAATACTACGAAATTCCTTCCTTTATTCTTTTATTCATGGTATCAGAGTCACAAGATTGTGCTTTCGTGATTTTCTTTCTATGATATTTCACTATTTTTTTTTCTTCTTGTTTGAACCTATAGTTAAGCTACAATAGCAGAAACATCCAAGCAAGAAAAGGTTAATGACAAGAAAAGGTTAATGACCAATTCTCCTCACCTAGGTATGTCTCTAGTTAGCGTCCCTCTCATCGATTACAACTATCTTACCTTGAGTAAGTCTATGCTAATCCATTAAAAGCCAAAAACAAGCTTGGATTCATGAATAGATCTTACAAAAAACCTAAAGATGGTTCTTCAATTTTGAAAAGTGGCTCAAGGTGGATAGCATGGTTATTTCCTGGATACTAAGCTCAATGTCTAAGGAAATTGTTGAAGCATTTCTTTATGATACCTCTACTAAAAATCTCTAGGATGAGTTAGCCCAAATATTTGGTCAAAGAAATGCTCCCTTGCTCTACCAAATTAATAGAGAAATATGTTCATTAAGTCAAGGGAATCTATCACTTATACTTCACAAAGCCTAAAAAATTATGGGATGAGTTGGCTTGTCTCAAACCATTTCTAGTATTTGAATGTAGAGCTTTGAAAGAAATTACTGAAATAGAAAACAATACTAAGCTGATGCAATTTCTCATGGGTTTAAATCCATCATATGATCATGTTAGGAATGAAATCCTCCTGATAGATTCATTTCCACATATAAATAAAGCTTACTCTATGGTCTAACAAATAGAGAAGCAGAGGGAGGTTAACAATCTTGCAACAGATAATATAGAGTCTTCGATTGCTATGATGATTAAGGGACTAACCTTCAAGAAGGAATACAAAAGCAGCAACAATAAAAGCTAGTTTAAAAAGAAGGATGTGTTTAAGAAAGATGAAAGGTTATATGAACATTGTAAATCTCCTAGGTATATCAAGGAGAGTTGCATCAAGTTAATTGGGCACCCCTAAATGGTTTAGGCATAAGTGAATCAAACAGTTCACAAACATAGCTAATTCAACATTTGATAATGGCATAACAAATGAACAGGCAACATAATCCAAGCAAACTACAAAATAAGTAATAGAAACCTCACCAACATAATCTTGCAAGAAGTTATGAAAATATTGAAAGGTAAAATGACTCATGAAGCTAATTGTGTGGATTTTTTTGGATTTACTAGTAAGAATTCTAAAACTACTAATTCACATAGATGTGGTGATTATATTGATAGTGGTGTAACCACTCATATGTGCTTTGATCAAAACTTATTTACAAATGTTACACTATTCCAAACATGTAGTCTTGTTCACTTACCTGATGGTACAACTAATCAAATTACACATAATGGTACCATAAGATTGCTTCAATATTTACAAATAAAAAATGTTCTTTACTTCCTAAGTTTTAAACACAATTTGTTATCAGTCGACCAATTATAAAAAGACTCTCTCATAAATGTCCTTTTTACTAATGACCATTGTTACTTGTAAGACCTTTGGTCTAAGAGATTATTAGCTATTGGAAAGTTGGACAAAGGGCTATATTGGCTCACTACAAAATCATTGAGCCAGTGTCATCACATTTTGAAGCCTTCCATATCCAACCATTTGAACCAGATCCAATCACTTGTAATAAATCCTTCAATATAAAAACTAGTACTCCTAGTTCTTATTTGTGGCATACCAGGCTTGGTCATGCCTCTGAGTCCAAACTTCTCCATATTGATTATATAAAATACAATATAAAGGATTTTGATTGTGATATATGTCCTTCAGCTAAACAACAAAGGCTTTCTTTTCCTAAAAGTAGAATTACAAGTTTAGCTATATTTCAATTACACACCTAGATTTATAGGGTCCATACAAAACTAAGTCTATGCAATGTGCATCCTATTTTCTCACCATTGTGGATGATTACAGTAGGATAACCTTGACCTATTTGCTTACCGACAAGAGTCAAGTACCTTCTACCATAGCCATTTAATTGAATCTAATCAAGAACCACTTTCATACAATAGCAAAATTCATTGAGACAGATAATGGATTCGAATTTGTTAATATGGAATGTGCAAAACTATTCAATAAAAAGGGCATGCTCTATCAAAGGTCTTGTGCTTACACCCCACAGCAAAAAGGAGTTACCGAAAGGAAACACAAATACTTCCTTTAGGTGGAAAGGGCCTTCCTATTCCAATCTGGCTTATCTAAAAAATTTTGGAGATATTCCATCCTTAATGCCACATACATCATAAATAGATTGCCTACCAAAGTTCTCAATTGGAGAAGTCCATATGAACTACTCCATTCTAATCCTCGAAACACCATATCCTCAAAGCCTTCAAATGCTTGTATTATGGTACCAATGTCAAGCCATCCAAAAAGAGAAAAAAGACCCCAGGGCCATATGAAACATTTATTTTGTACATTCCATAGGCCATAAAGCATATAAGCTTATGGATATTCAAACCCAACATGTGCATGTTTCAAGGGAAGTACAATTCCATGAATACATCTTTCCTTATTTGCATTGCAAACCCAGTGAACCGTCATCGCCATATCCCAACCCAATGATAGAGGAAGATTTACCAGAATTTAATACCTTATCCTTAACCCAGTAACACATATCACACCTACTATCTCTGCTCCCATTAAACAACTTTCTCTTATATGTTGAAGCACCAAGCCACATGTGCCACCAACCTAGTTGAATGATTATGTGGCACATGTTGACATTAGTCCATCTTTCCTCATATCAGCAGTGATCCTGCTAGTTCAAAGGTACACCCAGGCAATCTCTTCACTGATCCTTTCCAATTTTATGATGTTAGTTTTAATAATAATCACATTAAGTTTATTGTACTCGTATTATTAACTCATGAACCCATCTCATAAGACCAAGCCAAAATAGACCCAAATTGGGTATCAACTATGCAGTAGGAACTTAAGCCTTTGGAGGTCAATCAAACGTGGAATTTAGTTCCCTATCCAACTCATAAAAAACCCATAGCATTAAAATGGGTCTTCATAATTAAGCATAAACAAGATGGAAGTGTGGATTGATACAAAGCGAGGCTTGTCGCAAAAGGGTTCAACCAACTTGAAGGCATTGATAACATGGTAGCTTCAGCCCCATCGCTAAGTTGGTAATAGTCTGCTTATTTTTTGCTATTGCCATTGTTTCTCATTAGCCCATTCATCAACTGGATATCAATAATGCTTACTTGCATTGCTTCATTGATGAAGAGATCTATATGCTTCCTCCTCCTGGTTACACAAAGGCAAAAAAGGCCAAGTTTACAAGCTCAAAAAATCATTATACAAATTAAAACAGGCTATTTGTCAATGGAATAAATAACTTCATTTTAGTTTTGCTCAGTGTCCATATGATCACTGCTTATTTACTCGTGTTACTGGTGAGCACTTTGCTTTGATAGTATACATGGATGATGTTTTGATTTTGGACCCTACAAAGCTAATATGCTTCAAACAAAAAAATTTATTAATGAAGCTTTTACAATCAAAGATATGGGAGTTGCAAAATTCTTTTTGGGGTTAGATATTGCTAGCTTTACTACTGGCATGCATCTTAACCAGAAAAAATATATTCTAGATATTTTAAATGAGCTTGGGTTAAGTGGTGCAAAACAAACGCAAGTTCCTCTTCCATGAGGATTAAAGCTTTCATCTGAAACTAATGAGCTATTTTCTGCACCTAATGGGTATCGAAGGCTAAAAGAAAGAATACTCTACTTAAATTTATCTCGACCTAATATTTCCTTCTCTGTGCAACAGCTCAGTTAGCACATACAACACCCATGGCATTACACAAGGATGACACCATCCATATGCTTCGGTATCTCAAAGGATGTCCAAGTAAAGGACTTTTATATCCTGCTAATAATTCTCCTTCATTGACTACATATTGCGATACTGATAGGGCATCATGTACCAAAACAAAAAAGTCCATCATTAGTTTTTGTATTTTTCTTGCCAAATCCTTAATTTCTTAAAAGTCCAAGAAGCAGTCGACGATGAGCAGGTCTTTTGCTGAAGCCGAATACAAGAGAATGGCCTCCACCGTTTGTGAATTGCAATGGTTGTCATATCCACTTAAAGCTTTTCAGCTAACACTTCCACTCCCTATTTCCCTTTATTTTGATAATAAGGCTGCTATTAACATTGCATCCAACCCAGTATTCCATGAGCGTACTAAACATCTTGACATTGATTGTCATGTTGTCCAAGATCAAATGACAGAAGGCTTTATTAAACCCTAGCATGTCTCTGCTAATCATCAGTTGGCGGAGATTTTGGCAAAGTGCCTAAGCTCCCTATCCTTCCAACCACTTGTGTCCAAGCTAGGATTGATCGATTTCAATAACTCTTTAATCTCCAGCTTGAGGGGGAATGATAAAGTTATGATGCTAGCTAGTGTTAGCTACTGTTTGGTGAACAACAGTAAAAAGTGCAAAACAAAATTTTAGCAGAAAAGTGCACAACAGTGATGGAGCCTAAAGGAATCAAAATTGCTAGCTAAAGTTATGGGAGGCTATCATGCATGTAACATTTGGAGAGAATTGTGTATGTGAGTTGTACCATTCTAGATTTTTCTTTTGCACTGTATAAATGTACATTATACAACAGTAGTTTGAGATATGAGAAAAATATTTTTTTTCTTCTTTTCTTATTCTCTAATCATCATAGAATTTCTTTTTTTATTCTTTTGTTCATTCTCTAATATCACAGAATTCCTTCCTTTATTCTTCTGTTCAATGTGTTGTAAGTCAATTAATTATTTACAGTGAAAACATGCTTAGTCAACTAGAGATGCATGAAATTTCATGTATTAAGGAAAATTAGATCAATTGTATCTCCAACAGCCAAAACGAAACTAAGGGCAGAAATCTATGACAATCCAACAACAAAATTCATTCTAGATGTAAAACAAATGCTCAATTCTCTTTTTTAAGTTCTTCCAAATCCCATAAAAGAAAAGACAAGGAAAATCAAGAAAAGATAAATAGATAAACAAAATCAACAAATAATTTGTACTCTAGGAGGCAGTTATAGAAGGCAACAAATTATTAACTAACAAATTATTAACCAAGTGAAAATTTAAAATAATTTCTTAGTTTGTAACAGTATTAGAAGTCATGTTAAGTTTATAAAGTTTTTATACTATTTTTAATAATTTTTTAATAAAATTAGTGATGTGTTTTTAAATTATTGGTTGGGAGCACCATATCACATGATGAGGTGGTACTCTAGGATTATCTAACAATTTCCTATTAAAATAATATATATATATATATATATATATATATATATATATATATATATATATTATTTTAAAGTGTAAATGATAATTTAGAGATGACTTTATCCGGAAACAATCAAATAAAATTATTTTAAAAACCGAAATCATGCCAAACCGAATAAGTTTCCAGTAAAGTAAGAATTTCCGATGATAGTCAAGTTTCTAGCCACATAAAAACATAGATGTCCTTTATTAGTTCTGATCCACACATACCACTACTGCATAAGAACATAAACAAACCAATGCAAAAGTTAACATCTGCAAGCTTAAATCTTTCATAAATTTCTTCATCAATATATATAAACCTTTTTTAAGTGTTTCAATTTTTTTTCTAGACAGCGTTTCCATGCCTATTGAGGAAGAATCTTCCGCTAGAAAATGATCTCTTCATTCTAGCAGGACTCAGTACATAATGCAAGACTCTTCTTCTATGGCTATGCTTGGTGACTTGGGCTGAACGTTTGGATGATTCAGCAGCATCTCCTGATAAGCAATCTTCCACTAGAATAACTTCATCTTGGTTCATCTGCAGAATATCAGCAGCTAAACAACGGTTTTGACATGGATGATCCATTGAAAATGATCTCCTAACGGGTGGATACCTTTCATCTCTAATCTGAATTATGGCATCTCTCTCCTGCAAGTTCCCCAAATCACTGAACACACGTAACGGTGTCTTTGAATCTCCTCCATTATTCTGCTCTATTTCCTCTTCTGAAACAACCCTTTCAATGTCCTGTGTAACAGCTGCATTTCCATTAGTTCTGTGGCTATCATGAGATGATTCGTTGGCTTGAAGACTTTCCATTACTGGAGGAGGCAATGGAGGCAAAGCAGCAGCACTAATGAAGACAATATTAGCACGGCACAAGGGGCAATTTGAGTGAGATTTAAGCCACGTATCAATACAATAGACATGGAAAGCATGACTGCACTTAGGCAAAAGCCTTAAGCTCTCATCTTCTTGAAACTCACTGAGGCAAACAGAACAATCTGTCCCTTCAATCAAACCATCTCCCTTTTTATACTTAACCATTGTGATTGACTTTATTATAACTTCATCTAAACCAGTTGTGGAAACATGCCAAGGCTCATGGAGAGATGGGTTGTGATTATCCTCCATTTCCTGATCAACAAGGTCTTGGTTTTCTATTCTTCTTGCTGAATCATTATTGTTTCCACAAAATTTAGAAATTATGATATAGTAACTTACTAGTAGAAAAGCACTAGCCACAATAATTGCAATGACAAGAGGAGAGAAGATTGGGCTTGAATTGTTGTCATCAGGGAACTCATCATCAAGAGGAGGTGGAGGAGGGAAGATGACGTAGCACCATTGTGGGCAGTTCATGCTACAAAATCCTTGAGAACAGTCTTTACTGTTCATATATGGAATCCAAGTTTTTGGTTTGTCTAGCAGTGCCATAACAAGCCTTATTGAAAATTTTCAAATCTATGTCGCAAATGAAAGTTCTTTCCTTCAATTCTGCTAAAAAATTTTCAGTGAACCAAATAATTTAACAAGAAAAATCATGCTTAATCTTCTGCACTAGACCTTCAAACAATAAAACTAAAAAACCTTTGATGCTGTATTGAAATTCTAGAATTTTGATAAGCATTTGAATGAAAAAAGAAAGAAATCATACAAAAAAGAGAAGAAACAAGAGATACCTTAGGATTGTATTTGGGTTGGATGGCTTGAAGGGTGTCTTCTTAATGATGATTAGATGCATATGAACAAGATATAATAAATTGTATATTATTTCTGTCCTGGAAGGCTAGATCAGCAAGTACAGAGAGTTCAAGTAATGAAAATTCATCAAGGTGTAAGAAGGACGAAAGGGGACTAGCACAAGCAAGAAAAAGGGCATAAAAGCAAAGCAAGATTGTTGAATTCTTGAAGGGAATTCTCTCTCTCTCTCTCTCTCTCTCTCTCTCTCTCTCTCTCTCTCTCTCCTTTTATTTTCCTTTTCTTTGTTCCTCTCTTTTTCTTTTCTTTATCCCTCTTTCTGAGATAATGGTTTGTTGACTAAAGAGTGGAGTGTTGATGTTGGTTGGGAATTCAATAAAGTAATAAATACCTTTATTATTATCCAACACATTTGCAGTTGGAGCTTCCAAGTAAATAGGCTAAATCTTATACCATACGCCTATAAAGTGAGCGAATAAATATGCAATTTAGCTATAAAAAATAAGGTAAATAAAATTTTTAGGCATAATTTCCCCCAAGTCTTTATGATGGACTCTGAAATTAGGTGGACCTCAATCATGAATGCATTTTGCTACTAATAAGGTTAATTTTGTTTCCTGAACAATGTGACCAAACAACATGTGTATATTGGAGTTAATATAAAAAATTGAGTAATTTATAATTTAATCTTCAAGATATAACAAAATTATAGTTTAATATTTTTATTTTTTATAAAAATTAAACTAATCCCTGATATATATTAAAATTCATTGCTAGTGAATTGAAAGGTATAATAGTTTAGTCAATCTCATTTATCTTTTATAATAATTTAATCTCTATAATATTAATATTTATAATAATTTACTTTTTTAGAATTGAATTGATTATTTTGATTTATAGTTGAATAGCGTTAAATTTTAAAGGAAGAAGAAATACTATCATGTGCTAATTTATTTTTATAAAATAAAAAAATATTATAAATTTTATTATATCTCAAAGATTAAATTAAAAAATATTTAAAATTTTTTTAATATTTTTCTTTTTTATATTTGAAACATCAAATATATATATATGAACATTAATATAATATAAAATTATTTCTAAATTTAACAGCTATAAATTAGAATTTTTTATAAAAAATCTATCTATATTAACTAAGTTTTTCTTAGAAGTTACACACTTTCTAAGGAAAGTTTGACATATTAATTAATATTTTAATTTTTACTTCAATTAATTATGTTAAATTTATAATTTAAAAAATAAAATAATAAATTTCATTAAATGACCATTGGTTTATAATTTATAGTTATTATTTTGTAAAGGTGATAAAAAAATGTAATTTAATTAAAAAATTAAATGGGATATGTAAATATTAAAAATAAAATATTAAATAATGGTATTGTATTTATATGTTATAAATTTAAATCATTATATTTGAAAAAATATTAAAAATAATTTTAATAAAAAATAAAATATTAAAATTTAAATTAAATATAAAAAAATAATTTTTATTAAATTTATTTAACTAGTAAGTAATAAGGCTGAAATACACATTAAAATCACTCTAAATAAATTACGTTCAGTTAGTGTTTAAAATTATAAGATTTTTAAATTTAAATTTTATTAAAATTTAATTAATAAAAAAATTAGATTAAATATAATATTACACTTTAATATTTTATTTACTATTTTAATATCAAATTTTTTTTTCCCAATAATTGCTCTTATTTTCTTGTTTTTGATTGCTGTGCCTTGGTCAAGCCGTCCAAGCAATTCGAACGTATTTTTACGACAGACAGGCTTTTTACATAAATAAAAAAAAAAAAGAAAAATAGAAAAGGGGAATATATGATGGCACATAGTTATGCCACACTCAGCGCGCTTGATTGGCTCTTGTAAGTGCTGCTGTGTGGGCCTATCCTACTTAAATGTTCTGTAGATTCCACAAGACATAAGCTTATGTTCTTCATTTAGTCCCAACAGAACCCATGCCTTTTTTTTTCTATGCAATTCAGCTTTTTCAAATAAAAAAAAAAAACAACAATTCAGCTTAATTTGGCTCAATTTTATTATAAATTAATAAGATATAATTCCAATCCTTAATCAATAACAAGTAAGCAGTGTTTTAAAATTAAATGTGTTAATAAATTAATTTCATAATTAATAAGATATAGTTCAATTGATTCGATCAATTTAATATGCATAAATTGTTAAAAATAATTTATAATAATTTTAAAATAAGAATTAAAATTAGATAGAATTTACCAATTATTAATGATATTTTTTATTATAAATGATTTCGACTAAAATTCAAATTTAAAACATTATGATTTTCAAAACAATTCTAATATAAATATATTAAAACTCATATATAGTAATTTAATTTTTTTTATTTAATCAATTTAAATCTCATTTGTTTCATAAAAATAATTTATTATTGAATTAAAATTAGATAGAATTTACCAATTATTAATGATATTTTTTTTATTATAAATGGTTTCAACTAAAATTTAAATTTAAGACATTGTGATTTTCAAAACAACTCTAATATAAATAAACTAAAACTCATATATAGTAATTTAATTTTTTTTATTTAATCAATTTAAATCTCATTTATTTCATAAAAATAATTTATTATTGAAAATATATTTAATAAAAATTATTTTCTAATATAAGAAAATATTTTCTATTAAGATATATATATATTCACATCTTAATAAGATTATAAAACTCTAGAAAATAACTTTTTTTTTCTAAAAAGAAAGTTATTTTTCTTAAAAAAGACTTCTTTTTAATTAAGAAAATATTTTCTATAAATCCATTTTTATGAGTATCTTAAAAATTAAAAAATAGGAAAAATATTTTTTTTAAAAAAAATATTTTTTTTTTGCAAAATAAATGGAGCCAATTTTTTTATTTTTTTATTTTTTAAATGTCTTTCATATAGGTCTCAAGCCTAGTAGTAATATTGTTTGGAGAATTACAGTAAATGGGCAGGTAATTAGATTAATGATTTATAATTCACTTAAGTTTATTTTTTATTTTTTTATTTTAAAATTCTAATATTATAAAATTAAAATTTATGTGGAAACTCAATAAAAAGAACTAAGGCTATGTTTGAATTGAAGGAAAATAAAGGAGGAAGGGAAATTATGAAGGAAAATAAACATATTTTCTCTTTTCTCTTGTTTGGGAATGAAAAAAAATTGAAAAGAGTGAAAAATAAAGGTGGAAAATAATAAATGCATTTACTATTTATTTCCTCTCCATTTTGGAGAGAAAGTGAGTGAAAAAATCATAAAATTATTTTTTTATCTCTATAATTTTTTATTTTAATTTCAAATAAAAAGGACAAAATAGACATTTCACTATTTAAAAAACTTTTTCCTCCTTATTTTCCTCCCTAATATCCAAACAAGAAAAGGAAAATAACTTTTACATTATTTATATTTTTTTTTCTTATTTTTTCTCCTTTATTTTCTTTTCTCTATGAAAAAGTTCCCATACATAGTGTAAGAGAAAAATGACACAGCAGTCTAAAGTATGATATACTTAATTGGGAGCGTAAAGGCAGAGTCAAAAACTAAAAAGCATGTCAATGAATTAGCCCAGCATCAGTCATTTTGACAACAAAGCTTTAATAGTCATGGCGAGATAGAAATCCAAGATTCAAAGTCTCTCTCTCTCACACACACACTTTACTCATTGCCAGCTACCTTTTCTCTTCTTTTTATCCTAGCTTTATTAGTGGACTCACTCTTTACCTTCTTCAAAGCCTCGCCAACTCTATGCCTTCGAACTAGTGGTCTACGATGATAATGCTATGTGCTTTTACATTTTCTACTAATGGTTAGAAATTCTTTTACCATTCAATTTAACATTGACACATTATTTAAAATTGTAATAAATTCATCAAAAATAATAATAGGAAAATTTTAATTTTTAATTGATTAATTACATAAATTAATTTATACACTGTGATATATATAAGAATTTTCTCACAGCCAATGAATTACAATTTTTCTAGTAAATTACAATAGATGATGGGATGTGAGACCATGCACTTTTTCTTTCATTAATTAATGTGTTCTATTAACAATCACATTTTAGAATCGAATTTAATCTAACTTTTACTATTCTTTATTCCTTTATTCCCTATCTTAAAACTATAATTTTACGATATATAATTTAATTAATTTTTTTTATCAATTCCTATGTTTAGAATAAAAGAATTAATTTTTTTAATTAAAAAAAAGAAATTAGATATGATTATATAAAAATTTAATTTAATTTTTTTTTTAAAATAATTTATTTCAAATGAAATCTTAAAAGATACGAAAAAAATAAATATTTCAAGCTTGAATATTATAACCCGAAAATATTATGGAAGTTTATATCTCATCGTGATTTGATGAGTATTTAAATCAATTTGACTAATTATATAGTAGAATTATTGAATAAATTATCAAATCTTGGTGAACACGTCAGCGGGACTTTTGACCTAACTATTTAATTAACCAAATCATTCTAATTGATCATAGAATTAAATCTATAAAAGTTAAATATATTCTTGCACCAATATGAATGTATCATATATATAAACACAGAGAATAGTTGACAAGAAAACAAAATTATGCTTCACCTTATGGAAATCTTCTCAAGTAAGAATAAAATAACACTTTATTTGCTTTTCCCAAATATTACCACAACAACTACCCATTGCAATTATGCCATTCTCATAACCCCTATATTAGATTATTCAGCCTTTGCTAAAAGGCACCTCCCTAAATTCACCAATCACAATGCAAATAATCCAAACCATCTGAATAAAAAACCATCATGAACTTAGCTTAGTACATAGATCAAATGGCACAACAAAATTTCATACCTTCAACATTGTCACCACCTCCACTATAATTAAGACAAATAAGAGCTCAAATTCAAAATAACACGCACACACCATGCAACCCATATGCCAACTCATTGCCTATATACATCTATGAGCGACATGTTTAAAACCCCAATCTATTTCTTATTAATTTTTTCAACACTAATAAATGGTGCTTGAGAGTACATTACGAATGTAAAGGATTACGAAGGTAAAGGATTAACATGAGTCATTAAAAAAAATTGAGTCAAATGAAAGGATTGGTGATGGCAATCTATTGGCCCCTTATAGAGCTCTACTATCCTTCACTAACATAGCCCAAAATATACAGATTCGGCATAGTGGGTAAGAAAAAGGTAATGTGTTAGGTACTATTCTCGCCTAGATTTACCAATACAAAGCATTGGATCAACCACCACTTATCATGTTATTAGGCTTTTCTTGGCATTATTAGATCTTTTCGACAAGCAATATGCACACAATGTACATACAAATTTCATGAACGCTCAAAGCATATAAAAGCAAATTTAAATATAGAAAAATATAGGAAAAAAATCTTAACGTGTTGTGTTTCTATGTTAATGAGGTTACCTTATTGCCTTAATTATCATGTTTCTAGATTATTTCCATGCCAATTAATTTTCAAACAAAATAAAATAAATATAAAAAATAATAAATTAAAATCTTAGCACGTAACACCCCTTTACCTATCTACAGTGAAATCAAGTAAAGAGATGTCACATTCAGTGCACGGAGCACCTATCTCTGTCTATTAATTATTATCTTTCATTTACTTGAAAATGTAATTACAAAATATATATATATATATATATATATATATATATTATGTTAATGGATAAATTGCAAGAGTTTCCCTTAAATTTTAACTATTTACCTATTAGAATATTTTTCAAAACCTGTGAAATCCTCAATTACTATATCATTTCTATCATACAATAATAACCATTTTCATCAATATCAATTTCATAATCCAAGATTGCATAAACACAAGAGATGTCTTTAATTTACAACTGTATTAACCAACTTCTGTGGTTAAATTGAATTTACATACTTATGATTACAATTTCCAAAATGAAATTTACAAAATATTGTTTACAACATAAGGTACACGCACATATGAGTAAAACTATACAATGAGGTTGATGGTGATGTATCTACCCAAAAGTCTAAGATATGGTAACTCTGAACTTTTCTGCAGATCCACTCTATCTCCTGTCAGTCCCTATCTACACTTTATCTACTATACCTATGCGAGAAAACAAATATTCGCGTTAAGCTGAATAACTTAGTGGTGCACTCTTAATTTAAAACAAAATAACTTTCCTTGTGTACATTAACGCATAAAAAGCTCAAATATTTATAAAAGTGTAATTAAAAGTTTTAAAGCAATAATATAACATCATGACATACATAGAGGCCAATAATTCCATACTTGTTAATCATACCACTGAATAAGATTAAATGCACTTTATCAAATCAACCATCCTTTATGTTAACCAGTCAACTTTTATAATATTTTATTTGAAACCATTATCTTTATGATCACAATTGAAAGCTTTACTCCAGTACTAATAGTAACTTATGATAGACGGTATATAGATTGGATAATGGGACTCGTGATACTAATCACTCGGTGATTCTGGTCAATTTAGTAAAGGCTTATTGGTTCTGACCGGTATAACACTGATTTTCATTTTCGATACTGACCATTCAGTGGCTCTGTTCGGTAGCATGCCCACTTATCTAATCCTATACTCATTGTATAGGCTTAATTGGCTCCACTTTTCATAATCAACATTTATTCAACATTTCTTGTTCACATAATTGGCAGGATATATCTGCCAACATCCTCATGCCATTTCCAAATTTGTATAGTCTTTGCATTCAAGCATGCTAAATGTCACACCATACCCCCTCCGTAAGGCATGACATGATCCCGTAGCATACTTAATGAATTACCAAACTTCGCCTACCGATAATCTATTAAATATACTACTAGGGATTTTAAACCAATTTCCATTTCTTTTTAAAGTGGTGGGTACTTTTGCACAGGTATTAAAAACCTTTAATTGAAGTTAAATCATAAACCAAAATTTTAATTAATTTAAAATCTCCGCAAATTTTTTAGAAAATTTGGCAGAGTGTCATCTATAATTTGAGAAAACAGTTCTTCAAAAACCTGTTAAAAACACTCCCAATATACATTTAAATCCCAAACTCCAATATTCTCATCACAATCCATTCTCAACTCAGCACAATTTCAAGCAATCCATAAAAAAAAATATTTCAAAATAAACTGAGCATTTCATTACATAAAATAAGAGGTTTATATTACAACATTTACACAAATCAAAAATAAATTACAAAATTTATTATACAACTGCTCAAGTCTAATGCACACACATACATATATATTAAAATAAAATTTACAAGGGTATAATTTATATACCCGGTAAAAATCCAAAATGCTAGTCACTTCAAGTGGCAAGCAGCCTACTCTGCTGTTTTATCTTCCTTTCTACCTGCGACAGCAATAAAAAGCTATCGCTGAGCTAAAGACTCAGTGGTGCACAACTTAAAGAAAATAATAATTTACATATTAATTAATCACAATTTTTCTAAGGTAAATCAATTCGAATATTAACACATGAAGAATTATGCTTTATTTTTAAAGCTAGAAAATTTCTTAAATAAATCAAATTTCATTTCATGATCACAAAATAATTTTTTAAAAAGTCACACAGCTTAATCATGACTCCAATATCCAATTCATCCCACTAGCCAAGGCTAATGAGGAATACCAAGGCTAGCTAGCACAAATATATGAGTACTCATTCAATTCGTCATCAACTGGCACATATCTCAACACTTCAGCCAAAGAGAGAATACAAAACTAATTCGTCCCACTAAGCAAGTTAGTGAGAAATTCAATCATATAGTCATGACAATTGTGGTTTCAAACTATTTTAATAATTTTCCAAACCTCAAATTATCCATCAATTCACATTCAAATAATTTCCCAAAATTTGGGCTAATACGCAAATTAAGGCCATAAATTCATTCCACAACTTTTTCAATTCAAAAATCAAAAGAAATTTAGTTGTTGTGCACAAACCTCTAATGAGTCGCCTCTTCGCCTTGACTCACTTTTTTCTTATTCTTCCCAATGTCTTTTTCTACTGAAACACACAATGTAAAGTGTTTCAATACTCATTCAACTCATTTCTAATAAATAATTCAACTAGTAAATTTTGTAGACTTAATCTACCCCAATAAGCTTTATAAAATTTGAGTCCTTTACACTTAGTGCATTTGTGATTACTATTTACTTCACTATTCATCTCAAAATGTTGACTTTTTCATACTTAAGGGATATACTAGTTCTAGTTGCACCCATATACCACATTTTGGATTATAATTGTATTGGCATTAATTGCCAATTGAAATTCAAAACTCCCTAAGAGAAATTCCAAAATTTCAGTTTTGGTCACTTGGGTTTACTGTTCCATTGGACCTATCTACAGTGAAAATTTGGCCAACTTTTCTTCATCAAAGTTGTTCCTTAATGTCTTAGCTTTAATTCTCTTTTTGAATTACTCCATTTGGAGTTTTGTAACTCAAGTTATGCCATTTTTACTAAGGCTGGCTGGATTGGTCAGATTCCAGAAATTTGGGCAATGTAGGGTTCTGGCAGTTTTTGTGACCTAAGTTTGGTTGGCAATTTGACTAGGTTATGGTCAGAATTTGGATTTGTGTTTTTCATAAAAGTTGTTCTACTATGTCTAAGCTTTCCAATAGTATAAAAATCAGGTCATTTGGACCTTTATACACCAAGTTATGACCAATTGAACAAGTACTGTTCATATGGTCAGTTTTGTCCAGTGACAGGGTACCTATCTAGATTTGACCAAATTTTGCACCAACTTGTGGTTAGTTTTAGGGCAAAGTTTCTGCATGAAAATTGTTGCTTTGGGTCTCAATTTTTATCTCCAATTGGCCTTACCCCAATTGGAGCAACAAAATTTCAGTTATGGCCATTTGAATGGACCAAGGTCAAGCTGTCCAGAATTGACCATTACACATTCACAATTAAATTTTAGTTTCAATCATTCAATCAAACTTCTAAATACACCAATTGACCAATTTAAGAACCAATTATGTCAATAGGGCATCAATTCACCAAATCTCCAAATTTTTCCTAAATTTCCAATTGTCAAGAACCCTAATTATGAAATTGCTACATTTCCTAAAATCAAAGTGTATAAATCTCATCAACCAACTCATTCAAGTTTATCTACACCTTTAATTCCATTAAAACATCATAAACCCTAATATCATCTAACATGGCCAAATTTCCCTAATCCCATGCATGCATGAATTTTTCAAGTTTTGAGTTAATTTATAGTTGTTCAATTTCATTTCCCCAACATAAACCAATTTAAGTTAGAGAGAGACTTACCTCTTGCAATGCTCTTCCCAATCTTTCAAATCTCTAAATTTCTTCTAATTTCTTTGCCTCAAATCTTCTAACCACTATCAATTTCCAAGCTTTCTAAAATTTTTGGGCGAAATTAATGGAAGGATCAATAGGTTGAAGAGCTTGGAATGCATTTTCATGGAGGAAATGAAAAGAAAAGAGGGAGGGAAAAGTGGAGCCGGCACCTTGAGAAGAAGAAGAAATAAAATTTGTTTTTATTTTAATTATTCTTGTCTCTTTATAACCATAATTATCACTAAAATTTAATAAATTAAATTTATAATTCTTTTATGATATCATCATTTTGTCATAATTCCATTTAAGTTTTCAATTCTTTTCTTTCATTTTCTTTTTACTATACCTCTTCACTTTCAATTTATTTTTTCAATATTTTAATGTTACACATTTTAATGGACATTTAGGCCAAGAGTCACCTCTAAGGGTGAATTGACCAATTTGCCCCTTATCGGTCTAATTAATTTTTCTAATAACACTATATTACTTCCTAACTCTGATTCAATTATTTGAACTGGTTTTATATATATATATATATATATATATATATATATATATATATATATATATATATATATATATATATATTTTTTTTTTTTTTTTTTTTTGTGGTTTTTACATTACCATTAGGTTTGAAATTATTCCTAGGCCTGGGATGCCATAGGGTCCCATTCAAACATAGGGCAGTGACTAAGCTCGCAGTCACTTCCTAGTTCGGCCACCTAACGCTGTGGCCTCGGCTCATTTAACCCATTATGCTTTGTTTTCTTTATCTTCATTTCTCCTTCATGTAATTATTATTAATTTTTGTTCATGACTTTTCTAGATGACTTAAATATGTTTTTACACATCCCAGCTGTTCTGGCAGACACTGATCACCGAAATAGTAGAATGTACGAAACTAATAAACATAGGGGTGTTACACTAAATACACATGCAATTTGCATTAATGAATAACATGGCAAAATCTTGTAATTTTCTGAATATATAGACAGTTTCCATCAGAAAAATGGACTAAGTAAATGCAAGAATTAGCTTATGCTTTCTTCATAAGATTTTTATATTTATGTCTTAACTTTCATTTGGTTTTTGAATCACTTGATTCTGATTTATAGATCACAAGTTATGACCAAATAAGCAGGATCTAGTCATATTTTCCTTTTACTTCCAAAATATAGGGCGGATTCTGTCACACCTTACCCCTCTGTAAGGCATAACATGATCCCGTAGAATACCTAATGAACTACCGAACTTCACCTATCGATAACTCATTAAGTACCCTACAAGGGATTTTAAAATAATTTTCTTACTTTTATAAGTGGTGAGTATTTTCTACTAGGTATTAAAACATTTAATTAGAGTTTGAAAACTAGTTAAAATTTTTGTCCCATTTTATTTTTTCGCAAATTTTATAAAAATTTCGGCAGAGTGCCTTCTGTATTTTGAGAAAACAATTCTTCAAATACCTGTTAAAAGCACTTTCAATGATTTATCTCATCAACTTCATCAATTCAACATCCATCCCAACCAATTTCAACATCATTTCTCAAATTCTAAAATTCAACATCATCAAAAATACTACTAAGTAATTTCATTCAAATTAAAACAAAATATTTTCATTCATATTTCATTAAAGATAAAACAATTTATATACATCATTCCAAAAATTTACATTAGGAAAAATCCAAACCAAAATTTATTACAAGCTTTATACAACTGCTCATGACTAGTTTTATATGTCCATACATTTACATACATCAAAATAATTTTTACAATCAGGGTATAAAATATACCTGATAGAACTTCAAGGAAGGTAGCTCTACAATCCTTAGCAGCTCACTCTGCTGTTCCTCTAGTCTCTATATCTGCGATAGCAATAACAGCCATCGCTGAGTACTAGGACTCAGTGGTGCACAACATACTAAAATAATTTTTATGCGAAATTTAAATCATATTTATTCAAAATTTAAACCGAATATGAGAAATAAATACAAAACATGATTTATATGCATTTAATCCAAACAATTTCATTTCGAAAGTCTTAAAATAAATTTCATAAAAATACACAGTTATATCATGCCATTCGAAATAAATATCATCTCAATAGCCAGAGGCTAAGGAGAAGTCACATCACAAGGCTAGCTAGCTCAAATATATGGGAACTCATTCTTTTTCTTCTTCTACTGGCACACACCTCAACACTTCAGCCAGAGAAGGAATCAAAATTCGAAATTGATTTCCCCCACTAGTCATGCTAGTGAGGTATTCAAATATATGGTCATGACACTGTGGTTTCAAAACTATCTTAACAATTTACTAAATATTTATTTCTATTTCAAACACAAATAATTAATCTTTTAACAAGTTAAATAAGAAGCATAGTAAACATTTCAAGACAATGGTGTCACAATTCAATATTTCAATTTATTCAAAACAATGTGCAGAAGAAAATTTAAAGAAATTCTATGTTGTGCACAAACCTTATACGAGTCGCCTCTTAGCCTTAACTCGATCCCTCGGGTTCTTTCCAGGTATTCTTTTCCACTGAAACTCACAGTTTCACAGTATTTCAGTATCATAACTTATCATAAATCAAAAAATAATTTCAAATTCACTTTTACCTAGCTTTAATATGCTAAACTTGGCGTTCTTTAAAATTTGTGTTTTGGGGTTACTATTCACTATACTATTCAAGTCAATTTGTTGACTTTCTAAGGCTTACTAGGTATGAGAATTCTAATTTCACCCACATACCACATTTTAGTTACCTAACTTGTTGGTTTTGGTCGTTTTCTCAAATTTTTAGTCCTTTAGGAAAAATTGTAAATTTTCAGTTTTGGTGTCCTATTTTGCACTGTTCTATTGGTCATGTTGCTGTTAGAATTTGGCTAAGTTTTCTTCATAGAAATTGTTTCTTATTGTCTTAACTTTATTCTCCTTTTTGAATCACTCCAATTGGAGTTTTATAGCTCAAGTTATAGCCATTTGAACATGGATAGCCGGATTGGCATAACCCGGATTTTCTGGGCACTAAAACTGGTTCTGGCAGTTTTAGGTCACCAATTTTGAGTGGCTAAATGACTTAGTTAAGGGCTAATTTGGGATTGTGTTCTTCATTAAAGTTTTAGGTCTATATCTCAGCTTTCTATTGGTAAAATTTCAAGTCATTTAGATCTGCCTAGCCCTAGTTATGGCCAAATGAACAAACACTGTTCATTTGGTCATTTTTGTACAGGGCAGAACACTCACTTCCGGATTTGGCCAATTTGTTCACTATGCTATGGTCACTTTTTGGGCATGATTCCTAAATGAAAAATGTGCCATTTTGTGTCTAGTTTCATTTCCAATTGGTCTCAAACCAATTGGGTTGGTAAATTTTCTGTTTTGATCCCTGAAAGGGACCTTGGTCTTACTGCCTACAGAATGTCCCTAAGCAATCCGAATTTAAACCTAATTCTAACACTTCCAACATACCACAATTGGTCACATATGACCATTTTTTAGCTCAAACAAGGTCAAACATACCATTTGACCAATTCTCTAATTTTTGTCTTTCAAAACCCTAGGTTCAAACCCTAATTCACTTGATTTGTTACATTTAATTGATTCCCAGCATACCAACACCATTTCTCAACTCATTCAAACTTACATACACTTTTAATTCATTCAAAACACATCATATTCTCATACATCTATGGCTAGCCGAAATTTACATAAAGTCCTCCAAAGTTGTTTTCATTTCATTTTAAGTATATTTCTAGGTTTATTCAACTATAAACACAATTAATTCAACTAGAACTTCAAATTTAGATTACTAACCTTTATGCAGAATTTTTTCCTCTTCAAACTTCTTCCTTTCTTCTTTCTTTCTCCTTGAACCTTCTTTTCTAATTGCCCAAATGAAGTTTAGTTATGACGGTCAGCAAATTTTGCATCAGTTTCATCGTTCTCTCTTATCGGTGTAGTGATATTTCTGGTAACAATACGCCAAAGCTTGTGACCTATCAAAAAACTTTTCATTCCTTGAAGCCAAAGATTATAGTTGGAACCAGTCAGAACTGTTGCAATAGGTTTTGAAATATCAGATTTCTCCATTGATAACAAGATGAGGAGAAAAAAAAATGGTATAATAACAGGAATGAAAGAATGAACCAGAACAGGTTGTAGAGAGAGAAGAGAGACCCCATAAACTAGAAATAAAAGCTTTACGGCTCTGATACCATGTTAGAAGAAAGAATACAAGTAATGAAGGAAATAATTGTGTATTTGTCTGTGTCTTATTTATAGAGATATTACATATATTTATGCATGAGAATATGAGCTAATTTAGACAAGAATAATAATTGTTGTAATTATACTACACAAATCTCTTATAATCATGCTAATTGTTGTAATTATGCTACACAAATATCCTGCAGGCACAGGTACTGGATCAACAACTAGTGCAGATTCAATAGGGGCAGGTGTAGTTGGGCTAATATTGAGCACATTATAATCACCTGGATCAGGACTTAGAAATAGCTCTTTGGAGGAGTCAGTGAAAAATAGAGAGTCAGTATTGACAGAGTGATGAAATTTGGAAAGAGAAGAGAACATAGTATTGTCCCAAAAGGTAACATGAAGAGAGATGCGTAACTTATTAGAAATAGGATCCCAACAACAATACCCTTTGTGTTCAATGCTATAACCAAGAAAACAACATAGACGAGCACGGGGTTCTAATTTGGTATGTTCATGAGGTTGTAAAAGAACAAAAAAAACACATCCAAAAGGTTTAAGGATGGAATAGTCAGGAGGTTGTCCAAACAACTTTTCAAAAGGAGATAAATTATGAAGAACCAAGGTAGGAAGATGGTTAATAATATAAACAGCATGAAGAGCTGCTTTTACCCAAAATTTTTTTGGACATGAGGCAGAAAGAAGAAGAGTACGTACAGAATCAAGAATATGGAGATGCTTGCGTTCGGCTCGCCCATTCTGTTGAGAGGTGTGAGGACAAAAACGTTGAACAACGGTGCCTTGTTGACTAAGAAACTAAAGTAAAGAAGAATCCCGATATTCCATGGCATTGTCTATTCGGAGAATTTTAATGTCACAAGAGAACTGAGTTTTAATCATTTTTACAAATATGATGTAAATTTGTGATAACTCAGATCGATGTTTCAAAAAAATATATCCAAGTAAACCGAGAATAATCATCAATAAATATCACAAAATAACGAAAACCATGTATTGAAGAAATAGGAGAAGGACCCCAAATGTCAGAATGAATTAAACCAAAAGGAGTGTCTGAAGTAGTATTATTATGAGAAAAAGATAATGCAGGTTGTTTTGCAAGCTGACAATTTAAACAATTAAATGACTCAAACTTAGTAGATCCTAATAATCCACGAGAAATTAAAGGTTGAATTTTACTGGCAGAAGCATAGCAATTAGCATGATTATAGGAGATTTGTGTAGCATAATTATAGCAATTAGCATGATTATTGGAGATTTATGTAGCATAATTACAACAATTAGCATGATTATGGGAGATTTATGTAGCATAATTACAACAATTATTATTCTTGTCTAAATTAGCTCATATTCTCATGTATAAATAGATGTAATATCTCTGTAAATAAGACACAGACAAATACACAATCTTTTCCTTCATTACTTGTATTCTTTCTTCTAACATGGTATTACTGTTGCAATAGGTTTGAAATATCAGATTTCTCCATTGATAACAAAATGAGGAGAAAAAAAAATGGCATAATAACAGGAATGAAAGAATGAACCAGAACAAGTTGTATAGAGAGAAGAGGCACCCCAGAAACTAGAAATAAAAGCTTCACAGCTCTGATACCATGTTAGAAGAAAGAATACAAGTAATGAAAGAAAGGATTGTGTATTTGTCTGTGTCTTATTTACAAAGATATTACATTTATTTATACATAAGAATATGAGCTAATTTGGACAAGAATAATAATTGTTGTAATTATACTATACAAATCACCTATAATCATGCTAATTGTTATAATTATGCTACACAAATCTCCCATAATTATGCAAATTGCTGTAATTATGCTACACAAATCTCCTATAATCATGCTAATTATTGTAATTATGCTAATAGTAATTAAATTTTCTATGGTGGGATTTGGTTGTCTTCAAGCTCAAAAGTGAGCTTTCATGGAGATTTTGGAGAGGGAGAGAAGAGAGAGATGGGAGACGGCAATTTGAAGAAGATGGACTTTTTGTTTTTTTTTCCTTTTCTTTTTCTAAATATTTAACCTTTAGTAAGACTAAAAATTATCCAAAAATTTAAATTTTTAATTATAATGTTTATTGCATCATGCATGATGTTATGCATGAGGTAATCACTTTTTCATATTTTTCTTTTTCTTTTTTTTATTTATTTTTCTTTAATTCTTTAATTTAATTCCTGACTCCGAAATTTTTTTTTCTCCAATTTTATTTGACAGTCAGGTTAGGAGTCAGCTCTAGGGGTCAATTGACTAAATTGCCTCTCGCCGGTTTGATCCGATTTGCAAATAATTCAATATTTCTTCTGGATCCCTGACCTAATTATTTGACCTGCTTAACAATTCTTTTTCATGATTTTCTCTTTTCCACTGTGTTCGTAATAGTCCTAAGGACCGCGGCGTCACATTTTATGGTTCAAAATTTGAGTTTAAATCGACTTCGCAGTCCTTCCCGAGAAGGTCACCCATCGCTGTGACTCTCGGCTCATTTAACCTCTTATGTTCTTTTTTTCTTATTTATACTTAACTAATTGACAATTACTAATTATTTATGTTCAGGGCTTATCCAGTTGTCTTAAGTGTGGTTCTAATCTCCTAAATTATCCGGACCAACACCGGTCACCGGAATAGTGAAATATACCAGGCTATACAAACAGGGGTGTTACAATTCTCCCCCCCCCCCCCCTAAAATAAATTTCGTCTCAAAATTTTACCTGGTATCAATTTCTGAATAGCTGTGGGTGCTGTCTCCTCATATCCTCCTCTCGTTCCCAAGTAGCTTATTGGCCCGAATGATGGTTCCACAGCACTTTCGCTAACGATATCTACTTATTCCGTAGCTACTTCACCTCATAAGCCAGAATCTCTATGGGTTCTTCCTCATATATATGAGGTCTGGATTCACTTCAATCTCTTCTACTGGTAGTACATGAGATGGGTCAGATCTATACCTCCTCAACATAGATACATGGAAGACATTATGTATCTTCTCCAACTCTGGAGGTAGTGCTAAACGATATGCCAAAGGACCCACTCTCTCAAGAACCTCATATGGCCTAATGAAACAATGACTCAGTTTCCCCTTTCTGCCAAATCTCATAATCCTTTTCCAAGGGGAAACCTTGAGGAATACTTTTTGACCCACTGCATACTCAATATCCCTTCTTTTTAAATCAATGTAGGACTTCTGACGATCTGATGCAGTCTTAAGTCGATCTCTGATCAACCTGATCTTTTCCTCGATTTGTTGAACAATTTCGGGCCCAATCATTTTTCTTTCACCTACTTCATCCCAACATAGGAGAGTTCTACATTTTCTACCATACAAAGCTTCATATAGAGGCATCCCAATGCTTGATTGGTAGCTGTTGTTGTAAGCAAACTCAATCAAAGGCAAGTGTATGTCCCAACTACCCTCAAATTCAATTATACAAGCCCGTAGCTTGTCTTCCAAGATTTGAATTACCCTCTTAGACTGGCCCTTTGTTTGTGGGTGGAATGCCATGCTGAAGTTCAATCTAGTTCCTAGAGCTCTCTGAAGACTACCCCAGAATCTAGAAGTGAACCTAGGATCTATGTTAGATATGATGGATACTGCCACTCCATGCAGTTTTACTATCTCATCAATATACAACTTGGCCAATCATTCTAAACTGTAGTCCATCCAAACTGGCAGAAAATGAGCAGACTTGGTCAGTCTGTCGATAATAACCCATACTGCATCATGACTCTTCTATGTCCTCGGAAGTCCCATAACAAAATCTATTATTATTCTCTTCCATTTCCATTCTGGTACTGGTAGTGGATGTAACAACCCAGCTGGTACTTGATGCTCTGCCTTTACTTGCTGACAAGTTAGGCATTTGGAAATAAACTCTGCCACATCTCTTTTCATACCCATCCACCAGTAATGCTCATTGAGCCCTCTATACATTTTTGTACCACCAGGGTGCATGGCGAAAGGAGACTCATGTGCTTCCTTCAAAATGATCTACCTCAAATCAACATCATTAGGAATACACATTCTGCCCTGGTGTAGCAGTAGACCATCATCTCTAATTGAGAATTCTAGTTTCTTGCCCTGCCGGACTTCTTCCAACAGCTTCTGATACCTTTCATCATTCTGAGCAGCCATTCTGATTTGATCAATCAACACTGGTTGTACATGCCATGCAACTGCTATCTGGCCCTCATCATTAATCTCTAAGCTAGCATGTAATGATCTCAACTCATGTACCATAAACAAAAAGAGTAACTTGTAGACTTACCATTGTCTTGCGACTTAAGGCGTCAGCCACAATATTAGCTTTCCCTGGCTGACAGTCTATCAAACAATCATAGTCTTTTATCAACTCTAACCATCTCCTCTATCTCAAATTCAACTCCTTCTGAGTGCCCAAATACTTCAAACTCTTATGATCTGTGTAGATGTAGCACTTCTCCCCATACAAATAGTGTCTCCAAATCTTAAGAGCAAACACTATAGCTGCAAGCTCTAAATCATGTGTCGGATAATTCCTCTCATGCGGTTTTAGTTGGCGTGATGTTTGATCTTGCATCAATACGTAGCCTAACACATTGCGAGAAGCATCACTATAAACTATCTATTCTTTACTCGGAGTAGGTAAAGTCAGGACTGGAGCCTCAGTCAAACACCTCTTCAATTCATCAAAACTCTGCTGGCATTTGTCTGTCCACTAAAATTTCACATCTTTTCGAAGTAGCTTAGTCAATGGAGATGCCAACATGGAGAAACCTTTCACAAATCGGCGGTAGTATCCAGCTAAACCTAAAAAACTGCAAATCTCCGTGATATTTTTGGGTGGTCTCTAATTAAGGACAGCTTCTATCTTGCTAGGATCTACCTTAATGCCCTCTACTGATACTACATGCCCTAAGAAAGATATTTCTTCCAGTCAAAATTCACACTTCGACAATTTAGCATATAGCTATTTCTCCCTCAAAGTCTGCAGTACAATCCGCAGATGTCTACCATGCTCTTCTGCACTCCTCGAATAGACCAATATATCATCTATGAATACCACAACAAATTGGTCGAGGTATGGTATGAAGATAGTGTTCATCAGATCCATAAAAGCAGCTGGAGCATTAGTTAACCCGAATAGCATGACCAAGAACTCATAATGGCCATAGCAGGTTCTAAAAGCAGTTTTAGAAATACTCTGCTCTTGTACTTTCAGCTGATAATAATCAGATCCCAGGTCAATCTTGGAGAACACAACTGCACCGCTCAACTGATCAAACAAGTCATCAATGCCAGGCAATGGGTATCTATTCTTTATTGTCACCTTATTCAACTGCCAGTAATCAATGCATAACCGGAGAGTGTCATCTTTCTTCTTTACAAATAACACTGGCACTCCCTAAGGTGACACACTAGGGCGGATAAAGCCCTTGCCAAGCAGCTTTTGCAACTACACTTTCAACTCTTTCAATTCTGCAGGTGCCATTCTATATGGTGTTATAGAGATTGGGTCCACACCAGGCATAACATCAATCTCAAACTGCACTTCTCTTTCTGGAGGTAATCCTGGCAATTCATCAGGAAATACATCCGAAAAGTCACATACTGTAGGGATGTCCCTGAGTGTTAGACTCCCCACTTGGGTGTCTATCACATGTGCAAAATATGTTTCATACCCCTTTCTGATCATCCTTCTGGCTAGTGCAGCCGAAATAATGTTTGATGGCAGTAAATGCCTCTCCCCATGTATTACCACATCACCATCCAAAGGGAGACCAAAAGTGACTGTCTTCAATCTACAGTCAATCATGGCATGATGCCTAGCTAACCAATCCATGCCCAAGATAATATCATAATTTCTGAAGGGCATTTCAATCAAATCTGACAGAAAAACATGTCCTTGGATCACCAAAGGACAGTCTCTATAAATTCTGTTGACCCGAACCTCTTGTCCTAATGGACTAGTTATTAGCACTTCAAAACCCATTTTGACACACGGAACAGCAAGTGAACTGACTATGCTAGCACTAACATATGAGTGGGTTGAACCTGATCAAATAACACAAATACTTCTTGATCATAGATAGAGAATGTACAAGCTACAACATCAGAAGTCTCAGCCTCTTCTCGTTGTCTCATTGTATAAACCCTGGCTGAAGCACTTCCTTGTGCCGACTAACTAACAGTACCCTGATTGCCCGAAGCATGGCCTCTACCTCTTCCTCTACCAACTGGTTGTGAACGTCTGGGAGCTGGACTCTGAATATATCCTTGTGCAGTAGTAGGAGCTGGACCGAATCTAGGAGCACAAGTGCAATCTTTTGAAATATGACCCCTGCCTCCACAGTTAAAACAGGCTCTTGTTGTCCAATGGCATTCTCCCCTATGAATCTTACCAAAAGTTTCACAGGGGCGGGGAGGTGGTGAACCCCTGCTCGACTGCTGACCAGACCTGGGGGGTCTCTGTCCAGAGAATCTGCCCCTTCCAAACCTTCTACCTCGACCTCTGCTAGGTCCCCCAAATTTCTTCTTCTTTTCAGAGGTACCACTAGGACTTTGCTCTACTGACTTTTCCCCCTTGTCTTTCTCTGATTTTTCAGCTTTTTCTGATTTTTCTTTTGCTGGGGTTACTTCTAATTCAATTCTTTCCAACTCAAGTGCCTGAGAGATGAGCTATGAGAAATTGCTATGTCTCAATCCCACAACTTGCATCCGTAGGCTGGGCTTCAAACCCGTCTCAAATCTCTTGCACCTTTCCTTACTGGTAAAAAAGAGACTCCCAGCATAGTGGCTTAAGTGGGAGAACTCCCTCTCATATTCTGCTACTGATTTACTCCCTTGCTTCAGACTCAGAAATTCTTGTAGTTTTTGATCTACATATGCATCTGGGACATATATCTGTCTAAACTCTCTGATGAAGTCATCCCAGGTCAGTACTGGTGGTTCAACCAAGCTGTGGGGGATGGTTTTCTACCAATCATATGCATCCCCTTACAGTAGTGACACAGAGTATTCAAATTTTAGCTCATCAGGGTAGTGCAGCTTCTTGAACACTCTGTCCATTCTTTCGAGCCACTATTTAGCCTTTAAAGGGTCTACTGTACCCTTGAATTCTGTCGCCCCATACTTCAACAGCTTGTCATACTGTCTGGCTGGAGGCTGTGGTTATATCGCAGAAGTTTAGGGTGGAGCTTAAGTAGGCATACCCCTAGCCATTTGTTGAAACATTGCCGCCATCTACTGTGCGAACTGTGCAGGAAACTGCGGCATTTGTGGGGCTGGTGCCACTGACCCACTAACATTCTGTAGAGCTAGGGCTTCCCCTTGTGCCTCAGCTTCAACACATTGCTCAACTGAGCAATCTCCTTCTTCCATATCAATCTGAAGTAGGATATCTCCTGAATAAATAACACAAGGAGATTTCCCTCCATTAGTTCATATTTATGATGTAATGCACTATATGTAACAAATAAGGACATTGAGCAGTTGTACTTAGCAAAGAAAGGACACAAATTCACAAGTTAAAACATACTTCAAAAGTTTGCTCTGATACCACTAAAACATGTCACACCTTATCCCTCTGTAAGGCATAACATGATCCCTTAGAATACCTAATGAACTACCGAACTTCACCTACCGATAACTCATTAAGTACCCTACAAGGGATTTTAAAACAATTTTCTTACTTTTATAAGTGGTGAGTATTTTCTACTAGGTATTAAAACATTTAATTAGAGTTTGAAAAATAGTTAAAATTTTTGTCCCATTTTATTTTTTCGCAAATTTTATAAAAATTTCAGTAGAGTGCCGTCTATATTTTGAGAAAACAGTTCTTCAAATACCTGTAAAAAGCACTTCCAATGATTTATCTCATCAACTTCATCAATTCAACATCCATCCCAACCAATTTCAACATCATTTCTCAAATTCCAAAATTCAACATCATCAAAAATACTACTAAGTAATTTCATTCAAATTAAAACAAAATATTTCCATTCATATTTTATTAAAGATAAAACAATTTATATACATCATTCCAAAAATTTACATTAGGAAAAATCCAAACCAAAATTTATTACAAGCTTTATACAACTGCTCATGACCAGTTTTACATGTCCATACATTTACGTACATCAAAATAATTTTTACAATCAGGGTATAAAATATACCCGATAGAACTTCAGGGAAGGTAGCTCCACAATCTTTAGCAGCTCACTCTGCTGCTCCTCTAGTCTCTATATCTGCGATAGCAATAATAGCCATCGCTGAGTACTAGGACTTAGTGGTGTACAACATACTAAAATAATCTTTATGCGGAATTTAAATCATATTTATTCAAAATTTAAACTGAATATGAGAAATAAATACAAAACATGATTTATATGCATTTAATCCAAACAATTTCATTTCGAAAGTCTCAAAACAAATTTCACAAAAACACACAGTTATATCATGCCATTCAAAACAAATATCATCTCAATGGCCAAAGGCTAAGGAGAAGTCACATCACAAGGCTAGCTAGCTCAAATATATGGGAACCCATTCTTTTTCTTCTTCTACTAGCACACACCTCAACACTTCAGCCAGAGAAGGAATCAAAATTCGAAACTGATTTGCCCCACTAGTCATACTAGTGAGGTATTCAAATATATGGTCATGACACTGTGGTTTCAAAACTATCTTAACAATTTACTAAACATTTATTTCCATTTCAAACACAAACAAATTAATCTTCCAATAATTTTAATCAGAAGCATAGTAAACATTTCAAGACAATGGTGTCACAATTCAATATTTCAATTTATTCAAAACAATGTGCAGAAGAAAATTTACAGAAATTCTATGTTGTGCACAAACCTTACACGAGTTGCCTCTTGGCCTTGACTCGATCCCTCAGGTTCTTTTCCAGTATTCTTTTCTACTGAAACACACAGTTTCATAGTGTTTCAGTATCATAACTTATCATAAATCAAAAAATAATTTCAAATTTACTTTTACCTAGCTTTAATATGCTAAATTTGGTGTTCTTTAAAATTTGTGTTTCGGGGTTACTATTCACTACACTATTCAAGTCAATTTGTTGACTTTCTAAGGCTTAATAGCTATGGGAATTCTAATTTCACCCACATACCACATTTTAGTTACCTAACTTGTTAGTTTTGGTTATTTTCTCAAAATTTAAGTCCTTTAGGCAAAATTGTAAATTTTCAGTTTTGGTGTCTTATTTTGCATTGTTCTATTGGTCATGTTGCTGTTAGAATTTGGCTAAGTTTTCTTCATAGAAATTGTTCCTTATTGTCTTAAATTTATTCTCCTTTTTGAATCACTCCAATTGGAGTTTTGTAGCTCAAGTTATAACCATTTGAACATGGATAGCAGGATTGGCCTAACCCAGATTTTCTGGGCACCAAAACTGGTTCTGGCAGTTTTAGGTCACCAAATTTGGGTGGCTAAATGACTTGGTTAAGGGCATAATTTGGGTTTGTGTTCTTCATTAAAGTTTTAGTTCTGTATCTCAGCTTTCTACTGGTAAAATTTCAGGTCATTTAGACCTGTCTAGCCCCAGTTATGGCCAAATGAACAGACTGTTCATTTGGTCATTTTTTGTACAGGGCAGAACACTCACTTCCGGATTTGGCCAATTTGTTCACTATGCTATGGTCACTTTTTGGGCATGATTCCTAAATGAAAAATGTGTCATTTTGTGTCTAGTTTCATTCCCAATTGACCTCACACCAATTGGGTTGGTAAATTTTTAGTTTTGGTCCTGAAAGAGACCTTGGTCCTATTGCCTGTAGAATGTCCCTAAGTAATTCGAATTTAAACCTAATTCTAACACTTCCAACATACCACAATTGGTCACATATAATCATTTTTCAGCTCAAACAAGGTCAAACACACTATTTAACTAATTTTACAATTTTTGTCTTCCAAAACCCTTGGTTCAAACCCTAATTCACTTGATTTGTTACATTTAATTGATTCCAAGCATACCAACACCATTTCTCAACTAATTCAAGCTTACATACACTTTTAATTCATTCAAAACATATCATATTCTCATACATCTATGGCTGGCCAAAATTCACATATAGTCCTCCAAAGTTGTTTTCATTTCATTTTAAGTATATTTCTAGGTTTATTCAACTATAAACACAATTAATTCAACTAGAACTTCAAGTTTAGATTACTAACCTTTATGCATAATTTTTTCCTCTTCAAACTTCTTCCTTTCTTCTTTCTTTCTCCTTGAACCTTCTTTTCTAGTTGCCCAAACAAAGTTTAGTTATGGTAATTAAATTTTCTATGGTGGGATTTGACTGTCTTCAAGCTCAAAAGTGAGCTTTCATGGAGGTTTTGGAGAGGGAGAGAAGAGAGAGATGGGAGACGGTAATTTGAAGAAGATAAAGGACTTTTTATTTTTTTTTCTTTTCTTTTTCTAAATATTTAACTTTTAGTAAGACCAAAATTATCCAAAAATTTAAATTTTTAATCATAATGTTTATTGCATCATGCATGATGTCATGCATGAGGTAATCACTTTTTCAATTTTTTTCTTTTTCTTTGTTTTTTTTCATTTATTTTTCTTTAGTTCTTTAATTTAATTCCTGACTCCGAAATTTTCTTTTCTCCAATTTTATTTGACAGTCAGGTTAAGAGTCGGCTCTAGGGGTCAATTGACCAAATTTCCCCTCGCCGGTTCGATCCGGTTTGCAAATAATTCAATATTTCTTTCGGATCCCTGACCTAATTCTTTGACCTGCTTAACAATTCTTTTTCGTGATTTTCTCTTTTTCACTATGTTCGCAATAGTCCTAAGGACTGCGACGTCACATTTTACGGTTCAAAATTTGAGTTTAAATCGACTTCGCAGTCCTTCCCGAGAAGGTCACCCATCGCTGTAACTCTCGGCTCATTTAACCTCTTATGTTTTGTTTTTCTTATTTATACTGAACTAATTGACAATTATTAATTATTTATGTTCAGGGCTTATCTAGTTGTCTTAAGTGTGGTTCTAATCCCTTAAATTATCCGAACCGACACCGGTCACCAGAATAGTGAAATATACCAGGCTATACAAATAGGGGTGTTACAGATTCTAAACAAGCTTAGAACTCAATTTCAGCCAAGTTTTGATCATAATTTGTCAAATTGGTCTTCATGAAAGTTGTTCCTCTGTCTCTTAGCTTTCCAACAAGATAAAATTTACCTTATTTGGAATTTTATGCGGTGAGTTATGTCCAAATAAACAGGATATGTTCAGATGTACTACTTCACTAATCGCAGGACAGGTTTTGGACAGTTTTTAAAGTCCAGATTTGAACCAGTTGCAATCAAAATTTGTCATTTTATTCTTCAGGAAAGTTATTCCTTTATGTCTTAGCTTTTTAACAAATTAAGAATCACCTCATTTGGAGGTTCCTAGGGTGAGTTATACACATTTCAATCCGGACTATTCAGGGTGCCCTACTCTCAAGTTTTAGATTTTGTGACTCAATTTCTAACAATTATTCAAGGTATTGACACATAGAATTAGAGAAACTTATCTCCATGAAAGTTTTAGCATCATACATTACTTTAATTTGCCACAAGTTTCAGGTCATTTAGAGTTATAAAACTCAAGATATGGTCTTAAAAGTCCAATCTGGTCAAATTCAGCTAGATTGCTTAACATACCCATTCACAATGCATATTTCAACACAAACCAAGCAACATGATTCCAATTAGGCACTAAATCATTTGCACATACTAAAAATCATTTTTCTATCTATAAATTAGATAATTACATTCAATTTAGCTAAAACCCTAATAGCATGAAACCCTAAGTAGCAAAATTTTAAAGAGGTATCAAGGTATTAAGAGTGCATATACCCTAAATTAAGCTCCTAATCTTTGCTTGGCTCTTCAATATCACCTTTAATCAACTTTATTACTCTTCCCTTAGTCCTTGCTAGCTTGGACCGAATTTGCCCCTTGAAGGAATTGAAGAAATTCTCATCACAATCGCTCTTATGGCATGGTTCTAACATAATAACATGAATTTATACATGCTAAGCTCAATTCTCCCTTACCTTGAGTTTTTCCCCAATTTGGTTATTTGGTAATCTTCCTAAATCCTTGAAATTTCTTGCTCACAAGAGGTGCTCTCACTAGATTGAAGCTTAACTAGGCTATTTGAAGTGATAAGGATGAAAGATTGGTGGGAATTCAAGCTTGGGTGGAAGAAAAATGGTGGAGATGAAGGGAGATGAGGTTCGGCCATTCAAGAGGAAGAAGAAGAAGATGATGTTTTGTCTTGATTAATAGATATTTATATCATTTTTATCCCTCATGACAAACTTGTAATTATTTGAAAATGGCAAACTTGTAAATATGTTAAAATCTCTAATCATTAGGTTTGACTATTCTATTACTTATGTTTAATTTTTCCTAATCATGGTTAGTTAAATTAATCCCACTTCCATAACTTAATTAATCTCATTTTTTGTCAATATTTGACTTTTAAATCTAATTGACTACATTTTGCTCTTACCGGGTTTCTGTTTATCTTTTCTATAATGCTCGATAAGTCCCTAACTCCGTTTTTCACTTTGATTTTTACTCTGCTTATTTGAACTTATTTCTTTTAATTTTTTTTACTTATTAATTCATAATAATACTTCAAGTAAGCCTTAATTAAGAATCTTATAAGGTCCTTCGTGAATTGGAGTAGCAACCAGACCTATAGTCACTTTCCAGTGGTGTTATTCATTGCCGGGACTTGTGCACATTTAACTGATTTATACTCCACTTCTTTCATTTTTTTTCTTCAACCTTACTTGATCTTTATTAATTTTAAATTATGATCTCTTACTTAAATTTAAGGGTAGTTCCAGACATCCCAGCTGTCCGGACAAGCATTAGTCACCGGAACAGTAAAATGTACAGCTACTTAAAGTAGGGGCATTACATAACATACATTTGAAAAAAGGATTAGGAGAAGAATAAGACTCTTTAAAAGCAAAAACCTTAAGACCTAAAAAAAAATGAAAGGAGAAATGAAATAATACATCCTTAATAGTAATTAAATAAAATGAAAAGTCTAAATAACTATTAAAAGGCCTTTTAGCTAAAAAATTTCCCTTCTTTTCTAACAAAACCCCTTTATGCATCTTGCATGGTTTGGTTGCATTTTAACTCCAATCCAGCACCTAGTAGCAAGTTATTTAGTTCATATGGCCTCCAATGGACTCCTTACACATGGTTTTGGCTCAAGAACTGCTCAAATCAGATACCAAATGCCCAAAATACTCTACGAGACATATTATGCACTTATCAATGTATATTCTTATGAAAATAACTTAGAAAAATGCCAAAATAAAATTTAAGCATACAAAAGACAATCAAAATAGTACCTTCATTCATTAAATAACAAATAAATAAAATAAAATTGAGTAAGAGGAGCAAAACCAAAAAAATAACCTTTAATTAGGTCATATATTAGGGTTTTGGACTACGCTAGTAGTCATAAGTTGTAAATTAATCAAAGGACCCTAACTAAAGGCATTAACACATCCTAATATACCATATTAACATTGGACATGCATCAAAATACATCAAAAGACTATGAAAAGGCAATTGAACAAAATTAAAGAATAATAATCTTCAAAATAAACTAATTAGGGTTCATACATGCACTTGCAACTGCTAAATCAAATTTTGATGCTCAAATGATTATTCTATTGCCTTAGAATTCATTTATGAGATTTTAACATGTTCCCAATAAATATATTGGAAAATTAAATGAAATCAAATAACCTCTATTTTGAATCAAAATAGTACCTTACTTTTTGAATATGCACAAATGGCTTGTTTAATGGCCATAACAATGATTAAATTAATTTTGACATAAAGGACAACCCTATAGAGATATAAAATACAAGTATAATAGTATCTTATAACATTTAAAAATGCAAAGGATGAAGAACAAAATCAAATAGCCTCTACATGATCAAAATATAATGCAGGCTTACGGAATGAAACACATTGTGTGAAATGGAATTGATTGGCACCCTCAGATATTACCTTATGATATTTTATCTATTTGGATAGAAACTAAATGGTTGTTACCGATGATAAGTATCGGGTTAGCTTAAGGCTACCGAAACCCGTAGCAAGCCTAAAACATGTTAATCATAAGCTCAGTCCATACATATACCAAAACCTAAGCAATTCATAACCAATCACACTTTAGCATTTACATAGAAACATAATTCATTTTCTTTTAAAATGGTTTAGAATTTGAACCCTTTCCATATCATACATAACTACTAAAGTGTACTCCTTTTGTACATTCATGAAAAATTAATGAATGTGCTTATAGGCTAAGGTAAACGTACATGCATATCTTACTTTAACAATTCATAATACAATTCTTTACAACCAAGTACAGTATCTAACCATATAAATTTACACTTCTAGTCTATGAACTCAATACACATAAAATGTTGCTAAAGTTCCTCCCATTGCTAGCTCTCCTCAAAAACACCTTTATCCTTATAACTCTACATTTGGGGTTAAGAGAATGAGATAAGCTTTAAAAAGCTTAGTGATTAAACTGACCAAACATAATTATTCAATCCATACATATGCAATGCATCAATTACATGAGTTTTTCACATCATAAACATTTCACATGGGATAAACTTGTCACCAGTGATTTCCCATATCCAATGTGCCCAACTCATATAGAGGCTCCTTAAGACTTTCGCTTAAAAACATAGTAAGCTATAGGCTTATTAGGCTTCACCTAGTCTTACCACATCATATAATATCATATCATATCATGCATGATCATAAACATACAACATATCTGTATCATGGAGGAAACTAGTAGGTCATCCAATGTCCGTTGGTATCAATCGTAATTATGCACAAATGAAGCATCTTCGTGTTCTAGATACGTACATCCCAATAAATAATGAAATGATGCATGTGGATGATTATGCTTTCAATTGAATAAGGTATAATCATTAGGGTTAGTGCTACTCTGTAACACCCCTATTTGCATAGCCTGGTATATTTCACTATTTCGGTGATCGGTGTCAGTCCAAAAAATTAAGAGGATTAGAACCACATCTAAGACACCTAGATAAGCCCTAAATGCAAATAATTAGTGATTGCCAGATAGTTAAGTATAAATAAGAAAAACATAACATAAAAGGTTAAATGAGTTGGGAGTCACAGTGATGAGTGACCTTCCCGGGAGGTGACTGCGAGGTCTAGCTTAACCCGAATTTTGAACTGAAAAATGTGACACCGTGGTCCTTAGGACTATTACGAACACAGTGGAAAAGAGAAAATCATAGAAAAGAATTGTTAAGCAAGTCAAATAATTAGGTCAAGAATCCGAAAGAAATATTGAATAACTAACAACTCGGATTAGACCGCCGAGGGGCAAATTAGTCAATTCACCCCTAGAACTTACTCCTGACCTAACTTTCCAATAAAATTAGAGAAACGAAAATTTCAGAATCGGGAATTTAATTAAAGAACTATTAAAAAATTAAGGAAATATAAAAGAAAAAGAAAAAGTAGGAAAAATCACTTTATTTCATCATTATGCTTACCTCATATATATGACATCATAAATGAATTGTTTTATTTTCCACCAAATTTGACCAAGCCAATTAATTAAAAGACACATAAAATAAATGAAAATTAGAGAGATAATTCACTTCTTCCTCCTCCACAAGTTTCGGCCACCCCTCTCCCTTGCCACCTCCATAGCCAAACCTCCATTAAAGCTTGTTCCAAGCTTTTTTTCCCTCACTAAACTATAATTTCTTCCACAATCACTCCATAAAACCTTCTTATCTTCCCTTAAGAAGGAGATTTAGCAAGAAAGAAAGAAGAAAAGAGGAGAAAATCGTAGATTGAGAATCAAAGTTGAGGTAAGTTATTTAAAGTGCACTTTTTAGTTTAAATTATGTGTTTATGATTACATACACTTAGGAATTAGAGAAAATAAAAACAAAAACAATTGTTGGGGGATTTGTTAGGAATTTGGCGAGCATTAAGTGGAGGTTGAATTGAATAATTTTGATGAACTTGAATAGTTAATTAGGTTGAATTAAGCATGTAGACAATGATTATAAACTTTAATTGCATTAGATTGCACAATTATGTAATTAGGATTCTTAAGCATCTTGAAGATTAGGGAAAATTAGGGAAAATGGTCAGTTGGTGCAAATGACCCTAATTGAAGTGAGAAATGGTCAATTGGGACCATTTGTGGTATGTTTGAATTGGTAGAAACCAAGTGCAATTCAGATTGGTTAGGGTCACTATTCTGGCAGCTTGACCTAGGTCTCTTTCAGGGACTCAAACTGAAATTTTACCAACCCAATTGGTGTGAGGCCAATTGGTAATGAAAGTAAACACATAATGGCCCATTTTTTATTTAGAAACCATGCCCAGAAAATGACATTAACATAGTGAAAAATTAGGTCAAACTCGGATGGAGTGCACTGCCACTGTACAAAAATGACCAAATGAACAGTATTTGTTCATTTGGCCATAACTTGGGTTATACAGGTCCAAATGACCTGAATTTTGTGACATTGGAAAGATATGACATAGCACTACAACTTTTATGATGAACACCAACCCAAATTCTGCCCATAAATAAGTCATTTTGCCACCCAAAGTTAAAGATCCAAAACTGCCAGAACCAAATTAGGTGCCCAGAAAATCTGGGTTAAACCAATCCGGCCAGACATGTTCAAATGGCCATAACTTGGGCTACAAAACTCCAAATGGAGTGATTCAAAAAAGGGATTAAGCCAGGACAATAAGGAACAACTTCTATGAAGAACACTTAGCCAAATTCTCATAGCAACATGACCAATGGGACAGTGCAAAACAGGACATCAAAACTGAAAATTTGAAATTATGCCTAGGAGACCTAAAAATTTAAGGGGCAACCAAAATCAACAAATTAAGCAACCAAAATGTGGTATGTAGGTGAAGTTGAAATTCTCATACCTATTAAGCATAAGAAAGTCAATAATTTGACTTGAATAGTATCATGAATAGTAACCCAAAATGCAAAATTCAAAGAACGTTAAATTAAGCATATTAGAGCTAGATATAAGTAATTGTGAATTTATTATTGAATTTATTATACATTATGATACTGAAACACTGTAAAATTTTATGTATCAGTTGAAAAGAATACCGAAAAAGAACCCGAGACATTGAGTTAAGACCTAGAGGCAACTCGCACAAGGTTTGTGCATAACATAAATTTTTTTTGTAAATTCTCTTGACAATTTGTTTTGATGAATAAATTGTGATTTATATTTATTGCAAATTTGTGAATGAAATGAATATTATGCTTTTGACTTAAATTGTTGGAAATTTAATTGTATGTGATTGAATTATCAATAAATGTTTAGCAAAATGTTAAGATAATTTTGAAATCATAGTATCATGACTATATATCTGAATGCCTCACTAGCATGCCTAGTGGGAGGAATTAGTTTTGAATTTTGAATACCCTCTCTGGTTGAAGTGTTGAGGTGTGTACCAGTAGAGGAAGAAATTGAATGGGTACCCATGGTTTGAGCTAGCTAACCTTGAGATTCCTCATAAGCTTCCGGCTATTGAGATGAACATTGTACTGATAGCATGATGTAACTGTGTGTTTTTATGAAATTTGTTTTGGGACTTCCGAAATGAAATTGTTTTGACTAAAATTATAAATTGTGTTTTGTATTTGTTTTTCATTTTCAGTACGATATTTGAATAAATGTGATTTGATTTATACATAAAATTTTATTTTAGTATGTTGTGCACCACTGAGTCATAGTACTCAGCGATAGCTGTTTATTACTGTAACGGCCCGGTCCACTAGTGATATTGTCCGCTCTGGGTCGAAGCCCTCACGGTTTTAAAACGTGTCACTAGGGGTTACGAACCGCCAACTTATAAACCCAGCATCTCTCCCGTGTTTTCTGCGTGCAACCTTGGGCGATGGTGGGGCAAACCTCAGCGAGGACGCTAAGTCCCATAAGGGGGGTGGATTGTAACACCCTAGGCAAATCCCACATCGGCAAAATACGGGAGAGATACTAGATTTATAAGTTGGCGGTTCGTAACCCCTAGTGACGTGTTTTAAAATCATGAGGGCTTCGGCCCAGAGCGGACAATATCACTAGTGGGCCAGGCCGTTACAATTACTGTCACAGATAGAGAGACCAGTAGAGCAGCGGAGTGAGTTGCTGAGGATTTCAGAGCTACTTCTGGACCTTTTGTCAGGTATAATTTTATACCCTGATTGTACATATTTATTTTGATGTATGTAACTGTATGTACATTTGTAAATTGATCATGAGCAGTTGTACAGATTTTGTAATAATGTTATTTTGGATTTTCTAATGTAATTTAGACTGATGAATGTAGATTAATGTTTCTTGAATGGAATGTGGATGAAAACTATTTAGTATTATTTCTGAAATATTTGAGTTGGATATTGATTTAAATTGTGGAGATTGGGGAAAATTATGTTGACTTGAGTTTTAATGGTGGTTGTGATTTGATGAAGTGTTATATTAGAAGTGTTTTCTACAGGTAAAATTTTCGGTTTTCTCAAATACAGCCGGCACTCTGCCGAAATTTTTCCAAAATTTATGAAAAAATAAAAATGGACAAAAATTTTATCAAATCTTTAAACTTCAATTAAATGTTTTTAATACCTGATAGAAAAGCTCACCACTTTCAAAAAGTAAGAAAATTGTTTTAAAATCCCTTATAGTATATTTAATGGGTTATCGGTAGACGGAGTTAGTAATTCATTATGTATACTACGGGATCATGTTATGCCTTACAGAGGGGTAACATGTGACATGTTTTAGTGGTATCAGAGCAAATTTTTAAAGTATGTTTTGACTTGTGAATTTGTCTGTTTCTTTGATAAGAACAACTGCTCAATGTCCTTATTTGTTACATACAGTGTATTACATTATAAATATGAACTAACGGAGAGAAATCTCCTTGTGTTATTTGTTCAGGAGATATCCTACCCCCAATTTGTAATGGAAGAAGGGGACTGCTCAGTTGAGCAATCTGTAGAGGCTGAGGCATAAAAGGAAGCCCCAGCTCTCCAAAATGTCAATGGTTCAATGGCACCAGCCTCACAAATGCCGTAGTTTCCTACACAATTCACCCAGCAGATGGCTGCGATATTCCAATAGATGGCTGGGAGTATGTGTAACACCCCTATGTTCAGTAGTGCGTTCTACTGTTCCAGTGACCAGTGTTGTCTGGACAGCTAGGATTCTTAGAACTACACTTCGTTATGAGTGAGGAGACATAAAATAATGAAATACAAGAAAAGAGAATACAAGAAAAACAAAGGAAAAATAATAGCAAAGAAATGTAACCAAGTTAAGCGAGCCGAGAACCCTAGCAATGGGTGACCGCACCGGGAAGTCACGGCGTGGACTGTTGACTAGCCCTGGACTGCAGGGAACCCTGAAAAATATTTTTAGGACTTAAATAGACACCAATTGAAATATAAATACCATTAGAAATACTAAATAAAAAATTAAATAATTAGTACAAAGAAAAGTGAGAAATCGAAAAACGGACAAAACCCAGTGTTACCGAAAAATCGAGAATGCAACCCGAACAGGGGCATTGTGGTCATTTGAAACCCCGAGTTGTCTTTTGACCTAAATGTCCATTGAAAATACATGATATTATATTTGGAAAATGTCATGAAAAATTAAATTAGTGGTACCTAATGTAAATAGCAAAAATGGGATTCAAATTGAGTAATTAACACATTTAAACATATAGTATCATTATTTATGGTGAGTGGAGCACTATGGGGTTAAACAACCATTAAATGGGCAGGTGTAAATCCACTAACAAATCTGAAAACTTATCTTCAACCTTCATTCCCTTCCATTGCCGAAGTGAAGATTTCTCCCAAAGAAACTCCATGGCCGCACCATGCATGGAGCTCAAGTTCTCCATGATCAAGCCTTGATTTCTTGCAAGTGTCTTCATGAAAAATGATCCTCACACCATGGGCAGTAGATAGGCAGCAAGAAATGAAAGTTTTTGTGGAGTTTTGAAGAATTTCCAAAGTGGTAAGTTTGAGTTTTTTATTATTATTTTATTAAAGTTTGTAAGGATGTTATGGGTACTTGATTTATGGAGAAATTTTTGAGGTTTGATGTGTAAAGGGGGAAGTGTACTTGTGGCAGCCATGGAAACACCTTGAAGACAGTTTATTTTTGCTTGTAAATGGTGAATTAAAGGATTGATTAAATGTATATGGTGTAGTAAATTATTTGGGTGATGTATACTTAGTATATGTGAATGTTTATTGAAATTTGAATGCTTGGAAATTATGGGAATGTAATGCATGAAATGGCAGCCTGGTTTGGTGAATCATAAGGATGTTATTTCATGTTTGGATTATAGAATATTAATGTTGAATTGTGTTGGTTATTATAGCAGTTTGGGTATGTGTGTGATGGTGTGAAGTTGGACATGTAAAAGTGTTATGGTTAGGTGATTGAATTGTTATAAATTTAGTTTGAAAAATTCTGTACTAAATGGTGCACATTGAATGTAATTGTAAGTTGCCAAAATGACCTATAATATATTGTGAATTATGTTTAGGTTATGGTACAACCAGAATTGGCTTGAATGTTGAGTTTGGTAAGTGTTAAAAGTAATCCTTGATGTGTATGAAAGAAATGCAATAAGGCAGTTTGTGTTTTGGGCCTAGAACCTTAAGTGTGTAGCTCCAATTGGCATGAGACCAATTGGAGGTGAAACTAGGCACAAAATGTGCCAACTTTCATGAAGGAAGCTTGCCAAAATTCTGCTTGTAAGGTAGCTTGAAAAATGACCAAATCCGGATTAAGTGCAAATAAGGCCTGAAAATTGACCATTTGGGCAGTAGTTAGTGTTCAGGCCATAACTCACTCAAAACAGGTCCAATTGACCTGAAATTTTGACCATGAATAGTTAAGACCCATATCTACAAGTCTTATGAAGACACCAAAGCCCAGAAATGACCATAATCAAGTCAAAAAGCTTGTACAAGTTTGGGTCCAAAAACTGGCTGAACCAAAATTGACCTAAAATGACTAATTTTGGTGCAATTTGACCAGCAATAGTAAAATGACCATAACTGTCACACCCTACCCCTCAGTAACGCATAACATGATCCCGTAGTATACCTAATGAATTACCAACTCCGTCTACTGATAACCCATTAAATACACTACAAGGGATTTTAAAAACTTTTCTTACTTCTTTTACAGTGGTGAGCACTATTTACAGGTGTTAAAGACTTTGGTGAACTGAGTGAAATAACTAACTCAATTGGTTTATTTAGAATTTCTGTAAAAATTTTGGCAGAGTGCCATCTATATTTTGGATAAAACAGTTCTTCAGAAAACCTGTAAAAAGCACTTCAATATATTTTCAAATCTCAACTCCACATTTTTCTCAACACAATATATTTCTCAACTCAATTCCATAGAAATTTTTCAAAGTCTGAGATAAGGAAATATAATACAGCTTTTACAATCCAAAACACTCATAATTAATTTACAACTTCAAGGTACAATTTAATTTACAACTGCTCAAAACCAAAACAATATGTACATACAGTGTCATACATTACAGTACAAAATGCAAAGTATTGGTATACTCATTATACCCGAAAAATCTCTCGCTGGAGGTATATGCACTAGTCTCACGCCTGTCATCTCTCTACTGCGACAAAGAATTAAAAGCTATCATTTGAGACAATGTCTCAGTGGTGCACAACATTAACCAAATACAATTTAAATCACAATTCATAAGTCATGTAAATAGTGGATACTTAAAATCATAGTTAAATTCAAGACAATAATGTCAACAAGAATTTAAACTCCATTTGTCAATATCACAATAATTTTCCATAAGTCAGATCATGTTTGAATTCAAAAGACAGTATATGTCAATGAGAGTTTAAATCAATTTCAAAATCTCACAATACATAATAATGCAATTTAGTCGAACAATTTAAGAATACAGTGTTGCCAATTCATTCACAATTTAAGCCATGACACAATTTTCCGATCAATGCCGCGTTGTACACCACGACAAAGCAATCACAACCTCACTAATCAAAATCAATGAGGAAGGGGAGCTAGCTATATAATGAGTACTCATCCGATCACCTCAACTGGTAAACCAGAGAGGGAAAATAAACGATCACGACTCCATAAATGGAGAAGGAAATAAACGATCACAACCCCATAATTGGAGAAGGAATGATACGATACTGTCATGCTAAGTGTGAACACAAAATCAATTCCAAACATTTTATTCAAATGATTCGTGAGAATCCAATAAATTTCCAAAGTCATAATTTCATTCACAAAATGGCAACACAATTCATAATTAACTTCGATTTTCACAAATCACACTAAACTAACTTTCCCACAATTTCAAAGCATTTACAATGCTTTTTAATCAATAAGTATCCATCAATGTCATTCAAACAATTTTTCACAGTTTCAAATCATTCACAATATTTCTAAATCAATAAGTGTCCATCAAACTCATTTACACAATTTAAAACAATAATATACAAATAGTCAATATTTATTTCAATTGAAAATAATTCAAAAGAAACAGTTGTTGTGCACAAACACAATTTAAAATAATAATATACAAATATTCAATATTTATTTCAATTGAAAAATTCGAAAGCAATAGCCGTTGTGCACAAACCTCTGATGACTGTCTCCCTGGTCTGACTCAGTATTTCCTTCCCTTTCCCTGAGTCTTTAGTAACTGAGAAACACAATTTGAAGTGTTTCAGTGCTAATTTAATTTGCCTCTAACGATGGTGTTTGGTAAATAATGCACTGAACTCAATTTTTCATTTAATCACCTAATATACCGACCCTCGTTGCATTTTAGGTAAATTAGGTTTTAGTGTCGTTAATATGTCACATTTGATAGGGTTTTAGGTTTGGTACGTTTTACCAAAGTCATTTCCTTGCTTAGTGCATTTTAATGCAAATTGCTGGATTCCGGGACACTGGTTTGACCTAACCGGACGACCTAGTTCCCTCGGTTTTCGGGTCTCGGTCGAAACTAAAAACTTGTAGATCTAGGTCTTATTGCACGCGGGGAAAAATTTCAGGTCAATCCGAGTTAAGTAGACCGAGTTATGGTCATTATACTATTGCTGATCAAATGGTACCATTTTAGGTCAATTTTAGGTCAAATTGGTCAATTCTGGTTCGGCCAGTTTTTGGACCCGAACTTGTGCAAGTTGTTTGACTTGCTTATGGTCATTTTTGGGCTTTGGTGTCTTCATAAGACTTGTAGGTATGGGTCTTAACTATTCATGGTTAAAATTTCAGGTCAATTGGACCTGGTTTGAGTGAGTTATGGCCTAAACACTCACTGCTGCCCAATTGGTCATTTTTCAGGTCCTAATTGCACCTAATCCGAATTGGTCATTTTTTTAGGTCACCTTGCAAGCAGAATTTTGGTATGGTTTCTCAATGAAAGTTGGCACATTTTGTGCCTAGTTTCACCTCAAATTGGTCTCATACCAATTGAGGTTACACATTTAAGGTTATAGGCTAAAATGTACACTGCCCTCACTATGCCTTTCACACCCCACTTCAAACACACATTTAACTTGCAAAGTTTACTTCCATACCCTACCAATCTGTTTTGGTACATTACCAAAAGCATTATCTACTTTACATTAACATTATTTTGGGCAGATTACCATTACCCTCAACACACCAAATATCATTCACAATTACAATTTCTAATTACCATTACAAACACACCTAACCATTACAAATTTTACATACACTTTACAATATCAATCTACATACATCTCATCAACCTTCTAGGTCAATATTCTGCCCACACTTCCTTCAATATATACCATTACTCAAGTGTCCCCAAGCTGCCGCAAACCATTCTTCAACATCAAAGTGCCATCCAATTTACCAATTCCCATCCAAGTGCATAAATCACCATATAAACATGAAATAATTCACTAGGTTACTAATTCATCATGATCAACACCATTTCTCATCAATTATATGCACAAATATCTCATCAAAAACGTGACTCATGGCTGTCCAAAATGAAAACAACAATAACCCTTCAAACTCAAATTTTCCTTCACCAAACCAACACCCATAACATGAACATAAACTTTAACAAAGAAATTCTCAAAAATGCAAACTTACCTTTAATTGTAACTTGCTAAACCTTCACCAAACTTCTCAAAATTGGTATCAATATCTTCCTTGTGATGTGTAGACCATTTTTCATGAAGGAACCTAAGTATTTAGAGATGAAAAGAGGGAGTGGATGAAGCTTTCATGCAAACGCCCATGGAGTTTCTATTTGGTTCTTCAATTCGGCAATGTTGAATGCAAATGAGGAAGATGGATTATTCAGCTGCATTTTAAGTGTACACATGTCCCACTATGTATTTAATTAATCCCCTTAGTGGTCCACTTAGTCACTTAATCATATAATAAGCTAAATTCCCACTTATTCCACATTTAACCTTTAATTTCTACTATTTACTTTAGGTACCACCAAATTAATTTTTCATTTCATTTTTTAAGTGTAATATTATTTATTTTTAATGGATATTTAGGTCAAAAGACACTTCGGGATGTCAAATGACCATAATGCCCCTGTTCGGGTGGCATTCCCGATTTTTCGGTATTACCGGGTTTTGTCTGTTTTTCGATTTCTCACTTTTCTTTGTACTAATTATTTAATTTTTCTTTAATCTTTCTAATGAGATTAATTCTTCAATAAGATTCTATTTATGTCCTAAAAATGTTTCCCAAGGTTCCATGATCCAGGCAGATCAACGGTCCACGCCGTGACTTCCTGCAAGGCCACCCATCGCTAGGTTTCTACCGCTTAACTTGGTTACATTTCTTTGCTATTATTTTTCCTTTGTTTTTCTTGTACTTTCTTTTCTTGTATTTCATTATTTTATGTCTCCTCACTCATATCGAAGTATGGTTCTAGGCATCCTAGCTGTCCGGACAACACTGGTCACTGGAGCAGTAGAACGCACTACCGAACTTAGGGGTGTTACAATTCTCCCCCCCTTAAATAAATTTCGTCCACGAAATTTTACCCAGTAGTCATCTTACAATAGTCATACGTTTATTTTCTCCTTTCTATATGATCGTATAATCTTCTTTTCCTCAAATTTGTATAAGTCTTTTAACAATCTAATACAATGTTTGATTTGCTTGGATAACACCAATCTCCTCTTACTATTATGCTGTCTAATATTTTGGTTCACGTTGCTTCTTGAATGACCCTTGAGGTCATGTTAGAATCATTCATCAAGCATTGGTCCTCTGACCATTCTAGTCCATAGTCTTCCTCACATTCGGAATATTTCTTTGTTATATATGAATCAACTGTTCAAATCTCTACTTCCATAACTCTTTTTATCTGTCAATATTCTATAACTTACTTCCTTTTGTACTGAACTATAACCTTTCGACATTCTAACTTTTGAGTTTTAGATCCCTAAGTAGGATTTTCAAACTTATTTCTAACAATTAAATTCTGTCCTGGCATAACTATACCAAAACAGATGCCGTTGGCAACTATTCTCATCTAGATATACTATCGGGTAGTACGTAGCTCTACACAATAATCTCAAGTTAGTACTGAAATCTGCAGCTTATTCAATAGATCAAACTTTCCTATCTTTTATCCTTTTCGAATTCACTGATATCCGAACTTTTTCTGATTACAATATCTATTAACAATTACTACAGTAACATCTCTGCCTTCATCTAGAGCAATTCTATTTCTGTAACTTACTTTTACGTTCTCTTGCCTTACATTAAGTAGGCTCGCCAATTAGCTTTATAATTTTATGGTGTGTCAGCAAATACTTTTTGCCGATAAACTCTTCCATATTCAATGCGAGGATTTTAGATCTCCTGAACAAATAACACAAGAATATTTACTCTCATTAGTGCATATTTATACTGTAATGTACTGTATGTATCAAACAATGATATTGAGCAGTTGTACTATGCAGAAAGAACATTCAAATAACAGGTGAAAACAGAATTTAAAAACTTTGCTCTGATACCACTAAAACATGTCACACCCTACCCCTCAGTAAGGCATAACATGATCCCGTAGTATACCTAATAAATTACCAACTCCGTCTACTGATAACCCATTAAATACACTACAAGGGATTTTAAAAACTTTTCTTACTTCTTTTACAGTGGTGAGCACTATTTACAGGTGTTAAAGACTTTGGTGAACTGAGTGAAATAACTAACTCAATTGGTTTATTTGGAATTTCTGTAAAAATTTTGGCAGAGTGCCATCTATATTTTGGATAAAACAGTTCTTCAGAAAACCTGTAAAAAGCACTTCAATATATTTTCAAATCTCAACTCCACATTTTTCTCAACACAATATATTTCTCAACTCAATTCCATAGAAATTTTTCAAAGTCTGAGATAAGGAAATATAATACAGCTTTTACAATCCAAAACACTCATAATTAATTTACAACTTCAAGGTACAATTTAATTTACAACTGCTCAAAACCAAAACAATATGTACATACAGTGTCATACATTACAGTACAAAATGCAAAGTATTGGTATACTCATTATACCCGAAAAATCTCTCATTGGAGGTATATGCACTAGTCACGCCTGTCTCTCTACCGTGACAAGAATTAAAAGCTATCACGAGACAATGTCTCAGTGGTGCACAACATTAACCAAATACAATTTAAATCACAATTCATAAGTCATGTAAATAGTGGATACTTAAAATCATAGTTAAATTCAAGACAATAATGTCAACAAGAATTTAAACTCCATTTGTCAATATCACAATAATTTTCCATAAGTCAGATCATGTTTGAATTCAAAAGACAGTATATGTCAATGAGAGTTTAAATCAATTTCAAAATCTCACAATACATAATAATGCAATTTAGTCGAACAATTTAAGAATACAGTGTTGCCAATTCATTCACAATTTAAGCCATGACACAATTTTCCGATCAATGCCGCGTTGTACACCACGACAAAGCAATCACAACCTCACTAATCAAAATCAATGAGGAAGGGGAGCTAGCTATATAATGAGTACTCATCCGATCACCTCAACTGGTAAACCAGAGAGGGAAAATAAACGATCACGACTCCATAAATGGAGAAGGAAATAAACAATCACAACCCCATAATTGGAGAAGGAATGATACGACATCACATGCTAAGTGTGAACACAAAATCAATTCCAAACATTTTATTCAAATGATTCGTGAGAATCCAATAAATTTCCAAAGTCATAATTTCATTCACAAAATGGCAACACAATTCATAATTAACTTCGATTTTCACAAATCACACTAAACTAACTTTCCCACAATTTCAAAGCATTTACAATGCTTTTTAATCAATAAGTATCCATCAATGTCATTCAAACAATTTTGCACAGTTTCAAATCATTCACAATATTTCTAAATCAATAAGTGTCCATCAAACTCATTTACACAATTTAAAACAATAATATACAAATAGTCAATATTTATTTCAATTGAAAATAATTCAAAAGAAACAGTTGTTGTGCACAAACACAATTTAAAACAATAATATACAAATATTCAATATTTATTTCAATTGAAAAATTCGAAAGCAATAGCCGTTGCAGTACAAACCTCGATGATTGTCTCCTGGTCCGACTCAAGATTTCCTTCCCTTTCCCTGAGTCTTTAGTAACTGAGAAACACAATTTGAAGTGTTTCAGCGCTAATTTAATTTGCCTCTAACGATGGTGTTTGGTAAATAATGCACTGAACTCAATTTTTCACTTAATCACCTAATATACCGACCCTCGTTGCATTTTAGGTAAATTAGGTTTTAGTGTCGTTAATATGTCACATTTGATAGGGTTTTAGGTTTGGTACGTTTTACCAAAGTCATTTCCTTGCTTAGTGCATTTTAATGCAAATTCTCGATTCCGAGACACTGGTTTGACCTAACCGGACGACCTAGTTCCCTCGGTTTTCGGGTCTCGGTCGAAACTACAAACTTGTAGATCTAGGTCTTATTGCACGCGGGGCAAAATTTCAGGTCAATCCGAGTTAAGTAGACCGAGTTATGGTCATTATACTATTGCTGGTCAAATGGTACCATTTTAGGTCAATTTTAGGTCAAATTGGTCAATTCTGGTTCGGCCAGTTTTTGGACCCGAACTTGTGCAAGTTGTTTGACTTGCTTATGGTCATTTCTGGGCTTTGGTGTCTTCATAAGACTTGTAGGTATGGGTCTTAACTATTCATGGTTAAAATTTCAGGTCAATTGGACCTGGTTTGAGTGAGTTATGGCCTAAACACTCACTGCTGCCCAATTGGTCATTTTTCAGGTCCTAATTGCACCTAATCCGAATTGGTCATTTTTTTAGGTCACCTTGCAAGCAGAATTTTGGTATGGTTTCTCAATGAAAGTTGGCACATTTTGTGCCTAGTTTCACCTCAAATTGGTCTCATACCAATTGAGGTTACACATTTAAGGTTATAGGCTAAAATGTACACTGCCCTCACTATGCCTTTCACACCCCACTTCAAACACACATTTAACTTGCAAAGTTTACTTCCATACCCTACCAATCTGTTTTGGTACATTACCAAAAGCATTATCTACTTTACATTAACATTATTTTGGGCAGATTACCATTACCCTCAACACACCAAATATCATTCACAATTACAATTTCTAATTACCATTACAAACACACCTAACCATTACAAATTTTACATACACTTTACAATATCAATCTACATACATCTCATCAACCTTCTAGGTCAATATTCTGCCCACACTTCCTTCAATATATACCATTACTCAAGTGTCCCCAAGCTGCCGCAAACCATTCTTCAACATCAAAGTGCCATCCAATTTACCAATTCCCATCCAAGTGCATAAATCACCATATAAACATGAAATAATTCACTAGGTTACTAATTCATCATGATCAACACCATTTCTCATCAATTATATGCACAAATATCTCATCAAAAACGTGACTCATGGCTGTCCAAAATGAAAACAACAATAACCCTTCAAACTCAAAATTTTCCTTCACCAAACCAACACCCATAACATGAACATAAACTTTAACAAAGAAATTCTCAAAAATGCAAACTTACCTTTAATTGTAACTTGCTAAACCTTCACCAAACTTCTCAAAATTGGTATCAATATCTTCCTTGTGATGTGTAGACCATTTTTCATGAAGGAACCTAAGTATTTAGAGATGAAAAGAGGGAGTGGATGAAGCTTTCATGCAAACGCCCATGGAGTTTCTATTTGGTTCTTCAATTCGGCAATGTTGAATGCAAATGAGGAAGATGGATTATTCAGCTGCATTTTAAGTGTACACATGTCCCACTATGTATTTAATTAATCCCCTTAGTGGTCCACTTAGTCACTTAATCATATAATAAGCTAAATTCCCACTTATTCCACATTTAACCTTTAATTTCTACTATTTACTTTAGGTACCACCAAATTAATTTTTCATTTCATTTTTTAAGTGTAATATTATTTATTTTTAATGGATATTTAGGTCAAAAGACACTTCGGGATGTCAAATGACCATAATGCCCCTGTTCGGGTGGCATTCCCGATTTTTCGGTATTACCGGGTTTTGTCTGTTTTTCGATTTCTCACTTTTCTTTGTACTAATTATTTAATTTTTCTTTAATCTTTCTAATGAGATTTATACTTCAATAAGGGTCTATTTATGTCCTAAAAATGTTTTCGGGGTTCCCCAGGCAGTCAACGGTCCACGCCGTGACTTCCTGCAAGGCCACCCATCGCTAGGTTTCTCGGCTCGCTTAACTTGGTTACATTTCTTTGCTATTATTTTTCCTTTGTTTTTCTTGTACTTTCTTTTCTTGTATTTCATTATTTTATGTCTCCTCACTCATATCGAAGTATGGTTCTAGGCATCCTAGCTGTCTGGACAACACTGGTCACTGGAGCAGTAGAACGCACTACCGAGCTTAGGGGTGTTACAATAACTTGGTCTACATAACTCAGAATGACCTGAAATTTTGCCCTGCGTGCAATAAGATATAGTTCTACAAGTTTGTAGTTTTGACCGAAACCCGAAAACCAAGGAACTAGGTCATCCGGCTAGGTCAAACTAGTATCCCGGAATCCAGCAAATTGTAAGAAAATGCAGTATACATGGAAATGAAATTGGTAACATGTACCAACCCTTAAAGACTATTGAATGTGACATATTAGTAACATTAAAACCTAATTTACTTAGAATTTATCGAGGGTCGACATATTAGGTTGACTAAGCAAATAATAGAATTCAGTGAATTAATTATTAAGCATTATCGTTAGAGACAGTTTAAATGAGTACTGAAACACTTCAAATTGTGTTTCTCAGTTAGCAAAGACTCGGGGAAAGGGAAGGAAACACTGAGTCAAGGCCAGGAGACAGTTATTAGAGGTTTGTGCACAATAGTTATTTCTTTTGAATTTTTTAATTGAAATAAATTATGATTATTTGTGTGTTATTGTTTTAAATTGTGTTTGTGCACAATAAGTATTTCTTTTGAATTTTTCAATTGAAATAAATTATGATTATTTGTATGTTATTCTTTTAAATTGTGTTTGTGCACAATAATTTTGACTTCTCATTTTCTACTTAAAAATTTAATTGAACGTTATAGTTTTAAATTGTGTCCGTGCACAATACTTTTATATTCACTGCTTTTACTAGCAAATTTATTTGGAGAAATGAGTTATGAATAATTTTTTATTGTTTTGGCTTTGAGAATCTAATTTGGAAATTATTGTGTTGCCAACTTTGCAAATGGAAATTTTGATATAAAATGTGATTTATGGTTTGTATGAAATATTGTGATTTGAAATTGTTTTTATTCACACTTGGCATGACACTGTTACTATGTTTCTCCTCCATTTATGGGGTGAGTGTGATATATTCCTCCCTCTTTGACTTATCAGTCTGGGGTGAGTGTGATTATGTTCCTCCCTCTTTGACTTGCCAGTCTGAGGTGAGTGTGGATGAGTACTCATTATATAGCTAGCTTCCTCTCTCATTGATTTCGATTATTGGGATGAGTGTGTCTTGTCGTGGTGTACAACACGGCATGTGCGAAAAAATTGTGTCGTGGCCTAAATTGTATTATTGATTGGCAAAACTGTATTGTTCAGTTATTTGATCAAATTGTGTTATTGATTGGCAAAACTGTGTTACTCAGTTATTTGATCAAATTTGTGTTATATGAATTTTGTAAATTGTGAAATGGAACTGTGAATCATTTGATTTGTGAACTGTCAATAAAAGATTTATATATCGCATTTCAAATTGTTATTGTGTACCACTGAGTAAATTTTACTCAGCGATAGCTTTTCATTTCTGTCGCAGGTAGACAGACTAACAGGGCAGCAGACTAGACTGCTAGTACTACATTGAGAGATCATCGGGTATATTGAGTATACCATATTCTGCATTTTATATTGTAATGTATGTTCACTGTATGTATATAGTGTTTTTGGTTTTGAGCAGTTGTAAATTAAAATTGTACATTGAAGTTGTAAAATAAATTATGAGTTATTTTGATTTGTAAAATTTGTATTATATTTCTTTTATCTCATCCTTTGAAAATATTGAAAAATTATTATGGATTTGAGTTGAAAAACATATTGTGTTGAATTATGTTGGAGTTTGAGATTGAGAAAAATATTGAAGTGCTTTTTACAGGTTTTTGAAGAACTGTTTTATCCAAAATACAGATGGCACTCTGCCAAAATTTTTACAGAAATTATTAATAGTCCAAATGTGTTAGCTATTTCACTTCAGTTCAAAAAGGTTTTTAACACCTGTAAATAGTGCTCACCACTATAAAAAGAAGTAAGAAAAGTTTTAAAATCCCTTATAGTGTATTTAATGGGTTATCGGTAGACGAAGTTGGTAATTCATTAGGTATACTACGGGATCATGTTATGCCTTACAGGGGGGTAGGGTGTGACAGTATGCCTGCTCAAGCTCCACTTCAGACACCGGTGGTGCAATCTTAGGCTCCAGCCAGGCAGTATGATAAACTACTGAAATATGGGGCTACAGAATTCAAGGGTACAGTAGATCCTCTAGAGGTAGAGCAGTGGCTGGAGAGAATGGATAGAGTATTCAAGAAACTGCACTGCCTGGATGAATTGAAATTTGAATATTCAGTGTCACTACTTCAAGGGGATGTGTATGACTGGTGGAAGACCATCCCCCACAGTTTGGTGGAACCTCCAGTATTGACCTGGGACAACTTCATTAGAGAGTTCAGGCAGAAATATATCCCAGATGCATATGTGGACCAGAAGCTACAAGAATTTTTAAGTCTGAAGCAAGGGAATCGGTCTGTGGTAGAGTATGAAAGGGAGTTCTCCTACTTAAGCCACTATACAGGGAGTCTCTTATCTACCAGCAGAGAAAGATGTAAGAGATTTGAAACCAGCTTGAAACCCAGTCTGAGGATGCAAGTGGTTAGATTCAGATATAATAACTTCTCTGAGCTCATCTCTCAAGCACTTGAGTTAGAAAGAACTGAGTCAGAAGGGGCACCAGTGAAAGAGAAAACAAAGAAGACAGAGAAATCAGAAAAAAAAGAAAGTGGAAAGGCAGTGGATCAAAGTTCCAGTGGCAATACTGGAAAAAGAAAGAAATTTAGGGGATCAGGCAGAGGTGGAAGGTCTGGTAGAGGTAGATTTTCTGGGCAGAGACCCCCTTGGTCTGGTCAGCAAACGTCTAGGAATTCTCACCCTCTCCACCCTTGTGAGACATGTGGCAAGACCCATGGTGGTGTATGCTATTGGGCTTTAGGAGCTTGTTTTAACTGTGGAGGCATGGGCCATCTGGCCAAGGACTGCACTAGTGGCCGTAGATTTAGGCTAGCTCCTACCACTGCAGAAGGATCCATTCAGAGTTCTGCTACTAGAGGTTCACAACCGATTAGCAGAAGAAGAGGCAGAGGTAGAGGTAATGCTTCTGGCAGTCAGGGTATCATTAACTAATAGAATAAGGGAGTGCTCTGACTAGAGTTTACACGATGAGATAGTGGGAAGAGGCTGAGACTTCCAATATTGTAGCCAGTACTTTCTCTATCTCTGAGCAGGATGTCTTTGTCTTGTTTGATCAGGGTTCTACCCACTCATATATTAGTGCTAGCATAGTCAGTTCCCTTGCTATTACTTGTGTCAAGATGGGTTTTGAAGTGCTAGTAACAAGTCTATTAGGACAAGAGGTCAGAGTCAACAGAATGTATAGAGATTGTCCTTTGGTGATCCAAGGACATGTTTTTCTGTCAGATTTGACTGAAATGCCCTTCAGAGATTATGATATCATTTTGGGCATGGATTGGTTAGCCAGGCATCACACCATGATTGACTGTAGATTGAAGACAGTCACTTTTGGTCTCCCTCTGTATAGTGATGTGGTAATACACAGGGAGAAGCAGTTATTGCTATCAAACATCATTTCGGCTGCACTAGCTAGGAAGATGATCAAAAAAGGGTGTGAAGCATACTTGGCACATGTGATAGACACCCAAGTAGGGAGTCCAGTATTGAGAGACATCCCTACAGTATGTGACTTTCCGGATGTGTTTCCTAATGAGTTGCCAGGATTACCTTCGAAAAGAGAGGTGTAGTTTGAGATTGATGTAATGCCTGGTGTGGACCCAATCTCCATAACACCATACAGAATGGCACTAGCAGAATTGAAAGAGTTGAAGGTGCAGTTACAAGAATTGCTTGATAAGGGCTTTATTCGCCCTAGTGTATCACCTTGGGGAGCGCCAGTATTGTTTGTTAAGAAGAAAGATGGAACTCTTCCTTTATGTATTGACTACCAGCAGTTGAATAAGGTGACAATAAAGAATAGATACCCATTACCCCGCATGGATGACTTGTTTGATCAGTTGAAGGGTGCAACTGTGTTTTCCAAAATTGACCTTAGATCGGGTTATTATTAGCTGAAAGTGCAAGAGCAAAGTATCCCGAAAACTGCTTTTAGAACTCGATATGGCCATTATGAGTTCCTGGTCATGCCATTTAGGTTAACCAATGCTCCAGCTGCGTTTATGGATCTGATGAACACTATCTTCAGACCATACCTCGATCAGTTTGTGGTGGTATTCATCGATGACATATTGGTTTATTCGAGGAGTGCAGAGGAGCATGATCGACATTTGCGGATTGTACTGTAGACTTTGAGGGAGAAATAGCTATATACAAAATTATCAAAGTGTGAATTTTGGTTAAAGGAAATATCCTTCTTAGGGCACATAGTATCGGCAGAAGGCATCAAGGTAGATCCAAGTAAAATAAAAGCTATCCTTAATTGGAAGCCACCCAAAAATGTCACAGAGATTCGCAATTTTCTAAGTCTAGCTGAATACTACCGCAGTTTTGTGAAAGGGTTCTCCATGTTGGCATCTCCATTGGCCAAGCTACTTCGAAAAAATGTGAAATTTCAGTGGACAGACAAATACCAGCAGAGCTTTGATGAGTTGAAGAAATGTTTGACTAAAGCTCCAGTCCTTACTTTACCTACACCGGCTAAAGAATACATAGTTTACAGTGATGCTTCTCACAATGGGTTAGGTTGTGTACTGATGCAAGATCAGAATGTTATTGCATATGCATCACGCCAGCTGAAACTGCATGAGATGAACTATCCGACATACTACTTGGAGCTAGCAGCTATTGTTTTAACTCTTAAGATATAGAGACATTATTTGTATGGGGAGAAGTGTTACATCTACACAGATCATAAGAGTTTGAAGTATTTGGGTACTCAGAAGGAGTTGAATTTGAGACAGAGGAGATGGTTAGAGTTGATAAAAGACTATGATTGTCTGATAGACTATCAGCCAGGGAAAGCTAATGTGGTGGCTGACGCCTTAAATCGCAAGACTATGGCAAGTCTGAGAGTTTCTCCTTTGTCTATGGTACATGAGTTGAGAGCATTGCATGCCAGCTTAGAGATTAATGATGAAGGGTAGACAGCAATTGCATGGCATGTACAGCCAGTGTTGATTGGTCCGATCAGAATGGCTGCTCAGAATAATCAGAAATATCAAAAGCTAGTGGAAGAAGTCCGGCAGGGCAAGAAACCTGAATTCTCAGTGTGAGAAGATGGCTTACTGCTATACCAGGGTAGAATGTGTGTTCCTAATAACGTTGACTTGAGACAGATCATTTTGAAGGAAGCACATGGGTCTCCTTTTGCTATGCACCCTAGTGGCACTAAAATGTACAGAGGGTTAAAGGAGCATTACTGGTGGATGGGTATGAAAAGAGATGTAGCAGAATTTGTTTCTAAATGCCTAACTTATCAGCAAGTAAAGGCAGAACATCAAGTACCAGCTAGTTTGTTACATCCATTACCAGTGCTTAAATGGAAATGCGAATGAATAACTATGGATTTTGTGATTGGACTTTTGAGGACACAGAAGAGTCATGATGCAGTATGGGTTATAGTGGATAGACTGACCAAGTCTGCTTACTTTTAGCTTGTCCAGATGGACTACAGTTTAGAAAGATTGGCCAAGTTGTACATTGATGAGATAGTAAGACTGCATAGAGTGCCAGTATCTATTGTATCTGACAGAGATCCTAGGTTCACTTCTAGATTCTGGAGTAGTCTTCAGAGAGCTCTAGGTACTAGATTGAACTTCAGCACAACATTCCATCCACAGATAGATGGCCAATCTGAGAGGGTAATTTAGATCTTGGAGGATATGCTATGGGCTTGTGTGATTGAGTTTGAGGGCAGTTGGGACACACACTTGCCTTTGATTGAGTTTGCTTATAACAACAGCTACCAATCAAGCATTGGGATGCCTCCATATGAAGCTTTGTATAGCAAAAAGTGCAAAACTCCCCTGTGTTGAGATGAAGTGGGTGAAAGAAAGATGATTGGGCTCAAAATTGTTCAGCAGACTGAGGAGAAAATCAGATTAATCAGAGATCGACTCAAAGCTGCATCAGACCATCAGAAGTCCTATATTGATTTGAAGAGAAGGGATATTGAATATAGAGTGGGTGAGAAAGTATTCCTCAAGGTTTCCCCTTAGAAGAAAATTATGAGATTTGGCAGAAAGGGAAAACTGAGTCCTCGTTTCATCGGGCCATATGACGTTCTAGAAAGAGTAAGTCCTTTGGCATACCGTTTGGCACTACCTCCAGAGTTGGACAAGATACATAACATCTTCCATGCGTCTATGTTGAGGAGGTACAGATCTGACCCATCTCATGTGCTACTAGTGGAAGAAATTGAAGTAAATCTAGACCTCACATATGAAGAAGAACCCATAGAGATTTTGGCTTATGAGGTGAAGCAGCAACAGAACAAGCAAATACCATTGGTAAAAGTGCTCTAGAACCATCATTCAGGCCAAGAAGCTACTTGGGAGCGAGAGGAGGACATGAGAAAATAGCACCCACAGCTATTCAGAGACTAATACCAGGTAAAATTTCAAGACGAAATTTATGTTAAGGAGGAGAGAATTGTAACACCCCTATTTGTATAGCCTGGTATATTTCACTGTTCCGATGACTAGTGTTGGTTCGAACAATTAAGGGGATTAGAATCACATCTAAGACACCTAGATAAGCCCTGAATGTAAATAATTAGTGATTGTCAGATAGTTAAGTATAAATAAGAAAAACAAAACATAAAAGGTTAAATGAGCTAGGAGTCACAGTGATGGGAAACATTCCCAGGAAGTGACTGCAAGGTCAGGCTTAACTCGAATTTTGAACCAAAAAATGTGATGCCGCAATCCGTAGGACTATTGCCAACACAGTGGAAAAGAGGAAATCACAGAAAAGAATTATTAAGCAGGTTAAATAATTAGTTCTGGAATCCGAAAGAAATATTGAACAACTAACAAATCAGATTAGACTGGCGAGGGGCAAATTGGTCAATTCACCCCTAGAGCTTACTCTTGACTTAACTATCCAATAAAATCAAAGAAACAAAAAATTCGAAATCGGGAATTTAATTAAAGAACTATTGAAAAATTAAGAAAATATAAAAGAAAAAGAAAAAGTAGGAAAAATCACTTTATTTCATCATCATGCTTACCTTATATATATGACATCCTAAATGAATTGTTTTATTTTCCACCAATTTTGACCAAGTCAATTAATTAAAAGACACATAAAATACATGAAAATTAAAGAGATAATTCACTTCTTTCTCCTTCACAAGTTTTAGCCACCACTCTCCCTTGCCACCTCCATAGCCAAACCTCCATTAAAGCTTGTTCCAAGCTTTTTTTCCCTCATTAAACCCTAATTTCTTCCACAATCACTCCATAAAACCTACTTATCTTCCCTTGAGAAGGAGTTTTAGCAAGAAAGAAATAAAAAAAGAGGAGAAAATTGGAGATTGAGAATCAAAGTTGAGGTAAGTTATTTAAAGTGCAATTTTTAGTTTAAATTATGTGTTTATGATTACATACACTTAGGAATTAGAGAAAATAAAAACAAAAACAATTGCTGGGGGGTTTGTTAGGAATTCGGCCAGCATTAAGTGGAGGTTGAATTGAATAATTTTGATGAACTTGAATGGTTAATTAGGTTGAATTAAGCATGTAGACAATGATTATAAACTTTAATTGCATTAGATTGCACAATTGTGTAATTAGAGTTCTTAAGCATCTTGAAGATTAGGAAAAATTGGGGAAATGGTCAATTGGTGCAAATGACCCTAATTGAAGTGAGAAATGGTCAATTGGGACCATTTGTGGTATGTTTGAATTGGTAGAAACCAAGCGCAATTCGGATTGGTTAGGGTCACTATTCTAGTAGCTTGACCTAGGTCTTTTTCAGGGACTAAAACTAAAAATTTACCAACCCAATTGGTGTGAGGCCAATTGGGAATGAAAATAAACACATAATGGCCCATTTTTCATTCAGGAACCATGCTCAGAAAATGACATTAACATAGTGAACAATTAGGTCAAACCCGGATGGAGTGCACTGCCACGATACCAAAATGACTAAATGAATAGTATTTGTTCATTTGGCCATAACTTGGGCTATAAAGGTCCAAATGACCTGATTTTTGTGACATTGGAATGGTATGACATAGAACTACAACTTTCATGAAGAAAACCAACCCAAATTCTGCCCATAACTAAGTCATTTTACCACCTAAAGTTAGAGAGCCAAAACTGCCAAAACCAAATTAGGTGCCCAGAAAATATGGGTTAAACCAATCCGGCCAGCCATGTTCAAATAGCCATAACTTGGGCTACAAAACTCCAAATGGAGTGATTCAAAATAGGGATTAAAGCCAAGACAATAAGGAACAACTTCTATGAAAAACACTTAGCCAAATTCCCATAGCAATATGACCAATGAAACAGTGTAAAACAAGACATCAAAACTGAAAATTTAAAATTGTGCCTAGGAGACCTAAAAATTTAAGGGGCAACCAAAATCAACAAATTAAGCAACCAAAATGTGGTATGTGGGTGAAATTGAAATTCTCATACCTATTAAGCATAAGAATGTTAACAATTTGACTTGAATAGTATCGTAAATAGTAACCCCAAAATGCAAAATTTAAAGAACATTAAATTAAGCATATTAGAGCTAGACATAAGTAATTGTGAATTTATTATTGAATCTATTATACGTTATGATACTGAAATACTGTACAATTTTTGGTTTCAGTTGGAAAGAATACCGGGAAAGAACCCGAGACATCGGGTCAAGGCCTAGAGGCGACTCGCACAAGGTTTGTGCACAACATAAAATTTTTCTGTAAATTCTCTTGACAATTTGTTTTGATGAATAAATTGTGATTTGTATTTATTGTAAATTTATGAATAAAATGAATATTATGCTTTTGACTTAAATTATTGGAAATTTAATTATATGTGTTTGAATTATCAATAAATATTTAGTAAAATGTTAAGATAGTTTTGAAACCATAGTATCATGACCATATATTTGAATGCCTCACTAGCATGCCTAGTGGGAGGAATTAGTTTTGAATTTTGAATTCCCTCTCTAACTGAAGTGTTGAGGTGTGTGCCAGTAGAGGAAGAAATTGAATAGGTACCCATGGTTTGAGCTAACTAGCCTTGAGATTCCTTATAAGCCTCCTGTTATTGAGATGAACATTGTACTGATGGAATGATATAACTGTGTATTTTTATAAAATTTGTTTTGAGACTTCCGAAATGAAATTGTTTTGACTAAAATTATAAATTGTGTTTTGTATTTATTTTTCATTTTCAGTATCATATTTGAATAAATGTGATTTGATTTATGCATAAAATTTTATTTATTATGTTGTACATCACTGAGTCATAGTTCTTAGTGATGGCTGTTTATTGCTGTCACAGATAAAGAGACCAATAGAGCAGCAAAGTGAGCTACTGAGGATTTTAGAGCTACTTCTGGACGTTTTGTTGAGTATAATTTTATACCCTGATTGTACATATTTATTTTGATGTATGTAACTGTATGTACATTTGTAAATTGGTCATGAGCAGTTGTACATATTTTGTAATAATTTTATTTTAGTTTTTCTGATGTAATTTAGATTGATGAATGTAAATTAATATTTCTTGAATGGAATGTGGATGAAAACTATTTAGTATTATTTCTGAAATATTTGAGTTGGAAATTGATTTAAATTGTGGAGATTGGGGAAAATTATGTTGACTTGAGTTTTAATGGTGGTTGTGATTTGATGAAGTGTTATATTGGATGTATTTTCTACAGGTAAAATTTTGGTTTTCTGAAATACAGCTGGCATTCTGCTGAAATTTTTTCAAAATTTGCGAAAAAATAAAAATGGACAAAAATTTTATCAAATCTTTAAACTTCAATTAAATGTTTTTAATACCTGCTAGAAAAGCTCACCACTTTCAAAAAGTAAAAAAATTATTTTAAAATCCCTTGTAGTATATTTAATGGGTTATTGGTAGACGGAGTCAATAATTCATTAGGTATACTACGGGATCATGTTATGCCTTACAGAGGGGTAAGGTGTGACATACTCACATTTTGTAATCTATCAAACACCTTACATGAACAGTTGTTGTCCTTAAATCCTTAGGTCCCTGAATCCCTCAAGTCCGATCTTATAAACATCAGACCCTAAAGAGTTATTTGGAGCTCAAAAACTCTATACATATGCTAAACATCTTATGCTAGGTCATTTTGGATTATAAAGTAAGTTTTGGAGCCTTAGAACAAAAAGGGAAACTAGGCTAGCAAAACCAACTTTGGCTGCAAAGACCTAAGCTTGAAATGCCTTATTTGGGCAATGGCGACTGCGCCTATCGAAGTTTTGGGTTTCAGCAGCTGAACCTGGGAATCTCTAGAGAGACTGTTGCCATTCCGGCTGTAGAAGTAATGGTCTTCGGTAGCCAAACTTGGGAATTTGAAGTATTCCCAAGTTCAATTTCTACAGAAACTCTTTCCCCAAAACCACAAAGTTCATCTCAAGGCTCCAAAAACTCAAGCATCCATCCATTCATGAAATCAACTCAACAACCAACACTTATCAACTCCTAAAAGGAACATACATCCATACAACCCAACCGCATGATTCTCAATCCTTAACAACTTAAAGAAAATAAGATATTCAGTTCCAAAAGTTGTACATATTAAGACAACTACTCAACTTAAAACCCAACCACATTACAACATATATCAACAGCCAAAACACTTCTAAAAACCCACAGAAGAGACATACATTGAAGGACTCATACAATCACCTAAGATGCAATACTTTCTCAAAGTATCAAAGGTTTAAATCAAACTTAAAAGCTTAAATTACCATAAAACCACATGCAATTCAAAAATACATTCTTTTATCCTTATGCATATACTAAAAATTGATAGAAAATTCCATTGAAAAGTAGAAAATACATTTTTCCTTTGGAATCAAGTAGAGAGAGAGAGATTAAAGAAAATTTTAAATTTCCTTGAATTCATGGGCTTCCTAACCAAATCACGTATTCAAGCTCTCAAATCTCCAAATTAAAGAAATTTCAAGAAAAAAGAAATCCTTGCATGCAGCAAGCTTTGAAAGAGAGAGAAGGAAAATCACTTTTTTTTTTAAACTGAACTGAAATGGCCTATTTATACTCCTATTGTCGAAGGGACATTTGGTTGCCGAAATTCTAGCTTTCAGCTTGCATAGTCCATTCGTCCAAAAGGATATTTGAATAGTAAAAAGGACTTTGGCTGTCAAAAGTCTAACCTTCGGCTGCCAAAGTTCTTTCCACCCAAAACCAATATTTAAAACTTTTCATGGTCAAAATAATTAAAAAATTTTTGCTCTTAAATACATTTTTAACATATTATATCATACTTATAGAACTTACTACTTTTTCCCTTGTCTATAAAACCCTAAGTTTCATGAGAATTTCCCATTTACAGTAAGAATTTCAATGTCAGAATGTAGTGGGTGTTACACTAAAGGTCCTTACACAACATGTAAACTCGAGCAAAGGATGGAATTGAGTGTTTTAACCACCAGGTTGGACTTATAACTGAAATAACCATTGCACAATGTTATAATAGGTTTTGTGAGTGGAATAGGTTCTTTGGTGTTTTTTTGACCTTTTTAACACTTGTTTACCCCTTTGGAATTCATAGTAAACAAACTAGAGAGTTTGTAATCAAAGTTCCACCCCTCAAAAGTAATGAAAACATCAATAAGTGAAGAAAATCTCCCAACCCCCTTGAACAATTAGGGTTTGTTGATTTTCTTGTGTTTTTCTTTTATATTGTTATAATTGTGTATGGTGTGTCCAAATGCCTTTTTAGGTTCCTAATGATGCTTCTATAGTGGTTGGAGTTTTTTTAAGTCAAGGGGCAAAAAATGGTAAAAGAGATTTTCCCTAAAATGGAAGATAATCTCTTTTTTGTTTTGTGAAATTCCCTTCCCCTTTTTCTTCCTTAATTTCAAACAACTCCCAAATTAGCGTGATTTTATCCTTCTTTTTTTTTTTTCCTATTTTGAATCTTCCAAACCTATTTTAGGTAGAAATTTGACTTAGGAATTACCTCTTTCTCACCACCTACAACCCCAAGTCAACCTAATGGGCTTGTAGTAGGCTTTTGGCTTGGTGCTTTGGCCAAGCTTTGTCTATGGCCATCCTTAGCCCTCTTTTAGGCTTGAAGAAGCCTAGAGGCAAGGTCTAATTGAATTTCTCTAGACATAAGCCTAAACCAAACCCTGATCAATCCCAAATGGCCACTTTTAGGTCATTTGGTTCTTTTGGTTCAACCATCCATTGCACAACTTAATTTTAAAGCCTTTAATTTCCTTTGCACCAATTTTTAGTTACCCTAATTCATATCTTATGACTTTGATCTTAATCATTAGGCTCCTTACTGATTATAATCATGCATACACATGAAAGTACAAAAATAGGTGTCTATAATATCCAAACCATACCTTAAACCTAGCCTAAAACTTTCTTGAAATTAATTTTGATTTTGATAAAGAGAATGAGTAATAGAGACCTCCCAAACCCATTAGATCTTCTTTAACCCTCATGTGATAACAAATCAGGGACATGAGTTAAACATGAAGAATTAGAAAGGGGATTAAAAGTTACTGTCAAATGAATCAAGTCAAAAAAGGAGGAAGACTATTGTGGACTTGACAATGATTTGGCTTTTTCTTATGATATTTTAGTTAAATAGTTCCTAAAGAAGTTTAAGATGTCTATTCTAAAATCTTACAATGGCATGTCAAATCATTTAAGTCATGTCTCTAAATTTACAATAATGATGAATTTGCAAACCACATTGAATGCTCCTTTTTACAAAGTTTTACTTACCGCACTAAAAGAGTCAACTCATGAATGATACTAAAATCTCTCTCTTGGACCCAATTCTTGTTTCTCCAAACTAGCCAAAGCATTCAAAAGTAAATACATTACTAGTGTTCTTATCAGGAAAATCTCTCTTGGTCTCTAGAAAATTGTTCATATAGAAGGTGAATCATTAAGAGAGTATTTTGATCTCTTTAATAAGAAATTCATTCAAATAGAGAATATGAATTGCGAAACTACCTCAATTCCATGATACAAAGGCACATTAAAGTTTCTTTTGACTCATTGTTCATTAACCCTCCTTTAACCTATATCGAGCTTATAAATAAAACTCAGAAGTTCATCCATTTGAATGATGCCTTTTGTAAAAGTCAAAAAGAAAAATGAAGGAAAGAGAAAAATGAGGCGAATAGGAAAAAGCTAAAAAGAGGAGGTAAATCTAAAACTTTAAATTACCAGAAGTTAGATTTGTCTTGGAAGTATGATATTGCAAGCCAAAATATGGTATTCATAACTCTATAAACTAGTGGATACAATGTATTGATGGACCAAAAGAAACAAGGACATAAGGTGACCAAGGAGGATGAATGAAGATAATGCAAATAGAAAGAACAATACTAAATATTTAGAGTTCCATAGTGTAAAAGAATGCATTGATATAAAGAGATAGATTAGATAGATTCAATGCTTGTTTAGTCATGAGCTTTAAAGAAGTTTTTTAGACAATATATTTCTTTGCACCATAAAGTAATTCCAAATTGTGGAAGCCAGATTAACAAGAGAAAGTTAAAGGCATTAGCAAATGTTAATCAATGTAATAGTTGACTCTACCACTTATAGAGACAGTGATAATAAGCACAGAGATTATAAGCACTTGTGTATGTGGAACAAGAATTTTATAGCATATATGGAAAAGTTATGGGTAAATATGATGCATCTGCATTGTATAGAGATTTAAAGGTAGAAATTTTTGCATTTTCATTGATGCTTAGTTAGTTAATTGCATAGTTTTTAGCAAATTTTGTTTTAATTTAGAAAACATGTTAATCTTACCCAATTCCTTGATTTTTTTTATTATATTAGGTGTTTTGATGTTATCCTAGAGCCAAGAATGAGTTTGGAAGAGATCTAGAGATCAAATAGTATAGAACAAGAGGCTACAAAAATTGCACTAAGTGTGCAAATATGTTACACAGCCCGTGCAAAGAGGAGCTATGGAAGATGAAGATCAATTACATCGCCCATTCAATATAACCCGTGCAACATCATCTGTCTCGTGTAATTCTTTGGACAAAAGGAAACTTCAAGGCAAAGAAGCACAGAACATTACATGACCCTACCCTATGCAATGCTATATGGGCCATGCACAGTCTACGAGCAAAGAGTCCTAATTCAACTTTTCTTATTTTTTGCTTGATTTAAAAGGACTTCCAAGGATATTAGGACTATAAATTAAGGTCTTTTACACTAGATATAAATTCAAGAAGTTAGGAATAAAGGAGGGGATTGAATCTATTATTTTTATGTGGCTTGAATTTTGGATATGTCTTCATGGACTCGAATTGTGACCTAACCCGAAAGCTTTGTGTTGTGACCTGATTAGGATAAAAAGTGAGATCTATAGTGGACCAGTATAAATATTGTAATATTCTGTCCCTTACAGTCGAGTAGTGAGATATTTGAAAAACACACTAAGGTTAGAGTTTGAGAGTTCTGAGTGATTGTATCTTCCTCTTTTCATTATAGTGAAAACTTTTTATCTTGTCTTGCCCGTGGACGTATACCTTATAGTTGAACCATGTAAATCCTATGTCATTCTTTTTTTTTTCTTATACTATGTGATTGTATGATTGTATGTATTCTTTAGATTTACTTGCTTATTATAACAAATTGATAACAAAGCTTTGTGTGTGTAATCTAAGATTTACAGATGGTGTTATCTTTAACAAAGTATGAGGTGAAGAATTTTAATGGTGGATGGAGTTTCAATCTGAGGAAAATTAAAATCAAATCTTTCTTAATCCTACAAGGTCTATGGAAGGCAATCAAGGATAACTTTCTAGAGAGTACGAAAAAGGCAGAGAAGGTTGATCTGAAGGAAAGAGCCCTAAGTGCGATTTTCATGAGCATAACTAATAATGCCCTATGCGAGATTGCTAGTGAAAGCTAAGCGTTTGCTGCATGGAGGAAATTAGAGGAGTTGTACTTTGTCAAATCACTGACTAACCATCTGTATCTGAGGAAAAGGCTTTACAATATGAGAATGAGTGAAGGTACACCCATTAAAGAACATTTGGATGAATTTAATTCAATCATTATGGACCTGAAGAATATTGATATTGATATTAATAGTAGGGATTAGGCTCTTATTGTGTTATGTTCTTTACCACCCTCCTATGAGACTTTATTACTCTATTGTATGAGAAAGACAGTATTTCACTAGATGATATTACTAATTCTCTAAAATTAAAGGAGTTAAAAAAGAATTTTCTATATAATGGAGAAAGATTTGAGGGGAAAGGTTTGGTGAGCAAGGGAAGAACACATTTAAGGGAGGGTTATTCCAGTAGGAAGAAATCTAAGGTTAGATAAGTCAAGAATGGAAAAGGCTAACTGTTATATACTATCCCAAGTTGAAAAATAAAAAGAATAAGTAACCAAAAAGTTCTATGAATGTGGTTGACAAGTTTAGAGATTTTAATAGTGATGATAGTGCTGGGGAAATTTTATCTGTGAGTTAAAATCATGGACATAATTCCTAGATTCTTAATATTAGTGCTACTTATAATATGTGTCCACACAGAAACTAGTTTACCACTTACAAACAAATGAGTGGTAAGGTGTTTCTGGACAATGATCGTGCATTACCTGTGGAAGGAATTGGTAACATAAGATTGAGGATGTTTGATGGTATTGTCAAAACTAAAGAGTGTTGGCATGTTCTAGGACCAAATAGGACCTGATTTCTTTTAAGACACTTGACTCTCATGGATTTAGATACCATGCAGAGAATGGAGTTCTCAAAATGTGCAAGGGCTCTATGGTACTCATGAAGAACAACTTGTTTTCAAGATTGTATTTTCTTTAGGGTAGTACAGTTTCAGGGAAAGCTGCAGTAACATCCAAAAGCAGTAAGCGGAATCAAACTCAATTGTGGCATCTACATCTTGGTCATATAAGTGAAAAAGGGCTATCTGTGTTGAGCAAGCGAGATTTATTGGATGGGAAGAAAACATAATCTATAGACTTTTATGAACACTGTGTGTTCTAAAAATAGACCAGGGGAAAGTTCGACAAAAAAGCTTGTAAGACCAGAGAAATAGTGGATTATATCCTCTTAGATCTATGGGGTCCTAATAGAATCCCTTCTAAGATCGCTAGGTACTTTATGACTTTGATTGATGATTACTCTTGGATGGTGTGGGTGTATTTCTTGAAAACAAAAGATGAGACATTTTTCAACCTTTGTAAAGTGAATGACAATGATTGAGAAGTAGACAAAAAAGAAGGTCAAGCATCTTAAAACTGATAATGGGTTGGAATTTTGCAATCGTGAGTTTGATGCATTTTGCAACAATATAGGTATACTGAGACACCGCACTTGTACAAGGATATCACAACAGAATGTTATTATAGAATGTATGAATAGAACAAGCATGAACATGCTCTTACATTTAGGTTTGGGAAGGATTTCTGGGCTGAAGCAATTAATATAGCTTGTTTCTTAGTTAATAGATCTCCATCTATAGCTATTGAGTGCAAAATTCCTTTTGAGATCTGGTCTGATTCACCTACTACTTAGTCTCGACTGAGAGTGTTTGATTGTCCTGCTTATGCTCATGTGAGGGATGGTCAACTTGAGCCGAGGACGAGAAATGCATATTTCTTAAGTATGCATATGGAGTGAAAGGCTACAAGTTATGGTGTAATGATCCAAAGTCTCTAGGATTAATTATTAGTAGGGATGTGACATTTAATTAGTCTACTTCATTGGATAGTTAGATGGAGAAGTCAATAGCAGAATCAAATCACGATGTCAGAGAGCAGGTGAAGCGTGAAATTAATACTTCAATAGTTCAGTTCAGTGATTCAGAGGATGAGGTGCAAGATCCTGATTAACAAGAGGATGTACCAGAGCAACAGTAATAGAAACCATATAGCATTGCAATCGGTAGAGAGAGAAGACATATTAGATCCCCCGTAGAAATATGCATATGCAGATCTAGTTGCGTTTTCCTTGTCAGTTGCTGAGACAGTTGATGTGCATGAACCTAGCAATTATAGAGAAGTTATTTCTTATTCAGATGCAGATTAATGAGTCAGTGTTATGGGTGAAGAAATTGAATCTCTTCACAAGAATCAAACTTGGGAGCTTGTAACATTGCCTATGGGACAGAAAGTGTTAGGCGTTAAATGGGTACTCCAAGGGTTGAAACACCTTGATATAAGGCACAGTTGGTAGCAAAAAGCTTTACTCAAAGGGAGGGAATTAACTTTACTGAATTGTTTTCTCCAGTTGTGAAGCACAATTCTATCGGGGTCTTACTTATTATGGTTGTTCTTCATGATCTAGAGCTTAAGCAACTAGATGTGAAGATAGCATTTTGGCATGATGAGTTGGAGGAGAAAATTTATATGAGTCAGCCTGAGGGATTTGTCATTCCAAGTATGGAAAACCATATTTTCTTACTTAAGAAATCTTTGTATGGTTTAAAACATTCACCTAGGCAGTGGTACAAAAGATTTGATACATTCATGGTTCATAATGGCTTTATTCGTAATTCATATAATAGTTGTGTATATCATAAAAAGCTTTTAGATGATTTCTTTGTCTATATTGCTACTGTATGTGGATGATATGCTTATTACTGCTAAAAGTATGTCACATATTAATATTCTGAAAAAGCAGTTGAGTAATGAGTTTGAGATGAAGTATTTGGGTGCTGTGAAAAAGATATTGGGAATGAAAATTATTAGGGATATAAGTGTTGGGAAGCTTTTCTTGTCTTAGCAGGCGTATGTTGAGAAAGTGCTTAAGCATTTCAATATGAATAATGCTAAGCCTGTGACTATTCCATTTGCTATCTATTTCAAGTTATCTACAGATATGTCACTAAAAACAGATGAGGAGATGGAGCACATGTCTAGTGTTCCTTATTCAAGTGTTATTGGTAGCATTATGTATGCTATAGTTTGCACCCAACCTGACATTTCACATGTAGTTAGTGTTGTGAGTAGATACATGGCGTGTCCTGGGAAAGAGCATTGGCAAGCAGTGAAATAGATTTTGAGGTATTTGAAGGGTACTACAAATGTTAGTCTAACATTCAACAGGGCCAAGATGAGTGATTCAGCTGTTGGTTATGTGGATTCAGATTTTATAGGGGACTTTGACAAGAGCAGATCTCTGATAGGTTATTTGTTTACTCTCTCTAAAAGTACTATCAGTTAGAAGGCAACATTGCAAGCTATAATTGCTTGATCTACCACAAAGGCTAAATATATGGCTTTAGCAAAGGCAATAAAGGATGCTTTATGTTTACAAGGTTTGGTGGGTGATATTGTGTTGATACAAAATAAGCCAATAGTATTTTGTGACAGCTAGAGTGTAATACATCTCACAAAGAATTTGATGTACCATGAGCAAACTAAGCACATTGATGTCAAATATCACTTCATTCAGGACATTGTATCTTAGAGGACTGTAGTTGTATAGAAAGTCTCTACACATAATAATCCAGTAGATATAATGACTAAGGGAGTTCTAGTCAGCAAGTTTAGGCACTACCTGGACTTGGTTGGTGTATTTAGTGCTCATTAATGTCCTTACGAGGGCATATGGCAAGACAGAGTGTTTATGGTTATTTTATTAATGATAGAAGGAATTTAAGCCAAGGGGAAGAATTATTATTTTTTTGTAGCTTGAATTTTGGATATTTCTTCATGGACCCAAATTGTGACCCAACTCAAAAGCTTCACACTACGACCTAATTGGAATAAAAAGTGAGATTTGTGGCAGTAGCAGAAGGCACAGGCCGATAGGCCTGAGGTTGAAGCCCACCACTGATTTTATTTGCCCCCACAATATGGACTAGTATAAATATTATAATATTCTGCCATTTATGGTAGAGTTATAAGATATTTGAAAGACACACTGGGGTTAAAGTTTGAGAATTCTAAGTTATTTTATCTTGCTCTTTTCATCATAGTGAATTTTTTTTCTTGTCGTACCTGTGGACGTAGACCTCACAGTCAAACCATGTAAATTCTGTATTATTTTTCTTCTCTTTTCTTATACTATATAATTGTGTGATTGTATGTGTTTCTTAAATTTGTGTGCCTATTATAACAAATTCTTTACATTCAAGCATAGCAATTCTACCCAGGAAGAGATAGTTTGACAAGATTTCTAGAAGAGATTTCCAGTCGAAGTTCCAAAAGTCCAAAGCTGCAAATTCTTATTATGAGTTTCTTTTATTCTATTTCTTCTGATGTTTTCTCTTAATTTTCTTATTTTATGTTTAGCTGTAGAACTCACCAAGAGTGAGTATTTTTTTCTTTATTCTAAAGTTAGAGATGTAGCACTTTCAACTTAGTTATGAATTTATTTTAATTATATTTTAATAAATATGGGATTTGTCTTTGATTTAAATTCTTGTATTCTTAATGCATGTTATATGTTGGTACCCACTTAGTATTGACTCTAGATATTAATTAAAAAACTAAAAGGTGAAGATTAATATTGAAAGAACAGGATTTTGAACTTAGGGTTTTTGACATAGAAATAGGCTAGATTCTTATGTGGAACTAATAATTAATCAAAGAACTTAACAGGTTTTAATTAATTTAATTGCCACAAAAGTAGGGTTTAAGTTGATTAAGATATAACTTGAATGCCTTGAGAGAGGACTTAAGCATAACTCAGGATTAATTTCCTTCAAAGCAATAGTTTCTCGATTTATTAAATAGGTTAGATTGAGTTTGTGATTTATTGAAGTGTAACCTCTAATTCTAGAATGCTTTTATTCGTTAATATTTCAATTTAGTTAATAAGCTCTCTTTTACTTTCTAGCAATGACTAGTTTAATTTATAATCATTCTTTCAAATTTGACAGTCTAGATAATTACAATTACTATGTAGTTTGACACTCAAACACAATCTTCATGGTAACGATAATCACTCATCACTCTATTACTTGTCATGATCGATGCACTTACGGGATTTTGTACAATAAACTAAACTCTTTTCTTTAATAACTTTCACCTCAGAAGATGGCAAGCATGCCAATGAACCTTATTAGGAAGCTCTGTTGTCCAAGGTTTGATAGGGAATTTCATAGTTAAAAGATTTTAGTAGACGAAGAAAATGTTGTGACTCTCCTCACCATCTACATTATTCTAGCTTTGGACCTTTCATGTCAAAATCTCACTCATGTACCCATTCTTCTTGTGGATTTAGGAGGTAGACCTATTCTAATAGAAGGGTAGGTAAAGTTGGATGTCACTTTGAGAGATGAATAGTGTCAAAAGGAGTTCAAAGCAATATTGATGGCTTTTCATATACAATTTGAACCGAAATTTTGGTGTGGTTTCAAATTGGTTCTTTAGTGTTTTATTTCTGGTTTAGTTCTATTTTTGGTACTTTGGTTCCAGTTCGATACGATTTTGAATCAACTCTCGATTATTGAAACAATTTTTTGCAATTGTTGTCATGGAAAATTATACCTAAATTATCATGTAAACTTTAAAGTTGCTTATTAATGTATAATATATCATATAATATACTTTTTCAACTATTTTTAATTGTAAACACTTTAATTATAAGTTATATGTATAATTAAGGTTTAATCATATTATACAATATAGTAGTACACTCATAATTAATTTAATATGTTTATAACTAAAGTTATTAAGAAAAGTTAAAGAAAAATGCAATATATATATATATATATATATATATAGTGAGAGAGAGAGAGAGAGAGAGAGACATTAATAACAAATCTATAAAATTGGATTTTGATTTGGTTTTGGTTTGGTATAAATCTAATGCGATTTTGGCACGATTCTTAATAAAGAACTACAATCAAACCAAAATAGCAAAATAAATTTAGTTCGGTGTAGTTCTAATTAGTTCAGTGTTATTCTTTAATTCATTGTATGGCCTATTAGTCAAATCACTAATTAAAAAAGCAAGTACTAGGTACATTACAAGAAAATTAGAAAATGGAGGAAAAAAGAACTATACATAGAAAAACGTCTCTAAATTTTAATTTTTTGTTACATAGAAAAATATTTTTAAATTTTTTTTTTTTGTGATGTTTTGTTAAAATGGTCCCTTATAAGTAAACTTCTCCCCACTCTTTTCTCTCTTGTAATGACCCAATTTTAGGGCCGTTACTGGTATTAGGTCTTGGGTTAGCCTAAGACCTCCGAAACCCGTAGCAAGCCCTTTTGCATCTTTGTTTCATTTGCCATCATAGATCATGAAATAATTTAAATAATACAAAAATAATAATATTTTTATCATCTCAAAATTTAAAATAGCGAGCACAACAAAACAATAGCGAAATCACATGTCTTAACAAAATGGTGTTCCACTAAAATGTACAAACACTATAATAAAAAAGAGATACAAACCTCTAAAACTCAAATAAGCAAAATTTGTTGACTGCATTTTCATAAACTTTAATACTTATCTCTGAAGAGGAAGACAGAAGAAGGGAAATGAGATGGCAAGCCTTAGTGAGAAGAGAAACTACATAGGGGATCTATAAATAAAGAAATAATAAAAATTGCATGCATGTGAGTAGCAAAACCACAAATAGACATAAGATAATTCTGGTTACCATCGGCTCCCCTTACCTTGTATCTTATCATGGCTTATTATATATCATATTTCTCTTAACTTTACATAAATTGGGGAGTGCTAGAGACCTAGAATTAGCCTTACCTATTGATGTTAGTCTAAACTTTGGCCATCTAGATTTCAGATATACAAAATTATCTTACCTGATATCCTGATGGGCACTCACAAATAGCACCCAAGTTCAGTCATCCAACAAGGCAGACTTTGCATCCACTCAACACAATATCAACCAATGTGATAAGGCACTAAGAAGAAATGTAGAAGAAAATGTATTGATCAAGTGTCAAGATATAATTAGAACCTGTCTAAGAGCACCTTGATCATCAAAATAAGACAAGCAATGTGATCAGATTGCTTGAATCTAAGTTCTTACAAGAAACAAGGAAGAAAACACAAGCTCACTCATTCAACAATGGTGGCAAAATTCTCTGTAGTGTTTTCTCTAAAAAATGACTCTTCAAGTTGCCTAAAAAAAAAATAAAGAAGACAGGTATATATAGATGGGGCACCAACAGAATGCTGCCTACATGGTACTAAAAGACAAAAGAAATGAAAATATCCTCCTTAAAATGTGGCATCTAGTATGGAAAAGAATATTCCAGATTTGGGATGGCTATCATGGGAAGAACATTCCAGATTTGCTCAATTGGCCAAATCATCTAAAGCCATGTATACTGGTAAGATGGCAGCCAAGTAATCTTCAAATGCCAGGTTGGCCGAATGTGGGAGTGACATGTCACCTCATGGGTGATGATGTGGCACACTTAGGTGATGACATGTCACCACTTGGGTGCTGATGTGGTGCATTCGGGTGATGACGTGGTGTACTTGGGTGATGATGTGGCGCACCTGGGTGATGATGTGGCACCATACTGCATATTGCCTATTTGGGTGAAAATGATCCACTTGGTTTCCAATAGTAAACATGACGATTCAATGTGATTGGCATTTGTCTCCTGGCGCCTCCAATGCTCAATGACTAGATTTTGAAGTTCCCTTGCCCTTGTTCTAGTAATGGGACCTCTGAACAATGGAAGTAGTTCTGGTGGCTCCTTATCATCCCCTCCCTCTCTGAAAGAATTTGTCCTCGAATTCGGACTTGCATCAACAAAAGGAGAGAGATCAGAAACATTGAATGAATGGCTAACACCATACTCACCAGGTAGCTCTATCTTATAGGCATTGTCATTGATCCTTTCCAACACCTTGAATGGACCATCACATCGTGGATGCAATTTCGACTTTCTTTTATTAGGGAACCTATCCTTCCTGAAGTGCACCCAAACTAAGTTACCTGGTTCAAACACAAGTGCCTTTCGGCCTTTGTTAACATGAGTTGCATATTGAGCATTTTTCTTTTCAATTTGCATTTTAGCTTGCTCATGCAACTTCTTAACCAATTTAGCTTTTCTTTTACCATCAAGGCTATCAATATGATCAACAGGTAATGGTAACAAGTCTATTGGAGTCAAAGGATTATAACCATATACAAGCTTAAAAGGTGAAAAACCAATGGAAGAATGTACAACACGATTATTAGGAAACTCAACAAAAGGCAAGCAATCTTCCTAGCACTTCAAATTCTTTTGAATCACAGCACGCAATAGAGTGGTAAGTGTCCTATTGACTACTTCAGTTTGTCCATCAGTTTGTGGATGACAAGTCATGGAAAACAAGAGTTTAGTGCCTAATTTACCCCACAATACCTTCCAAAAGTGACCTAGGAACTTAACATCTCTATCACTTACTATTGTCCTAGGTATGCCATGTAATTTGACAACATCTTTAAAGAACAAATCAGCACTATATGTGGCATCATCTGTTTTGTGGCAAGGTATAAAGTGTGCCATTTTTGAAAATCTATCAATAACCACAAATATGCTATTATGTTTATGCTGTGACCTAGGCAACCCCAATATGAAATCTATCGAAATATCAGTCTAAGGTTCCTTAGGTACAGGTAATGGTGTATACAAACCATGTGGCATACTCCTAAACTTGGCCTTTTTACACTTAACACAACTAGAACACAACTTTGCCACATCTTTTCTCATTTTAGGCCAAAAGAAGTGTTCTTGCAATATGCCCAAAGTCTTGGATACACCAAAGTGACCCATCAGACCACCACTATGAGACTCCAAAACAAGCAGGTCACGTATAGAACATTTAGGCATACAAAGCTTATTCTCTTTAAATAAGTACCCATCATGTCTATAATACTTTTAGAATGCACCTTTCTTACAAGCATCAAACAAACCAGCAAAATCATCATCATTAACATATAATTCCTTCATGAACTCAAATCCAAGAAACTTTGCATCAAGAGTGGATGATAGTTTGTGCCTCTTAGAAAGAGCATTAGCAACAACATTCTGCTTGTATTTAATTACATATGGAAACATCTCAATAAAAGCAACCCATTTCGCATGCCTTTTACTCAACTTATTTTGACTCTTAATATGCTTCAAAGATTCATGATTAGAATGTATGACAAACTCTTTGTTCCATAAATAATGTTGCCAAGTCTCCTAGGCTCTAACTAATGCATGCAATTCGTTGTCATAAGTAGAGTAATTCAAAGCAACACCATGCAATTTCTCATTCAAATATGCAATAGGTCTTTTTTCTTGCATAAGAACAGCACCTATACCTACACCACTGGCATCACACTTAATTTCAAATGTTTTATCAAAATCAGGCAAGCTCAATAATGGTGCAAAACACAACCTATCTTTCAATTCAGCAAATGCAAGTTTATGTTTCTTCTTCCACTCAAATGCAACATCTTTTTTAACAAGTTCATTCAAAGGAGCAGCAATAGAGCTAAAATGAGGCACAAATCTCCTATAGAAACTAGCTAATCCATGAAAACTTCTAACTTCATATGCATTTTTAGGAGTTGGCCAGTCCCTAATGGCTTTGACCTTCTCTTCATCAACTTCAACACCCTTACCACTCACAACAAAACCAAGAAAGACAACTTTTCTCAAGCAGATTAAATTCGCATATAATTTCTCATCTCTCAACACATCAAATACAAGTCTCAAATGATGCAAATGCTCATTAATGTCTTTGCTATAGATCAAGATGTCATCAAAATAAACTACCACAAATCTGCCTATGAATGATATCAACATATGATTCATCAAATGCATGAAAGTGCTAAGTGCATTAGTGAGTTTGAATGGCATTACCATCCACTCATACAAGCCATACTTAATTTTGAAAGCAGTTTTCCATTCATCTCCTATTTTCATTCTAATTTGATGGTAACCACTGTTCAAATCAATCTTAAAAAACACACATGCACCAAACAACTCATCAAGCATATCATCAAGTCGAGGTATGGGATGCCTATATTTTACAATGACTTTGTTGATGGCTTTGCAATCCACACACATGCGATAGCTCCCATCCTTCTTTGGTATAAGAATCACCGGAATAGCACAAGGATTCATGCTCTCACGCACATATCCCTTTGCTAAGAGTTATTCCACTTGCCTTTGGAGCTCCTTTGTTTCTTCTGGGTTACTTCTATAAGTATGGGCGCCCCCGGAATAAGATCAATCAGGTGCTCAATCCCTCAAATGGGTGGTAATTTAGGTGGCAACTTCTACTGAAAGACATCATTATACTCCTGCAATAAAGAAACAACACCACTAGGCAAATTGGATTCAAGGTCAGAAATACACAAATGTGCTTCTTTGTACAAAAGTACACAAAGAGGTCTCTCACAATGTAAAGCCTCTCTCACTTCTTTTCCTTTCACAAATAAGCTCATTCTTTTCTCACGACTCTCCTTTTGCCTCGAGCCCTCACTCTTTTTCTTTTCTGTTACTTCTTTTATTTTCACACTCTTCTCATTTTTCCCCTTATCAAGCTTTGCCTCTCTTGATTTTTCTCTCATACTCTCTTTTTTTTCTTCCATGGATTTCATAATCCTCATTTGGTCTTCATGAATTTGAGAACATGCCAATGGAGTCAAGTGATATCGGCACCCATCCTTCACCAAGGTGTATTTGTTCTTCCTCCCATCATGCAAAACACTCCTGTCATACTGCCAAGGTCTTCCAAGTAAAAGATGTGTAGCAACCATTGGCACCACATCACAAACAACTTCATCATAATACTTCACAATGCTGAATGGAACAACCACTTGCTTCACCATATTCACCTTGTTGCAATCATTCAGCCATTGTAAGCTGTATGGTTTGGGATGTTTGGTAGTGCACGATCCCAACTTTTCAACCATAAGAGAACTAGCAATATTACAGCAGATCCCTCCATCAATAATCATACTACACACTTTGTCATTCACCAAACACGTTGTATGAAAGATTGTCTCCCTTTGTATAGCATCATTATCCTCCAATTCAGCTTGTGCACTATGTGTGCACATGGTAACGAGAGCATGACCCTCCATGGGTGCTTGGTCTCCCTCATCCACAAACTCAACAAAACATATATTAAAGAAACAGAAGCAAAACCATACTAAACCCTAAGAGTTGGTTTTGGTCAAGCATAATATGAACAAAACATGAATAAAAAGACACACTAAGAAACAAAACAAGGTCCAGTAACAAAACTAGGCACAAGATGACCCCTAGGCAGAATATAACAAAATTGATTGGATTTTAACAATTAGAACTTGTCGGCAAGTATGGAAGAAGAGGCAAACAAAGGATAAACAATAGTAACAGATATAAACACCTTGTTTGGACGTCTTATGCTATGATACCAAGATGATGGGCACTCACAAACAGCACCCAAGTTCATCCATCTAACAAGGCAGACTTTGCATCCACTCAACACAATATCAACCAATGTGATAAGGCACTAAGAAGAAATGCAGAAGAAAATGTATTGATCAAGTGTCAAGATACAATTAGAACCTATCTAAGAGCACCTTGATCATCAAAATAAGACAAGCAATGTGATCAGATTGCTTGAATCCAAGTTCTTACAAGAAAAAAGGAAGAAAATACAAACTCACTCATTCAATAATGGTGGCAAAAATCGCTGCAGTGTTTTCTCTCAAAAATGACTCTTCAAGTTGCCTAAAAAAAAATAAAGAAGACAGGTATATATAGATGGGGCACCAACAGAATGCTGCCTACATGGCACTAGAAGACAAAAGAAATGAAAATATCCTCCTTAAAATGTGGCATCTAGTATGGGAAAAAATATTATAGATTTGGGATGCCTGTCATGGAAGAACATTCAAGATTTGCTCAATTGGCCAAATCATCTAAAGCCATGTGTACTGGTAAGATGGTAGCCAAGTAATCTCCAAATGCCAGGCTGGCCGAATGTGAGAGTGACATGTCACCTCATGGGTGATGATGTGGCACACTTAGGTGATGACATGTCACCACTTGGGTGCTGACGTGGTGCATTCGGGTGATGACATGGCGCACTTGGGTGATGACATACCGCACTTAGGTGATGAAGTGGTGCCATGTTGCATATTGCCTATTTGGGTGAGAATGATCCACTTGGTCTCCAATAATAAACATGACGGTTCAATGTGATTGGCATTTATCTCTTAGCGCCTCCAATGCTCAATGACTAGATTTTGAAGTTCTCTTACCCTTGCTCTAGTAATGGGACCTCTGAACAATGGAAGTAGTTCTGGTGGCTCCTCATCACATCCCCTTTACTTTCATAACATGAATGAGCTCATTTTGCATGCATGCCTTTCCTTCCCTTTCATCCTTTCATCTGTTTATTTATTCTTTTCTTTTCCCTTTCTAATGGAGCTAGTGGATCATCCATGAACTACCACACATGCAAATAATAAAGTAGCACCTTCTTGACATTTTAAAAAGATATATATGTATATAGATTGTCCTAGGGATGCAAAAGTATATCTAGTAAAAGAAATTCATGATGCATGAATGTACATATATGCAGAAAATAACATGCATTTAAAGAAACATTAATTCATTAAAGAAAACAACTTCATTTATAAAAAAGTTTAAGGCAGTTTCTCCTCATAGATTGATCAACCCATTAACTGATATTGGTCCAACTGGAATTGCTGACACTACTGGTTTTCCTGACCTATATAGACTTACTAATAGTTAATCAAATACTAACCATTCATACTACTGTAATTACAAAAATAATTTGAATATTCTAGGGCCCTACTGAAAATTTGTAAAGTCTCCTATATAACTAGGCTTATCCCCTATAAAACAAACTCAACAACATGGCCTTATACCTAAAACAATATCAAAATGCCTATATAGGGCTTATAAGCATCCTAATTCTATGCCTTTTTATTTATCCTCTAGTTTTGATATTGAGATCCTCTATCTGATTAATTATGTCTAGCATTCTAAAAATTCTAGAAATATTCTTGTAGGTCCATTTTAATGTCCTTAAGTAATTACAATTCATTTTATTTGTTCTTATTAAGCTAGAAATATTTAATTAATTAAATATTTAATTAATTATTTTAATATTCATTTTTTTTTGTGGAGCATCGACTACGTCATGATACTTCTATCTCTCTCAATCAATTTGGTTTCATGCCCGGTCGTTCAACTATGGAAGTGATCTTTCTCATTAGAAGTTTGATGGAGAAATATAGAGATGAAAAGAAAGATCTACACATGGTTTTTATTGATTTGGAGAAGGCTTATGATAGTGTTCCAAGAGATGTCTTATGGAATGTGTTAGAACAAAAGAGGGTATCTATTAAGTACATAAAAGTATTAAAAGATATGTATGAAGGAGCAACTACTATTGTGCGCACAGTGGGAGGGGACACAAGAGATTTTCCAATCTCAATTGGATTACACCAAGGATCAGCCATAAGCCCTTACCTTTTCACATTAGTTTTAGATGAACTGACAAAACATATACAAGAGAGTATTCCTTGGTGCATGATGTTTGCAGATGATATTGTTCTGATAGATGAGACACAAGAAGGAGTCAATAGGAAGCTAGAACTTTGGAGAAGTACTCTAGAGTCAAAGGGTTTTAAGTTAAGTAGAACGAAGACAAAATACATGCATTGCAAGTTCAGTTAAGGCCAAACTGGTGATAGGGAAGGAGTTAGTTTGAATGGAGTGGTACTGTCCCAAAGTAATCACTTTAAATATCTAGGCTCAGTCCTTCAAGTAGATGGGGGATTTGAGGAGGATGTTAGTCATAGGATTAAAGCCGGATGGTTGTAGTGGAGACGTGCCACGGGAGTTTTATGTGATCGTAAGATTTCCAATAAATTAAAAGGAAAATTTTACCGTACAGCCATACGACCGGCTATGTTATATGGTAGTGAGTGTTGGGCACTGAAAGAGTCGTATGCATCTAAGATAAGAGTTGCAGAGATGAGAATGTTGAGGTAGATGAGTGGCCATACTAGACTAGATAAAGTCCGTAATGAAAGTATTAGAGAAAAGGTAGGAGTGGTGCCAATTGAAGATAAGTTGAGAGAAGGGAGATTGAGGTGGTTTGGTCATGTGAAGCGTAGACATACGGAAGCTCCAGTTAGACAAGTAGAGCACATTAGGTTAGAAGATAGAAAGAAAAAAAGGGGTAGACCTAAATTGACTTGGAGGAGAGTAGTACAACATGACTTAGAAGCATTACACATTTCTGAGGATTTAACCCAAAATTGTTCAGAGTGAAAAAAAAAATCAAATCCATATAGCCGACCCCAAATTTTTAGGATAAAGGCTTAGTTGAGTTGAGTTTGAGTTGTATCAAGAACCCTAGCTCTTGGTCCAAAGTTTCAAAGTTGAGTTAGAGTTTACCTATGCCAATTCTGCTACTTGGAATGCATTTGGAGTGTTCAAAAAAATGCTAGGAATATTAACTACAAACATGACTATGTTCTAGGACAGTCTTCAAGTGTCTGGATTAAGTTGAATACCCACTCCTAAGTACTAGTGAGATATCGTTGTTCCAAAGGCACCATCGAGATGCCTATAGACTATTGATTATGGATCTGGAAATGATTTGCCAAAACTCCTTCCCGATCGTTCGGTATATCCTGATTTAGTTTAAGCTGTTCGATAATCATCTTCTTCATTTGAACTTCAATTGGGGCATGCTTGGTGCCAAATTAAAGATAGCATAGTGTAGATCTTGATCTAAGGTTCAATCATTCGATCTAGCTTTCAATTAGTTGAATGAGCACAGAGGTTTCGATTCTACTATTTTCTCTCTCTCCTTTTGCATTTTTCGATGATTGTGAAGGAGCAAGGCTAGTCGGAGAAGCTTCCCTAAGCTGCGACAAGACTAATGGTGGTGGTCTAGGCAAGATTCGATGTCGGAAAATACTAGAATGCCTACTGGCACTATTCGCGGGTCTAAGACACATCTTCAACCCTCATGATCGCTGAACTAAGTTGGAGTGTCTGGGGTAGGGTGCTATTGATTCTAATATCGCAATCAGCAGTGAGGGGAAGAGGGAGGTGTTAGCTAGAGGCATGGGGAGGGGATTTTCAGGTAATGGAAAACACTGGTAGGGAAGGTCTAGTTATGCAATAAGTAGCACTTGTGACATTTTGCTTTCTTTTGATTTTTAATTTTCTCTTTTTTTAATAAATTACATTATTTAGTTATTAAAACTCAAAATATCTCCTCGCACTCTCCTTAAATGATATATTAAATTTATATAAAACTTTATTATATATTTTCTAAAATAATATTAAACTAAAATTTTATCTTCTATTAATATTATTAAAATAATCAATTATAATTTTTTTATTATTTACTTAAAAGAAATTTAATTATAATAACATTAATAATAATTTAATTTAATTAACTCCAAATTAAAATAATATAATAGCAATTGACAATATTTTTAATTAAAATTTTCAGTGAAATTTCCATTAGTCGAAATCGGCTAGATGTTCTGCCTCTGGACAAATATTCCTACTAGTTTGAGAACGGGGTATTGCACCTCTCCTCCTAGATATTTTGAGATTAAAATATATATTAAGAGACAAATTTATTGCCTTTTTTAAAATTTTTTAATAGCTACGGTAAAAGATCATTCGTAGTTGTTACACATTTAATGATAGTTTATAAAAATGCCTCTAAAAGGATATCAATCCCGCCATTTTATTTTCAGACCAATGTCATTTTGAGACCAAAAAAAAAAAAAGGTGACGTCCTTAATGAAATTTTCTAAGTGACAATTTACAAAATTGTCATTGATGAAACTATAAAAATATTTAAAAAATTAAATAAAACAAAGAGACTAACTCACCGAAAGTCTAGGGTGAATAGAGGAGCTCTATATTTCAGATCTAACATTGTTAGTATTTAAAGATATTACGACTTTCTTCTTCCGTTCTTTAGGATGTTCCTGAAGTTGCTTCCAATGAGTATTTGAGTTCATCAAGAGTTTGGTTGTGTCATCAATGAGTATTTGGGTTGCTCTATGCTCTTTAACTTTAAAGACCCAAAAGCTCAGGTATAATTTGTCACTCCTAAATTCCTTCAAATTATTGACTGTAAGCTCTCTATTACTTTTCCTGCTCTTTTTCTGATTTCCTCTCTTTGTTTTTTCTTTCCCCCATTTGATGCACTTTTGTGCGAGTGATGGATGTTTTCCTTATTCATTTTGATTAAATATATGGAATTAAATCTTCAAGGAATTATTCAGATTGGATTCATGGATATCACCTATTAACTTGCATGCCATAAACTGTAGTTGACAATGGTATAGAAAAGAAGTGAGCAAGGAAGGAGTTAGTGATGATAAACGCTTGAACAAATTAAGTGTGGTGTAAATTTTATTAGAGATGTCTAGGCTCCACGGGGTCAACCGTCTTTTTGTTGGAACCTAAAAGATGCGTTACAAGATATATCCTAACTTTGTGAATTTTTTTTTAATAAGCATATTTATTTATAAAAAATTAGAAAAAAAAAAACTATCGATATTATCCAACTAAACTATTGATCAAACTCCCCATGACACTTACCCTTTATTTGGATTAAAGGGTTACGGTGATAAGGGAAAGTAAAGGATGATTTTAAGGAATTTTGCACTTGTTTGGGATGGAGAGTTGAAGGATAGGGAGGGTTTTGGGGGGTTTGAACCCCCTAAAACCTTCCAATTTCTAACCCACCAATTTGGTGGGTTGGGGAGGGTTGAAAAAGTTTTTATTTTTTGATTTTCTATATTATCCATATTAATTTTAAAAAATCTTCAAAATATCCATTTTCACTAGAAAATAATAAGTTTCATAAAAATAATAATTTTATAATTTTTATATTTATACTTATCTTCCAATATCATCCAACAAAATAAAACAAGATTATAAAACCTTCATTTACATTACCTCCCAAATATAAATAAAACTATTATCTTACTGCACTATACCATATCTTTTTTTACCATACCTTACCCTTCACTCCATCCAAACAATACATGCTAAGTGAAAAAAAAAATGGCAATATGATACAAAATGAAGAATAAGAATATATAGCATAATGCAGATTATCAGCTAAGAACAACAATAACCTGGAACACAGCAAAAAAACAAAATAACAACTAGCAACAAGAAAGGGTGAGAACTAAACAAAACAAAACTACAATCCGACACAATTTGATGCAGGACTCTACACCCAACTATGCATGAAGTGGGCGTCAATAGAGCAACAACACTACGCAAGACAAAACAAAGAAACAAAACCATATGTAGATCACAGGGATATAGACAGGGCCACGAGAAATGATTCAGCTACTGGAGAACACAACATCATAGCCACGCAATGAGTTCCAGTGATCTTGCTAAGCCATGTTTTGCTAATGAGTCCGCTATAGCGTTAGTTTCATGCAACACATGGGAGAAGGTAATTATAGGCAGAGCTTGAAGATAATTACAAATAGAATTGATAACTGCATTAACCGTCCAAGGGGTTATGTCAAGATGAGAAACCTAGGAAATTGTGTTGATAGAGCCAGATTCAACAGTGATACCTTCTGCATTTAAGTAATAAGCTAGAAAAGAGACTAATAACTTAAGGGCTTTACAAATAGCCATAAGCTCCACCACGTTTGAGTAAAAAATGTAAGCAGGCCAGCGCAAAGGAGGTGGTGACCAGTACACCATAGGCCTCGAGCAACACTATTAGTCCAAGACTTAATGGCTTCAGCAGAAGAAAAAATATCCAGCTTCGAATATGGGAAGTGTACGTCTCAGCCTTCAGCCAAACTAAGACCCTAAAAAGATGAGAGAGCAAATTGATGCAGTTGTAGAACCAAAACCATTGAACACTTTATTTTTGCGATCTATCCATATCGACCAAATTATGGCATAAAAAGAGTGAGCCAGAATTTGGTTTGGAAAGAACCAATAACTAGAGCGTTCCATTCCCCAAAGAAATCGACAATAGACCTAGGCACGCACAATTGGATGCCTGACCATCAAAAAAAACCAATTCCAAAGTAACCAAGTATGCCTGTGTTCTAAGAAAATGTGACTAATTGTCTTTGTGTCACAGCCACAATAGGAATAAGAATTGTCGGCTGCAGAGAGAATACGAAGATGGCATAACCGGTCCTTGGTACTTAATCTTGCATGGCAGATGAGCCAAACCAAAATTATATTTAGAACGAAGCATCATAGCCCAGGCGGGGCACGACAGCTTTACAGCCTCCATAACTACTTGAAAATGAGTGACTGGTTATGTAATAGTAAGTTGGCAACTCCCAAGCCTCCCTTTTTCTTTGGCGCTATGATAGTATGCCAATTGATAAGATGAATTTTCTTATGGCCAACACCTCTAGCCCAAAGAAACCCTTTATTAACTGCTTAATTTTCTTTGCTATAGTTTTTGGCATTCGAAAAACATATAGGTAATATAATGACGAGAAATTATTAGGTGCAGTCCGGCGTACATATACCATCTCTCACATTCATGTGGGATTTGGGAGGACTCACTTTTCTGTGAGAGAGGGAGCACTATTTTAACTATGATACCAAACCTGATAAACATGACTTAATTAAGGTAAGCCTACCAAACATAGAGAGAATTTTACCATTTCAAAAAGATAGCCCGCTTTCAACCTTACTGGTAACCAGAGGCCATGCTGACACCTTCATATTATCACCAAAAAGGGAATCCAAGATATTTTGTTGAAAATTCCCCAATTTTGCAACAACAAAGACGAGCAGCTAACTCCAAAGAGTGATCATACACATTAATCCCGAATAAATGACTCTTATGAAAATTCACTTTAAGCCTCAAAAGCGCATGAAAGCGACGGAGGATTTTGGCAATGTCAATATAATCCAGGTCAAAAGGGCAAAAGAAAATTATATCATCTGCAAATTGCGGATGTGAGATAACTACGTCTTTGGTATTGACTCAAATACCCTGCAATCTACCCAAGCTACAAGCCTTAGAGACAAGAAGGCTAAGTGATTCCACATCGATATTGAACGATAACGGTAAGAGCGGGTCCTCTTACCGAAGGCCACTTTGCATTCTGAATTCAGTTGAGGGGCTGCTGTTAATAAGTTTAGAGACCCGGGCATGAGAAATGCACTCCTAAATCCAAGAGCGCCATTTATTGTAAACCTCATACAATTAAGAGATTTGTCGAAGTGTGCCCATTTAACCTAATCAAAGGCCTTTTCAAAATCTATTTTAAAAACAAAGCAACTCAAATTTCTCTGCTTATAGAAATCAACTGCTTCACTTGCAACAAGAAAAAGAATCTAGTATTTGCCTGTCGCTAATGAAAGCGCTCTGATTCTAACTAATGATTGAAGGCATAACTAATTTAATGCGAGAAGATAAAGTTTTGGCCACAATCTTGTAGATTCCATGCAGAAGACTAATTGGTCTGTAATCTTGAACCTATGAAGCTCCCCACTACCTTTAAGACCAAGGCTATGAAAGAAGAGTGAATTGCCTGACAGGGACAAGAATCATGATCAAAACTATTCATTAAGTTCATCAACTCATCCTTGATTAACGACCAAGCCTTTTTATAGGAGAAAAATTTGCCCCGTCTGGACCAGGGGCTTTGCCTGAGTCATAACTCCACACTAAGTTCTTTATTTCTTCCAGAGAGAATAGCAACTCGAGATACTGGGCCTCAACACTGGTAAGGCGAAGGAATTGAAGATTAGAATGCCATCCAAAAATAGTGTAATTTTGACAGAACCAAGCCTTGAAATGATCACAAATGACTCTATGGATATCCGGTCACCAAGCTTGCACCACGACAAAATTTTTTGATTCTAGAGGCCCATATCTGTTTTTCAATAACCAACTGCTGCACAAGATGAGACTCATGGGGTAGCAAGGCCCGACATTCCGCGTCATCTTCCCAATGATCAAGAAGCCTCTTGATTTCATTTAGTTTTGAGTCAACGTGTCCAAAGACATTAGCGTTTTAGGCTTTTAAATTGGCCCTTAGCAGCTTAATTTTCATAGATAACGAAAGCATTAGTCCACTGGCTGAAATTTCATTCCATAGATCTCTTACAAAATTCTCAAAACCCAACGAAGATCACTAAACGTTCAGAAAGAAGACAGGTTCAGGCCCCCAATTAGTGAGTTCAAAGAGGACTAATGGATTATTATGGTCCGAGGTTCCCCTTGATAATACCTTAAAACAAGTTAGGAAAGGAACTCTAAACAATGATGGGACACCAACGCCCTGTCAATCCAATTTCTACAAATGTTGTTTCTTCATGTAAATCTTTTACCACTAATTGGTAAATCAATGAGCCTCAAAGTGTTGACAGTAGTACAAAAATTGTCCACACCTATTACTAAAAAAGGCTGCTGCTCATATCATTAGGATCCGAGACTTGATTTTAATCTCCCATGAAAAGAACAGGGAAATCAAGTTGCTCTACCATGCCAATGATATGCAGCCATAAAAAAAGCTTGCTCTTCCTCATCACAAGGGGCATAGTTAAAAACCGCGTATGAAGAGAAATTAATACAAAAGAAACTTTCACCAAAACCCAATTATTAAAAGTTTGAACATCTTAGATAGAGATGGCATCTTTGTTCCACATATCAAGAATACCTCCCACTCTTCCTACCGAGCTTGCAAGGACCCGATCCAGGTTTCCTATGCCCTACAACCTTGGTATTGCGGAAAAATTAAACTTTCACACTTAGTTTCCAAGAAAGACACTTTGAAGTTCAAGATAAGGTGTTTGAGGTGGGACTTCTTAGAGCTACCACCTACGCCTCTACAATTCCACAATAAAATAGATAACGTACTGCCTTGATAGACACACTCGGACTAACAAATCTAATCCACCACAACCCAGAGAAAGCTCCTTACAGATTTGTGAGCCCAGAGTCTAACCAACTTACTGGGTTCTAAGAAGCATAGGGTCTGAGGTCATCCATAATTTGTTTCACAAAGTGATCAACCAAGACATCGTCGTTACCTTCAAAAGAGATTCCTAGCCTTTTATAGAAGTCAACAGTAGCCAAGACTTTGCCTAAAAGACTATAAGGAGAAACCGATTTAGAAGAAATGAGGGCGTTCATACGCCTAATTAATATCACTGTGAGTTGCAACAACCACACTCTGAGGATTTCGGCTCGAGCAAGGAATCAGAAGACCCTTTCTTATAATGGCCTGATGCCTTTCCTTGTGATTTTCGAATTTTTTGAATTTTACGTTTTCCTCCAGCATATAATTTGAGTAAAAGCCCTATAAGTTCGTGATGGGCCTGCTGCACTTTCTTCGTTTATGGATCCTGTTAGACTTAAGCACGCTTAGAGGAACATTACTCGACGGCCTAAGTGGAATGGGCTGGGTTATTACTGGGCTACATCGTGCACAAGTTCTAAAGAAATAGGCCCACTATACGTCACAACAGCAAAGGAAACTAAACAAGAATTCAGCTCCGCACGCTATATACTTAGTAAGCCTATTATTATTATTATTATTATTATTATTATTATTATTATTATTATAAACGCAGTTTGAAAAGAACGAATAATGTTTGTTATCATTTACTATTCCCATCACGAAGCTCTCCATTGTGCTGAACTAAAAAATGTTGGTTATTTTATATAGTATGCACAACATGCTTCTAATATTACTTTAGAATTTTAATTATGCTTGTTTAACATGATACTTGAATAAAATAATTAAACATTAAAAAAAAAGAATCTGCCGCATCAATCGTAAGTTTTTTCAAATCTTAACTCTGCTTTTAACTCATAAAAATAGAGAGTTTAAGGTGACAATCAGTACACTACTTATTTAATATATTTACTTAGCAAATATTAAATATATATTGTGTAATTAATTTTTCTATAAATACAAATAAATTTTAATTTAATAATAACTGATGTTGTTTTTAAAACATGAGGTTTCAAAATTTGAGTTCCAATTGAAGCCGGTAATATTGAAAATAAATTTAGTAAATTTTAAAAATAATGTTTTTAGAAAATAATTTTATAATTCAACAAAATTAGAGAAAATTGATAAATTTTCACATTATAAAAGAAATTAATATAAAAAATAGTTAAATAGTTAAAAATCCTTTATAGTAGAAGCACCTGATTCTACGTTCTGCAAAAAACAACATTAAAAAACATATATAATGCCAATAGATAATGTTGTAAAAGAACTTCAGTTAAATATTTACAATAATATGTGAGCCTTAGGACTTCTATATCAGTTGTGAACGTGTGTGTGGGTTTATAAGCATGTGTCAAGACTCCTCTCAGTCAGTAATTGCCTGGGTGTGAGTGCTGGTATAGTAACTCCTATACTCCCTTGTGTGTGCGTGTGTTTCACTTTACCATCAAAAAAGTAGAAAAGTCTTGTTGCCATTTATGGGTGGGCCGGTGTGATCTGGCATGCCCAGGACAGAGCCTTTGGGTTTCCACATCGGTTATGTGATATATTTATAATAATATCAACAACTTATACACAGTACTGGTAGAAAAAGAGAAGAGAATGCACAAATAAGTCTTAATTCCAAATTAATTGGAGTCAGATAAATAATTTTTTGCCATATCCGCTGCTGCTGCTGCTTTATTTGTACCGTCGATCAGCAAACCAAAGGCATGGTTACCAAATGTTGGGTATTTATATTACTTCCTCTTGCTTTGCACTTCAAGATTCATCAGCATTTCTTTCACTGAATTTCAGCCGAAGCGGCCGACCCATTAATTCCTACAGAATGAATAATGGAAGCATCACATAACTCCACCAATCTAAGACTTATTGAAATGATCTTAACCAGAAAAAGATGCATGTGATTCTGGGATGAGATGAAACACAACCATACAGCAATTAATACTAGTACGTTTGCACACATGTATGTGAATATTGGAAGATAATGATCAGAAAGACATGCATTATACTTGAATGGAAATGAAAAGAATTCTTCTTCTCAAGGTTTAAAAATAAAATGTGTAAACTCATGCCAGTACACAACATTATCTTTCACTTCTCCATGTTAGCTCTACAGTTACCCATCCCTTTGTTCTTTGGTAAACAAGGTCCCCGTGACAACAAAAGCCAAGTTAACTGATCACCAGAAGGATCCTTCTAGCCACAGCAAATCAGGGAAGCCATTGGAGATGTCAATTGATTTTCCAGGTGGCAGGTTGAAGGAGTTAAATTGATGAATTGCCATTATTAGTTTCAAAATCATATTTAAACTATAAAGGAGAAACAAAGCAAATAAAGAAGGAAGAAAATTCCAGATCATTGAAGGAGGCTAACAAAAATGCATGTTGTAACTTTAGTAAAAAATGGATGCAGAAGGGGAAGAATTTGGTAATAGATCAAGAATGCCCAACCTCATTGCTCTTTTTTTCCTTTTCTTTTTAATGATCATCACACAGAACTATAAAGGATCTGCTTGGCATGAATATTAGAACTGCTATTAATTAGTTAGAATGTATTAAAAATTGATATAAATTCAATTTGACATATGTTAGTTATAGTTTTTTTTTTTTTTTTTCCTGAAATGTAGTTTCTAGAACCTCAATGCCAAATGGGCTCAAAGTGTGCATAGATTTTCTTTATTTAAAAAAAAAAAATCCTTTAAACTAAGTACAAAGCTCAAGTGGTTAGAATCGAAAACTACAACTCAAACTACAATTATGCGGATCCATTTGAACATCACAAACCATCCAGCCAATGAAGCAACTAGCTATTCCATATCCAAGAGCAAAGCAATATTTAAAATCAAATAAAATGCTGTAGTGTGACTAATTTAACTTTTGTTTACCTTTCCATCAAGAGCAGATATAGCAGCAACTGCCTCCTCCTTTGTGGCAAATGAAACAAACCCATAGCCAGCAGATCTTCCAGAAGGGCTGTCAAAGACAACTCTACTTGAAACCGGGTTGAAATTAGTAGAGAAAAAATCTCTCAGATGAGTTGCTCTAACTTTCCAAGCAAGATTGGAAACATAGAGCTTATGTCGGGTCTCCCCGGCAGGAGTGCCTGGAGGAAGTGGAGGAGAGGGTTTCCTGAACCTCTTTGCAAATTCAACCCTAATAATCCTCCCTGAAAGTTCCTGCATCAAAAATTCATAAAATGAAAAACAACTTGGAAGTAATATCGAATAAGATATTGAGGAATGGAAATTGAACTCATTGCAATCTAATGACTAGCATTTCAAGAAATGAGGATGATCGCTACAAGAATCAAGTGAATTTGGAATACCAACTAGCTAAATGAATCGGGCAGGAAAAGTTGTTGGGTTTGTTCGCATCTGTTGCAACTGGTAAGAGGTAGTTCATGAGCATTGAGCAAGTCATTTTGCTGCTTGATGATAAAAGGAAGAAGCTAAGGATTACACCTACTGATTAATACTGAGATTGTAAAAGAAAAATAGCATGATGATGAACAACAATTGATTCTGGTTCTGTCCCCTCTCTTCTATTTTGTTTCATTTCCATCCATTTCCGGGACCTGCTCTCATACCATATTACAAGCTTGAAAGAGTCTATGATGAGGGACTAATTAGGTAGCTAAACATTCACCCCTCTTTGAATTACTTATGATCTTTCCATATGAGACTCTTAACAAGCACAGAAACGGAAATGCAAATTTTCAAAAAACATAAAAAACGAAAATATAGGGAAACGTATAAATATAAAAAATATCGGGATATATTTATAAATATTAAATAAAATAATAAATAAATAAGATAAATATATGAAATTAATTTAGAACTAATAAAGCTATTATATTGATAATTTAATTATGTTTTACTCGTCATTATTAACATTTTTCATTTATTTTTATTATTAACATTAATAGTATTGTTAATTTTGTTTATTTAATTATTTTAAAATAAATTTAAAATGAGCATAGGATAATTGTTATAGAACTTGTTATTTTATTTTATTAAGTTTTGATAATAAAAAGAACGAGAAAAGAAAATAAATTAAAAAGAAAATAAACTCAAGACCAATCAAAAACCAAGAATGTACACGGCACCACCTTCTCTCTCTCACGTCTTCTTCTCCTTGTCAACTCCCCTGTGTACTCCGAACGTCACCGACGAGACTCAGACTACTTTCCGACACCAGTTGAGCAAGTTCAAGCACATGAGCGAAAATGAAATTAACGGTGGCTTTGGACAGCTTAATGATGAATTTTATGGGAATGATTAACAAACGCCAATTGGAAGTTAAGAGCCATCTGCGACCGTCGAAAACGCGTTCTCACGGTGGAAACGCGTTTCCATTTTTTGATTTTTCCGGATAAGGCCCCAAAATGTGTCATGGGCGCGTCCTAACGAAAGCGTCTCCAAATCGGGAAAACACCATTGATTGGAGTTTCCGTGCTTCATAGATCCTCATCAAAGCCAAATTATAAAAAAAAAAAAAAAAAAAAAAAAAAGTAGATTCTAGCCCCCCAGTGATTTAACATTTTCTCTTCCCTTTTCTTTTTTATTTTCCGGATCTTTACTAATTTAACCACAAGGAATTATATATGAAAAAAGAAACATTAAAAACTCAAATACTAGAAAGATCAGACAAAACCCAGTTTCTCTATTAAAAATTAAAGTTATCCACCTGAATATTAGACCAAAAGTATAACAAATAAAATTAGAAACAAGAAGAAGAAAACTAGAAGAGCTTACATGAGAGTCAAATTTATCAATAACAGCCTGAGCTTCCTCCCCAGAGGCCATAGTCACAAACGCAAAGCCCTTGCTCCTCCCATCTTTTTGCTTTATAATCTAGATTTAACACCAAAAGAATGAAAACCCATATCATGATTCATGAACCACATAAAAATCCAAGACTAAAGTGGGGAATTTAAAGATGGAAGGAACCTCAACATCTGTTACAGTCCCACATTGGCCAAAGAGGTTTTTGATATCAGCAACAGAGAGAGACCAAGGCAAATTGACTACATATAGTTTTCTCTTTTGGCTTACTTCCTGGGTTTCTTGTGTTTTGGTCTCTGCTGTTATTTCTTGTAAAGTGGAACCTAGTTCAAAGGAAAGCTTTCGAGTTGATGGGCGGCTGTGGGTGAGAGGAGACACACGAAGATTTTCGGAAGGGAGAAGGAAAGAATTGGAGCTGCGGAGATTTATGAACTGTCGTTGTAGTTTGGGAGATGAGAGGGATTTAGACGAAGAAGAAGGATGGCGCAGTAGGAGGGAGAGTGCAGCCTCTAGTCCCGCCATTTCTATGGCGACCAAAAAATTTGAGATAGAACTGGTTGAAGAACAGAGGTCGGAAATATTTAAAGGATAAGATGGACATTTTCAAACGATTAATTTTTGTCTTTTTTTGTTAAAATAATAATTCACCCGATTATTGAATCGATAAAGATAAAAAAATTATGAATTCACAATTTAATCGAACCAAATCAAAATTTAATAAATATAATATTATGAAAATATAAATTATATATTATATAATTAAGAGGTAACAATAACGATGCATTATTACAAATTTACAATCATTAATTTAACATATTTTACAAATAATTATTAAAATAAAGTTAATTATATAGTAATATTTTAAAATTTTAATTTAAATGATTATATTTCACAATAAAATCTAGTATTTCAAGTTAATAAATTAATGAAGATAAACTATTAAAAATTGTGTAATAAATCAAGTTAATATACAAATAAAAAATTATTAGTATCATGTTACAATATAAGAAAATAAATAAATCTTAATTTTTTAATTGTTATAAGTTAATATTAATTATTTATTTTAATTAGTATTTAAAGTACATGCGTTATATGAGCATTAAAATAATTTATAATATGTAATTATTTTATTTATATATAAAATATTAATTTAATTATTTAATTAAAATATTAAAATTTTAACAATAATTAATATTAATTTAATTAGTACAATATAATATAGACATATTTGAAATGTTTTCATATCCATTATTTAGAAAAATTTTCCATATTTACAGTGAAATTGTAAATAAATTTTTTCAAAATATGATGATTTATTTTCTTTGACCACTATATATTGTTTTAGTATTAATTTAAATATTTATGTCTATTAATAATGATAAATTATCATTATTATTACCTTTAATTCAATAATAAGTATTATGATTGATAATTCATTATATATATATATAAAAAAACATATCATACTTACTAAGAATTATAAAAATCTAAAAAATAAAAGTTACTTGTATGATCATAATAATTATAATAATATTTATAAATATGTTCGGGAATATATTTATTAGTTGAAATTTATAAGAAATTTTTAAATTAAAAATATTATTATTTACTTTGTGATATAGATAATTTTTTTTGAGAATTAATTTTTTTAATATAAATCTTTAGTAAAAAAATAATTTATATTAAAAAGTAGCGATTCAATAAATTTAAGATTATGTAGCTTTTATTTATTGTTTTTAAAAAAAGAACATGTAGTTTGTAAATATTATGATTATTTATTTTTTAAATATATTTTTATACATAAATAAGATATTATATTATTAAGTAGTATAAAAATTAAAACTTATATATTTTAGAAAAGTTTATATTTGCGAATTTTTTAATCAGGTAAGGAAAAAATTTTATAAATTTTATTAGATATAATTAATTTAGAATAAAATATTAATATTACAATTATTTTAAATAAAAAATTATTTTAAAAATTAAAAAAATTATTCGTTTATAAACTCATCTTTCATTTTAATAGAATATTTATCTATTTAAATAATAAAAATTGAATTCTTTTAATTTTAATTTAAAATTATAAGGAAAATAATGAAATTTTATTTTTTTTAATTTGGATATTTTTAAGAACTAATATTATTTAACTTAATAAAATATAATTTTAATTAATTAGCTAAAAAAGTAGCCTTTACCTTTGTCTCATGTTATATTTTTTATTATAATTAATAATTTAAAATAAAATTCAAAAGTAAAATAAAAATATAAATAAAAAGTAATTATAAAATAAGATACACTAATTCAAATATAAAATAATTTAAATTTATAAATAGAATTTTAATTGTTTTAGAATTACTTATCAAATCAAAATAAACATTATAAATATTTTAATTATTTATAAATTGTAACGATTTCTAGTGATTAGTTTTCCCATTTTATAGGTGGGAAAACTATAAAATGGGAATGGAGAACTTCCCAGGAGGTCACCCATCCAAGGATTTCTCTCAAGTGAGCACGCTTAATCCTAGAGTTCTTCCAACTCTCCAGGCCATTCCATCAAAAGGCGCTTCTAGTGATTAGTTTTCCCATTTTATATATAATTACTTTTTGAACCCAATATCAATTTCGTATTTTGTCGATGTGGGATTTGTCTAAAACCGTGAGGCTTATGGCCAAGGCGGACAATTCCTCTAGTGGTAGGAGCCCGATCATTATATAAATAATTTTTTAATTATTAAAATTTTAATTACAAATAAATTATAATTTTTAGGTAATTTACCTTACTTTATTATAAAAGTCGATATTTTTTTAATGCATGAAACATACGTTTTTTTTTACTATGAATTTATTATTTTAATTAATTTTTTTATAAAATTTTATTTAAATTTCAATAAAAAATTTAATTAATAAATGAAAATTTAATATAAATAAAATTAAGAATATTAAATTTATATAAGCTTTAAAATTAATTTATGTAATAAGAGATAATATATTTGTAAATAACATAAAAAAATTAAGGATATTTTTGTCCTACAAAAGTTTATCCCTTACTATAGAATAATTTAATAGATATGTTGTATATATGATTTTTTTTTTCTCCTAAATGTTTTATATATGATGAGGAACGTGCCAGTTAAAGTTTATATATTTATGTATGAAAAAGAATGACCAAAGTTGATGCTCTGCTCAAATTGTTACAAGCTATTTTTCCTTTATAAGGTCCAAGGTTCAAATCTCCTACTATCCAAGTCTCATATTTAATTTTTAGTAAGCTAATCAAATTGGCAAAATCTCATCGGATTGAACGGTTCATCGGTTAGTTAGAATATTTGAATGATTTGACTAGTCAATCCAGTTCGGTTCTGATAACAACAATAATACTAATATAGTAATATTATCATAGAGCCTATGGTTTTGATTTTGATTTGAAGTCTACCTAAAAATTGAAATTGAATTCAAGTTGTAGTTTGCTTTTAGTTTGCTTCATTGATATTTTGGTTTCGGTTTAGTTAAATTCTCTATATTTCAATATTGATTCTTTAAACAAAGTTATTTCATTGTTTTCATGAAAAAGTTATGCTTAAATTGTTATTTAAATTTTGAAGTCGATTGCTAATATATATTATATCAAGTATTAAAAAATATATATATTATATCATATAATATAATTTTAATTTTTTTAATTTTATAATATTTATTATAAGTACATCAATATTTTAGGATTAAATATATTATAGAATATAATCATAAATAAATCTTATAATTATCTTTTAATTATATAATTTTTAATTCTAAGATACATATATAATTAAGGATTAAACTTATTATGTAACATAGTAGTGCATATATAATTAAGAATTAAGGGGTGATTTAATGTATTTATAACTAAAATTATTAAGAAAATATAGATAAATGAAAAATAATATTATGTAATTTATAGTTCATAATTATAATATATATATATATATATATATATATATTATAATTTTTATTTGTATATAAATATATAATTATGTTGAAAGTATATAATATATGAAAAAAATATATAAAATTAGTTCTTAATTTTAGTTTTAATTTTATATGAATCTAATATAGTTTCAGTTCAATTCTTAGTGAAAAATCAAAACTAAACCAAAATAATAAAATAAGTCTGTCTTCAATTTAGTTCGGAGCCAAGAACCATACACATATCTAACCATGTCACTTGGTCAGCTCCTTAAGCTCTTGCATTTTGGAAGGGAATGTGGCAATGATAGCCATATAACACATAAACATGTTATACATAAATAATAATGATGCATAGTCCTAAAGACATGCCATCATTTTCTATTATGCATGTTACATTTTATGTTTATCAAGTTTTCCTATATGTCATATTATTAAGTCAATTTACATTCTTTGCTATGTTTATATGAGAAATAAAATAAAATAAAATAAAATAAAATTATCAAACTTAAAATTAAAGAAAGTGATAAGAGGAAAAAAAATTAAATCCCAAAATAATTAAATATAGGCCTTGAAAAGAAAATAAAAATAACTTTATCCTATTGCAAGACTTTCATGCCCAAAAACCCTATGCATGATTCCTCGAAACTCTATGATGAGCGTTGAATAGTCCTGGGGTCGTCTATGCGTAAGTTAATTCAATTATGATTTTTTTTTCGGCTTCCTTACTTGTTTGGTGTGTGCTTTGCCTTCGTTTTAAGAAATTTAGACTTACCATATTTTTTTATAAAGATTAACTATTTAATTATTAAAGTAAAATAAATTAAAATATGAAAATAAATCAATTACAAACTAAGGAAAGAAATCAAACTAAACCCTAAGGGTGCTACAATTCGGCCCAGGGCAAAACCCTAGCATTATCCAATTTAGCCACCATGCACGACCTTAGCCTTATTTAATTTAGCCACCACACACGTGCGTGCACACACACACACAAACATATTGAATATAAAAATATACAATAAGTATTACAAAATTAGACTTTTGATTATTATATTATTTCATAATATAAATTATATTATTTAAAAAATATCACCGTATATCAAAGTATTATATCAAATCTTTACATCTAAACATCAAAAAAATAAGTATGAACTCCAAATAGTTAGATTATATGGCATAATAACATAATATTAAAGTAATAATAATAATAATAATAATAATAATAATAATAATAATAATAATAATCGCTAAAATTTAATTGATATGAAAAATTAAAAATTAATAAAATAATAAAGTAAATATATTGTTTAAAAATAAATGTATATTTAAGTTGATCAATCAAAATCTAGACACCACAAAAAAATAGACCATCTGCGTCGGAAAAATCCGTCGCAGATGGGCTAGTTTTCGTCGCAAAAAATTTTTACGACTGATTTACGACAGATACGTTTTCGTCGCTAAAACACTCGTCAGAAAATTTAGCGACCAAAATTCTATCCGTCGCTAAATATTATCGACGGAATTAGCGACGAAATATGTCGTCACTAATATAAATGAAACCGAATTGATTTTCAGTTACTAGTGTCGTCAGAAAAATGCCGTCGCTAATCCGTCACAAATCTGTGTCTAATTTTATCACTAAATCCGTCGTTAAAGTTATATGGTCTGTCGATAATGCATAAATAATTTTTAAAATTTTAAATAATTTTAAAATTCCGTCGCTAATTCGTCATAAATCTGTCAAAAAAAATATTATTTATTATTAAATTCATTATTTTTTAATTATTTTGTTATTCCTATAGAATAAATTAATAAAAAATCCATAAATAAATACAATATATTAATTATGATTTTCCTAATTAGCATAATTAAAATGCATATATTCATAAAGTTGTAAAATAATCCATACAAAGTAGTTAAATTAATAAAATGCAAGTTAAAATACAATCATATTCAGAAAAAATACTATTAATATTCCACACGTAATAATATCTTTAAACAGAAACATAAATAGCATAGTCAATTATCTAGATTATGCTATGGATTTGTAGAGTCTGAAGTGGTTGGATGTGAAGATGTTGCAAACTGAGTACCACCTGTGGTCTTTAACTCCTTTCGCACCTGATCAAGTATTTCAGCCATCATCTCTGCCCTCATTCGTGATGCTTTTTCATCTATAAGTTGTTAAATTTCCTTTTGTGACATCGCAGGCTAAGAAGATGACCCAGGATAAGCAGATGTGCATGATTGAGAGGTAGATGATCCACTTGTTTGAGATTTTGTAGAAGACCCAATACCATACACCCTTCCTTTATTAAACCCTCCAGATACTTCTATCCACTTATCCATATCAAATATTGGTGGGGATTCAGAATTAGAACCATATTTCTCCACAATTGCACTTGCATAATCTTCCTAAACAAATGAAATACAGTAATATCTTATTAAATGAATAACCAACACACATAACCTTACATTATAATCTAATACAACTTAATGACAATGAAATTAAATTAGAAAAATATTGTGGTAAAATTAATATTTTCAAAGAAACTTACATCGACCCATTGTGATTTGCCATCAATGAATACACCATCAGCACCCTTTTTGGTGTGAGTTGCTCGAAATACTTCAATCTTATTTGGTGGCCTACCTAACTTCTTTTTCTACAAAATAAAAATTATCGTATTGTGTAATCAACAAAATACACACTAAATAATTTTACAACCAACAAAATGCATAACAATAAATAAAAAATAACTTAAATTAAAAAATTATACCAATCGATCCTCATGAATCTCAATTTTGATTGAACCACAAGCATGTTTTGTAATTGACCCATCTTTTACTGTCATTCTATTAATCTTAGCAGATTGTGACTTCTTTCGCCACTCTGGAGAACTCCAATAAGCAACAAGCTCATTCCACACCTCTGCTTTCATCCAGTTTGGTCCTAGATTGTGCAAATAAGCAATATCACTTTTCTTGTGCTTCACCAACATTTCATTCCTAGCTCTGTTAAGAATATCACGAAATCTATCCTTCCCAAGCTTATCCCAAGCAAGACGCACATTCTGCTCTTCAGTTTCATCCCACATGTAATGACCCTAAAAATTTCATAGTCAGATGTTATAAATAAATATGACAATTTATATTTTAATCATCCAATACATAAGTCATGTCAAACTAGATGAATACCCTAAAATACCAAGTATTATCCATTAAAATCCGACAGCATTTCAGCTGTTTTTCAAACATCTAACAACAAAAAGACACAATCTGTTGAAAAGCCACTTCCATAATAATCATCAACATCCATTAATTCACAACCTTCCCACCATATAAATTCAACATATTCAATTGAATTAATTTCAATATAAATAGGTAATTTGTATCTCACTTAGCTCATCCTTCATCTTATTGGGTATTTCTGCCCAAGATAAGTCATGCCAAACTAAATGAATACCCTAAAATAATAAGTATTTTCCATTAAAATTCGGTAACATTTCAGCTGTTTTTCAAACTTCTAAAAATAAAAAGGCACAACCTGTTGAAAAGCCACTTCTATAATAATCATCAACATCCATTAATCGCAACCTTCCCACCATATAAATTCAACATATTCAATTGAATTACTTTCAATATAAATAGGTAATTTGTATCTCACTTGAAAATTTTCAAATAGCTCATCCTTCATCTTATTGGGTATTTCTGCCCAAGATAAGTCATGCCAAACTAAATGAATACCCTAAAATTCCAAGTATTTTCCATTAAAATTAGAAGATTTCAAATTGCTTTTTCAAACATCTAACAACAAAAAGACACAACCTGTTGAAAAGCCACTTCTATAATAATCATCAATATCCATTAATTCACAATCTTCCCACCATATAAATTCAACATATTCAATTGAATTAATTTCAATATAAATAGGTAATTTGTATCTCACTTTAAATTTTCCAAATAGCTCATCCTTCATCTTGTTGGGTATTTCTGCCCAAGTTTTCCATGGAGCTGTAAAGTGCATCTTAATGTCATTGGTTATTGAGCGAGAGATAGATATATCCAAGAAGCTGCACCATTAATAACATTTAAAGTAAAAAAACTTCACTTAATAAGAAATTTTTTTTGGTAGAAGTTTTGTTTAATTTATCTCAACCGTCTTAAATATTGTTACTTACACAAGGCCCCTTAATCTTATCATTTGTCGATTTGTTGGGTTTACTGGTGTTGGCTGCCCTAAATTCGGACCTCTAGTTCGAACTGATGATGATTGTAACACCCCTCACCCGACTACAGTGTAGCCGAGCAAAGTGTGCTACATTCGGTGCCGGAGCACCCTATCTTATCTTACTTTATTCCTTTCATAATTTGATCTCATTATATTTTAATATTAATTATTTTTCGACGGAGAAACCAGCGGAGTTTCCCCTATTTTATTACCAGTTGACGTATTTTACTATTTACCTGTTTGAAAATTTCAATAATATTTTACAAATAAAATCTCATCAAATATTTTCATAACCATCTCGTTTATATATCTCAATTTCATATTCATTTCCATGCATTATCTATATATTTCAAATCTGTCTTCGAATCCATACAATCTCATTCATGCTCAAATCACATAAGTAAAATTTTCAAATTTCTTTAATTTACATAATTTCATAATTTACATGATATATAAATTAATTACATATGAAAAAGCTAATTTATTAAATTACATTACATTTCTATTAATTACCTGCTCATAATCTACATTATAATACAATATCTAGCATTTTATACTAAATACAAAATATGATCTATATGGGCCCTATCTACATGCATTGCTGAGGAGGTGACAACCTTGAATACTCCAGCCACTTCTGCAGATCTGGACTCCAAAAATCTTAGTCAAAGTACCTGCGCGAGGAAACAAATCCATCGCGCTAAGCATTGCTGCTTAGTGGTGCAATAATAGAACAAGAAAATAAAATATACAAATAAAGAAAGAACGAAGCATAATTTGAATATTTAAGAATCAATTTAATTCAATACAATGTGTCTAATATTAATTATCTTTTGTTCTCATTTGTTTCGCTTTGGAAGCGTTTAATTCCGAAATTCACAGTGATAATGTACAACATACAGAATTAATAAAAATACTCAGTTTATATTTATATGGCAATAGAAGGTACATTTAAAATATTTAGTTAAGTTATACCTATTTTTGCAACTCTTTTATCATTTTACTTAACAATTTTTATGTGGTTTGGATCATTTCATAATTGTAACTAATTCTTTTGAAGTCTTATTAACTCATTTGTTTGATTTCTAATATTTTTAATTACTAATAGTCTTAATTTATTTCAATAAATTACACTGCCCAATTAACCTACGACAGGCTGACTAAACTGGATAACGGGTCGTTGGCACTGGACACCGCGGTGCCTCGGGCCGTCATACCATGGGACGCAGAACGTCAACCATGTATGCAGTCAGTATGGCTAAAAAGCCATGATATCACATAATCGGGCATAAAAGCCATGCATACGGGCATAAAAGCCATGAATACGGGCATAAAAGCCATGAATACGGGCATAAAGCCTTTCGCAGTACTGCTAAAACAATACCCTATTGACATGCCAAACTATCCAATCCGACACACATGTCTAGGCAATACAAGGGCACATAATATCATTAAATGTTCATAAGTTTTATTATTTCATTTTATGTTCCAATTATCGTTCATAGTATTTTAATTTTATTTATAGTAGAAGCATAAATCTTCAAATCTCATTTTTATATAATTTATGCATTCATCATACCATTCACGTTAATTGCAATTTACATCAATCGATTTTCATGTACCATTTGTACATCGAAATATTTCCATTTCTCTCATGATGAGAGCAATTAACCCATTTACACATCCATGTGATTCATCTAATCGTTACAATATTTATATGAATTAGTATTCACATTATTACCTCTCATGTACCAATTTTTGTACAAGGTATTATAATCCTATTTGAAACAAAGACTTAAATCCTAATGATAACTTTATCTCATTTATACTCTAAACAATCCATTTGTGTTAATTACATTTTATATTTCAAGTTGTATTACTTATGTAATATGTGTCATTTTGTTTACTATTCACCTTACTAGTCAATCAAAATGTTGACTTTTTCATACACAATAAATTTATTGAACCTAAGTTCTCAAAGATACCACATTTTGCATTTAAAACTTGTTGGAATTGAGCACCCATACCATTTCTAAACTTAAAACCAAGAGGGCAGAATTTTCAGTTTTTGAAGCCTAACTTTACTGTTCCATTGGGCACTGTTGCAGTGGGAATTTGAAGAAATGGCAAACATGAAAGTTGTTCCTTATTTTGTCTAGTGGAATTTCCTTTTTTGAATCACTCCATTTGGAGTTTTGTAGCTCTAGATATGGTCCAAAAACCACAACTGGCCGGATTTCCATTCTGCAGAAATTACCATATCTACAGTAACATGAACAGTGAATGCCACTGCCATTTGGGTTAGGTTCTTGTCATAATTTGGGGTAGGTTTCTTCATGAAATTTGTTTTTCTATGTCTTAACTTGTTGCTGTAAAAATTTCAGGTCAATTAACCATATCTACAGTGAGTTATGGGTTCATTTGGTCATTTCTGCAGGTGCTGTTGCAGGGTATCCGGATTGGGGCCAACTTTTGGTCCTCTTGCTTTGGTCTTTTGGGCATGGTTTCTTCAGAAAAAATGTGCCATTATAAGCCTAGTTTCATGTCCAATTGGCCAAACACCAATTGGACCTACACAGCCAAAGTTATGGCTGTCTAAGTGGACTGAAATTTCAGTCACCCTGCTGCTGTCTTTAGGCAGCCTTCCATTTCAATTTTGCCATGCATTAACTCACTTCAAATTATGATTAACTTGCCTTAAATGGTCACTAATTGACCACTAGAATGTCCATTAATCAATTCAAATGCCAAGTCCAATTTTCACTTCTCAAAACCCTAGTTTCCATTACAATTTACCCATACACCTTAGTTAGCACACTAGTTCATTATCCATGCATATATATACCTTAAACATCATTTCTAGCCCACTCTAAGTCCATCAAACAATCAAAATCATTCCTTCCTTAGGGCTGCCGAATTCTATGGTGGACATATACATGAGTTTCCATTCATTTAATTCACAAAACCTTACTCACTTTAAGTCTTTAACATGGATTAAAAGAGATTTAAGTATAAATAGGCACTAACCTTGAATAGGGCAGAATTTCAAACTACCCAAACTCCTTCTTTCTTCTTCTTTTGGCTGCCTAGAGGTTACTCAAGTTGCTAGGTTAATTTTTTGTGAAGCTAGGTTATGATTTTGTTGGGTAGAAATGGGTGAATCAAGCTTTGAAAAGCTTGAATATACTTAGCTATGGAAGAAGAGGTTCACGTCCAAATGAAGAAGAAGAACCAGAAAATTTGTTTCTTCATTTGTCATTTTTCTCTTTTTAAAGAGTCTTTATTGTGTTGTTGAATGGTGATTAGTGGAGGGCACTTAAATGACATCATGGTGATGTCATAATTAAGCCTTTAAGTCATTTTCTTTTTCTTTCTTTTCTATTCATTTTTAATTTAATTTTTAGCAATATTTATTCATATTTTAGATCATAATAATTATTTACTTAACTGGACAAGTCGGTCAAAAATCGTCTCTGAAGGCGAAATGACCAAAATGCCCTCCGTTTGGCTTAACGGGTCAAAATTGTCTGTACCGATTGAAAAATTTTTCTAAATATTTTCTTGGCATTCTAATGCCATAGGAACCTCAATGACCCTTCTCTGGAGTCCCAAAAATTATTTTATGAATTTTTCCCCGGGTCTAGGGCTCCTAGTTGCGAGAACCGCAACTTCCCTCTGGTTACCCATCGCTTGGGCACCGGCTCATTTGACTTGATTGTATTTTATTTCTACAATTTTTACTAAATTTTTCTTATTAATATTTGAGTTAATTATGGTCCCTCACTTTAGTTTAAATATTTTTTCGGACGTTCTAGCTGTCCGGACCGACACCGGTCACCGGAATAGTAGACTGTGCGGAATTGCTACCGGGAGGATGTTACAATGATGATGATGCTGCTACTTGCCCCCCTAACTGTAGTGGAGTAGGTGAAACTTGAGTATCCACTGGCAACTGTAGTGGCTCATATCCTATGCTTTGGTCTTCATTTTGTTCATCCCTCAAAGACTGCATGGGTTGAGACATTGTGTCTTGTCGACCCCGTCCTCTAACTTTAGATGATGATATTCTACGAGGCATCCTGTAAAGCACAATATCCATAAGTACCAAAGAGCAAATAAATGCATATATATATAAGAATTTCATATGGATTACAAGCTATGCAAAAATAATAGCTTTACAATCACATATAATAATAAAACACAAAATTACACAACAACTTAAGCATGAAACAATGAAATTACCCTTTTTGTACTATACAATAATGAAAATCAATCATCATCACTATCATCATCTTTATCATTTTCATTTTTGTCTTCGTCTTCATCTTCATCTTCCTCTTCGTCTTCCTCCTCCTCCTCCTCCTCTTCCTCCTCATCCTCTCTACTTGGTTGCACTAAATGTTGCAATTCACTTTCATCTAACTCTACTATATGATTTGAATCAAGTAGCAAGCATGTATCATCAAGTTCAGTAGTTGGTAAGATTTCTAAAGGTCGAGAGATATCATCTTCTTGGTAAGCGACCTCATCAGAAATAAACCCGTTATCACTTATATCAACCACCTTATGAATGTTAAATGTGCTCCTAGCTTTGGTTTTGAATACTGCACACCAATCACCCCTTGTTTTATTAATTGCAGGATAATTTGTGTAACACACTTGTTGAGCTTGATGGGCCAAAATAAATGGATCATTAGAGGCAAGCCTTGATTTGGGATGAATTTCTATAAGCCCATGCTGAGGATGGACTCTTATCCCTTTATTAGTGTCAAAACATTCACATTTGAAAAGAATTATATTGTTTCCTACTCCAAAATACTCCAACTGTAGTACCTCATTCAACAAACCATAATAATCACTTTCATATTCATTGTAACAACTTCCTTTCACCCAAACACCACTATTCAATATTTTTCGATCTCTACCATAATCATGTGTATGAAATTTAAAACCATTCACAAAGTACCCCTTATATGATTGAACTGTACGTCCAGGGCCCTGAGCTATTTGGTAGATGCGCTCTTCAACTTCATTATTCTCTACATATTCTTTGAACCAATTTGCAAAGTCTTGTTCCCGCAATTGTTCCAATTGTTGGTCATTGATATCTGGTATTATACCTCGTAAATGGTCATCAAACATCCTACACAATAATTTGATCACTTATATGTTGTATTTCATTAATTAAAAAGAGGACACATGTTAGTTAGGAATACTTACTCAATAAATGGTTCGATCTCTTGACAATTCAACAATACATAAATATGAGCAGCAGAATACTCCTCATTTGACATGATCCTTCTATGCGGTATTCAACCAAAAGGTCGACCTGAATGAGTGAAAATTGAAATGTGCCCCATTGGTTCAATGTTTCCCCCATCATCATTTCTTGGAACTTTGTTTAATCTTGTTGGGATTTGTGGCTCAAAGTAATGAGAACAAAAGGTTGATATTTCCTCAATAATGTATGCCTCGACAATTGAACCCTCAACAGAATCTTTATTTCGGACTTTTTTTCTTTAAGTCAAAAAGGAACCTATTATTAACAAATTTGATTGTTATTTCATCAAGAAATATATATGTGAAATAAATAAAAAAGGCATTTTTGCAATATTTACCGCTCGAATGGATACATCCAATGATATTGCACTGGTCCACCTACTTTGGCCTCATAAGCAATATGAATAGGCAAATGCTCCATTGAGTCAAAGAAACTCAGTGGGAATATCTTTTCTAACTTGCAAATTGTTTCAATAATGTTTTTTTCTAATATCTCAATATTGTCCACAAATAGTATAGTTGCAGTAATGTCCCTAAAAAAATGATTAAGCTCAGTTAATGCATCCCAAACTGCTTTAGGCAATATGTCACGAAATGCGATTGGGATCAATCTTTGCATCAATATGTGGCAGTCATGACTTGTCAATCCAAAAAACTTACAGTCCTCCACACTTACAGCCCGTGCGATGTTGGAAGCATATCCATCAGGCAATCTCAAATCCTTTAGCCACTGACAAATTATTTGTTTTTGTTCTTTATTCAAAGTATAAGTGGCTTTAGGTTTGCATACTCTACCATTATATTGAACTAAGTGTAATTCAGGATGCTTGCAATAAACTTTAAAATCCTCTCTTGCTTTAGAGTTGTCCTTAGTTTTCCCATTCACATCCATAACTGTGTAGAATACATTGTCAAACACATTCTTCTCTATATGCATCACATCTAAATTATGCCGAATTAAATTTGAATTCCAATATGGAAGCTCCCAAAATATACTCCTCTTGACCCAATTATGGTGTACACCAAATCCAGGTATTGTTTGCTTCCCACTAGTTGTCCCAAATACAATATCAGGTAGTGAATTTACCCGATTTTGTATAACATCACCAGACAAACGAGGAGGGGGTGGACTCCTTTCTATGACACCTTTTTTGAATTTATCTTTTTGTCTTCTGTATGGATGGTTGAGAGGAAGAAATTGGCGATGACAATCAAAGAATGATGCTTTCCCACCGTGTTGAAGAACAAAAGCTTTACTACCTTCCATGCAATACGGACAAGCCAATTTTCCATGTGTGCTCCATCCGGATAACATACCATATGCAGGAAAATCGCTTACTGTCCATAAAAGTGCTGCTTTCATATGAAAGTTCTGCTTAGTATGAATATCATGAGTCAAAACTCCTTCAGTCCATAACATTTTCAACTCATCAATCAAAGGCCTCAAGAACACATCCAAACTCTTGCCAGGGCTTTTAGGACCCGGAATCACCATATTCAAGAACATATAAGGTTTTTTCATGGCCATCCAAGGAGGTAAGTTATACACTGCAATTATTACTGGCCAACAAGAGTAAGGATTAGAACATTGCCCAAAGGGATTGAATCCATCAGTGCATAATCCAAGACGAACATTCCTAGGGTCAGATGCAAACAAAGGATAAGTGCGATCGAAGTGCTTCCATGCCTCACTATCAACAGGATGTGACATAGTCCCATCAGTATGTTGGTTAAAAGCATGCCATACCATGTGTGCTACAGTTTTGGATGACATAAACAACCTTTGAAGCCTAGGAATCAAAGGCAAGTAACATAACACTTTAAATGGTAGATTTTTTTGTCGAGCCGTACTTGATTTCCTTGGCTTATACTGAGGGTGACCGTAAGTTTTACATGATGTTCCATCACTGTTTTCTTTGTAATATAGCATGCAATTTTTGACACAGACATCGATTTTTTGATAACCAAGCCCTAGAGTTGACATCATCTTTTTCGTGTTGTAGAAGTTGCTTGGCAAGAGATTACCTTGTGGTAGCATGCTCTTTATTATTGATAATAAATTGTCAAAACAATTATGACTAATGTGGAAATTTGATATGCAATTTAATAGTTGAGATACAGCTGATAAGTGTGTATAATTATTACAACCTTCCCATAAGGGAGCATCAGCATCATGTAACAAGCCATAGAAACTTGAAGCATTTGGATTTGGTTCCTCTTGTTCAAGGCCCATGAAACAATTTCTCACTCCAGCCATATCCTCATCAAAATTCATTGCTTCCATAACCATACTTCTATAATTATTTGTATCAGTTGGTTGAGTCATATCATCAATTGAAGTACTAGAAGTTGGTAAAGAATTAAATTCAGATGTGAAACCTTCACCATGCGCATGCCACTGAGTATATGCCCCAACAAATCCAAATTTATACAAGTGATAGGTGACATCAATTCTTTGTAGGTATTTCTTGTTCTTACATTTAGAACAAGGACAACGAATCTTGTCATTGGAGGCAAGATCTACTTGTACATAGGCAAAATTTAAAACATACTCCACCCCAACCTCAAATTAAGGATTAAGGAAGCCATTGACATCTAATCGCTTATACATCCAACTACGATCTACAGACATGATATATAATTTTTGAAATTCAAACAAAAGTGGAAACAATAATTAAAAAATAAAAAATAAATTAGCAACAAAAAAATAGAGGGCTGATAATTAGCTTTAAATTTTGCCAACAAGATTGATATGAGTGATAAAAGACTATATATCTATTAAGTAAAGTCGAGTGTTTAATCCTTGTAAATGAAGAAAATTCCTACTGAAAGTGTTTACTCTCATAATGGGCCACCCCATCGCAAGCAGAATTAGAAATAATCCAGTGACTTAAGAGATAATGCCTAATAAAAAAATAAATATTTGAATTTTTCAATAATAAATTTAGTTATTTTATTTTTTAAATCACACCAGAAATTTTTTTAAAAAATAATCTAAATTTGAATCAAATTTTTTTTATTATTATTAGATAGTAAAATATTTTTTCAATTCAAATTAAGATTTAAATTAGAGATTATTTTCATTAGTTTAAAATGAATAAAATCATCAATGAGTCCGTTAATGATAAAAATATATATATAATTTAGAAAAATTTTGGAAACTAATTTATTGATATTATTAAAATTAAAACATCAAATAAAATAAAATTAAATGTCATTAAATAAATTCTAAAAATAACCAATAAATTTGATACAATTTTCATAACACTTTTGTTACATTTGAATATAATGGAATTGTTTATCAAGAGCCTCAAAAAATAATCTATTTAAAATATTTGGGTCTAACTAACTTTGTAACAATAATAACTGCATAGAAATATAAATGAATATTTATTTACAAGGGGGAATCAATATCTTGAAGAACATGATCAAAGGTCTACCAAAAGAAACAAGAACATGACTCAAGATTAGATCATGTGCTTACTTTAAGTCATAAAAATTGGTTTAATCAAAAGAATTATTCAGAAAGAGAAGAATATATATGTGTAAAAACACATGAGACCACATGAAGAGTGACCCTTTAAAGCTCAAGATTTTGGAATATTATTAATATATATATACTAATTAATTTTGAGTTGAGACTTTAATTAATTTGGTGAGAAATCAGTCAAATCAAAAGAGTTCTTGTTTTTTATTTTTGCAACTTAACATAACATGTGCAACTATTCTATGCTCATTATCAGTAATTCTCTTTTATTTACCATCCCATTAATTAATAATTAAGCTCTTTTACAATGGAGTTCTTGTATATTTGATCCATCACTCTACCATTTGACTGATATTCAATATGCATGCACCATTTTGACCATGACCAACTATAAATTAACATTCAACTACTTAAAAATTAAATGTATTTCTTTTTATTTTATTATACTATCTCTGTCCTATTTCAATAGTATTTTTAATATTTTTACATAAAAATTAAAAAAAAATGATTGAATAGCATCATTTTTATAAAAAAAATAATTAATAATTGGCTAAAATATCTTTATAGTATCATTATAATGTAGAAATATGTTAAGAAGAGATAAATGTATTGAAAACAATAACAGATAAAGTAAAATTGGGAAAAAATAATTAATACTTTTTAAATTTTTTAAAATAATAAATAAAGTGAAATAAATTTTTTTTTCTAAATCATTTAGTACAATGAGACAGAGGAAGTAATAAGGATTCGTGATTTGATTTTAGAATTTGAATCATAATTTCAAGTGGTAAAAGATATTGTGCTATATATTTACTTATGGGCATAATCTTCTATGAATAAATTAATCTAGATGAAAGAAAGAAACAACTCATCAAGACCCATATTAGATATCAATCACATGGAAGGGGATGAGAAATCATGATCAAAGATTCAAAGATTTGTTGACAAGTGGCAAAATTTGAATGGGTAATGAAGCATCATATCTCATTCAACAAGAGAGTGATAGTTTGACTAACCAAATTAAACCTGCATCAATTGGGGTATGGATGGTTAATTACAGTGATGGCTTGCACCTGACACCAGAAGGTAATGTTGTAGTCTATCAAGAAGTTATAAGAGTGTTCAATGATGCATGGCTCTCTGTTGCAGAAATGCCATATGATTTCCCTCACCACTCCGAAATTGATGGAAAGAACCCTGAAAAAGCTTTCCAACAACGATGCATATAAAAATGCAGTCTGTTCGTGTTTATTCTCTAATGAATCTATTGGATCCAAAGTTCAAAACCTAGAATATTTTGATTTTTCCACTGATTATTTGAACACTGCTGCTTCAGTGTTTGTATTACAAAAAGCATTTGTTCTTTCTGCTATTGCACAACAATGGACATTTTTTTGTTACTATTGAAATTGAAGCCGCCATCTTGTGAAATGGATGACTACGTTGAATTGCATAGGGGCTTTCTGTCACAGTTTTGATATTCTTTAACTGAATGAAGGGACCAAACTATCTCATTGCAATATGCGACTCCAAAGAATTTGATGTGAGTTGAAGTATCTCAACTCTAACATCTATTTGGAACTTGAGAAAATAGTCAAGAAAGTGAGAGAATAATGGGAATTGAATAAGGAACTGGCATTTAAGAATTCATCAACTGAAGATACAATCTATTCCATCCCTTATTTATCTGTAACTACTCAACAGCTTATGAACATACTCCTAAAAGATTCCTAACCAACAAACTATTGGAATGTTGTAATTACTATGGTGATGGTGGAAGTATACATTCAGAGCTTAGGTTGATCAGTTAAGACCAAGCTTGTCATGACAAAACTACAAAAACCAGTAATGGGATGGCCTTGACACCTCCCACTGCTGGTTTCATCTTTGGACTTTATCTCCCTCCCAACAACAAGGAACCCTTAATAAACTAAAAGATAATGTCATGATTCATTTGATACGGCAGATAAGTAAAAAAGATGTCAATAATAACTAATTTCACAAAACTTGACAGGGTTCAAGGATAAGCATGTATGCACCATTCACAATAAACATGGAAGAACATGTAGAAATATCATGAATTTGTTAGTACATGATGAGAGCAAGATATTGCTCAATAAAATATTCTAGCCCCACTAAAACCCCCTTCTTTATAATGCAAATGAAAAATCCCAACAACCATAATAAGACACTATTTGCATTAGTGGAATAACAAAATGCATAATGGTGGTCACTACTTAGAAAGTAATCATGATTCACCTTTATTTCCTTTCAGATTGATTACAGAAAGTTCTTGTTTGACAAACTCTCCTGCACGGATGGGAGGATATTTGCTGGCTAGCGGGGATTCTGCAAAGTGGCCTAAAGGCTTTAACGCAGCATCTGATGCTATGTGTGCAAAAAGCTTCAAAAAAACAAGAGTGACAAAACATGCAAGCATAAGATGCCTTGATGAAAGTTACACAGTTAATATTTTGGGCACACACATTTGATTTGACTCGGAAATGGAATGGGAATCAATCTATTCCTGTAATTTAATTTCAATTTTAATACCAAACTCAAATTTTCAATACAAAGTAAATTAAGAAAAGAAAGAGAACGCAAGAAATTCAATTAGAAATCTAAAACTAAAATCAAATAAAAAATAAAACCAAATTACTTACCCGTTGAGCGCTGAAACCAGAAGCAGGAAATTGAGAACAACAAATTATTGTCGAGAGCGCTGAAACCAAATTACTGAGAAACTCCTCACTGTGACACCCCTTACCCGTGTACAGTATACCCGAGTAAGTAATGCCACACGGTGTACCGGCACACTCTAATATTCCTCAATTAATTTATATCCTGCTTTTGCATATAATTTATGAAATACAATTTATTTAAGCCATTTATCAAAAGTATTATTCATTTAAGGTTCCAAAAATTTTAAAGAAAATCCATGAGTACCTGGCTAAAAATGGAGAAAACCGTTCTTCGGAACCTGCGAAAACACTTCCAAATAATTTTCAAACAAACCCAACTTCAATTCATCAACAGAGTCTCAATATCAAAAACTCAACAATATTTCTCAATTTCAGTTCTCAATAGCCTTTTCATTTCTCAAACATCCATTTCTCAGGGTTCTCATATATATAAATAACAATTAAAAGCTCAAATTACTTCCATACATAACCATAAATCTTTATTATTTACATGAAGCTCAAAATACATTACATAATCCCAAATACATATGAGAAAATAAAAATTTAATTACAAAATGACAAAATGACACCTAGTGCCCTACTATGCACTGCAGGTGACGAGGTGACGAGGACACAGTGCAGAACTGCAGAACAGACTCACCCAGTCTGTGGTCTACTGGGCTCACGATCAGGATCTCCAGTACCTACGCGTGGCAAAAGCAACGCGCTAAGCAATAATGCTTAGTGGTGCAATAATATAATAAAAGAAAATAGCAAGAAAATAAATGTGTATAGAATGTGTAGGCTTTCTTTGTTTGGTATTGGTATATTCATTATTTCATTAACTTTGTTCACCTTTATTCATTTGGTTGCCCCAAGTAACCTACACTAGACGACTGGACTGGATAACGGGTAAACTGGCACTGGGTATCTAATACCTCGGGCCGTCACACCATCGGTCGCATATGCATCACCCGGTGTGCAACAGAACAGCTACCAAGCTGTAAATAATCTCAGGCACAAGGCCAAGTCTCAATGCAAAGTCAGAATGGCTAAAAGCCATGAAATCACAGAATGGCATTTTTGCCATGTGCAGTACTGCTAACTGAACCCTATTGGCATGCCAAACTATCCAAACCAATCTTGTTAGGTATACTAGGGCATTTGAAACTTTTAAATTCTTCAATTTGTAAATTTCATGTTTTGGTGTTACTATTCACCTCATTGGTCAACAAAAATGTTGACTTTTGGATAGAAAATATGTTCATTGACTTTGGCACTCCCAACATACCACATTTGGTGTTTAAAACTTGTTGGCATTAAGTGTTAATACCATTTCAAAGTGTAACCCAACACAAACAGAATTTTCAGTTTTGGTGAGTCAAATTCACTGTTCCATTAGACACTGTTACTGTAGGAATTTGAAGAAATGTAAAACATGAAAGTTGTTCCTTATTTTGTCTAGTTGAATTTCTTTTTTTGAATCACTCCATTTGGAGTTTTGTAGCTCCAGATATGGTCCAAAAACCACAGCTGGCCGGATTCCCATTCTGCAGAAAATACCATATCTACAGTAACAGGAACAGTAACTTCCACTACTATTTGGGTTAGGTTCTGGCCATAATTTGGGGTAGGTTCCTTCATGAAAGTTGTTTGTCTATATCTTAAATTGTTGCTGTAAAAATTTCAGGTCAATTGACCATATCTACAGTGAGTTATGGCCAAATGAACAGTTACTGTTCATTTGGTCAATTCTGCAGAACCAGTTGCAGGGTATCCGGATTGGGGCCAAGTTTTGGTCCTCTTGCTTTGGTCTTTTGGGCATGGTTTCTTCAGCAAAAATGTGCCATTATAAGCCTAGTTTCATGTCCAATTGGCCAAACACCAATTGGACTAACACAGCCCAAGTTATGGCAGTGCAAATGGACTGAATTTTCAGTCCTATGTCATTGTCCTAGGGTAGCCTGCAGCCTCACTTTGCAACCTCATTTTTCAGTCCATTTGTTAGTCAAATTACCTAAAATGGTCACTAATTGACCATTAAAAGGTTCTTTAACAATTGCATAGGCCAAGTTCACATTTTACTCCAAAAACCCTAGTTCCAAGTCATGATTTCTACACTTTACCTTAGTTAGCTATTAATTTACCATTCTTATGTTTATAAACTTCAAACATGGTTTCTAATTCACTTCAAGCTCATCAAAAACACTTCCTCCTATTCCATAGCTAGGGCAGCCGAAATTCATGTACACCTTCACAAGAATTTTTGTTCATTTAATTTACATTTTCTCACTAAATTCAAGTTGCTATTTATGAAATGAAAGAGTTTTAAGTATATAGAGCACTAACCTCAAGTGGCAGAATTTTCCAAGCCCCTAAACTTCACTTTTCTTCCTTTTCTTGGCTGCCAAAAGCTTTGTCTAGGTGTGGGATTAATTTTTGATGAAGGAACTTATGGGTTTTAGGGTGAGGAAGCATGGAAATTTAAAGCTTGAAAGAGCTTTCATGGAGGTGGCTATGGGACTAGGGTTTCGGCTGGTTTCTTTTGGGGAGGATGGCTGCTGCAATTTTTGATTTTTTAGTCTTCATTTAGTCTCTTTATTAGTTAGTCAAATAATGGTTTAATTGTGATTGGTCCAAATTTTCTTAATGACATCACCATGATGTCATAAATAAGCTTTTTCCTTATTTTTCTTTTCTTTCCTCCACTACTCATTTTCAATTTAATTTCTAGTAATGCTTATTCATATTTTATGTCATATTAATTATTTACTCAACTGGACAAGTCGGCCAAAAATCACCTCTGAAGGCGAAATGACCAAAATGCCCTCCATTTGGCTTAACGGGTCAAAATCGTCTGTACCGATAGAAAAATTTTTCTAGGTATTTTCTTGGCATTCTAATGCCATATGAACCTCAACGACCCTTCTCTGGAGTCCCAAAAATTATTTTATAATTTTTCCCCCGGGTCTAGGGCTCCTCGTTGCGAGAACCGCAACTTCCCTCTGGTTACCCATCGCTAGGGCACCGGCTCGTTTAACTTGGTTGTATTTTATTTTTTAAAATTTTTACTAAATTTTTCTTATTAATATTTGAGTTAATTATGGTTCCTGACTTAAGTTTAATTATTTTTCCAGACGTTCTAGCTGTCCGGACCAACACCGGTCACCGGAACAGTAGAATGTACGGAATGATTACCGGGAGGGTGTTACAAATCTTCCCCTCTAATTTAAATTTCGTCCTCGAAATTTACCTGATGCAAATAGTTGAGGGAACTGTTGCCTCATCGTCTCTTCACTTTCCCAAGTTGCCTCCTCGGTGTTGTGGTGCCTCCAAAGCACTTTCACCAGTGGAATCTGTTTGTTCCTCAACTCTTTCACTTCCCGAGCCAAGATCCGTAGAGGTTCTTCTTCATATGTCAAATCCGGTTGTATTTCAATTTCTTCTCTGGAGATGACATTTGAAGGATCTGAGCGGTATCTTCTGAGCATGGATACGTGAAACACATTGTGAATCTTGTCCAGCTCTGGTGGTAAAGCTAGCCTATAGGCCACTGGACCCACACGTTCAATAACTTCATATGGGCCAATGAACCTAGGGCTCAACTTACCTTTTCTTCCAAACCTCAGCACTTTCTTCAATGGCGACACCTTGAGGAACACTTTGTCGCCAACCACATATTCTATTTCTTTTCTCTTCAAGTCGGCATAGGATTTACATGCATTCGAGGCAACCTTGAGATTGGCTTTGATTAGTTTTACTTTGTCCTCACCTGCTTTCACTGTGTCCGCCCACTAATTTGTCTTCGCCAATTCAGTCCAAAGACACCGGAGTTCTACATTTTCTTCCATACAAAGGCTTCATACGGGGCCATTTGAATGCTAGCTTGGTAGCTATTGTTGTATGCAAATTCGCGATGGGAGGTATCTATCCCACTTCCTCAAACTCAATGACACAACTCTCAAAGATATCCTCAAGGACCTGACATATATTTCATGTTATTGTTATCATTTTAGTTCAACATTTGTATCAATTTCATGGGTTTCAATTGTTTACCTGGATTACTCTTTCTGATTGCCCATCCGTCTGAGGATGGAAAGCTGTGCTGAAATGGAGTTGTGTACCCAATGATTCATACAACTTTTTCCAAAATCTCGATGTAAACCTTGGGTCTCGATCAGATATGATGGAAAGTGGAATTCCATGCAGTCTAACTATCTCACTGATATACAATTCTACTAACCTCTCTAGTGAGTAGTCAGTCCTAATCGGCAGAAGTGTGTCGACTTCACAATCTATCAACTATCACCCATGCTGCATCATGTTTCTTCCGGGTGAGAGGTAGACCACTTACAAAATCCATGGTGACCCGATCCCATTTCCATTCAGGTATGCGTATAGGCTGTAGCAAACCCGATGGAAGTTGATGTTCTGCCTTGACTTGCTGACATGTCAAGCATTTAGTCACATAGTCAGCTATGTCTTTCTTCATACCAGGCCACCAATACTGAAGCTTCAGATCATGATACATTTTTGTACTTCCTGGGTGCATAGCATATACGCTGGTGTGTGCCTCTTTTAGAATGCTAGCCTTTAATTCCCCATCATCTGGTACACACAGTCTTCCTTTGTAATACAGACACCCATTTGCTTTCACCTCAAAGTCAGTTGCTTTTCCTTCTGGGATTTTGCTCATAATGGCTGTTAATTTTCCATCTGCCAATTGCCCATCCAAAATCTGCTGTAGCAGGTTTGGCCTCACTTGCAACTCAGCCAAAATAGCTCCATCTCGAATCAAGGTTAGACGGGCATTCAATGATCTCAAAGCTGTGATGGACTTTCTGCTCAAAGCATCAGCAACTACATTTGCCTTCCCAGGATGGTAGTCAATTATTCAGTCATAATCCTTTAGAACTCAATCCATCGCCCGCTTCAAGGTTGAGCTCCTTCCGGTTGGCAAATATTTCGTGCTTTTGTGGTCCGTGTAAATGTAGCACTTTTCACCATACAAGTAATGCCTCCATATCTTCAAGTAAGATAATTGCCGCAAGTTCTAGATCATGGGTAGGGTAGTTCTATTCATGTGGTCTTAGCTATGCGGAAGCATAAGCGATCACCTTCCTCTTGCATCAATACACACCCTAACCCATTATGAGAGGCATCACCGAGACCACGAAGTCCTTTCTCGACACCGGCCGTGTTAACACGGGTGCCTCTCACAACATAGCCTTCAACTTCTCAAACTGGTCCGACACTTGTCATTCTAGTCAACCGACATTCTTGTGTAACAACTTAGTCATTGGAGCAGCTATTAGGAAAATCCCTTCACAAATCTTCAGAATACCCACTAGCCCCAAGAAGCTTCGACCTCGCTTGTATTTCGGGAGGCTTCCATTCCATCATCGCTTCTATTTTCTTGGGATCCACCCTAATCCCATCACCGACACTATGTGTCCAAGGAATGCAATCTCATTCACCAAAAGTCACACTTGGACAACTTAGCATACGCTTTCTTTTCTCTCGTGGTTTGCGTAACAATCCTCAAATGCTCATCATGTTCTTCCTTGGTCTTGGAATACACCGTAATATCATCAATAAAGACCACTACGAACCGATCCGGTATGGATGGAAGATACAGTTCATAAGGTCCATAAATGCCGCTGTGCATTTGTTAGGCCAAAGGGCATCACCGTAAACTCATAATGCCCATACTGGGTCTGAATGCGCCTTTGGGCACATCTACATCCTTTACCCTCAACTGATGATACCCTGATCTGAGATCAATCTTAGAAAAAACTCCTGCTCCTTTCAACTGATCAAACAGATCATCAATTCTAGGCAACGGATATTTGTTCTTCACTGTCACTTTATTCAACAGCCGGTAATCGATGCATAGCCTCAAATTCCCGACCTTCTTTTTCACAAACAAAGACCGAGCTCCCCATGGTGACACATCGGGCGTATGAACCCCTTATCAAGCAACTCTTGCAACCGAAGTTTTCAACTCCCTCAATTCTGGGTGCCATCCTACAAGGAGCAATGGAAATGGGTGTCAGATCTTGCAGTTGTCTCAATAGAAAATTCAACTTCCCTTTCTGGTGGCAAACCAGGTAACTCTTCGGGAAATACCTCTGGGAAGTCTCTCACTGTGGGTATATTACTCAGGTTTGGCTTAGCCTGCCTAGTATCCACCACATGTGCTAGGTAGGCTTCACAGCCTTTTCTCATCATTCTTCTTGCAACGGTGGCTGAGATGACATTGGACAAGACATCATCCTTTCCCCACAATCGTGATCTCATTACCTCTAAAGTTTTTAGAGAAATTCTCTTCAATTTGCAATCAACTATTGCCTGATGACGTGACAACCAGTCCATTCCCAATATCACGTCAAACTCATGGAAGGGCAACTCAATTAGGTCTGCCAAGAATTCATACCCCTGAATCCTTAACGGGCAACCCTTGTATACTTTGTTCACTACCACACTGTGGCCCAATGGATTAGTGACCAGAATGTCTTGGTCACTCTCCCCTACTAGTATCCCCCTTTCTACGGGTAAGTTGATGCAAATGTAGGAATGAGTGGATCCTGGATCCACCAATGCATGCACAGGTGTAGTGTCTAGGGAGAACGTACCCTTGATGACGTCCGGGGCATCTTGCTCCTCCTGAGCTCTCAGGGCATAATTTCTTGCTGGTGGTCTGCTGTCAGGCCTCTCTGCTGGCTCAGATGCAGGCCTCTGTGATGGTCCAACAGCCTCAGATTTACCAGATTTTCTACCTCTCTGTGGTGCAGGAGCAGGTCTGTCTGCTTGTGTTGGAGCAGCTGTAGTGGTTCTACGTGGACAGTTCCTCAGCTGATGCTCTGTTGACCCACATCTCAAGCAGGCACCAGTTACTCTCCAACATTCCCCCTTGTGCCATTTCAGGCAATGTGGACACTTAGAAGATGCTGGGGCTGGTCCCCTGAACCCCATCCCTGGAGAGCTGCCCACTGATGGTGTGGACTGACCTCTCCTAGGGGTGAACTGTGGCCTGGGCCCCTGAGACTGACCCTGACCATGTGGCTGAGCTGAACTCTGTGCAGGAGGACCCTTGAACTTCTTCCCAAATGCAGGAGCTGAGCTAGACTGACCGGGTCCCCTCTTCTGCTGTCTCTCCCTTCTGGTCTGCTCACTGATTCTCACTTTTTCAACCCTTATTGCTGCTTCCACTAGCTTGCTAAATTCTGTGATTCCCAAGGCAGTGAGCTGTATCTTGATATTGTCATTCAGTCCCTCTTCAAATCTCTTGCACCTTTCAGCTTCATTAGAGACTATCTCCCTTCCGTAGCGGCTTAATCGGACAAATTCCTTCTCGTATTCGGCCACTGACCACTGCCTCTGCCTCAGATTAATGAACTCTCTCCTTCTCTCTTCCAGGTATACAGTACCCACATACTTCTTCTTGAATTCAGAGAGGAAAAAATCCCAAGTTACAGCTTCTGGCTGCACTTCACTGGACACAGTGTCCCACCACTCATATGCATCGTCTTGCAGCAAAGATATGGCAGCTTCTAAGTTCTGCTCTGGGGTGCAGTGGAGTTGTTTTAGGACTCACTGCCTGCTCAACCAATTCTACCGCAATGCAGTCATCTTCTCTCTTACCATAGAAATCCACTGCCCCAAACTTTCTTAACCTTTCCAGGTGTGATTTCTGCTGTGGAGCTGGTGGTGGTGGTGGTGCTGGCATTACTCCGGCCATTTGTCTAAAGAAGTCGGCCATTTGTTGAAACATGGCCTGTGGAGGCTGAGGTGCTCAGCTCGCTGAGCTGGCGGAGTAGGTTCTCCCTACCCCCGGGCCTCACCGCTGCAGGTGGAGCATGACTCTCCACTTCCTCCTCAACGGCCCTCTGAGATGAAGGGTCCATATCCTATTCAAAATAAGAAAAACAAACAGATCTGCATTAGTGTCACCTCGACTCTTACAAATGCAATGCATGGTATGGACTCGATCTAGGACCAGAAACGCCTAAACCGTGCTCTAATACCACTAAATGTGACACCCCTTACCCGTGTACAGTATACCCGAGTAAGTAATGCCACACGGTGTACCGGCACACTCTAATATTCCTCAATTAATTTATATCCTGCTTTTGCATATAATTTATGAAATATAATTTATTTAAGCCATTTATCAAAAGTATTATTCATTTAAGGTTCCGAAAATTTTAAAGAAAATCCGGCGGAGTACCGGCTAAAAATGGAGAAAACCGTTCTTCGGAACCTGCGAAAACACTTCCAAATAATTTTCAAACAAACCCAACTTCAATTCATCAACAGAGTCTCAATATCAAAAACTCAACAATATTTCTCAATTTCAGTTCTCAATAGCCTTTTCATTTCTCAAACATCCATTTCTCAGGGTTCTCATATATATAAATAACAATTAAAAGCTCAAATTACTTCCATACATAACCATAAATCTTTATTATTTACATGAAGCTCAAAATACATTACATAATCCCAAATACATATGAGAAAATAAAAATTTAATTACAAAATGACAAAATGACACCTAGTGCCCTACCAATGCACTGCAGGTGACGAGGTGACGAGGACACAGCAGAATCGCAGAATGCACAGACTCACCCGTGGTCTACTGGGCTCACGATCAGATCTCCAGCACCACGCATGGCAAAGCAACGCGCTAAGCAATAATGCTTAGTGGTGCAATAATATAATAAAAGAAAATAGCAAGAAAATAAATGTGTATAGAATGTGTAGGCTTTCTTTGTTTGGTATTGGTATATTCATTATTTCATTAACTTTGTTCACCTTTATTCATTTGGTTGCCCCAAGTAACCTACACTAGACGATCGGATCGATAATGTAACCGCACTGGGTATCTAATACTCGGCCACACCATCGGTCGCATATGCATCACCCGGCAGGCAATGTAACACTACCAAGTCAGAATAATGTCAGGCACAAGGCCAAGTCTCAATGCAAAGTCAGAATGGCTAAAAGCCATGAAATCACAGAATGGCATTTTTGCCATGTGCAGTACTGCTAACTAAACCCTATTGGCATGCCAAACTATCCAAACCAATCTTGTTAGGTATACTAGGGCATTTGAAACTTTTAAATTCTTCAATTTGTAAATTTCATGTTTTGGTGTTACTATTCACCTCATTGGTCAACAAAAATGCTGACTTTTGGATAGAAAATATGTTCATTGACTTTGGCACTCCCAACATACCACATTTGGTGTTTAAAACTTGTTGGCATTAAGTGTTAATACCATTTCAAAGTGTAACCCAACACAAACAGAATTTTCAGTTTTGGTGAGTCAACTTCACTGTTCCATTAGACACTGTTACCGTGGGAATTTGAAGAAATGTAAAACATGAAAGTTGTTCCTTATTTTGTCTAGTTGAATTTACTTTTTTGAATCACTCCATTTGGAGTTTTGTAGCTCCAGATATGGTCCAAAAACCACAGCTGGCCGGATTCCCATTCTGCATAAAATACCATATCTACAATAACAGGAACAGTAACTTCCACTACCATTTGGGTTAGGTTCTGGCCATAATTTGGGGTAGGTTCCTTCATGAAAGTTGTTTGTCTATGTCTTAAATTGTTGCTGTAAAAATTTCAGGTCAATTGACCATATCTACAGTGAGTTATGGCCAAATGAACAGTTATTCATTTGGTCAATTCTGCAGAACCAGTTGCAGGGTATCCGGATTGGGGCCAAGTTTTGGTCCTCTTGCTTTGGTCTTTTGGGCATGGTTTCTTCAGAAAAAATGTGCCATTATAAGCCTAGTTTCATGTCATATTGGCCAAACACCAATTGGACTAACACAGCCCAAGTTATGGCAGTGCAAATGGACTGAATTTTCAGTCCCTATGCTGCTGTCCTAGGGCAGCATGCAGCCTTACTTTGCAACCTCATTTTTCAGTCCATTTGTTAGTCAAATTACCTAAAATGGTCACTAATTGACCATTAAAAGGTTCTTTAACAATTGCATAGGCCAAGTTCACATTTTACTCCAAAAACCCTAGTTCCAAGTCATGATTTCTACACTTTACCTTAGTTAGCTATTAATTCACCATTCTTATATTTATAAACTTCAAACATGGTTTCTAATTCACTTTAAGCTCATCAAAAACACTTCCTCCTATTCCATAGCTAGGGCAGCCGAAATTCATGTACACCTTCACAAGAATTTTTGTTCATTTAATTTACATTTTCTCACTAAATTCAAGTTGCTATTTATGAAATGAAAGAGTTTTAAGTATATAGAGCACTAACCTCAAGTGGCAGAATTTTCCAAGCCCCTAAACTTCACTTTTCTTCCTTTTCTTGGCTGCCAAAAGCTTTGTCTAGGTGTGGGATTAATTTTTGATGAAGGAACTTATGGGTTTTAGGGTGAGGAAGCATGGAAATTTAAAGCTTGAAAGAGCTTTCATGGAGGTGGCTATGGGACTAGGGTTTCGGCTGGTTTCTTTTGGGGAGAATGGCTGCTACAATTTTTGATTTTTTAGTCTTCATTTAGTCTCTTTATTAGTTAGTCAAATAATGGTTTAATTGTGATTGGTCCAAATTTTCTTAATGACATCACCATGATGTCATAAATAAGCTTTTTCCTCATTTTTCTTTTCTTTCCTCCACTACTCATTTTCAATTTAATTTCTAGTAATGTTTATTCATATTTTATGTCATATTAATTATTTACTCAACTGGACAAGTCGGCCAAAAATCACCTCTGAAGGCGAAATGACCAAAATGCCCTCCGTTTGGCTTAACGGGTCAAAATCGTCTGTACCGATAGAAAAATTTTTCTAGGTATTTTCTTGGCATTCTAATGCCATAGGAACCTCAATGACCCTTCTCTGGAGTCCCAAAAATTATTTTATAATTTTTCCCCCGGGTCTAGGGCTCCTCGTTGCGAGAACCGCAACTTCCCTCTGGTTACCCATCGCTAGGGCACCGGCTCGTTTAACTTGGTTGTATTTTATTTTTTAAAATTTTTACTAAATTTTTCTTATTAATATTTGAGTTAATTATGGTTCCTGACTTAAGTTTAATTATTTTTCCAGACGTTCTAGCTGTCCGGACTGACACCGATCACCGGAACAGTAGAATGTACGGAATGATTACCGGGAGGGTGTTACACTCACTGTCAAGAAAGAGAGAAAAGAGGAAGAGTCGTTTTGAAAGAGAGGAGATAAAATGCGGCTATTAACATTAGGGTTTTAAGTCTTACAATCTAAACTTTCTGACAGATTTCTGACGGAACTATTGTCCGTCACAAATTTCGTTAATAACCCGTCGCTAATTAGTTTAATATTCGTCACTATTAGCTTAAATTGATACCCGTCATTAATCCGTTGAAAGTCTGTCGCTAAAAGAAATTTTTTCTGATGGATTTATTTCCGTCGCAAATTCCATCTCTGAAACAACTGTTTTTTTGTGGTGATATAAGAGATGAATTTTATCAACTTGTACTAGTTTTTTTAACTTTAATGAATAAAAGAGAGAAAGCAAAATGAGAGGGAAGATGAATAATACACACACCATAGAATGATAGGGAGAGAAAAAAAAAATAAAATAGAAAAATTCCATCTTGTTTTAGATTGCATGATAAGAAATTATTAGATTAATTTTATTTAATTTTCAAATAATAACTACCAATCAAATTTTAATTCGTAAATATAAAATTTAAACAATTAATTTTTAATTACACTTATGTACTTTTTCTATGACGACAACAAATAATTTTAATGCTTCAATTTTAACCATAATATATAAATTCTAAATTACTGGAGATTAAAGAAAATTTGAGGGGCCAATTAACGAAAAATAAAAATTTACTACACCTATTTAAGATTTTTTTTATAAATATTTAGAGAGACTACTAAAAATTTTGAGAGATAAATTAATAAAAAATAAATTTATTATACCTTTTTTAAAATGTTTGAGGACCAATGTTTATATTATAATATTGCACTATAATTTTATTTATTATTTATTACTTTTTTAGGGATCAATAAAAATAATTAAAATTATTAATTAAATATTATGTATAAAAAAGTTTTTCTCATGGAGTTTGGGGTGGCCTTAGCCCACCTTCCTTATGCAACTGCCATTAAAATATTGTCCATTAAAATCATAGTAAAGAGAAATAAAATGGTTAGTATATGATTCAAATAAATAAAACTAAAAATAAAAAACATAAACTTAAATAGATTCTAAAAATCACTACATAGTCTAACAATCTTGCAAAAATTAGTAAAAATAATCAATTAACTCAAAAAATTATTAAATTTCATAAGGAGATGCTTAATATGTTATACTCAAGTATATAAAGAAGAAACATGCAAAAACATGGATAGAGGAACACAAAATAAAGACAAACCCTAATTTGACCTTTGGACATAGAACTAAACTTACATGCATAACCATAAAAGCAATCCGAAATTGGAAAATATGGTAAGAAATCTAACATCTATAATACCCCTCACCTAAAGTAGCCGAAATCTTTACCCGAAGGTGGGATATTCCCCGAAATCTCAAATGAAGGAAAAAGTCCAAGGGAAGTGGAGTGTTGGTGAGAACAAGAAAGGAGGGGTTAAATTGTAAAAAGTCTATCTCGGAAAGTTCAACCGCCGAAGTTGCTTAAGACTAGAATATAAAACTTGAAGATTAGGTCTCCAAATTAGCCCTCTCTCATTTTTCCCACCTCTTTTCCAATTTGTTTTTCTCTCCCTCTAGTTCCTCACCTTATACAACTCGAGACATCCTATCCTTGCTTCCTCATGAAAGAAAATCACTTCCAAACCTCTATATGTTAGTAGTATGGCCTACAACATATCATTTAGTATGTATCTTGTACATGTTTTATTAATAAAATGCATTTTTACTTTTCCGTTTACATAATATATTTATGTGTAATAGAAAAGGTCCATTGATATTTTATTAGAAATTCTATTCTTAAGTTGTTAAGAATATGAGTGACAGTATTTCTAGCACAAAGTATCATAAATTGGTTCATTATCGAGGATACTTCACAATAAGGACATGACTTATCCAGAAAGATTGTAATCATGTTTGTTCCCAAGTTATTTATATGAGATATAAATAAGATGGAATGGTGAGTCTCATGCCATATAACAAATATGATAGGCACTTATGCATGATAAATAGGCCAAACCAGTGACATTTATGACAAGCACATGGAGTTTACTCTTGTCAATGCATTATCATAAATCATATCAGTGCATATAATCTTTAGACCTGAGATAGCACAGTTATCTTGTATATAGGTGGTTTGAGTTTGATACTACTTTCATACTTGTACTGTGTATGGGTATATGGGTATGTGTTGGCTCCTACTAGTTATATATGGAGGTAGGTGTTGATCAAGATGGAATCTGTTACCCTAAGTAAATAGGGATAAAATCCTATGTTCATTTAATTATTCTTGATGTTTCAAGTTCCTGGCCAGGACAGATAGATTTAATCAGAAAAGAGTTTCTGATGAGAAAATGTCACACCTTACCCCTCTATAAGGCATAACATGATCCCGTAGAATACCTAATGAACTACCAAATTTTACCTACCGATAGCTCATTAAGTACCCTACAAGGGATTTTAAAACTTTTTTTTTTCTTACTTTTTGGAAGTGGTGAGCATTTTCTTACATTTAATAAAAGTTTAAAAACTAGTTAAAATTTTTTTTCATTTTATTTTTACGTAAATTTTGGAAAAATTTCGGCAGAGTGCCATCTGTATTTTAAGAAAACAGTTCTTCAAAAACCTATAAAAACACTTCCAATATTTCTTTTTCATCAAACTCACTACTACTTTAATACAACTTAACATCATTTCTCAAACTCCAAAATTCAAATCAATAATTCACAACTCAATTGTCATCAAAATAATTCAATATTTCCATTCATTTTTTATTAAAGTAAAAGTAAATTACATTTATCAACCACTTTACATTAGCAAATCCAAAATAATATTATTACAAACTTTATACAACTACTCATGACCAGTTTATACATGTACATATATTTACATACATCAAAATAAATATTACAATCAGGGTATAAAATATACTCGAAAGAACTTCAGGGGTGTAGCTCCAATAACCTCAGCAGCTCACTCTGCTGCTCCTCTAGTCTCTATATCTGCGATAGTAATAACAGCCATCGCTAAGTACTATGACTCAGTGGTGCATAACATACTAAAATAACATTTATGCATAATTCAAATCACATTCATTCAAATACAATACTAAAAATGAAAGATAGATGCCAAACATGATTTAATAACTTTTAGTCCAAACAATTTCATTTAGAAAGTCTCAAAACAATTTCATAAAAACACACAGTTATATCATGCCATTCGAAACATATTCATCTCAATAGCTGGAGGCTTATGAGAAATCACAAGGCTAGCTAGCTCAAATATATGGGTACCCATTCAATTTCTTCTTCTACTGGCACACACCTCAACACTTCAGCTAGAGAAGAAATCAAAATGCGAAACTAATTTCTCTCACTAGTCATGCTAGTGAGACATTCAAATATATGGTTATGACACTGTGGTTTCAAAACTGTCTTAGCAATTTACTAAACATTTATTGACATTTCAAACACATACAAGTAAACTTTCAACAATTTAAGTCAAAAGCATAATATACATTTCAATACAATTAATTCACAATTTAATATCAAAATTCATTCAAAATAATTTATAGAAGAAAATTTACAGAAATTCTATGTTGTGCACAAACCTTATACGAGTCGCCTCTTGGCCTTGACTAGATGTTTCGGGTTCTTTCCCGGTATTCTTTTCCATTGAAACACACAATTTCATAGTGTTTCAGTATCATAAATTATCATAAGTTCAAAAATAATTTCAAATCTAACTTTAATATGCTTAATTTGACGTTCTTTGAAATTTATATTTCGGAGTTACTATTCACGATACTATTCAAGTCAATTTGTTGACTTTCTAATGCTCAATAGGTATGGGAATTCTAATTTCACCCACATACCACATTTTGGTTACCTAATTTGTTGGTTTTGGTTGTTTTCTCAAACTTCAAGTCCCTTAGGCACAAATTTCAAATTTTTAGTTTTTGTATTCAGTTTTACACTGTTCCATTGGTCATGTTGCTGTGATAATTTGGCTAAGTTTTCTTCATAGAAGTTGTTCCTTATTGTCTTAAATTTATTTCTCTTTTTGAATCACTCCATTTAGAGTTTTGTAGCCTAAGTTATAGCCATTTGAACATGGCTGGCCGGATTTAGTGTTACCCAAAATTCTGGGCAAATTCTGGATTTTGGCAACTTTTATGGTTGATTGCAGGTGGATTTGCAAAAAGGTTATGGTCAAAATTTGGATTTTTTTTCTTCATAAAAGTTGTAGGGCTATGTCTCAGCTTTCTACTGGTAAAAATTCAGGTCATTTGGACCTTCCTAGACCAAGTTCTGGTCATTTACGTAACTACTGTTCATTTAGTCATTTTTGTATAGGTCAGTGTGCCCAATCCGAATTTAACCTAATTGTTCACTAAGTTATGGTCTCTTTCTGGGCATGATTCCTAAATGAAAAATGTGTCATTTTGTGTCTATTTTCATTCCCAATTAGCCTCACACAAATTGGGTTGGTAAATTTTTAGTTTTGATCCCTGAAATGGACCTAGGTCATGCTGCCTGCAAATTGACCCTCTCCAATCCGAATTTAAACTAGTTTCCAACAATTCATACACACCACAAATGGTCACAATTGACCATTTTTCAACTCAAATAAGGTCAAAACATTATTTGGCCAATTCTCAAAATTTTCTTCAATTTTTCACATGCTCAAAACCCTAGCTACACACAAAGCTCAATCTAATGCAATTTAAAGTGTGTATTCATGTTCTACACACCTAATTCACCTCAAATAGCCATTCAAACCATCAAACTCATTCATATCAAACCCTAACCCTAGCTGGATGAATTTTATATTTGGTCCCTCAATAATTGTTTTTGTTTGAATTTAAGTTAAAATCTACGTTAACTTAACTAAGAACATAAAAATTTAACAAAAGAATTCAAATTTACATATTAACCTTTGTTTGATTTTCCAATCACTAATTTTCTTCCTTTTTTCTTCTTTCTTGCTTCTTCAATCTCCTCTTCTAGTTGCCCAAATGAGATTTAATCATAATTTAGTGAAATTTTTGGGGGATTTCTAGGGTTTGTGAAGCTTTAAATTTTAGCTTCAATGGAGGAAATATGTGAGAGAGATGAGAGAGGGATGAGGGATGGCTAACTTGGGAGAAAATGAAGATGACCATTTTTTTTTCTTTTCTTTTATTTTTATGTCTTATTTAGTGCCTTTGACTTGGTCAAATAAAGTGGGTAAATAAAAATTAATTTTGACATCACATGTGATGTCATCAAGGTGATGCAATAAAACTTTTTTCTTTTCTTTTTTCATTTTCATTAATTTTTCAATAGTTTTTTAATTTAATTCTCGATCCCAAAATTTTCTTTTCTCTAATTTTATTGGACAGTTAGGTCAGGAGTCAGCTCTAGGGGTGAATTGACCAAATTGCCCCTCACTGGTTCAATCCGATTTTGCAAGTCATTCGATTTTTCTTCTGGATCACTTACCTAATTATTTGACCTGCTTAACAACTCTTTTTCGTGATTTTCTCTTTTCCATTGTATTTGCAATGGTCCTAAGGACCGCAGCGTCATATTTTATGGTTCAAAAATTGAGTTTAGACTGACCTCGCTGTCATTCCCGAAAAGGTCACCCATCGCTGTGACTCCCGGCTCATTTAACTTTATATGTTGTGCTTTTCTTATTTTTACTTAACTATTTGGCAATTATTAATTATTTGTATTCAGGGCTTATCTAGGTATCTTAGATGTGATTCTAATCCTTTTACTTGTCTGGACTAACACCGGTCACCAGAACGGTGATATATACCAGGCTATGCAAATAGGGGTGTTACAATTCTTCCCCCCTTAAAATAAATTTCGTCTCGAAATTTTTACCTGGTAATCAGTCTCTGAACAACTGTGAGTGCTCTCTTCTCATGTCCTCCTCTCGTTTCCAAGTAGCCTCCTGGCTCGAATGATGGTTCCACAGCACTTTCACTAACTGTATTTGCTTATTCCGTAGCTGCTTCACCTCATAAGCCAGAATCTCTATGGGTTCTTCCTCATATGTGAGGTCTGGATTCACTTCAATTTCTTCCACTGGCAGTACACGAGATGGGTCAGATCTATACCTCCTCAACATCAATATATGGAAGACATTATGTATCTTCTCCAACTTTGGAGGTAGTGCCAAACGATATGCCAAAGGACCCACTCTCTCCAGAACCTCATATGGCCCAATGAAATGAGGACTCAGTTTCCCCTTTCTGCCGAATCTCATAATTCTCTTCCAAGGGGAAACCTTGAGGAATACTTTCTCACCCACTGCATATTCAATATCCCTTCTCTTCAGATCAATATAGGACTTTTGACGGTCTGATGAAACTTTAAGTCGATTTTTAACCAATCTGATTTTCTCTTCAGTTTGCTGAATAATTTCGGGCCCAATCAACTTCCTTTCGCCTACCTCATCCCAAAACAATGGGGTTCTACATTTTCTGCCATACAAAGCTTCATATGGAGGCATCCCAATGCTTGATTGGTAGCTGTTGTTGTAAGCAAACTCAATCAAAGGCAAGTGTGTGTCCCAACTACCCTCAAACTCAACCACACAAGCCCGTAGCATGTCCTCCAAGATCTAAATTACTCTCTCAGACTGGCCATCTGTCTGTGAATGGAATGCTGTACTGAAGTTCAATCTAGTTCCTAGGGCTCTCTGAAAACTACCCCAGAATCTAGAAGTGAACCTAGGATCTCTGTCTGATACAATGGATACTGGCACTCCATGAAGTCTTACTATCTCATCTATATACAATTTGGCCAATCTTTCTAGGCTATAGTCCATCTGTACTGGCAGAAAATGAGCAGGCTTGGTCAGTTTGTCAACAATGACCCATACTGCATCATGGCTCTTCTGTGTCCTCGGAAGTCCCATCACAAAATCCATAGTTATTCTCTCCCATTTCCATTCCGGTACTGGTAGTGGATGTAACAAACCAGCTAGTACTTGATGCTCTACCTTCACTTGTTGACGAGTTAGGCATTTGGAAACAAATTCTGCTACATCTCTTTTCATACCCATCCACCAGTAATGTTCTTTCAGTCCTCTATACATTTTAGTACCACCAGGGTGCATAGCAAAAGGAGACTCATGTGCTTCCTTCAAAATGATCTGCCTCAAATCAACATCATTAGGAACGCACATTCTGCCCTGGTGTAGCAATAGACCGTTATCTCTTACTGAGAATTTTGGTTTCTTGCCCTGTCTAACTTCTTCTAACAGCTTCTGATACTTCTAATCATTCTAAGCAGCTATTCTAATCTGATCAATCAACACTGGCTGTACATGCCATACAACTGCTGTTTGCCTCTCATCATTAATTTCTAAGCTGGCATGTAATACTCTCAACTCATATACCATAGACAAAGGAGTAACTCGTAGACTTGCCATAGTCTTGCAACTTAAGGCGTTAGCCACCACATTAGCTTTCCCTGGCTGATAGTCTATCAGACAATCATAATTTTTATCAACTCTAACCATCTCCTCTGTCTCAAATTCAACTCCTTCTAAGTGCCCAGATACTTCAAACTCTTATGATCTGTGTAGATGTAGCACTTCTCCCCATATAAATAGTGTCTCAAATCTTAAGAGCAAACACAATAGCTGCAAGCTCAAAGTCATGTGTCGGATAGTTTCTCTCATGCAGTTTCAGCTAGCGTGATGCATAGGTAATGACATTCCTCTCTTGTATCATTACATAGCCTAACCCATTGTGAGAAGTGTCACTATAAACAGTATACTCTTTACCCAGGGTAGGTAAAGTAAGGATTGGAGCCTCAGTCAAACATCTCTTCAACTCATCAAAACTCTATTGGCTTTTATCCGTCCACTGAAATTTCACATTTTTTCAAAGTAATTTGGTCAATGGAGATGCCAACATAGAGAACCCTTTCACAAATCGGTGGTAGTATCCAGCTAAACCCAGAAAACTGTGAATTTCAATGATATTTCTGGGTGGTCTCCAATTAAGGATAGCTTCTATCTTACTTGGATCTACCTTGATGCCCTCTACTGATACTACATACCCCAAAAACGATATTTCCTTTAGCCAAAATTCACACTTTGACAATTTGGCATACAACTATTTCTCCCTCAAAGTCTGCAGTACAATCCGTAGATGTCTATCATGCTCTTCTGTACTCCTCGAATAAACCAATATATCATCTATGAATACCAGAACAAACTGGTCGAGGTATGGTCTGAAGATAGTGTTCATCAAATCCATAAAAGCAGCTGGAGCATTAGTTAACCCAAATGGCATGACCAAGAACTCATAATAGCCATAGCGGGTTCTAAAGGCAGTTTTAGGAACACTCTGCTCTTGTACTTTCAGCTGATAATAACCTGATCTCAAGTCAATTTTGGAGAACACAGCTGCACCCCTCAACTTATCAAACAAGTCATCAATGCAGGGCAATGGATATCTATTCTTTATTGTCACTTTATTCAACTGCCGATAGTCAATGCATAACCGGAGAGTGCCATCTTTCTTCTTTACAAACAACACAGGCGCTCCCCAAGGTGACACACTAGGGCGGATAAATCCCTTGTCAAGCAGCTCTTACAACTGCACTTTCAATTCTGCTGGTGCCATTCTATATGGTGTTATAGAGATTGGGTCCACACTAGGCATAACATCAATTTCAAACTGCACTTCTCTTTCTGGAGGTAATCTAGGCAATTCATCAGGAAACACATCCGAAAAAGTCACATACTGTAGGGATGTCCCGCAGTGCTGGACTCCCCACTTGGGTGTCTATCACATGTGCCAAGTATGCTTCACACCCATTTCTAATCATCCTTTTGGCTAGTGCAGTCGAAATGATGTTTGATGGCAGTAACTGCCTCTCCCCATGTATTGCCACATCACCATACAAGGGAGACCAAAAGTGACTATCTTTAGTCTACAGTCAATCATGGCGTGATGCCTGGCTAAACAATCCATGCCCAAGATGATATCATAATCTCTGAAGGGCGTTTCAATCAAATCTGACAGAAAAGTGTGTCCTTGGATCACCAAAGGATAATCTCTATAGATTCTATTGGCCCGAATCTCTTGTCCTAATGGACTAGTTACTAGCACTTCAAAATCCATTTTGGCACACGGAACCATAAGGAAATTAACGATGCTAGCACTAACATATGAGTGAGTAGAACCTGGATCAAATAGTACAATTACATCTTGATCAGAGATAGAAAATATACCGGCTACAACATCGGAAGTCTCAGCCTCTTCCCGCTGTCTCATCATATAAACCCTGGCTGGAGCACTCCTCAGGCCGATCGCTACAAGACTCGACTACCAGAAGCATTGCCTCTACCTCTGCCTCTTCCTCTGTTAACTGGTTGTGAACCTCTGGTAGCAGGACTCTGAATAGATCTCTCAGCAGTAGTAGGAGCTGGCCCAAATCTAGGGGCACTAGTGCAGTCCTTAGCAAAATGGCCCTTGCCTCCACAGTTAAAGTAAGCTCCTGTTGCCCAATAACATTCTCCCCCATGAGTCTTGCCACATGTCTCATAGGGGCGGGGAGGATATGAGCCCCTGGTCGACTGCTGACCAGATCTAGGGGGTCTCTGTCCAGAGAATCTACCTCTTTCAAACCTTCCTTTTCTACCTCTGCTAGGTCCCCTAAATTTTTTCTTCTTTCCAGATGTACCACTGGGACTTTGCTCTACTAATTTTTCCCCTTTATCTTTCTTTAATTTCTCAGTCTTCTCTAATTTCTCTTTCGCTGGGGTCGCTTCTAATTCAATCCTTTCTAATTCAAGTGCTTGAGAGATAAGCTCAAAGAAGTTACTGTGTCTGAATCCCACTACTTGTATCCTCAAACTGGGCTTCAAACTGGTCTCAAATCTCTTGCACCTTTGTTTACCAGTAGATAGGAGACTCCCAGCATAGTGGCTTAAATGGGAGAACTCCCTCTCATATTCTACCACTGATTTACTCCCTTGTTTCAGACTCAGAAATTCTTGTAGTTTCTGATCTACATATGCATCTGGGACATATTTCTATCTGAACTCTCTAATGAAGTCGTCCCAAGTCAGTACTGGCGGTTCAGCCAAGCTATGGGGGATGGTCTTCCACCAGTCATACACATCCCCTTGCAACAAAGACAGTGAGTATTCAAATTTAAGTTCATCCGAGCAATGCAGCTTCTTAAACACTCGGTCTATCCTCTCTAGCCACTGCTCTGCCTTTAAAGGGTCTATTGTACCCTTAAATTATGTCGTCCCATACTTAATTAGTTTGTCATACTGCCTGGCTGGAGGCTGTGGTTACACCATAGGTGTCTGAAGTGGAGCTTGAGTAGGCATGCTTCCAGTCATTTGTTGAAACATCGCAGCCACGTGCTGAGCAAATTGTGCAGGAAACTGTGGCATTTGTGGGGATGATGCCACCAACCCACTGATATTCTAGAGAGCTGGGGCTTCCCCTTGGGCCTCAGCCTTTATCGACTGCTCAATAGAGCGATCCCCTTCTTCCATTTCAAATTGGGGTTAAGATATCTCCTAAACAAATAACACAAGAAGATTCTCTCCGTTAGTTTATATTTATGATGTAATGCACTGTATGTAACAAATAAGGACATTGAGCAGTTATACTTATCAAAGAAAAGACACAAATTCATAAGTTAAAACATACTTTAAAAAAACCAGGCTCTGATACCACTAAAACATGTCACACCATACTCCTCTATAAGGTATAACATAATCTCATAGAATACCTAATGAACTAGCGAACTTCACCTATCGATAACTCATTAAGTACCCTACAAGGGATTTTAAAACTTTTTTTCTTACTCTTTGGAAGTGGTGAGCATTTTCTTATATTTAATAAAAGTTTAAAAACTAGTTCAAATTTTTGTCCATTTTATTTTTACGTAAATTTTGAAAAAATTTCGGCAGAGTGCCGTATGTATTCTAAGAAAACAGTTCTTCAAAAACCTATAAAACACATCCAATAATTCTTTTTCATCAAACTCACTACTACTTTAATACAACTCAACATCATTTCTCAAACTCTAAAATTCAAATAAATAATTCACAACTCAATTGTCATCAAAATAGTACTCAATATTTCTATTCAGTTTTCATTAAAGTAAAAATAAATTACATTTATCAACCACTTTACATTAGCAAATCCAAAATAATATTATTACAAACTTTATACAATTGCTCATGGCCAGTTTATACATGTACGTACATTTACATAAATCAAAATAAATATTGCAATTAGGGTATAAAATATACCCGAAAGAACTTCAGGGGTGTAGCTCCAATAACATCAGTAGCTCACTCTGCTACTCCTCTAGTCTCTATATCTGTGACAGCAATAACTGCCATTGCTGAATACTGTAACTCAATGGTGCACAACATACTAAAATAATATTTATGCATAATTCAAATCACATTTATTCAAATACAGTACTGAAAATGAAAGACAGATGCAAAACATGATTTAATAACTTTTAGTCCAAACAATTTCATTTAGAAAGTCTCAAAATAATTTCATAAAAACACACAGTTATATCATGCCATTCGAAACATATTCATCTCAATATCCGGAGGCTTATGAGAAATCACAAGGCTAGCTAGCTCAAATATATGGGTACCCATTCAATTTCTTCTTCTACTGGCACACACCTCAACACTTCAGCGAGAGAAGGAATCAAAATTCGAAACTAATTTCTTCCACTAGTCATGCTAGTGAGACATTCAAATATATGGTCATGACACTATGGTTTCAAAACTATCTTAGCAATTTACTAAACATTTATTGACATTTCAAACACATACAAGTAAACTTTCAACAATTTAAGTCAAAAGCATAATATACATTTCAATACAATTAATTCACAATTTAATATCACAATTCATTCAAAAAAATTTGTAGAAGAAAATTTACAGAAATTCTATGTTGTGCACAAACCTTATACGAGTCGCCTCTTGGCCTTGACTCGATGTTTCGGGTTCTTTCCTGGTTTTCTTTCCACTGAAACACACAATTCCACAGTGTTTCAGTACCATAAATTATCATAAGTCAAAAATAATTTCAAATCTAACTTTAATATGCTTAATTTGACGTTCTTTGAAATTTGTATTTTGGGGTTACTATTCACGATACTATTTAAGTCAATTTGTTAACTTTCTAATGCTTAAAAGGTATAGGAATTCTAATTTCACCCACATACCACATTTTGGTTACCTAATTTGTTGGTTTTGATTGTTTTCTCAAACTTCAAGTCCCTTAGGCACAAATTTCAAATTTTCAGTTTTGGTGTTTAGTTTTGCACTGTTCCATTGGTCATGTTGCTATTATAATTTGGCTAAGTTTTCTTTATAGAAGATGTTCCTTATTGTCTTAACTTTATTTCCCTTTTTGAATCACTCCATTTGGAGTTTTTTAGCCTAAGTTATAGCCATTTGAACATGGCTGGCCGGATTTAGTGTTACCCAGAATTCTGGGCAAATTTTGGATTTTGGCAACTTTTATGGTTGATTGCAGGTGGATTTTCAAATAGGTTATGGTCAAAATTTGGATTTGTTTTCTTCATGAAAGTTGTATAGCTATGTCTCAGCTTTCTATTGGTAAAAATTCAGGTCATTTGGACCTTCCTAGACCAAGTTATGGTCATTTACATAGCTACTATTCTTTTAGTCATTTTTATACAGGTCAGTGTGCCCAATCCGGATTTAACCTAATTGTTCACTAAGATATGGTCACTTTCTGGGCATGATTCCTGAATAAAAAATGTGTCATTTTGTGTCTAGTTTCATTCCCAATTGGCCTCACACCAATTGGGTTGGTAAATTTTTAGTTTTGGTCCCTAAAAGGGACCTAGGTCATGCTGGTTGCAGATTGACCCTCTCTAATCCGAATTGAAACTTGTTTCCAACAAATCATACACATCACAAATGGTCACAATTGACCATTTCTCAACTCAAATAAGGTCAATAACATCATTTGGCCAATTCTAAAATTTTTCTTCAATTTTTCACATGCTCAAAACCCTGGCTACACACAAAGCTTAATCTAATGCAATTTAAACTGTGTATTCATGTTCTATACACCTAATTCACCTCAAATAGCCATTCAAAACTATCAAACTCATTCATATCAAACCCTAACCCTAGCTAAACGAATTTTATGTTTGGTCCCTCAATAATTGTTTTTGTTTGGATTTAAGTTAAAATCTAAGTTAACTTAACTAAGAACATAGAATTTTAACAAAAGAATTCAAATTTACTTACTAACCTTTGTTTGATTTTCCAATCAATAATTTTCCTCCTTTTTTCTTCTTTCTTACTTCTTCAATCTCCTCTTCTAGTTGCCCAAATAAGGTTTAATCATAATTTAGTGAAATTTTGGGGGGATTTCTAGGGTTCGTGAAGCTTTAAATTTTAGCTTCAATGGAGGAAATATGTGAGAGAGATGAGAGAGGGATGAGGGACTGCTAACTTGGGAGAAAATGAAGATGACCATTTTTTTTTCTTTTCTTATATTTTTATGTCTTATTTAGTGCCTTTGACTTGGTCAAATAAAGTGGGTAAATAAAAATTAATTTTGACATCATATGTGATGTCATCAAGGTAATGCAATAAAACTTTTTTCTTTTCTTTTTTCATTTTCATTAATTTTTCAATAGTTCTTTAATTTAATTCTCGATTCCAAAATTTTCTTTTCTCCAATTTTATTGGACAGTTAGGTCAGGAGTCAGCTCTAGGGGTGAATTGACCAAATTGCCCATCGCTGATTCAATCCGATTTGCAAGTTATTCGATATTTCTTTCGAATCCCTGATCTAATTATTTGACCTGCTTAACAATTCCTTTTCGTGATTTTCTCTTTTCCACTGTGTTCGCAATGGTCCTAAGGACTGCGGAGTCACATTTTACGGTTCGAAATTTGAGTTTAGACTGACCTCGCAATCATTCCTGAGAAGGTCACCTATCGCTGTGACTCCCGGCTCATTTAACTTATTATGTTATGTTTTTCTTATTTATACTTAACTATTTGGCAATTACTAATTATTTGTGTTCAGGCCTTATTTAGGTGTCTTAGATGTGGTTCTAATCCTCTTACTTGTTTTGACCGACACTGGTCACCGGAGCAGTGATATATACCAGGCTATGCAAATAGGGATGTTACAGAAAATCTTTTTAAATTAAGAATTGAAATTAAAAGAGAACATAATATTCATAGCAAATGGAGTTTGACATAAACCATGACTCCAGCTCGAATTGAGATTTTGTAACAGAGAGATTCTAGTGCATGGTAACATATGATTAAAGGTTCATTTAAGGTATTCCCTATTACTAATTGGGTGGCCATAGCATGCTATGCTAGGTGTTAACCATGGTTTATGAGGTGCATAAAATGATTTAGAGAAATCATTTATGGTAAGAAAGAGTTCTGATGATATTAAGAGTTAATATCATATCTCATTGCCAATTAGTGATGAGCCTAGTGAGTCACACACATACACAAGTAATCACCAAGTTAAATATGATTTAATTAATTAGTTAAAGAGTTTAATTGATTAATTAAACAGTTTTAGTTTGCAATTAGATTGCAAAGTCCCTAGCATGGCTTGAAACCAAATCTAGGTTATTTGATGTATAGTATAAGTTAAATTTATATTTAAAGTATTTAAATATGAATTTAATTATGAGAAATTAATTAATAAAGATTAATTAATTAATTTATATTTGATATAAATTGATTAGAAGAGGAGAAATATAATTTTTGGGTTGAGAACTCAAAATTACAACACAAGGGTAATTTAGTCATTTCACAAGGTGACATGTGGCACCATGAGATGGTGACACATGGCACCATATAAGCTTGCCATTTGTCTTCCGATCATGTAAGATGATCAAAGTCAAGATTAAATCTAGCTTTGACACTTGGCATAATGTGATTGGGTCAATTAAACTAAGATGCAATCAGAAGATGACATGTGGCAAGGGTTTTAAGTGGTGACGTAATTATAAAAGGGAAAGGATGAAAGAATAAAACATATTCTGATTTTTATCAAAGAGGTGCCGCCACCCTTGAAGCTTTCATCCTCTCTTCTTCTTCATCTCTCATCAATTCAAAGAGAATTGCCCATATTCTCTTGAATTAAAATTGCTAGAAATTATTTCTAGTGTCCTATATACATCTACAACCTCTCTAAAGGCAAATCCGTAATTTCTAATTAGTTGGCAAGGCTTTAGAAGTTGTTCAAGGGGCTGCCATTGGTGATCTTGGTGTGGACAAGCTAGAGGGACAACATCTAGGGTCCTAGGTGCTTCACAAAGGTACCAAACACATCTACAGTGCATCAAAATGTTAGTGCACATGTTCTTGAATTAATCTAGAGTTCTAATGAATTAATTTGTTAATTCTAAAATCTTAAATGGCAAATGTAGATCCTAATACATATTAAAAGTGTTTTAATATGCAATTGAACATTGAAATTAATAGGTAAATAATGAATCTTGCATGATGCATGAGACCTTAGAAGATAATTTTTGAATTCAATGTTCTAATCTAATAATTTTCATGTTTCTGCTCCTTCACTATATAGGTAAAGACACCCTTTCCTCTCCCCTGCCAAGTGATTTGAATAATAAGTAGGAGGAAATCTCTCTCTTAGAAACCCTAGCCATAAGAGGCAAATCCCAATCTCTTTCCTCTTAGTTTAAACAAAGTTTTAGGGTTAGTATTTGTGAAAAAAGTTGGTTTAGGTTCTGGGAAAGATTATCTTAAGGTTTAGTATAAAAGTTATAAAATTTGAGTTTAGCTATTTAAGTAAATAAATAATGTTTCTAGTTGTTTAATGTAACACCTCTATATACATAGCCTGATATATTTTACTGTTCTGGTGATCAGTATTGGTCCGAACAATTAAAAAGATTAGAACTATATCTAAGTCACCTAGAAAAGCCCTGAATGGAAATTAATAGTGATTACCAGAAGGTCAAGTATAAATAAGAAAAATAAAGCATAAAAGGTTAAATGAGCTGGGGGTCACAACAATGGGTTACCTTACCTGGAAGTGACTGCGAGGGCAACTATAACTCTAATTTTGAATGAGACATTGTGACACCGTAGTCCTAAGAAGTATTGCGAAGTTAGTGGAAAAGAGAAAATCACATAAAGAGTTAATATGTAGGTCAAATAATTATATCAGGATTCTGAAAGAAACACTGAATTATTGGCAAATCGGATCAGACCTGTGAGGAGCAAATTGGTCAATTCACCCCTAGAGGTGACTCATCGCCTAACTGTCCAATAAAATCTAAAAAATGAAAAATTTTGAAATATAGAATTAAATTAAAGAAGTATGGTAAAACAAAAGAAAAAGAAAAGAAAAGAAAATAGGATTATGACATCATCAACCATATGTAAGCATGATCTAATAAAAGGAATTTAATTTTTATTTAATTAAGTAATTTCTATTGGACACCTTAAAAGTAAAGAAAGAAAAAAAAAAAGAAAAGAAAAAAGTCATCTTCTTTATTTGGAGCTCCATGGTCGAATAGCATTCCCTCTCTCTCTACACATTTTTTCATCTTTCTCACTAGATTTTCCCCAAGTCTTCACCTTAAAACACCTAGTAGTCTTCATAAAAAATTCTCCTTACCTCTTGAGGAATCACTTGGGAGCATAAAGAAGAAAGGAATTGGAAGTAAAAAGCTTGAAGATTTTCCCTAAGAGAGGTTAGTGCCCATTAATATATTATTGTTATGTATTCCTTGTAAACTAGCTAAAGATGATCAAATAAGTAAGAAATTGAAGGAAATTATGGGTGAATTTGAGAAGTGTAAATTTCAGCCATCAAGTAGTGAACTAGGGTTGGCTTGAGTTTGATGAATTTAAAAGTGTAATTGAGTGTAAATTAGTATGTAGAAGATAGCTATACACTTTAATTGCACTAATTGAATAAGATGCAAAAATTAGGGTTCTTGAGCTAATGAATTTGGGGGAAAATTTGGTGAAAATTGGAATTTGATGCAATTGGACCTAAGTGAGGTTAGAAATGGTCAATTGGGGCCAATTGGGGTGTGTTAGAATGGTGAGAATTGAAAGGCAATTTGGATTAGTGAGGGTTCACTTTTGGGCAGTTTGACCTAGGTCCATTTAAGAGACCAAAACTATAATTCTACCACCAAAATTGGTATGAGGTCAATTAGAGATGAAAATAAACACATAATGACACAATTTTAATGTAGAAATCATGCCCAGAAAATGACATTAAGATAGTGAACAATTAGGTCACATCTAGGTAATGCACACTGCCACTGTACAAAAGTGACCAAATGAACAGGCCATAACTTGGTGAAGGAAGGCCCAAATGACTTGCATTTTATACCGATGGAAAGTTGAGACATAGCACTACAACTTTTATGAAGAACACAAACCCAAATTCTGACCGTAACCCATCCAAAAAGTGAGCTGCAATTAGCACACCAAAACTGCTAGAACCAAGAAAGTGCCCAGAATTTTGGGTAGATATTAATCCGGCCGGCCTTAGAAAAATAGGCATATCTTGGGCTACAAAACTCCAAATGGAGTGATTCAAAAAGGAAATTAAAGCTAAGATAATAAAAAACAATTTTGAGGAAGAACACTTAGCCAAATTTCTACAGTAACCAGACTAATAGAATAGTAAAAAATAGGGGACCAAAACTAAAAAATTGAAATTTCTGTTAGGAGACTTAGAAATTGAAATGGCAACTAATGCCAACAAATTAGATACTCAAAATGTGGTATGTGGGTGTAATTGGAATTCACATGCCTATTAAGCGTGAGAAAGTCAACATTTTGACTTGAATAGTGCCATGAATAGTAACCTCGAAATGCAAAATTTGAAAAATACCATTTTAAGCACATTTAAGGGTACCATTAAATAAGCATGAAATAAATTGTTGGATTTATTATGAGGTGTGATACTGAAACACTGTAAACTGTGTGTTTCAGCTGAAAAAGATACTAAGAAGGATAAGGATAAGTGAGTCAAGGCCTAGAGGCGACTCAGTCCAGGTTTGTGCACAATAACTTTAAACTATTGCTTTCATATTAAAACCTTGATCTGTTATGCATTGTAAGTGTATTGTGTTAATTTTGAATTTCAAAAACTATTGTGTTGCCACTTTGTGAATGTAAATTGGACTTTGAAAATTGATTGGATTTTGCATGCAATATTTGAATAAATAATTTTAAATTGATTTCGGATTCACACTTAGTATGATAGTACCATATTATTCCTCCTACATTTATGGGGTTGAGATCGATTATTTTTCCTCCCTCTCTGGCTTGCCAGTTGAGGTCGAGATCGGATGAGTACTCATATAGCTAGCAAACCACCTCCCTTATTGATTTCAATTAGTGAGGTTGTAGATTGCTTTATCATAGTGTACAACATAACCTAAGTTGTGTATAGATTGGCAACACTGTGTTTATTAAATTTTTTGATAAAATTGTGTTATAAATGTGATTTGAAAATTGTGAAATATGATTGTGAAATGTTTGAATTATTATTATTAGTGAATGTTTAATTTCAGCATGTTAAATATTTTTTTTTTATTGTACACCACTGATAAATCATACTCAATGACTTCACTGACTTGACGAGGACTTCACTGACTTTTTGGTACGGGTGTTATTTTATACCTAATGTATTTAGTTTGATGTAAATATAGAATTGTTCATATGTATTGATATAAATTGAGCAGTTGTATAGTAAACTTGTAATAATATCATTTTTGGATTTTATGTCTGTAAATTATTTTTTTTTTATGCAATGTGCATGAATTTATCTAGTTATTTTTGAAAATATTTGGGATGTGAATTTTGAATGGAAATTGATTGAATTGTGTTGGTTTGAGATTTATTTGGAGGTTGGGTGTTGTGAAATAAATTGTTAGAAGTACTTTTTACAGGTCTTTAAAATTTAGTTTTTCCCAATTACAGACGGCACTTTGCCAAAATTTTTACAAAATTTGCGGAAAAATAAAATTTATCAAAATTTTCACCTAGTCTTTAAAATGAAATTAAAAGTTTTTAATACCTGTTAAAAGTGCTCACCACCTTCAAAAGAAGATAAAATTGTTTTAAAATCCCTTGTTGTGTATTTAATAGATTATCGATAGGTGAAGTTTGGTAATTCATTAAGTATACTATGGGAACATGTCATGCCTCATGGAGGGATAATGTGTGACATGTTTTAGTGGTATCAGAGCATGGTTTTGAAATGAGTTTTGACTATGCATGTGAATATTTCTTTTGATAAGTACAACTGCTTAAGTGTCCTAAATTGATACATATGACATATTTACATCATGAATGTGAACTAACCGAGGTCAACCTCCTTGTGTTTGTTATCAGGGAGTAGAAAATTATTTGAATCGGAATGGAAGAAGGAGATCATTCCATGGAACAGTCTGTAGAGGCTAAGGCATAAGGGGAAGCCCCAGCACTCCAGAATGTGAGTGGGTCAGCCACTCCAGCTCCTCAAGTGCCATAGTTTCCTGCTCAATTTGCATAATAAATGGCTGCGTTATTCCAATTAATGGCCAACAATGTACCTACTCAAGCACATGCAGCACAACCACAGCCCCCAACCCGACAATATGAGAAGTTAATGAAGTTTGGGGCTACAGAATTTAAGGGAACTGTGGATCTGCTAGAGGCAAAACAATGGATTGAAAGAATAGAGAGAGTTTTTAGGAAGCTATAGTGTAATGAAGAGCTGAAGTTTGAGTATTCAGTTTCATGACTGCAAGGGGATGCATATGAATGGTGGAAGACCATCCCCCATAACTTGGTGGAACCTCCAGTCCTTACCTGGTTAGACTTCTTGAGGGAATTCAGGCAGAAATGGGTCCCTGATGCTTATGTGAATATGAAGTTACAAGAATTTCTGAGTTTGAAACAAGGGGACAGAACCATAGCAGAATATGAAAGAGACTTCTCTTGCCTGAGCCACTACGCTGGAAGCCTAGTTTCCACTCCCAGAGATCGGTGTAAGCAGTTTGAGGCCGAGTTAAGGCCTAGCTTGAGAATTCAAGTGGTAAGGTTCAGACACTAGAATTTTTTAGAATTAATCTCACAAGCCCTCGAAGTAGAAAGAATTGAAAATGAAGGATTAGTTAAGAAGGGTACACAAGAGGAAGAGAAGATTGAAAAGGCCACTGGTCAAGCACTTAAAAGTGGTTCAGGGAAGAGGAAGAATTTTAGGGGATCCAACTCCCGCAAATCTAGTAGAGGTAAATTTTTTGGCCAGAGACCACCCCGATCTGGTTAGCAGACCAGGCAAACACCCAGAGGGGCATTATCGGTTCGTCAATGCGAGACCTGCAGCAAAACACATGGTGGGGTATGCTTCAGAGCCACAGGGGCATGTTTTAACTGTGGAGGGACCGGGCATTTTGCTAAAGATTGTACTAGTCCATGCCACTCTAGACCAACTGCCACATCAGAGGGATCAGCCCAAGCCTCTACACCGAGGGGTTCATAGCCAGCTAGCAGAGGCAGAGGCAGAGGTAGGGTAGTACCCCAGGGAGCCAAAGCACAGTGAATCAGCTAGAACAAAGCAGTGCTCCAGCCAGAGTCTACACAATGAGACAGCGAGAAGAGGCTGAGACATCTAACATAGTTGTTTGTACCTTCTCAACTTTTAATCAAGATGTATTTATGCTCTTTGTTCTTGATTTCACCCATTCCTATGTTAGTGCTAGCATCATTGATTGTCTTACTGTTCCGTGTGTAAAAGTGGATTTTGAGGTGCTGGTAATGAGTCTGCTAGGATAAGAGGTCAGGGTCAATAGAATGTATAGAGATTGTCCTTTAGTGATCCAAGGACATACTTTTCTGTCCAATCTGATTGAAATGCCATTTAGAGATTATGATATCATCTTGGGCATGGATTGGTTAGCCAGGAATCATGCTATGATTGACTGTACACTGAAGACAGTCACTTTTGGTCTCCCTCAGTATGGTGATGTGGTAATATATGGGGAGAGGTAGTTATTTCCATCAAACATCATTTCGGTTGCACTAGCTAGAAAAATGATCAGAAAGGGGTGTGAAGCATACTTGGCACATGTGATAGACACCCAAGTAGGGAGTTCAGCATTGAGGGATATCCCTACAGTATGTGACTTTCCGGATGTGCTCCCTGATGAGGTGCAGTTTGAAATTGATGTTATGCCTGGTGTGGACCCAGTCTCCATAACACCTTACAGAATGGCAGCTGCTAAATTGAAAGAGTTAAAGGTGCAGTTGCAAGAGTTACTTGACAAGGGCTTCATTCGCCCTAGTGTGTCACCTTGGGGAGCGCCAGTGTTGTTTGTTAAGAAGAAAGATGGCACTCTCCGCTTGTGTATTGATTACTGGCAGTTGAATGAGATGACAATAAAGAACAGATATCCGTTACCCCACATTGATGACTTGTTTGATCAACTAAAAGGTGCAGCTGTGTTCTCCAAAATTGACTTAAGATTGGGTTATTATCAGCTGAAGGTGCAAGAGCAGAGTATCCCAAAAACTACTTTTAGAACTCGATATGGCCATTATGAGTTCCTGGTCATGCCATTCGGGTTAACTAATACTACGACTACATTTATGGACACACATTCTTCAGGCCATACCTAGATCAGTTTGTGATGGTATTCATTAATGACATATTAGTCTATTCTAAGAGTGCAGAGGAGCATGATAGATATTTGCGGATTGTGCTACAAAGTTTGAGAGAAAAACAACTATATGCTAAATTGTTGAAATGTGAATTTTGGCTGAAAGAAATTTCTTTCTTGGGGCACATAGTATCGGCAGAAGGTATTAAGGTAGATCCCAGCAAGATAGAAGCTATCCTTAATTGGAAGCCACCCAGGAATATCACAAAAATTCACAGTTTTCTGGGTTTAGCTGGTTACTACCATCGGTTTGTGAAGGGATTTTCTATGTTAGCTTCTCAACTGACCAAGCTACTTCGGAAAGATGTGAAATTTCAGTGGACGGATAAATGCCAGCAGAGTTTTGAAGAGTTGAAGAGATGTTTGACTGAAGCTCCAGTCCTGACTTTACCTACACTGGGCAAAGAATATATAGTTTATAGTGATGCTTCTCACAATGGGTTAGGCTGTGTACTGATGCAAGATCGAAATGTTATTGCATATGCATCATGCCAGCTGAAACTGCATGAGAGAAACTACCCAACACATGACTTAGAGCTTGCTGCCATTGTATTTGCTCTGAAGATCTGGTGACATTATCTGTATGGGGAGAAGTGTTACATCTACACAGATCACAAGAGCTTGAAGTACTTGGGCACCTAGAAAGAATTGAATTTGAGATAGAAGAGATGGTTAGAGCTGACAAAGGACTATGATTGTCTAATAGACTACTAGCCAGGAAAAGCTAATGTAGTGGCTGATGCCTTAAGTCGTAAGACTATGGCAAGTCTAAGAGTTTCTCCTTTGTCCGTGGTACATGAGTTGAAATCATTACAGGCTAGTTTGGAGGTCGATGATGAGGGACAGACAGTAGTTGCATGGCATGTACAACCAGTGTTGATTGATTAGATTAGAATGGCTGCACAGAATGATGAGAAATATCAGAAGCTAATGGAAGAAGTTCGACAGGGCAAGAAACCTGAATTTTCTATGAGAGATGATGGCTTATTGCTACACTAGGGTAGAATGTGCATTCCTAATGATGTGGAATTGAGATAACTCATTATAAATGAAGCACATGAGTCTCCTTTTACTATGCACCCTGGTGGCACTAAGATGTATAGAGGACTAAAGGAACACTACTAGTGGATGGGTATAAAAAGGGATGTAGCTGATTTTGTCTCCAAATGCCAAACTTGTCAGCAAGTGAAGGCAGAACATCTAGTACCAGCTGGGTTACTACATCCATTACCAGTACCTGAGTGGAAATGGGAAAGAATAACTATGTATTTCGTGATGGGACTTCCGAGGACACAGAAGAGTCATGATGTAGTATGGGTCATAGTGGACAGATTGACCAAGTCTGCTCATTTTCTGCCAGTTCAGATGGACTACAATATGGAGAGATTGGCTAAACTATACATTGATGAGATAGTGAGACTGTATGGAGTGCCAATATCGATTGTGTCAGATAGAGATCCTAGGTTCACTTCTAGATTCTGGGGTAGTCTTCAGAGAGCCCTAGGAATTAGATTGAACTTCAATACGACATTCCACCTATAGACAGATGGCCAGTCTGAAAGGGTAATTCAGATATTGGAGGATATGCTACGGGCTTGTGTGATTAAGTTTGAGGGTGGTTGGGATACACACTTACCACTGATTGAGTTTGCTTACAACAACAGCTATCAATCAAGCATCGGCATGCCTCTGTATGGCAGGAAGTGTAGAACTCCTCTGTCTTGGGATGAACTGGGTGAAAGAAAAATGATTGGGCCAAAGATTATTCAGCAGACAGAGGAGAAAATCAAACTGATCAAAGATCGACTCAAGGCTGCATCAGACCATCAGAAGTTCTACATCAATATGAAGAGGGGAGATATTGAATATGCAGTGGGTGATAAGGTATTCCTCAAGGTTTTCCCTTGGAAGAAAATTATGAGATTTGGCAGAAAGGGGAAACTGAGTCCTCGTTTCATTGGACCATATGAGGTTCTGGAAAGAGTGGGTCCTCTGGCATACCGATTAGCACTACCTCCAGAGTTAGAGAAGATACATAATGTCTTCCATGTATCCTTGTTGAGAAGGTATAGATCAGACTCATCTCATGTACTACTAGTAGAAGAGATTGAGGTGAATCTAGACCTCACATATGAGGAAGAACTAATAGAGATTCTGGCATATGAGGTGAAACAGTTGAGGAACAAACAGATACCACTAGTAAAAGTGTTGTGGAACCATCATTCAGGCCTGAAGCTACTTGGAAACGTGAGGAGGATATGAGGAGACAACACCCACAGCTGTTCAGAGACTAAGGACAGGTAAAATTTCGAGACAAAATTTATTTTAAGGGGGGGAGAATTGTAACAACCCTATATGCATAGCCTTGTATATTTTACTGTTCTGGTGACCGATGTCGGTTCGGACAATTAAGAGGATTAAAACTATATTTAAGTCACCTAGAAAAGCTCTAAATGAAAATTAATAGTGATTAGCAGAAGGTCAAGTATAAATAAGAAAAACAAAGCATAAAAGGTTAAATGAGCCGGGGGTCATAGCGATGGGTGACCTTACCGGGAAGTGACTGCGAGGGTAACTGCAACTCTAATTTTGAATGGAACATTGTGACACCATAGTCCTAAGAAGTATTGTGAAGTTACTAGAAAAGAGAAAATCATAGAAAAGAGAAAATCATAGAAAAGAGTTGATATGTAGGTCAAATAATTAGATCAGGGTTCTAGAAGAAACATTAAATTATTGACAAACCGGATCAGACCTGCGAGGGGCAAATTGGTCAATTCACCCCTAGAGGTCACTCATGGCCAAACTGTCCAATAAAATCTGAAAAATGAAAATTACGAAGTATGGAATTAAATTAAAGAAGTATGGTAAAACAAAAGAAAAAGAAAAAAAAAGAAAATAGGATTATGACATCATCATATGTAAGCATGATCTAACAAAAGGAATTTAATTTTTATTTATTTAAGTAATTTCTATTGGGCACCTTAAAAGTAAATAAAGAAAAAAAAAAGAAAAAAAGAGTCATCTTCTTTATTTAGAGCTCCATGGCCGAATAGCATTCCCTCTCTCTATACACATTTCTTCATCTTTCTCACTAGATTTTCCCCAAGTCTTCACCTTAAAACACCTAGTAGTCTTCATAAAAAATTCTCCTTACCTCTTGAGGAATCACTCGTGAGCATAAAAAAGAAAGGAATTGGAAGTAAAAAGCTTAAAGATTTTCCCTAAGAGAGGTTAGTGCCCATTAATCTATTATTTTTATGTATTCCTTGTAAACTAGCTTAAAGATGATCAAATAAGTAAGAAATTGAAGGAAATTATGGGTGAATTTGAGAAGTGTAAATTTTGACTGTCACACCTTACCCCTCTATAAGGCATAACATGATCCCGTAGAATACCTAATGAACTACCGAACTTCACCTACCGATAACTCATTAAGTACCCTACAAGGGATTTTAAAACAATTTTCTTATCTTTGACAAGTGGTGAGCATTTCTAATAAGCATTTAAAACATTTAGTTGAAATTAAAACTAATTAATATTTTTGCCCATTTTAGTTTTCCGCAAATCTTATAAAAATTTTGACAGAGTTTCCTCTGTATGTTGAGAAAACCGTTCTTCGAATACCTGTAAAAAGCAATTCTAAAAGTTTTTCTCAACCACTACTTCGGTTTCACAATCAAACTCAATCAATTTCTCAAAATACTGTCAATCAATATCATTCATATTTCATTAAAAACAAAATAATTTATACACAACCTTACAAATTTATATCAAAAGAAACACAAACTAAACTTTATTACAAACTTCATACAAATTTGTGTACAAGCTGCTCAAGACCCATTTTTACATGTCCATACATTTATGTGCAATATATACATCAAAAGAAGTATATTTATACCCGAAAACTTTAGGCTGGTAGCTTCACACACCTCAGCAGCTCAGTCTGCTGCTCCTCTAGTTTCTGTATCTGCGACAGCAATAAAAGCTATCGCTGAGTGCTAGGACTCAGTGGTGCACAATATACTAAAATAATCTTTATGCAAAACTTAAAGGACATTCATTCAAAAATTTGGCTAAACATGAAAATTTAATACCATCATGCATTGTAAGATTTTACATGTAAACCAAGTTCATTTCAAAGTATCAAAACACATTTCATAAAACCCACAGTTAGATCACGTCATTCGAAACAAATAGAATCTCAATAGCCAGAGGCTAAAGAGAAATCACATGAATCTCAATAGCCAGAGGCTAAAGAGAAATCATATCACAGGCTAGCTAGCTCAAATATATGGATATCCATTCACATCCTCTTCTACTGGCACACCTCAACACTTCTCCAGAGAAGGAATCAAAATTCAAAACTAATTACCTCCACTAGTCGTGCTAGTGAGGTGTTCAAATATATGGTCATGACACTGTGGTTTCAAAACTTATCTTAACAATTTGCTAAACATTGTCATTTCAAATATACACAATAATTTTCAACAATTTAGATCAAACATCATAAGAATGCCATAATCCAACATTTCATATTATTCAAAACGATATGCAAAAGATGATTATAAAAGTATATGTTGTGCACAAACCTCAAACGAGTCGCCTGTTGGCCTTGACTCGAATCCTCGGGTTCTGTCCCGGTATTCTTTTCCACTGAAACACGAAATTTTCCAATGTTTCAGTACTAAAACTTAAATAAATCCAAAATAAACTTAGCTTCACATTTACCTAGCTCTAACGTGTTAAATTCGACGTTCTCGAAATTTTGTGTATCGGGTTACTATTCACTGCACTATTTAAGTCAAATTATTGACTTTCTAAGGCTTAATGAGTATGGGAACTCCAACTTCACCCACATACCACATTTTGGTCACCAAACTTGTTGGTTTTGGTCATTTGTTTAAAGCTTAGGTCATTTTGGCAAAATTGCCAATTTTCGGTTTTGGTTCTCCGAAGTTGCACTGTTCCATTGGTCGATCTACTGTTGGAATTTGACAAAACTTCCTTCATAGAAAATGTTTCTTATTGTCTTAAGTGTATTCTCATTTTTGGATCACCCCAATCAGAGTTTTGTAGCTCAAGTTATGGCCAAAATAAGTTTACTGTTCACGTGTACTGTTCATACTGAGATTTTGGTGCTGGCAGATTTTTGGTCCAACTTTGGTTAATAATTTGATCAAGTTAAGTTCATAATTTGGTCTCACTTTCTTCACATGAAATGTTGTACTATGTCTCAGGTTTCCCTCGGTTCAAGAATCGCCTAAATCCGAGTTTTCTAGAGAGAGTTATAATCATCCAAACATTGCTGCTCAATGAAAATTCTGCAGAATCTCAGTACAGTAAATTTAAATTTGCTCAATGATTTGAATGAGTTAATGGCCTAATTTGGGTTGATGTTCTTCATGAAAGTTTTAGGTCTATATCATATCTAATTTCTGGTAAAATTTCAGGTCAATTTGACCTACCTAGCTCGAGTTATGACCAAATGAACAGTTACTGTTCATTTGGTCAGTTTAGTGCAGTGCCTGCCTGCACTCATTCCACTTTGGTCAATTGTTTCACTAAGTTTTGGTCAGTTTTTGGCTATGGTTCCTTAATGAAAATTGTGCTCTTTTATGTCTATTTTCATCTCCAATTGGTGGCATATCCATTAGGCTTGTAAAATTTGAGTTTTGGTCCTTCAAAGTGGGGTCATGCTGCCAGCAGCATGACCATTGGACCTCCGAATTTAACTTAGTTTCCTATCATTCCCACACAAGTTATTTGGTCATAATTGACCATTATTTCACTTCACAATAGGTCCAACATGCCATTTATACATTTCTCCAAATTTTGGTTCACAAACCCTAGCCTACAAACCCTAATCTTACTAACTCTTGCATTTAACCACAAGTAGTGCACTTAGTCCTAACCATTCAACTAATCAAAGCTTTTAAACTCATTCTAATGCATCAAACCATTCAATTTCATACTCCCCTCAACTAGGCTGAATTTCAGTTTGTCCTTCACAAATTTTTTTTTTATTTCATTTCTTTAGTTTCTAGTTAATTAGACTAATAACACAACTAATTCAACAAAAAAAATCAAATTTAATCTACTAACCTTAGTGCAGAATTTCTTTCCTTCAAACTTCTTCCTTTCTTTTTTTTTTTTTGTTGTCAAGTCCTCTATCAAGGCTTGAAATCAAGGTTTAATATTGGAGGTTTAACTTTCTATGGTGGAATTAGGGATTTGATCAAGCTCAAAATGAGCTTTAATGGAGGTTTTGGGTAAGGGAGAGGGAGAATGAAAGTGAGCTACGGGAAGAAGAGCTTTCAATTTTTTTTTTTCTTTTATTTTCTTTTATAAATTTTAATTATGGAAGACCACAAAATTTAATTAAATAAATATTTAATTAATTCTTTTATGACATCATCTTTGACTTTTCTAACTTCTTTCTTTTCCTTTTTTTTTTCTATTTTTCTATTAGTTCTTTAATTTAATTCTTGATTCCGAAATTTTCTTTTCTCCGTTTTTATTTGACAGTTAGGTCAGGAGTTAGCTCTCGGGGTCAATTGACCAAATTGCCCCTCGCCAGTTCATCCCGGTTTGCAAATAATTCCATATTTCTTTCGGTTCCCTGACCTAATTATTTGACTGGCTTAACAGTTCTTTTTCGTGATTTTCTCTTTTCCACTGTGTTCATAAGGGTCCTAAGGACCGCAATGTCACTTTTTACGGTTCGAAATTTGAGTTTAAAACGACTTCGCAGTCGTTCCCAATGAGGTCACTCATCGCTGTGACTCTCGGCTCGTTTAACCTCTTATGTTCTATTTTTCTTATTTATAGTTAACTAATTAAACATTGCTAATTATTTGTATTTATGGCTTCTCAAGTTGTCTTCAATGTGGCTCTAATCTCCTTAAATGTCCGGACCGACACCGATCACCGGAACAGTGAAATCTACCAGGCTATGCAAACGGGGGTGTTACATTGGCCATCAAGTAATGAACTAGGGTTTGCTTAAGTTTGATGAATTTAAAAGTGTAATTGAGTGTAAATTAGTATGTAGAAGATAGCTATACACTTTAATTGCACTAATCGAATAAGATGCAAAAATTAGGGTTCTTGAGCTAATGAATTTGGGGGAAAATTTGGTAAAAATTGGAATTTGATGCAATTGGACCTACGTGAGGTTAGAAATGGTCAATTGGGGCCAATTGGGGTGTGTTAGAATGGTTAGAATTGAAAGGCAATTCGTATTAGTGAGGGTTCACTTCTGAGCAGTTTAACCTTGGTCCCTTTTAAGGACCAAAACTGTAATTCTGCCACCCCAATTGGTATGAGGTCAATTGGGGATAAAAATAAACACATAATGACATAATTTTCATGTAGAAATCATGCTTAGGAAATGACATTAAGATAGTGAACAATTAGATCAAATCTGGATAATAGCACACTGCTACTGTACAAAAGTGACTAAATGAACAGTGTTTGTTCATTTGGCCATAACTTTGTGTAAGAATGTCCAAATGATCTGAATTTTATACCGATGGAAAGCTGACACATAGAACTACAACTTTTATGAAGAACACAAACCCAAATTCTGATCATAACCTATACAAAAAGTGAGCTGCAATCAGCACACAAAAACTGCCAGAACCAAGAAAGTGTCCAGAATTCGAGGTAGCTATCAATCTGGCCAGCCTTAGAAACATAAGCATATCTTGAGCTAAAAAACTCCAAATTGAGTGATTCAAAAAGAGAATTAAAGCTAAGACAATAAGGAACAATTTTGATGAAGAACACTTTGCCAAATTCCTACAGTAACCAGACCAATGAAACAGTGCAAAACAAAGGACCAAAACTGAAAAATTGAAATTTCTCTTAGGAGACTTAGAAATTGAAATGGCAACTAATACCAACAAATTAGATACCCAAAATGTGGCATGTGGGTGTAATTGGAATTCACATGCCTATTAAGCATGATAAAGTCAACATTTTGACTTGAATAGTGCCATAAATAGTGACCCCGAAATGTAAAATTCGAATAATACCATTTTAAGCACATTTAAGGGTACCAAATAAGCATGAAATAAATTGTTGGATTTATTATGAGATCTGATACTGAAACACTGTAAACTGTGTGTTTCAGTTGAAAAAGGCACTAAGAAGGATAAGGACAAGTGAGTCAAGGCCTAGAGGCGACTTAGTCCAGGTTTGTGCACAATAACTTTAAACTATTGCTTTCATATTTAAACCTTGATTTGTTACGCATTGTAAGTGTATTGTGTTAATTTGAATTTCAAGAACTATTGTGTTGCCACTTTGTGAATGTAAATTGGACTTTGGAAATTGATTGGATTTTGCATGCAATATTTGAATAAATAATTTTAAATTGATTTCGGATTCATACTTAGCATGATAGTACCATATTATTCCTCCTCCATTTATAGGGTTGAGATCGATTCTTTTTTCTCCTTCTCTGGCTTGCTAGTTGAGGTCAAGATCGGATGAGTACTCGTATAGCTAGCTAGCCACCTCCCTCATTGATTTCGATTAGTGAGGTTGTATGTAACACCCCTATGTTCGATAGTGCGTTCTACTGCACCAGTGACCAGTGTCTATCCGGACTGCTAGAATGCCTAGAACTATATTTAAATATTTGTGAGGAGACATAGAATAATGAAATACGAGAAAAGAAAAGACAAGAAAAATAAAGGAAAAATAATAGCAATGAAATGTAACCAAGTTAAACGAGTCGAGAACCATAGCGATGGGTCACCGCACCGGGAAGTTGCAGCATGGACCGTTGACTAGCCCTGGACCGCAGGGAACCCTGGAAAATATTTTTAGGACTTAAATAAACATCTATTGAAGTATAAATATCATTAGAAATATCAAAGAAAAATTAATTAATTGGTACAAAGAAAAATGGGAAATCGAGAAAACGACAAAACTCGGTGTTATCAAAAAATCGGGAATGCAACCCAAACAGGGACATTGTGGTCATTTGACACCCGAGTTGTCTTTTGACCTAAATGTCCATTAAAAATAAATAATATTACACTTCAAAAATATCATGAAAAATTAAATTGGTGGTACCTAATTCAATTAGCAAAAGATAGGAGCTTAATGTGGGAATTTGGAAATTTAAGAATAAACAAACATTAAATCTCCACTTAGTGGTCCACTAACACCTAAAGTGGACCCTTAACCTTCATTTTGGAAAGCAGAAACTCACCTTCTTCAACCTCTCAAAGACCAGCCGAAATGCTCCCAAAGAATCCTCCATGGCCGAAATCATGCAAGCTTCCATTTCCCATGATCCAAGCTATTTTTCCACTTGATTCCTTCACTAAAGTTGTTCTAGACAACTTGGGTAGTAGATAGGCAGCAAGAAGATCAAGTTTTGGTGAGGTTTTGAAGAGTTTAAAAAGTGGTAAGTATGTACTTTTTATGCTTGTTTCATTAAACTTAGTATGGATGTCATGGGTAGTTGAATTGTGGAAGGATTTTTGAAGTTTGATGAGTTAAGGGAGACGTCCATTTTTGGCAGCCATGGACCTTTAATAAGGGCAGTTTATCTTTGCATGTAAATGGTAGATTAAAGTGTTAATGTAAATGTTTATGTGTGTAGGAATAAATTGGATAATGTATACTAAATGTATATGTGGAAGTACACTTGATTTTGGAAGCTTAGAAGCTAATTAGAGAGATGTACCAATCGACAATTTGAAGTGTGGACCAAAATATGTTATTTCATGGTTTGGTTTATGGAATTATATTATTGAATTATGGTGCTTGTTATGGCAGCATGTATATATGTATAAGGGTTTGAATGTGGACATGTAAATGAGCTAGGTTATGTGGTTAAATTGTTTGTAATTTGGACTTGAAAAATTCTGTACTATAATGTGCATATTGAGTGTGGTTATAAGCTGCCAAAATGACCAACAATGTGAAGTAAAATGTGTTTATGTTATGGTACAAACCAGAATTGGCATGGATGTGTAACTTGGTAATGTTAAATGTGTCCTTTGATTTGTGATGAAGAGTGTATAGCAGGGCAGTGTATGTTTTGGCTTAGAACCTTAAGTGTGTGGCTCCAGTTGGTATGAGACCAATTGGAGGTGAAACTAGGCACAAAATGTGCCAACTTTCATGAAGGAAGTTTACCAAAATTCTGCCTAAAAGGTGACTTGAAAAATGACCAAATCCGGATTAGTGCTTTGAAAACCTGAAAATTGACCATTTGGACAGTAGTTAGTGTTTTGGCCATAATTCACTCAAAACAGGTCCAATTAACCTGAAATTTTTACCATGAATAGTTGAGACATATATCTACAATTCTTATGAAGACACCAAAGCCCAAAAATGGCCAGAACCAAACCAAATAGCTTGCACAAGTTCAGGTCCAAAAACTGGCCGAACCAAAAGTGACCTAAAAATGACCTAAAGTGACCATTTTGATGCATTCTGACCAGCATTGCTAGATTGACCATAACTATGACCTGAAAATTTTCCCCGCGTGCAATAAGACATAGACCTACAAGTTTGTAGTTTTGACCAAAACTCGAAAACTGAGAGAACTAGGTCATCCGGCTAGGTCAAATTAGTATACCGAAACCTGACAAATTGCAATAAAACGCAATATATATGGAAATGAATTGGGTAACATGTACCAACCCTAAAAGGCTACAAATGTGACATATTGGTAACATTAAAACCTAATTCACCTAGACTGCATCGAGGGTCCGCATCTTAGGTTGACTAATGAAATAATAGAATTCAATAAATTAAGTATTAAGTTTTATTCTTAGAGACAGTTTAAATGAGTACTGAAACACTTCAAATTGTGTGTTTCAGTTAGCAAAGACTCAAGGAAGGGGAAGGAAATACTGAGTCAGGGCCAAGAGACAGTTATCAGAGATTTGTGCACAACAGTTATTTCTTTTGAATTTTTCAACTGAAATAAATTATGACTATTTGTATATTATTATTTTAAATTGTGGAAATGTGTTTGAATGGATACTTATTGCTTGAAATGCATTGTAAATGGTTTGAAACTGTGAAAAATTGTTTGAATGATATTTGATGGATACTTATTGATTAAAAAGCATTGTAAATGGTTTGAAACCACAGCTATCATGTATATTGATTGAATTCCTTGCTAGCTTGTCTAGTGGGACGAATTGAATTCCCTCTCTAGCTGAAGTATTGAGATGTGTGCTTGTTGAGGACGAATAGAATGAGTACTCATATTTTTGTTAGCTAGCTATGTTATTCCTCATTAGCCATTGGCTTTTGGGATGAATTGAATTCCTCATTAGCCATCGGCTTTTGGGACGAATTGAACTTTAGAACATGATTAAGCTGTGTGTGTGATTTATGGATATTCATTGTGATATTGTGAAAAGGGAGCTTAAATTCTTATTGACATTCACTGTCTTTTGAATTTAACTATTTTTTGATTTATCGAGATTTATTGTGATATTCTGAAATGGAGTTTAAATTCTTTATGACATTCATTGTCTATGAATTTAACTATGGTTTAAGTATCCACCATTTATATGACTTATGATTTGTGATTTAAAGTTATATTTGGTTAATGTTGTGCACCACTGAGACATTGTCTCAGCGATAGTTTTTTATTGCTGTCGCAAGTAGACAGACTGATAGGGCAGCAGATTAGGCTACTAGTACTTCAGTGAGAGATTATCGGGTATATTAAATATACCATATTCTGCATTTTGTATTGTAATATATATTCACTGTATGTATATAGTGTTCTTGGTTTTGAGCAGTTATAAATTAAAATTATACATTGAAGTTATAAAATAAATTGTGAATTATTTTGGCTTGTAAAATTTGTACTATATTTCTTTTATCTCAGCCTTTGAAAATAATAAAAAATTACTGTGGATTTGAGTTGAAAAACATATTGTGTTGATTAAATGTTAGAATTTGAGATTGAGAAATATATTTGAAGTGCTTTTTACAGGTTTTGAAGAACTGTTTTAATCAAAATACAGATGGCACTCCGCCAAAATTTTTATAGAAATTACTAATAATTCAAATGTGTTAGCTGTTTCACTTCAGTTTAAAAATTTTTTAACACCTGTAAATAGTGCTCACCACTGTAAAAAGAAGTAAGAAAAGTTTTAAAATCCCTTATAGTGTATTTAATGGGTTATCAGTAGATAAAGTTGGTAATTCATTAGGTATACTATGGGATCATGTTATGCCTTACAGAGGGGTAGGGTGTGACATTGTAGATTGCTTTGTCGTGGTGTACAACACGGCATTGATCGGAAATTTTGTGTCATGACCTAAGTTGTATATGGATTGGCAAATTGTGATATAAATGTGATTTAAAAATTGTGAAATATGATTGTGAAATGTTTAAATTATTATTATTAGTGAATGTTTAATTCAACATGTTAAATATTTTTTTTTATTGTGCACTATTGAGTAAATCATACTCAGGATAGCTTATATGCTGTCGCAGATAAGGGAAAAAAAAAAGCAGCAGAGTGAGCTGTTGAGTTGATGAGGACTTCACTGACTTTTTGGTATGGGTGTTATTTTATACCCAATGTATTTAGTTTGATGTAAATATAGAATTTTTCATATGTATTGATGTAAATTAAGCAGTTGTACAGTAAACTTGTAATAATATTATTTTTAAATTTTATGTCTGTAAATTAATTTTTTTTATGCAATTGTTCATGAATTTATCTAGTTATTTTTGAAAATATTTGGGATGTGAATTTTGAATGGAAATTGGTTGAATTGGTTGGTTTGAGATTTATTTAGAGGTTGGGAGCTGTGAAATAAATTATTGGAAGTGCTTTTTACAGGTCTTTAAAATTTGGTTTTTCCCAATTACAGACGGCATTCTGCCGAAATTTTTTTAAAATTTGCGGAAAAATAAAATTTATCAAAATTTTTACCTAGTCTTCAAAATGAAATTAAAAGTTTTTAATACCTGTTAAAAGTGCTCACCACCTTCAAAAGAAGATAAAATTGTTTTAAAATCCTTTGTAGTGTATTTAATGGATTATCCATAGGTGAAGTTCAGTAATTCATTAAGTATACTTCGGGAACATGTCATGCCTCACAGAGGGGTAAGGTGTGACATTTAAGATCTAAAATTATAAAATGGACCTAAAATGAGAAAGTTAAGACTAATGTTAGGATTTAAAAGTTGAAACCCTAACTTTTTGCACTGTGGATGAATTCTAGATAAACTCAAGTTTAGCGGCTGAACCATCAATGTTTGACAGCCAATTCATGTAAATAGTTATGTAAATAGTGCATAGCCAACTTCGGCTACAGAAGTTCAAGACTTCGATTGCTAAACATGCCTTGACTGATAATCCTAAATCTAATGAACTATATTTAAATCTTAAACTAAGAACGCTTTAATCTCTCTCCTCGTAGTCTGGAGAATAGGACACTCAAAACCTAAAAACAAGAAGCCTAGAACTTTAAGATAATTAGGTTAATTATTTAAGTATAGTTAATGTTGGTTAGTTGCTTATTGTATAAACATTCTTGGCATGTTACAACTAAGTGAAATAAAATATAATAACGTAAGAACACTATTAAGTGTCTCCAAGAATATTTATATAATTTTCATAATACAAAACCAAATTAATTGGATTATAGAGAAGTTAGGAACCCTAATTGGGGAATTGGTTTACTAGACATAGATTAGAATTGCTTAAAGGCTCTAGATGGGCTTTGTGATATTGTTGCGGGCCTGAGGCCCTAAGTTGTATTGCTTTGTAGGGAGGATAGTTTTTGTTACAGGGGAGACTCTGTTGAATTTTCAGCAGGATAGTTAAGATAATTAAGTTAATTATGTAACCACAGTTAATTAATGATCAATAGTATAAAAAAATGTTAGTACATCTATATAGGTCAATCTAGCCAGCAGTGCTAGCAGTCCTAGCAAGCCCAGTTACAATAAAAGGTTAACTAGTACTATGAGTACTACCTACTTAAACTATTTTAAATGCATTTCTTTAAATAAATGTTTATAGCATATGTGGCAAGTTCATGCATAATGATATCATATGATTTTGTTGGGTATTGTAGACGCCATATTTTGGCCAGTCAATAAATTCATCATTTGGCAAAAATGACAATTCTAGTTTAATTAATATGCAATTGGTTTACATCTGTTAAGGTTTTAATATTCGTCAATTTCATGTAGTCAGTTTCTGAATCGAGGTTCGATCCCAACGTTATCCGATCTCGATAAAGGCTACAATTCTGTTGTAGTCCGATCTTAGGATTACCCGAACTCAATAATACTGGTTTTAAGCTCAATCCTATATACTTGTTCGAATTTCAATTTATCGGGAGTTTAAGTGCTGATTATCCAATCTCGAAGCTCATTCTTATTTTAGTTTTAATCGAAGTTTGATTTCCTGGTTTAAGTCCAATTTCTGTTGGAAAATAACCTGATCTCAGTAACTATTCTTATTTTATTCCATAGTCTGGTATTCAGAGCATCCAATCTCAATAAATTTTAATTTTTTATACTTGCTTAAATTTCAATTTTGTTCTCGATTGAAAGTTCGGTATTATGTTTTATTTCCAATTTCTATGCTGTTAGTCCGATCTTTAAAGCTCATTGCATATAATTGAACTTGTAATTTAATGCCGATCATTTGATTATCCGATCTCGATAAGAGAATGAGAAAAACTAATTTTAAAGAAATCTTTTATTTTATTAAACATTTGATTACATCACTCTGTGGGCGGGTCCTCTCCAGCCCGCTCATCAGTTACATTGTTTACATCCTCTCCCTTTGGTTCACTCTTGCTCTCAGCCCTAACACCCATAGTGGGCTTCTCGAGCCAAGTGAAGTCCTCTTTAGGATAGCATTTGATGAGCTCGACTAAGAGATTGCCATGGGCTTACACATAGGTGTTGGCTTCCCTCTCTAAGGCTTCATTCTCCTTTACTTTTATCTCCTCAGTAAACTTAGTCAGGTCGGTAGCTTAACTGGCCTGGGTATCTTTGAGTTCCTTCCATAGCTGAGCTGTTATCTCTTCAAAAGACTTTGCCTGTTCCTTTAATCCTATAATCTGAGCATTAGCAGCTAAGAGTTGGCTCTTAGAAGCCATGGCCTCCTAAACTGCCTTAGAGATCTCCCTCCTCAGAAAGTCCACTATATAGGAAGCCCTCTAAGCCCAACTCAAAGAACACAAGTGAAATCCATTCTAAACCCAAGTCAAGGGATAAAAAGAATAAACAAAAGGCCAAATAGAAGAATAGGTCGAAATTAGTAAAAAAGGACTTTGATAGAGCAATCTATGTGGAAGCCAGGGGAATACACTTTAAGGTCCACTTTAAATTCATCAATAAGCCTTATATTTTACTGGTTGAGATTGCTAAGAAGACAGCAAAGAGCCCATAGTTCAGCTTTGCTTGGAAGACTTTCATCGAGCGAGTCGATGTAGTTCAGCAAATACTTTCACCATAGGCTCTAGGCTTTCAGCTCGGCATAAACTTTAGAAGGCCGCTAGAGTTCGCCATGAGTTCGGATGCAGTTGAGCCACACAAACTCAATGGAATCTCAAGACATCCTTATAAAATTGATCCAAGGGAAATCGCAGCCCGACTTTGAACTGCTCTTCATAAACCATAATCTGATCTCCCTCTTCAAAAAAGTGATTGGCCTAGAGATCCTCGTGACATCTAATGAGCTTAAAAGCATCGGTCGAGAGATTGTATTCCTGACTGATCTATGCTAGCTCAGAGTGATTAAAATTTAACTCCACCTCATCCACCAGGAGAGCTTCTTTCTTTGGGATGGGAGCTTGTCCCTGGCTTAGCCCAGCGAGCTAGTTAAAGATCAAATGGACCGCTATTTCAATCTCAGGTCACCTAGTTGGTTAAACCTCTTCACCCTCATCAGAGGTCCATGAAACGTGCACTGATGGCGAGCTCCCTACTCTCTAACCATCGATGCCACTCATTTTCAGTTGAAGAAAGAAAACATGCGACGAAAAAAGATCAAACACTATACCTTTGATGAAAAATGTTACTGGAGATCAAGAACTATGGAGAGAACTCGCTGGAGATTTGAGAGAAGTGAGAGAAAGCACAAATAGGAAATGCGAGAGTGATAGCCTCCCCCCTCATATATATAGCCCTGGGCATTTAATGCTTGCAAGACCCGAAGCGATATCTCGGTTAACTAAAATATTTAATTTTTTCCCAATATTTAATACACACTAGAAAAGACCGGATAAAGATAGATCGGATAAAGGAGATCGGATGAAGGGCTTTTGAGTGACCACATAAATCGAATTGAAAGAGTTTGGATAAAGGGTGATGTGGAGAGACCGCAGGTTTTTAAAGATCGGAGAAAGTGACTTCATAAAGGGAGACAAGATAGATCAAGAGAGATTGGATGAGGATGTTTCAGATGACTGAAGATCAGCTCAGATAGAAGGACCTGATAAAGAGATCGGAAACCACCAGATCGAAAGAATGTCAAACTAAGATCGGGGTAGAAAGGTTGTGTGAGGATTTCAAAGACATCACTTTGAATCCTAGCCCTTGGTTTGCAGGATTGTATTTTCACCATCAGATTTGAGTTGGTTAACGCAATGGGGGATACGGTTCAATCTTTACCATTAATCCTATTTGTCGCAAGGGTTTTTACGGTCGCCTGGACGAGTTCTCACCGACGTGGGAAAAGAGAGGAGTCGCCACTTTAATTTTTAGGGAAATTAAAGAAAACCATTTGTAAAGATAAATTAAGAAGAAACCACTTCGAAAACAGAGATTTTAGGTTCGGGGTCCGTATACGGGTCGGGAAGGTGTTAGGCACCCCACCTCGTCCCTCAACGAGGGTAAGCAGATTTAACATTATGCTCTTTATAACTTAAAATTGGCAATTAGGGGGGGGGGGTGTGGAGTGACTATGTTAATCCTTGGTATGAATAAAAGGAATGTTTGATATTTTACTATTCAGGGCTGCCCAAGAACATGAGTGCATGAGATGACCCTTAGTGAGTAGGTGTCGGATAGTGGATTTTTATTTAGGGGGTTACTTTGTGTATTGAAATTGTGGTATTTTAATTCGGGTTTTAGTTAAGAGAATTCGAGTAAGGACTCTCTCCCGATCCCTTGATGTATTAATTTAAGTGAGAAGTTTCGGATAAGAAGTCTCCTCTGATCTCCACATATTTTATTAAAATTTTGGCTGAGAATCAAGTAAGAACTCTCCCCTGATCTCTTAAAGTATTATGTTTAAAGTTTAAGTGAAGGATTTCGGATAAGAACTCTCCTCTGATCTCCACATATTTTATTAAAATTTTGACTGAGAATCGGGTAAGAACTCTCCCCCGATCTCTTAAAGTGTTCTGTTTAAAGTTTAAGTGAAGGATTTCGGATAAGAACTCTCCTCCGATCTCCACACATTTTGAGATTTTGGCTGAGGATCAGGTAAGAACTCTCCCCCAATCTCTTAATGCATTCCATTTAGAATTTTAAGCGAAGGATCTCGGATAAGAACTCTCCTCTGATTTCCATATATTTTATTGAAATTTTGGACGAGAATCGGGTAAGAACTCTCCTCGATCTCTTAAAGTATGTTCATTAAAACAAAGTTTTGTAATGATTCAGAACTAAGGATTCTGGTAAGGACTCTTTCTGGACCTCCTCTTTTATCGGAATAGAGTACCGAAGACACAGGAAGTCCGAGTAAAGCTTTTTCTGGCCTACGGGACCTTATGACTAGATAATGGACAAAAGATCGAACTCTTTGCCCATCTTCTGCCTGATCATTTTATTAGAACTTCTTGATTAGCGATATCCGATCTCTTTTGTCACTAGTCCGGGGTCCGATCTCACCTTAATTCCCGATCAATTATATTTTCACCTAGATTCATTCTGAGGCTCAATCTCATAATTATTTGACCTATTCTTATTTCTGATCTATTCGACCTTTTACTACACATATCTTTTGTCACTTTTATTCATTCAGGCTCGAGGCTCTCATGTTAAGATACTTCTATCAATATCTTTTAGATCATCTACAAGTTATCCACGACCTGAACATCCATTCTCGAAGGAAATGAAAACTAAAAGGAGATAAATAGAGTTTACGAATGAGTAGAAAAAGAAGACTTGGGAAGTAACTATTAGCTTGGATTGTCTACTTTGGGATTTTAATGCGACTGAACATAAAGAAATTTTAAGAATAAAAATGGAGAAAATAAAGCACGAGTATTCGACAAAAGGACAATCGAGACACTTACCTGTGAGAAGTTAAGGAGAACAATGAGCTAACTCCGGTATCCATAAATCTTGTAGAGGTGAAAGCTGACGGCCAAAAGACTAATATTTACCCGAAGTAGCGAGAACCAGGTCAAAATGAAGTTGAACTTTGGAGCATAATGTACTGGTATTAGGGTGGTGAGGATGAAATTGAACAAAGAAAATGGCCTTACAGAGTAATAAACAGGCACTGAAAATGAAAATTTCAGGGTTCAGAACTCCTTCAATGAAGATACTTAAGAAAACTGGTTTCTGAAGTTTCTCAAAAGCTTAGAATGGCAAAGTAGCAAGACTGAATCAAATTTCAGAGTCTTTCCACTATAATCACCACCACCTTTTTTTGCCAGTCCCCTTTATAGTATTGCATGTAGGTATTTATAGGGAACGGGTGCTCATCATGGAGGGTCAGGATTTGATCAGGGGAGATGGAGGGTTTAGATTCAAAAGGACACAATCCGATGCCTGAGAATTAAAGAGAATCAAAATGGAGGGTTGGGATTCTATCCAAAATATTCGTCCTTTCTTCTTTTAATCCAACAGCTCAGGGTATTGCCTTACAAGATGGATCTGAGGGCTGGGAATAAAAAGTGCCGAACTTGTCTTCCGCTTTTTGATCCAAGGGCTCCGAGTCCATCCTTACAATTATGATCATTGGTGGAGATTAAAATGTACAAGACTGCCATAACTGTTTTGGCATCTATCAGCTAGGTAGGCGTTTCTGCAAATGAGGTGTGTGGTGAAGATTTGATCACACCTGTTTTAACTAACTTGGCTCTGATTATGAAGAGAGTTGATTATTTAATCTCTCTATGCTTTTCGATCTCTATTCCTTCCGATCTTCCTATCATGGCCCTCTCTTTTCTGATTTCTTCTCATATCGGGTCTCCTCTCATTTCCCGATCTCAACCTTTCTAGATTTTCTTTTTTGTCTGACTTGCCTTGGTCAACGCAATTAATTCTTTAGTTACTGATGTATCCACTTCGGTTTCTGTATGCAATAAATGCCCAGGCCCTATATATATGCACCAACGAGGAAATCTCCTTCACACTTCACTTTTCTCCTTCAGTCTTTTCAATGCTCTTTTCCTCCAATTCAAGCTTCTCCGATAAAGATTCTGATTTATGGCTGCCTTTGATCTTTTCCCGACTGTTTTCTTTGCCCTTCGCCTGAAAGTTTATGACCCCGGCGATCGGAGAACCACAAAGAAGTTATTTGATGACAGTGATGGAATCGGACTAATTTACCGATATAATCAGTGACGAAAGTGATGAAAGTGCTAATCTCAAAGTGGTCTACCGACATAATCAGTGAACTGATCTCAGGCAAGAGGACTGCTAATTTCAATCTTAATGTCAGTGATCGCCTCTTAAAGTTCATTTGGCCCTTCACCACATCGGGTGTCTCGACTACAGCTCGGTTCTGGTCGATGACATCGGCGATGACTCTGCTCAATATCATGAGAGTCATAGTCACCCTATCTGAGCTGCACATTTATCCAATACTTGTGGCTGGCTTTCTAATCAAACACATCTTTTGATTCAGCCACAAGACTAGGCTTTGACATAGGCCTGCTCTTTGAACCTCGGAGTAGTCTTAAGCTAGGTAGGATGTAGTGCTGATCTTTAGAGATTGCCCAAATGATATAATCTGGTCTTTAAAGATTCCCTAATGATGTAATCCGATATTTAAAGATTTCCCTAATGATGTAATCCGATCTCTTGAGATCACCCAGATGATGTAATCCGATCTTTTGGAAATGAAATGAAATTTTATTTGAAGGTCTTTATTTTATCATTGCATTAGTTATTTTTTCGATATCTGATATGCATATCCAATCTGATCTCTAAATGAATCACCATTAGCCGATTCGTGGTTTTGAAAGTTTGCTTAATCCGATAACCCTAACTAACCGATCTCATTTATTCGATTTTATTATTATGTTTCTGGAACCTTCCCGCGACGTGTCAGGAAAGCGACCCGATTCCACTAACCGATGCGTTGCTTGGGACTTCGTGAGCATTAAATGCTCAGACGGGTATAAATAGGGGGAGGGTAAGTCAGTTGTTTCCTTATGTCATTTTCAGAACTTCCCTAGCAATCTCAGCATTCTCTCATTTTCTCAAGTTTTTCCGGCACCGTTCACATTCCGGTAAGGATTTTGATTCTTTTCTCGGTTAATTTCTTTTGTCTCTTCTGAAAATGAGAGGCGCGAAGGTTCAGAGTGCTATGAGCCCACCTTCTGTCCATGTTTCGTGGACCTTGGAAGAGGGCGATATGATTAGATCAGGTGGTCGAACCAGCACGGCCATCATTCCGGTTACTGGTCCATCTACCAGACCGAGGCGAGGGGCATCTTTGAGGAGAGAAGACCTGCCAATTGATGAGTTGCCTTCGGTCCTGAGAGAAAGTGATCTCCAATCTATATGTCAGGAGTACAATCTGCGGATCGACTCCTTTGAACTGATTAAATGCCACGGCGACCAGCGGGCTGATCACTTCTTCGATGAAAGCGATCTCATCATGGTGTATGAAGAGCAGCTGAAGGCCGGGCTCCATTTCCCTTTAGATGAATTTTACAAGGTCGTCCTAAAGTTTCACCATGTCTCGGTAGCTCAAGTGCATTCGAACTCTTGGCGGTCTTTGGTAGCCTTTCGGGGCCTCTGTCGAGCTAAAAGACTGGAGCCCATGGCTAAAGTCTTTACCGAGCTACATAGGCTTGCCCGAAGGAAGGATGAAAAATTTTGATTCTTTCAAGCAAAGCCGAACTGTGGGCTCTTCACCGATCTCCCTTCTTCGTTGAAGAACTGGAAGAACCGGTTCTTTATTTTGAGGAGTAAGATTCGGAACGGCTTTGAGGGTATCCCACAGAGTTGGCAACACTTGGTCACTCCGATCCCAAAGAAGATCACCTTAAATAAGGACGAAGACGCCATGGTGAAAGAGTTAAAGTCTCAGGCGTCCACCCAGAAATTCACTTGCTTAGACGCGGTAATGGCTGAACTGAAGTATTGTATGATGTTGCTGATCACTGATAAAGACTATGAGCTTCAGCTCTCTGACCTCGGTCCTGGTACTATCCATATCTCTAGCCTCTGAATCTTAGCGAACTCACTGACTTTTTTTCTGCACAGGTATGGCGAGCGGCGACACTTCCAAGGAGAGCCGCAAGCGAAAGAGGGAGGTCTCCCAAAAAGTGCGGGCAATGAAGGGGCCCACCATTGTTGATGCTCAAACCCCTCGTCGTGAATTGGTGGAGGTGCCGATCTCTCCTCCCCAATCTCAGAAGCAATCGATCCTAGAGGTAGAGGTCGTCACTCCTGCTCCTCAGCAAATTGAACTTTCGCCTCCCCCACCACCTCCGATCTCTTCCAATGTGGAAGGAGAGTCCTCGGGTCCTACAGTTAGGATGCTTTCCTGGGGCGCTCAACTCTTGATCCAATCACTGGAAAGGAACCGCTCTACAAGAGGGAATCCAGGCCTGGCCAAAGTCATGGGAGCTTCCATCTGCTTCCAAGAAGATCGGAACAGGTTGGCAGAGGAGAGCATCAATGACATCTTAGCTCAGACAATGAGCATGGGCTTGGAGGCCATCGCGAATCAACACGTAATCAGAGAGAAGGCCCATGCCTTAAGGAAGGAGATCCTTAAGGCAGTCCAGGATGCCTTAGCTGCATAAGCTCAACTCTCCTCTGCTAATGACTACATTGCCATAATGAAAGATCGGATGAAGCATTATGAGGAGATGATAGCGGAGGTGGAGCGAAAACTTGAAGACTCCCGGGCTGGTTGATCTGCTGATCTCGCTCATTTTACTAAAGACCATCGGGCGAAGGAAGAGGAGCTCTTAGCCAAGGAGGAGGAGCTCCAAGCCAAGGATGAGGAGAGCACCACAAAAGAGGCCGGGGCTTATGTGAACGCCCATAATAACCTTCTAGCCGAGCTGAGGAAGCGGTATCCTGAAGAAGACTTCTCCTGGATGAATGAGCTCACCCCAGATGCTGAAGAGGAGAGCGACAAGGAGCCAGAGAGAGAGAGAGAGGGAGAGAATCAGAGAGTGGAGGATGTATTTGGGGAGCAGGGTGAGGGTGATCCACTTGCTGAGTGACTTGTATATATTTTCCTTGAAATGAATAGAAGTCCTTTTGTTTACTTTCTTTATTGAGATTAGAAAGTGCTCAAATTATATGAGTACTTAATTGTTTGCACGTATTTGAACATTAAACTTGAAAGCAATCATTAATCAGAGTATAAGAGATCGGAAAGACATTAAACGTAAGCTTGAGATCGGACTAAACGTAAGCTTGAGATTGGACTAAGTCACGACTAAACACGGGGTAAAACTTTAGAACATTAGAATTGGAAAACTTGACATTGATTTAGATTCTTAAGATCGGGATCGTCATTAAACCGGATAAAAACATTAACTTCATTTTAGGGAATATCTAGGGCATTCAAGTGAAAAGCTCGATCATAACATTAGTGAAATGAAGTTCCACAATATTTGTAAAGAGAGATCGGAGGTAAGACAGGATGGTCCGGAGACCCATCATTGATTCAAACCCATCTGATAAGAGATCAGAAAATAATTAACTAATTATGGGATTGGTTTATTCCATGGTCAAGCTATCGATGAGTTCAGAAAAGTCATTTGTGATTGAGGGACATCGGCTGAGAGTGGATGATAAAGTCAATTTTGAAGTCCCTTGACTTCAGAGATCAGCCAAAATATGGTGTCGACAGCTGCCTCTCTTTACATAATTTCTATTGAAGAGAATGAAATTCTCTCATATAGGAATTATGTAAAGATTCAGACCCATATTTTGGGCAGTTGGGGTATGAAAAATTAGAATGCTGAGGATCAAAATCAACTTGGATCTAGGAACCAGAGGTTGAGGGTAGGAAATTAAAATGCTAGAAATTAAAATCAACTTAGATCAAGGAACCAGAGGTTGATGACAGGAAATTTAAAATACTGGAAATTAAAATTAACTTGGATCAAGGAACCAGAAGTTGATAACCGGAATTAAAATGCTAGAAATTAAAATCAACTTGGATCAAGGAACCAGAGGTTGATGATAGGAAATTTAAAATATTGGAAATTAAAGTCAACATGGATCAAGGAATCAGAGGTTGATGACAGAAAATTTAAAATGCTGGAAATTAAAATCAACTTGGATCAAGGAACCAGAGGTTGATGATAGGAATTTAAAATGCTGGAAATTAAAGTCGACTTGAATCAAGGAACCAGAGGTTGATGATAGGAAATTTAAAATTCTGGAAATTGAAATCAACTTGGATCAAGGAACCAGAGGTTGATGATAGGAATTTAAAATGCTGGAAATTAAAATCAACTTGGATCAAGGAACCAGAGGTTAATAGCATGAATTTAAAATGCTAAAAATTACAAATGCTAACAAAGCAAGGCAAACCTGACGCAAGAAGTTCCTTCGATCGAAGTGTACTTAACAAGGTTCTGAAGATAGATGATTAATGGAGGACGAGCCCCAAGACTTGGCCTATAATTTCCTTCTCTTACTCACTTCTCAGGATGCCCTTTCTAGTTTCTACTCCTTTCTTATTTGCAAAAAGTTCCCTTGCGAGTTTTCACTTTCTCACATTTTACCAAGAGTGCCCTTTTGGATTTTCACTCCTACGTTTTTTTTTTTTTTGGGCATCGTCCATTTCCTGCAAATCTCATAGCAAGTACATGAGGTTATCAATATCCGAATCGTGATCTTATGATAAAGTTTTAACGGATTAATAGCGCATAAATGAAGGTATATAAGAAAGATAAGTTAGAGTGAAAAAATAACTTTATCATGGTTTGAGAACAAAGGTACAGTTTCAAAGGAAAAGGGTACAAGGATAAATCTCACAAATTCCTTGTAGCTGATTTTAAACTTACTTAACTGCCATTATTTCAAGTAATCCTTCAACGAACGTTCGGGCCGTCGTGACTTACTTCTTTTCCTAGTCTCGTGTTCCCTTCCTTATTTCTCCGTTTTCTGGTTCTAGTGGCGCCCTTTCGGGTTTTCACCCCTAGAACTTTTTTTTTTTTTTTTTTTCAGGATGCCTTCTTAGGTTTTCACCCTTCACTCATTTTGCAAAAAGTGCCCCTGTAGGTTTTCGCCCTCTTTCGCACATTTTGCTAGGAGCCCCCTTTCTGGTTTTCACTCCTATCCTTTTTTTTTTTTTAGGCATGATACCTTTTGACAGCAACTGCATTCACGGGTCTTGGGAATTCTTCACCATCCATGTGAGTCAAGATCAGTGCATCACCAGTATAACACCCTTATTTGCATAGCCTGATATATTTCACTATTCCAGTGACCGGTGTTGGTCCGGACAACTGAGGGGATTAGAACAATACTTAAGACAACTAGATAAGCCCTGAACACAAATAATTAGTAATTGCCCATTAGTTAAGTATAAATAAGAAAAACAGAGCATAAGAAGTTAAACGAGCTGAGAGTCACAGCGATGGGTGACCTTCTCAGGAAGGATTGCAAAGTCGATTTAAACTCAAATTTTAAACCGTAAAATGTGACGCTGCGGTCCTTAGGACTATTGCGAACACAGTGGAAAAGAGAAAATCATAAAAAAGAATTGTTAAGCAAGTCAAATAATTAGGTCAGGGATCTGGAAGAAATATCAAATAACTTGCAAACCGGATCAGACCGACGAGGGGCAATTTGGTCAATTCACCCCTTGAGCTGACTCCTAACCTAATTGTCAAATAAAATCGGAGAACAAAAAATTTCAGGACCAAGAATAAAATTAAAGAACTAATGGAAAAATAAATGCAAAAGAAAAAGAAAATTGAAAAAGTTTATTACATCACCTTTATGACATCATCATGATGTCAAAACTAATTTTGATTTTCCTACCTAAATTAACCAAGTCAAAAGCAATTTTAAAAGACATAAAATACCTAAAAAAGAAAAATAAAAATCATTTTCTTCCTCTTCCAACCAAGTGTACCACCCCACCTTTCCCTTAAATCACCATTGTAGCACCACCATGAAAGCTTGAGTTTAAGCTTTCTTTCAACGACTTAAACCCACTTTGACCCCAAAATAATCCATAAAAACTTGTTAGTTCAACTTGAAGAAGCTTTAGAGGAAGAAAAGAAAGGAAGAAAAGAGAGGAAATTGAAGAGGTGGAAATCAAAGAAAGGTTAGTAATAAACTCTAATTTATTTCTTTAAATTTCATGCAAATATGCTTTAATAAACTTAGAAATTGAAACAAATCAAAGGAAAACATGGTTGAGGGACCAAACATGAAATTTGGCCAGCCTTATTTAGGGTTTGAAATGGGTGAATTTGATGCATTTGAATGGTTGCTTAAGTTGAATTAAGTATGTAAACTATGGATAGATGTTTAGAATGCATTAGGTTTGAATTTTATGAGTTAGGGTTTTCGGCACCTAGGGTTTGGGAGGCAAAAATGTGAGAATTGGTCAAATGGTGTGTTTGACCTTGTTTGAGATGGAAAATGGTCATTTGTGACCAATTGAGATGTGTTGGAAGTGTTAGAAGTGATTTTAAATTCGGATTGATAATGGTCATTCTGCAGGTAGTAGGACTAAGGTCCCTTTGAGGGATCAAAACTGAAAATTTACAAGTAAAATTGGTGTGAGACCAATTGAGAATGAAAATAGACACAAAATGACACATTTTTTCATTTAGGAGTCACGCCCAAAAAGTGACCAAAACCTAGTGAACAAATTAACCAAATCCGAATTAGGCAATCTGACCTGTAGAAAAATGGGCAAATAAACTGTTCATTTGGCCATAACTTTGCAATAACCTAAAATTTTACCAGTGGACAGCTGAGATATAGACCTAAAACTTTCATGAAGAGCACAAACCCAAATTATGCCCTTAACCAAGTCATTTGGCCACCCAAATTTGGTGACCTAAACCGCAGAATCAGCTTTGGTGCCTGTAACTGAGTCAAGTCTAATATGGCAGCCATGATTCAAATGGCTATAACTTGAGCTACAAAACTCCAATTGGAGTGATTCAAAAATGAGAATAAAGTTAAGACAATAAGGAACAATTTCTATGAAGAAAACTTAGCCAAATTCTAATAGCAACATGACCAATGGAACAGTGTAACATAGGACACCAAAACTGAAAATTTGCAATTTTGCCTAAAAGACTTAAAATTTGAGAAAACAACAAAAACCAACAAATTAGGTAACCAAAATGTGGTATGTGGGTGAAATTAGAATTCCCATACCTATTAAGCATTAGAAAGTCAACAAATTGACTTGAATAGTATCATGAATAGTAACCCCGAAATACAAATTTTAAAGAACGTCAAGTTTAACATATTAGAGCTAGGTATAAGTAGATTTGAATTTATTTTTGGAGTTACGATAAATGGTGATACTGAAACACTGTTAAACTGTGTGTTTCGGTAGAAAAGAATACCGGGAAAGAACCCGAGACATCGAGTCAAGGCCGAGAGGTGACTCATATAAGGTTTGTGCACAACTAATTGTTTTGTTACTTTTCACTTCTAAATTGATTTGAACAAGTTTATTTTATGATTTATAATTTTGTTGTGTTGAGGATTTTAATTTGTTGAATGAAATTGTATAAATTAAATGTAAATTTTCTTATGCATTTAAGGATTTATTGCATGGTTTTGAGGATTGTAAATTTTAAGTTTGATGTGTTGCCAACCTTGAGCATGAATTTATGATGATTAAATATGTTGATGATTTGTAAACACTTTGTAAATAGAAATTGTTTTGAATATGATTTGAAACTACAGTTGACATGGCAAAATATGTTGTAAATCCTCATTAGCTTGTCTAGTGAGATATCTCCTCCACTAGATGGGGCGAGTTCCTTCCTCTCTGGCTTGCTAGTTGGGGAAGAGTTTGAATGAATACTCATATATACTAGCTAGTCTTTGTTCCTCCCTTTTAGCTTCGGTTATTGGGAGAGTGTGAAATTTCGTGGTGTACAACACGACATCTATTTGAATTTTGGGTCATGGGTTCAACTGTGTGAATTGTTGGCAACGCCCTTTAAATTATGCATAGTTTGATAAATTATGGTTGAAATAAATAATTTATCAATGATTCAAAATATTTTTGTACTGTTTCAAGATTTAAAAGAAATGTAGATAAATAATTACTATTTGATCAGAATGTTATTCAAATGAATAATTTGCATGAATGAAAATATTGATTTCTGAATGTTATGAATTTTGAAGAATTTAGAAATTTTAAATTTTTATTTGTTATGAATTGTCAAGCATAGCTTGTATTAAGTTTTAAATTTTTAGTTTGTGCACCACTGAGTTCACCACTCAGCGATAGCTTTGTATACTGTCGCAGGTGAAAGAAAATATAAAGTAGCTGAGCAAGATTATTGAAAGATATAGTGAGACTATCTTCGGGTATATCATAGGTATACCCTTGTACTTTAGATTTTGATGTAATTCTGTAATTATATGTATGAAATTTCCTTTGAGCAGTTGTACCAACTCTTTTGTAATATATTTTTGGATTGTAATCAAATACAAATTATTGTAAGGTTATCTTGAGATTTTATATATTTATAAAGTTTTGCACTACTAAATTTTTAATACTCCCATGAATTTAAATATTCATTTTGTTATCTTAATGAGATATTTCAATGTTTGATTTAATTTAAACTGCGTATTGAGTTGCTTGTGTTGATTTGTGAAATAAGATTGAATAATGGAGTTGTGATTGAGAAAAATATTGGGAGTGTCTTTATTTTTAGGTTTTGAAGAACTGTTTTCTTAAAATACAGACTGCACTCTGCCGAAATTTTTATAAAAATTACGGAGATTTTAAATATCTAAAAATTTGATTTATGTTTGGACTTTAAATAAAGGTTTTTAATATCTGAAAAAAAAAATTTTACCCACCAATTTAAAAATGAACGAAAATTATTTTAAAATCCCTTGTAGTATATTTAATGGGTTACCGGTAGGCAAAGTACGGTAATTCATTAGGTGTACTACGGAAGCATGTTACATCTTACGAGAAGTAGGGTGTGACATGTTTTAGTGGTATCAGAGCAAAGGTTTTAAAGTACATTTTGAACTGTGAATTTGAAATATTTTTCGATAAGTACAACTACTCGAATGTTTGATACATATAGTACATTTACATCATAAATATGAACTAACGGGGAGAAATCTCCTTGTGTTGGTTGTACAAGAAATAGAAAAAAAAATCCTGTGAATAGATATGGACAAGCTGGATAAAACGGTAGAGCAGTCTGATACAGCTAACGTACAAGGAGAGGCCCTAGTTTCGCAGAGCGTTGGAGGTCCAACTGCACCAATCCCTCCTATACAAATTACTGCACAAACGGCTTAGCAGATGGCCATGTTCTTTCAGCAAATGGCTAATAATCTGTCAGCCCAGGCCTAAGTACAAACCCAACCCCCTCAAGAGCAGCATGAAAAAGAGAAAAGTGGGAAACCCATCGGTCAAAGTTCGAGTAGTAATTTGGGAAAAAGAAAAGATTTTGAGGGACCCCGAGCTCCTAAGTATGATAGAGGCAGATCTTTAGGGTGGAAGCAATCAAGAACCATTCGTCAAAGAACCAAAAGTTCCTACCCTATCCGTATCTGTGATGTTTGTGGAAAATTACATGGGGGTATTTGCTATAGGGTCACTAGAGCCTGCTACAATTGTGGTGGAATCGGACATTTCGCCCGAGATTGTACTAGCATATGTTGATTTATGTCACATACTACACCAAAAGGATCAGTCCAAGGTTCTAAATTTAAAGGCTCATTAATAGTTAGTAGGGGCAGAGGTAGAATTAGAGACAACACTTCGGGTAATCCTAGCACAATGGACCAACCCGAGCAGAGGAATACACTAGAAAGAGGGAACGACATGCATCGAGGGGAAGAAGCTGAGACTTCAGATATAGTTGCCGGTATGTTCTTAACTTTTGAAAGGAATAATTATGTACTATTTGATTCCGGCTTTACTTATTTATATGCTAATGTAAAATTATATGTTCTACTGCTATTCCCTTGCATAGAGATAAATTTTGATGTGTTAGTAATTAGTCTTTTAGGATAAGAATTGCAGTAATAAGCGTGATTGGAATTAATTTTAGAAAAGTTTCTATTGAGAGACATCTCCTAGACTACGATAAATTATAAAGTTAATTAGTAAGCCTAATTAGGTAAGGTGAGAGGACCTAAAAGTAAGTTATAGTAATATAGCTACCTTAGATGCGGGTAAGGGTATTACTGCTAATAGATGTCAGTAAGTACCATAATCAAAATAAGTTTAAGATATTAGTGGATTTGAAAGAAATAAGACATAGGGAAGTTTGATCTATTGGGATGTATCGTAGTAACTATACAATATATTGATGTTTGTGCTGTAAGCTGCAGATTACAGTATTGACTTGAGATTTATTGTGTAGAGCTACATACACCCAATAGTACATAAGGATAAGAATAGTTATAAATGGCTTTTGCTCTGGTACAAATATACCAGAATAGAGTTTTATTACTATAATTGAGTTTGAAATCCTAATTTGGGATTTAAAACTCTATAATTATAATATCAAAATATTATGATTGCAAGGTAGTGAGAGTTAAAGACTTCGTTACCCTAGTACGGATTACAGTACATCAGGAATTATTATGGGACTAGAGATTTTAGCATGGTCAAAATTTAAAAATAACACTTATAGGGCTAAGTCATCTAGTCTCCGATATGGGGTTTATAGTTGTTCTGGTATTGCAATGGATCTTTTGCTCAAAGTTTAGTAAGGAACAATATTCTATTTGTATAGCAGTGAGACACAAAATATGATTTTGTTCCCCTGGAAGAGATAGGATGCTATGGATGATAATTATAACTTATAAAACAGTTAAGAAATGATGTTCTACTTATAACTCTAATTCGATACGAACTAGTTGGCTAAGTATTCTTTAGGAAGAGCACAATTTTATTGTGCGGATCATAAGGATTAGATTAGAATTCAAGCGAAACTTTTGAATAGCATGGGAAACAGGAGAGTCCGGTAGACTCCCTTCTTAAGATTAAAGAATTATTTATGGTTGAAAAAAAAAGGGTAATGATCGCAAACCAGCGGAAAATAAGCTATAGAATATTAATAGATAAAAGAGTTGTGAAAGTAAAAATTAGAATAGTTAGTGTGAATGTAATAAAGAAACGTTATGAATATTAGTTAAAGTGTTGACTAGAATGGTCAGAGGACCAATTCAAAGTAATATTGAAGTATAGTGGATTTATTAGGGATGATAAGAGGTGTTAAATCATGACTTGACAGTCAAGTTAAGGAAGAAGATAAGATTGAGGAATAAAATAATTAAAGTTAAGCTATGGAAAAAAAAAACAAATAGAATAGTAAGAAATGAGAAAAACACTAGATGAGGAATTGCCACCAGGGCAAACAACCTACTTAAGACACGTAACGATATCCCGAATCATTTTATCAAGAAGGAAATAAGTTAAACAAAAGCAAACAACATAGTGTAAAATGGCACATAGGCCTTGGTCATAAATGGAGATGGTAAGATAATGGTTATGGACCTATGGCCAATAAAGAGATAAGCATTTCATATATGACCAACAAGGTCATTTAAAAAAAAAAAAAAAGACTATAAAAGAAAATAATTGCTAAAACAACAGCAAGAAAAGACTAAAATATTCTAAACTAAACTGAAGGTTGCATCAAATGATCAAGAGATTTGATAAAAAAAGAGTAAAACTAAGTTTTCACCCATAGGATCATATGAAGTCCTAGAAAGAGTGGATCCACTAGCACACAGATTTGCTTACCTTTAAAATTGAAATGAATTTGAATCTAACTTATGACAGAAGCTCATAAGAAACTTGGCACACGAGATGAGCAATCGATGAGTAAATAATATTGGTTAAAGTGCTAAGGAACCATAATTCAGGCTAGGAAGCTACTTAGGAGCGTGAATAGGACATGAGGAGACAACACCCACAACTATTCAGAGACTGATACCAAGTAAAATTTCGAGGATGAAATTATTTTAAGAGAGGGAGAATTGTAACACCCCTATTTGCATAGCCTGGTATATTTCACTATTCTGGTGACCGGTGTCGGTCCGGACAACTGAGGCGATTAGATCCATACTTAAGACAACTAGGTAAGCCATGAACACAAATAATTAGTAATTGCCAATTACTTAAGTATAAATAAGAAAAACAGAACATAAGAAGTTAAACGAGCTGAGAGTCACAGCGATGGGTGACCTTCTCGGGAAGGACTGCGAAGTCAATTTAAACTCAAATTTTAAACTATAAAATGTGACGCTGCGGTCCTTAGGACTATTGCAAATACAGTGGAAAAGAGAAAATCACAAAAAATAATTGTTAAGCAAGTCAAATAATTAGGTCAGGGATCCGGAAGAAATATCAAATAACTTGTAAACCGGATCAGACCGGCGAGGGGCAATTTGGTCAATTCACCCCTAGAGCTGACTCCTGACCTAACTGTCAAATAAAATTGGAGAAAAGAAAATTTCGGGACCAAGAATTAAATTAAAGAACTAATTGAAAAATAAATGCAAAAGAAAAAAAATTTGAAAAAGTTTATTACATCACCTTTATGACATCATCATGATGTCAAAACTAATTTTGATATTCCTACCTAAATTGACCAAGTCAAAAGCAATTTTAAAAGACATAAAATACCTAAAAAAAGAAAAGAAAAATCATTTTCTTCCTCTTCCAACCAAGTGTGCCGCCCCACCTTTCCCTTAAATCACCATTGTAGCACCACCATGAAAGCTTGAGTTTAAGCTTTCTTTCAACGACTTAAACCCACTTTAACCCCAAAATAATCCATAAAAACTTGTTAGTTCAACTTGAAGAAGCTTTAGAGGAAGAAAAGAAAGGAAGAAAAGAGAGGAAATTGAAGAGGTGGAAATCAAAGAAAGGTTAGTAATAAACTCTAATTTATTTCTTTAAATTTCATGCAAATATGCTTTAATAAACTTAGAAATTGAAACAAATCAAAGGAAAACATGGTTGAGGGACCAAACATGAATTTTGGCCAGCCTTAGTTAGGCTTTGAAATGGGTGAATTTGATGCATTTGAATAGTTTCTTAAGTTGAATTAAGTATGTAAACTATGGATAGATATTTAGAATGCATTAGGTTTGAATTTTATGAGTTAGGGTTTATGGCACCTAGGGTTTGAAAGGCAAAAATGTGAGAATTGGTCAAATGGTGTGTTTGACCTTGTTTGAGATGGAAAATGGTCATTTGTGACCAATTGAGATGTGTTGGAAGTGTTAGAAGTGAGTTTAAATTCGGATTGAAAATGGTCATTCTGCAGGTAGCAGGATCAAGGTCCCTTTGAGGGACCAAAACTGAAAATTTATAAGTCCAATTGGTGTGAGCCAATTTCGAATGAAAATAGACACAAAATGACACATTTTTCATTCAGGAATCATCCTAAAAAGTGATCAAAACCTAATGAATAAATTGACCAAATTCGGATTACGCAATCTGACCTGTACAAAAATATCCAAATGAACAGTATTTGTTCATTTAGCCATAACTTGGGCTAGGTAGGTCTAAATGACCTGAAATTTTACCAGTGGATAGCTGAGAAATAGACCTAAAACTTTCATGAAGAATATAAACCCGAATTATGCCCTTAACCAAGTCATTTGGCCACCCAAATTTGGTGACCTAAAACTGCTAGAACCAGTTTGGTGCCTAGAAATCTGGGTTAAGTCCAATCCGGAAGCCATGATTCAAATGGCTATAACTTGAGCTAAAAAACTCCAATTGAAGTGATTCAAAAAGGAGAATAATGTTAAGACAATAAGGAACAATTTCTATGAAGAAAACTTAGCCAAATTCTAACAGCAACATGACCAATGGAGTAGTGCAATATAAGACACAAAAACTGAAAATTTATAATTTTGCCTAAAAGACTTAAAATTTGAGAAAACAATCAAAACCAACAAATTAGGTAACCAAAATGTGGTATGTAGATGAAATTAGAATTCCCATACCTATTAAGCATTAGAAAGTCAACAAATTGACTTGAATAGTGTCATAAATAGTAACCCCGAAATACAAATTTTAAAGAACGTCAAGTTTAGCATATTAAAGCTAGGTATAAGTATATTTGAATTTATTTTTGGAGTTATGATAAATGGTGATACTGAAACACTGTTAAACTGTGTGTTTCAGTGGAAAAGAATATCGGAAAAGAACCCGAGACATCGAGTCAAGGTCGAGAGGTGACTCGTATAAGGTTTGTGCACAACTAACTATTTTGTTACTTTTCACTTCTAAATTGATTTGAACAAGTTTATTTTATGATTTATAATTTTGTTGTGTTGAGGATTTTAATTTGTTGAATGAAATTGTATAAATTAAATGTAAATTTTCTTTTGTATTTAAGGATTTATTGCATAGTTTTGAGGATTGTAAATTTTTAGTTTGATGTGTTGCCAACCTTGAGCATGAATTTATGATGATTAAATATGTTGATGATTTGTAAACACTTTGTAAATAGAAATTGTTTTGAATATGATTTGAAACCACAGTTGACATGGCAATATATGTTGTGAATTCTCATTAGCTTGTCTAGTGAGATATCTCCTCCACTATATGGGGCGAGTTCCTTCCTCACTGGCTTGCCAGTTGGGGAAGAGTTTGAATGAGTACTCATATATACTAGCTAGTCTTTGTTCCTCCCTTTTAGCCTTGGTTATTGGGAGAGTGTGAAATGTCATGGTGTACAACACGGCATCTATTTGAATTTTGGGTTATGGGTTCAACTGTGTGAATTATTGGCAACGCCCTTTAAATTATGCATAGTTTGATAAATTATGGTTGAAATAAATAATTTGTCAGTGATTCAAAATATTTTTGTATTGTTTCAAGATTCAAAAGAAATGTAGATAAATAATTACTATTTGATCAAAATGTTATTCAAATGAATAATTTGCATGAATGAAAATATTGATTTCTGAATGTTATGAATTTTGAAGAATTTAGAAATTTTAAATTTTTATTTGTTATGAATTGTCAAGCATAACTAGTATTAAGTTTTAAATTATTAGTTTGTGCACCACTGAGTTCACCACTCAGAGATAGCTTTGTATGTTATCGCAGGTGAAAGAAAATATAAAGCAGCTAAGCAAGATTACCGAAAGATATAATGAGACTATCTTCGGGTATATCATAGGTATACCCTTGTACTTTAGATTTTGATGTAATTCTATAATTATATTTATGAAATTTCCTTTGAGTAGTTGTACCAAATCTTTTGTAATATATTTTTGGATTGTAATCAAATACAAATTATTGTAAGGTTATCTTGAGATTTTATATATTTATAAAGTTTTGCACTACTAAATTTTTAATAATCCCATGAATGTAAATATTCATTTTGTTATCTTAATGAGATATTTCAATATTTGATTTAATTTAAACTGCGTATTGAGTTGCTTGTATTGATTTGTGAAATGAGATTGAATAATGGAGTTGTGATTGAGAAAAATATTGGGAGTGTCTTTATTTTTAGGTTTTGAAGAACTATTTTCTTAAAATACAGACGGCACTCTGCCGAAATTTTTGTAAAAATTATGGATATTTTAAATATCTAAAAATTTGATTTATGTTTGGACTTTAAATAAAGGTTTTTAATATCTGAAAAAAAAAAAATTTTACCCACCAATTTAAAAATGAACGAAAATTATTTTAAAATCCTTTGTAGTATATTTAATGGGTTACCGGTAGGCAAAGTACGGTAATTTATTAGGCGTACTACAGGAGTATGATACATCTTACGAGGAGTAGGGTGTGACAACCGGAAAATGCCTTTTTAACTACATAGGGCCCCTCATAAGTTGGCGACCATTTGTCCCGGGCATCATTTTGATTTGGGAGGATCTTTTTCAAAACTAGATCTTCCAGTTGGAATTCGCATGGGCGAACGCCTTTGTTAAATGCCCTAGCCATTCTTCTTTGGTACAGCTACCCATGACATGCCGCTGCTAGTCTTTTCTCGTCTAGTAAATTCAGTTGGTCCAATCTTGATTGAATCCATTCTGACTCATCGATTCCTGATTCTTTTAGAATTCTCAGGGAAGGAATTTCTACCTCGATGGGCAAAATAGCCTCCATTCTGTAAACCAATGAGTATGGAGTTGCCCCAGTTGATGTTCTCACGGAGGTCCGATAAGCATGAAGGGTGAAGGGAAGCATATCATGCCAATCTCTATAAGTGATGGTCATCTTCCTGATTATTCTCTTGAGGTTCTTATTAGCGGCTTCCACTGCTCCGTTCATTTGGGGACAGTATGGCGAAGAATTGAGATGCTGAATTTTGTACTGGTCATATAAACTCCGGATCTTTGGACCATTCAAATTCTTAGTATATTGTCAGTGACAATTTCCCTAGGGAGGCCATGTCAGCAGATGATATTATTCTTGAGGAATTTGAGGAGCGTATTCTACGTGATATGAGCATATGATGTCACCTCAACCCATTTGGAAAAGTAATCAATAGCCACCAAGATGAACCTGTGCCCATTGGATGCCTTAGGGTTAATGGGACCAATTAGGTCGATGCCCCACATTGCAAAAGGCCAAGGTGAGACAAGATTAAATAATTGATGAGGCAGGACATTTATCGGATCTGCATAGATTTGACATTTATGACACTTTTGAAAGTACTCAATGCAGTCTTTTTTCATAGTAGTCCAGAAGTATCCCCGTCTCATAATTTGCTTAGCCATCATATGCCCATTAGCGTGAGTTACGCAATTCCCCTCATGAGTCTCAAAAAGGATCCTCCTCGCTTCATTTGCATCTACGCATCTCATCAATTCGCCATTGGAGCTCCTTTTGTACAGAATTTCACCGCTGGGGAAGTATCCCAAAGCTAATCTTCTAATCATCCTCCTTTCGTTTCTGCTTGCCCCTGGAGGGTATTCTCTGGTTTTGATGTAAACCTGGATATCATGATACCAGGGTTTACCATCGGTTTCTTCTTCGACCATGAAGCAATAAGCCGGCTTACTCCTTGCTTTGATTTGTAACACCTATGTTGTCTCTCCTTCTTCCATATGAGCCATGACAGCCAAAGTGGCTAAGGCATCGGCAAACTAGTTCTTATCGCGATTAAGGTGAGTGAAGGAAATCTCTTCAAATTTCTTAATCAATTCTAGGAGGTACTTTTGCTATGGGATTAGTTTCGGGTCTTTAGTCTGCCATTCCCCTTTGACTAGGTAAATGATCAAGGCTGAATCTCCGTATACCTCTAACTTCTTGACTTTTATCCCGATGGCAGCTTGTAAACCCATCACACAGGCTTCATATTCTGCAATATTATTGGTGCAGTTGAACCTCAGCTTGATAGCTATCGGGAAGTGCTTTCCGTCAGGGAATACCAATACAGCTCCAATCCCATTACCAGACAAATTGACTGCTCCGTCGAAATAAATTTCCCATACATCAGTCGATTCTTTGTCCTTGCTGCTGACCTCATTGACATGCTCATAAGGGAATTCGAAATCCAAGGCTTCATAATCTTGGATCGGGTTTTCTGCCAGGAGATCAGCAATCACGCTTCCTTTTACAGCCTTCCTGGTCATATAGACGATGTCATATTAAGAGAGTATGACCTACCATTTTGCTATCCTTCCTGGCACGAACGAGCTTTCAAATACATACTTGATGGGATCCATTCGGGAGATGAGCCACGTTTTATGATTCAACATGTAGTGTTTGAGTCGATTTGCCATCCAAGCTAAGGCGCAGCAAACTTTCTCCAGGAATGAGTATCTCGACTCGCAATCATTGAATTTTTTTCTCAAATAGTAAATGGCTCTTTCCTTTCGTCCCGTGTCATCGTGCTGCCCCAGAACACAACCCATCGAATTCAACTGAACTGCCATATACAGAATCAATGGCCTTCCCGCCACTGGAGGAACCAATATTGGCGAATTTGACAGGTATTGCTTAATATTTTTAAAAGCCTCTTAACAAACTTGATCCCATCGAGCGGTGTTATTCTTCCTGAGTAGCTTAAATATGGGCTCAGCTTTAGTAGTAAGGTTGGAAATGAATCTCGAGATGTAGTTCAGCTTTCCCAAAAAACTACGCACCTCCCTTTCTGTCTTTGGGGATGACATTTCTTGAATGGCTCGAACCTTGTCTGGATCTACTTCTATTCCCTTTTCACTTACTATGAATCCCAATAGCTTACCTGACTTGGCCCTAAACACACACTTAGCTGGGTTTAATTTCAGTTGATACTTCCTGAGCCTTTCAAACACCTTTCTCAACACCTGTACATGACTTTTTGCCCCTCTGGATTTGATGATCATATCATCCACATACACTTCTACTTCCCTGTGCATCATATCATGGAATAATGTGACCATGGCATGTTGATAGGTTGCTTTAGCATTCTTTAACCCAAAAGGCATGACCCGATAACAAAATACCCCCCACTAGGTGATGAAAGTAGTTTTGTCTTTGTCCTCCTCATCCATGGGGATTTGGTTATACCCGGATGCCCCGTCAATGCATGAACATCTTCCCAGTCATGCAACATTGTCTACCAGCACATCTATATGAGGGAGAGGGAAATCATCCTTCAAGCTCGCCTTGTTGAGATCCCTATAATCAACACACACCCTGACTCTTTCGTCCTTCTTCATTACCGGGACAATGTTGGCTATCCATTAAGGGTATTTGACCACTTCCAGGAATCCAACATCATACTGCCTTTTGATTTCATCCCTAACTTTGGGCAGTGTGTCGGGGCTCTTTCTTCTTAACTTCTATTTTACTGGAACCGTCCTAGGAATCAGAGGGATCTTGTGAGTTACTATTTGAGGATCCAATCCAGGCATATCATCATAACTCTATGAGAATACATCGATGAATTCCGTGAGCAAGCTGACCATACTCTCTAACTCTCCGCTTTCCACAACCTTAAGTTCCCTCTTTATTTCTTCAGTGCCTAGATTTATGGTGTGCGTTTCATCCCCACAAGGCACCAGGGAAGGTTCATCTTTTTCACCTAGTTCTTCTACAGGTTCTTCTTCAGAATCACTTAAAGTAATGGCAGTTATGAGAGTTTCAAAATTAACACAGGGAACTTCTGAGTCAATTGAATTATTATGTGTGAGTCGGTCAATGGTCTTGAAGGAATGAAAGTGAAGTATATTAAAAGAATGGATTTTAAGGAAAAGAGAATTGGATACAAAATGCACTATTAATTCATTAATTCATTTATCATAAAAAAGGGTCAATTTACAGCACTACACTTGTCACCATGGATAAAATGATCAAGTGTTGATAACAAAATGTACTTTACTCGAGATTGAGCACAGGAATGTCTTCTGCTGCCCAATTATCCAGTTCTTGCCCCTCAGCAATCGGTGAGATCAGGGCTTCAAATAGGGACTCCAGTTGTATGACATCAACGGATGGTTCTTTAGGCGATTCTTCACTTTCCTCTGGATTTTTAATGATCAGTTTGGTGAAAACATCTGTGATTTTTGGGACAACTTTCATTTTCCCATATCCATGAGACCATCTTCCTCATATCCCAGGCCGAAGCAACTGATCTTCTGAATAGTCGGTATGTGTTCAATAATTCCCTACAACGTGACGCCCAATCCCTTGCCCTTCTCATATCCTCTCTTAAGCATCACCTTCGCAACCATAGCCGCAGCCCCTCGTCCCTCGGGGTAGTATTTTATAACTCTAGTGCTTGGAAAGAACTTTCCAAGGACTTTTCAGTTGTTTCCACATAAGGAACTGATTGCGGCTTGGTGACTAGCATGGCTTCCTCCCCCCTCACTGTAATGATTTTACCGCCCATGATGTATTTAATTCTTTGGTGCAGGGTCAAAGGCATAACTTTTGCTTAGTGGATCCAGGTTCTCCCCGATAGCATGGTGTATGCAGGCTCGATATCCATCACTTGGAAAGTGACGTTGAAGGTGCATGCCCCAATCTGCAATGGTAAATCGATGTCCTCGAGTACTTCCCTCTTCATACCGTCAAAGGCCCTGACCACCATGGCACTTTGGCGGATGGCTGATGAGTCAACAGATAGTCTTGCCAAGGTGGCATTAAGCAAGACATTGAGAGCAGAGCCATTGTCAATTAGAACCTTGGCAACTATGCATCCTTTGCATTTGACTGTCACATGTAGAGCTTTGGTGTGCTTCAAGCCTGCTGGATCTATCTCATCTTCCGAGAAAGTAACAAAGCTGGATGCTTGAATTTGCCCAATAATTTTCTCAAATTGCCCTGGAGTGATATTGGGGTTCACAAAGGCCTGATCCAGAATCTTCTGCAGGGCTTGGTGATGCACTTTCGAGCTCAGAATCAGTGACAATAATGAAATCCGAGCAGACGTCTTTCTCAATTGTTTGACAATGTCATACTCACTCTGCTTCATTATTTGGAGCAGCAATTCTTCCTCTTCTTTTTATTTAGTAGGCTTCTCTTTCTCAACCCTTACAGCCTTCTCCTCAGTACTTTCTTGTGACTCTCCCATTTTTACTTTCCCCTTCTTCTTTTCAGCCTCATTATCCTCGTAACATCTCCCACTTCTGGTTATAAATTCTACTTCTTGATCTGGTGCAGAGGGGTTATTGGTTGAATTTGGTTGGGGAGAAGTATCGTTAGAGGGTCCAGTGTAGGTCATTTTGAAATGCTCGTGAGAAGCAAAGCATGGTTTGGGAGGAGTGATGGGTTGAGTGTGGGTATGGTTGAGGCTAGGAGTTGAAGTGCTGCTGGATGCCTCCTGAGTAAAGACTTGGAGATTATAGTTCCAAGGCACTGTACGGGTGTTTGTGACTAGGAGTTGAGGCGAGGTTTGGATGATTGTTATTGGTGGTGGTGGTGTTGGTATGCTAGGAGTAGAAAAGGTTAATCTGGGATTGGTGGTAGAGACATCCCGGCCAAATCTGGCTGTGTTCACTTCATCCTCCATCTTCGACCTTTGCTGGCATCTGAAAGTTTTGAGTGACAGCATCCCCTGAACTTCCTGCTTGAACTCCTTACAGTTGCGCAGCTCATGATCAGCTGCTCCTCCATGGAAAGGGCATCCCGTATCACTTTCCAACCTCAGTGTCTGTGGGCAGAGGTAACCTTATCGTACTGCCATTGCAAAAATTTCCTCGAAGTGAGGAATCAGTTAATCTGCCTCCGAAGTTGACCTTTCGTCCTTAGGGTTTTTCATGTTCATGCCATTGCTCGTACCATGATTGGGCAATGGGTTTGAAGTGACATTGGGGAGAGAACCATTTCCTTCAATCTTTAGCCACCCATTTCTAATGAGGGCTTGTACTCTTCCCCTGAGAGCTCCACAGTTGTCAGTTGAGCGCCCGAGTGCCCCGCTATGATATTCACATCGGGCACTAGCGTCATACTACCTAGGATATAGTGGCTGAATCGGGTCCAAGGGGATAGGCACTATCTGATTTATACCGAGGAGGTATCGGTATATTTCACTGAGTGGAAGGGGGAGAGGTGGATCAGGGTTTCTCTATGGTCTTGGATTGTTTTGGGGAGGAGGTGGTCTTGGTTGAATAGGTTGAGCCGACAGTCTAGGGTGGTAAGCTATTTGTGGTGGATATTGTGGGCGAGGGTAAGGATAATTTGAAAAAGGGGGCGGTATGTTTGCTATTGTCGGGCCTTGAGTAAGAGGGTACGGCTGAAAATTATTCTGAGAGAATGGAGGTTGGGTTTGTCGGGTGATGGAGTGCACATCACCTTCTTTCTTCTTTCCAAAATTGGGATTTTTCTTTGCAAAATTCTCAGTCAATTCCTACAATCGTCCTAACCTTAAGTTAGCTTTAATTCTTTTATCAGCTTGGATGATGTCTGAAAAGCTGATGGAGGTGTTCCCGATCATCAAATTGAAGTACGGCGCCTTTAATGTCTCAATGAATAGAGAGTAGTGTTCATTGTCAATAACCGAAGAATATACTGTTGTTGCTTTCTCTCTCCATCTCTGGGCATACTCCTTAAAGCTTTCCCTCTCTCTACATCAGATTTTGGATGCCCTCCTTGTGGGGGCGAAGTCACAGTTGAATTTGTACTGTTTCAGGAAAGCAAAGACCAAATCTTTCCAGGAGCGCAGTTTGCTCCTATCTAATTGAATGTACCATCGTAATGCCGCCCCAAAGAGACTCTCATGGAAGAAGTGGACTAGGAGTCTATCGTCTTTCGTAAGGGTTGACATTTTGGCAATGTAAGTAGCCAAGTGAATGCGAGGGTCTGAATTACCAATGTATTTGTCGAAGTCTGAAACTTTGAACTTGGGTGGTACCACCACATCTGGCACCAATCTGAGTGATGACACATCTACAGAACCGTACATATTCAGGCCCTCTATTGCCCTTAATCTTCATTTCAAAGTAGAAAGCTTCTCGTTCTCTCTTGGTCTGCTCTCTCCTACTGCATGAGCTATTCCCCCTGTTGGGAAATGAGGGGCAGGGTGAACCGGAGGGATTGGGATAAAAGGGTGTAACTTAGCATTTGAGACAGCGGGATAATAAGGAAAAGGTAAGTCATTATTTGGGAGGGTCGGATTGACAGTGATTGTTGGATCCGGAATGGGTGGTTGAAAAGTGAAAGAGGTTGAAGCTTGGTGGGAATCAACCGTTGTAGGAAGTGGGGGAGGTAGTGGTAAATTTGGTTCTGATACAGGTTTATTTTGGGATATCTCCTTCATCAGTTTCATGAGCTCTGAAACTTGGTCTCTCAATTCAAAAACTTGTCCTTGCAGGTTCTAGACTTGTTCCTGGTCTTCCATTATCTTTTTTGTTCGAGACCTTGTTAAGTACACTCATCTTGTTTGAACTGCTTGTTCGGTCAGGCTTGCTTTGCTTGGAGCAATGTTGATTTCCTATAAGAAGTAATTTTAAATTAGTTTGAAATTCTATTGGCATTAAAGGTCCTAACTGGACAAAGGATACGGGAGCAAATGATTACCGAAATGGAGTCTACAAAAGGCGAATTTGTGTTAACTTTATCATGGCATCACTCGATAGTCCAATAGTGAATGACTGGATCGTATACGTGTCCATAATACTTATCCATGTGACGTATTCGTCTTTTCATATAACCCTAATGAGGATAGTTCCCATGGGAGTTCCACTATTCATTCACATTTTGCTAAACAATAGGTCCGAAGCAATTCATTAATCAAACAGTTCATACATAACATTCTTTTACAATTGCCTAGGCTCAGGGAGACTCTTTAAAATACAATGACATCTTTTGAGGTACTCATAGAGTCTTTCTTCTTGTCTGGCAGGGTTGAATGTCCTCAAGGCATATTCAGATTCTAGCAGGAGTTCTTGTTTCCCTTATGCTATCATTCTTTCTAGCTGGTCAATATTTTCTCTCAGCTCTTGGTGAAGGGTTGCTTGCCTTTCTTTTTCTTTCCTTTCTTTAGCACATTCTTTCAAAATATCATTGATCAGCTGTGCCTATTCTTTGAGTTCAAGCTTCTTCTTTTTGCTTTCTTGTTTATACTCTTCCATGAGTATTTCCTGGTATTCCATTTTCTCTTGTAACTTGCCATTCCGAACTCCTGCCTCTCTTATTGCACCTTGGAGGGAAATTTTTTCTTTTTCCCATCGTGTTTCCTATTCCTCAAATTCCACCTTTTTTGTCATCGCTTCTTCCCTGAGCCTTTTCAACTCCTTTTTCAAGATCTATTATTGGTCTTCCAATTGTCTTATTCGTTCTTATAGTCGCTGGTTCTTGGCATCCGATCTCTGTAGAGAGCTGACCAACTGAGCATTAGCCTCTTCTGAAAGAATTTCCTGATGAGGGGTGCTACCTTCAGGTTTTGTTGGTTCGGCAATTGGGTATCCCTGATCTCTGCTGGCCCTCCATCTAAGGTAATCTTCCGTGGCACTCAGCCCTTTAGGCGATTATTCAATCATAGTGACGCTCTCCCAGGATTTGTAGAATACTTTCAATTCTTCCTCACTGCCGAGCTCATGGTAAAAATGAGCTTGATGGAGTTCTTCGGCATTGAGCGTGGGTTGGGTTGAACCAAACTGCCTCATTACCAAAGCTGGGGTGTAACTCATGTATCCGGTCACTCCGATCAAAGATACTGAATGATTACTCCCTGTACTGAACAAAATAAGCTGACCCAACATCCATAATTTCCTCCAGCAGTAGTTGTGACTGTTGAAGCTCAGAATTTGCTCTTGCCATTGTAGCTCATTCTTTGGACTTATTGTTAATCTAGCCATTTTTTCGATAAGCGGCTGGTCAGGGCACCAATTTAGTCCCCTAGTTTTCAAAGGACACATGTGACTGAGGATCCAAAGGTGTAGTAATTGAGAATAGCACTTGATGGATCCCCTGCCTTGTCATCGATAATAAGTGAGAGTTAATAGGGTCTCTGCAAGGATTGCCAGTATTGGGTTGACCTTTTGCTTTTCTACTGCCCAGAACATTTCTGTGACGCCACAAGTTATAATTCCCAAAGGCTCGGGAAATAAGATCAGGCCGTAAATCCCCAGAGCTAGTGCTATCGAAGCCTGTTCCCATTGTTTGTTCTGAATATGCAGATCCAAATGCTTTTTGACGTAAGTCCGATACCACCCATGTGTGGTTCCCTTGACAGTTTCCTTTTCCTTTGCTTCCTCAGCAAAGACTCCCAATATATGTGCGAATCATTTCCAAGTCTGTCTATGCTCGAGGTGTAGGTAGATCTGATTCTGGGCCGCATAAGGGATTTCTAGCAGCGCTTTATATTCTTCTATAGTGGGAGTCGTATCAACATCGTTAAAAGAGAACACCCCATACTTGGGATTCCAAGTCGATAACATAGCCTTTAACGCTGGAACTTATATTCTAACCCGTATCAAGGTTGCAATCCTTCCATACTTTTCCTCAAACTTTGCCTTGACGTGATCGAGAAGTGATTTCCAATTGCTGGATAGGTCCTCGAGACCGGTGATTCTGACTTTAACTTTGTTTGGATCTAACGGAGGTAATAGGCTAAGGTCTGCCCCTATGTCGTTAATCTGAGGGGATTCTGAACTATGAAGCGGTTCGGATCATTGTCTAGCATTTCGTTCCTACCTTAGAACTCCTTTTGTTGACTGACTTGAGGATGCCATGTTAAAGTTTCTGTTTATCCTCTAACAAACCCCAATTTGTATCCCCTGTGGAGAAAAATTGTTATCAGAACAAATTCAGGTAATTTTGAATTATATTGTTGGCATGGCAATATCTATACACTTATCAAAGTAGGAAGATGTTTAGATCATCCTAACAGTATGATTCAAAATTACCCTTAAAAAAATTTAGAAATACAAACAGAGTAAGGTGAAAGCAAGTATGTCCCTTTTGTCCTAAAATGGGGAGAGTCCTAGTACCAGGTAAGTACTATCTAATTGGATAGTTCTATCTTAGGAGGTAGTTTGCTATGGCTTTCAGTTAATGTGATAGTTCAGCTCAAGGTCTAATTTTCTAAAGCCACGGGTTCCCAAATTGTCCCTACTGTAAATAGTAGAGCCCCATTCCACCACCACGATACTAATGGGAGAATTCCATGGGCATCACAGTAGATAGAACAAGTTTCAATCTGAGCAAAATCCTTCATGGATACTAACAGGGTAAAACCCACGGGTACCGCTACATGACTCCCTCCTATTTCCTAAAATGGTAAGAAAGCCCGGGTATAGGGCTGAAGTGTGTGAGGACATTGTGAGTGTAATCAATGTGTGAAGGGATATATTTACCTCTTCCCTGTACGGGGGGAGTTTTAGACGAAAATTGCTATGAGAAATAAGACAATCAAAGTAAACAAAATGGTTAGAAAGAATAATAACAATCAAAATATCAAGACTTTCAAAGTTCATAAGTTAAGCCCCCCTAATTACGGTTTTAATTTATATGAGCATAAAATTAAATCTATTTTTGGACCTCTAAACCAGGGTTAAGGTAAATAAAGAGTTCCCCAATGGAGTCGCTAAGCTGTCGCAAGGGTTTTGCGGTCGCTTGGACGAGTTCTCACTAAAGTAAGAAAAGTGAGGAGTCGCCACTTTAATTTTGAGGAAAATTAAAGAAAACCATTTGTAAAGGTAAATTAAGAAGAAACCACTTCGAAAACAGAGATTCTAGATTCAGGGTCCATATACGGGTGGGGAGGGTGTTAGGCACCCCACCTCGTCCCTCAATGAGGGTAAGCAGATTTAACATTATGCTCTTCATAACTTAAAACTGGTAATTGGGGGGGGGGGGTGTGGAGTGACGATGTTAATCCTTGGTATGAATAAAAGGAATGTTTGATATTTCACTATTCAGGGCTGCCCAAGAATATGAGTGCATGAGATGACCCTTAGTGAGTAGGTGTCGGATAGCGGATTTTTATTTAGGGGGTTACTTTGTGTATTGAAATTGTGGTATTTTAATTCAGGTTTTAGTTAAGAGAATTTGGGTAAGGACTCTCTCCCGATCCCTTGATGTATTAATTTAAGTGAGAAGTTTCGGATAAAACTCTCCTCTGATCTCCACATATTTTTATTAAAATTTTGGCTGAGAATCGGGTAAGAACTCTCCCCCGATCTCTTAAAGTATTATGTTTAAAGTTTAAGTGAAGGATTTTGGATAAGAACTCTCCTCCGATCTCCACATATTTTATTAAAATTTTAGATGAGAATCGGGTAAGAACTCTCCCCCGATCTCTTAAAGTGTTCTGTTTAAAGTTTAAGTGAAGGATTTCGGATAAGAACTCTCCTCCGATCTCCACACATTTTGAGGTTTTGGCTGAGAATCAGGTAAGAACTCTCCCCTGATCTCTTAATGTATTCCGTTTAGAGTTTTAAGTGAAGGATCTTGAATAAGAACTCTCCTCCGATTTCCATATATTTTATTGAAATTTTGGAAGAGAATCAAGTAAGAACTCTCTCCGATCTCTTAAAGTATGTTCATTAGAATGAAGTTTTCTAAAGATTCAGAATTAAGGATTCTGGTAAGGACTCTTTCTGGACCTCATCTTTTATCGGAATAAAGTACCAAAGACACAAGAAGTCCGGGTAAAGCTTTTCCTAGCCTACGGGACCTTATGACTAGATAGTGGACAAAAGATCGAACTCTTTACCGATCTTTCGCCTGATCATTTTATTAGAACTCTTCGATTAGCGATATCCGATCTCTTTTGTCACTAGTCCGAGGTCCAATCTCACCTTAATTCATGATCTATTGTATTTTCGCCTAGTTTCGTTTTGAGGCCTGATCTCATAACTCGTTTATTTGACCTATTCTTATTTCTGATCTATTCAACCTTTTACTACGCCTATCTTTTGTCACTTTTATTCATTCAGGCCTGAGGCTCTCCTGTTAAGATACTTTTATCAATATCTTTTAGATCATCTACAAGTTATCCACGACCTGAACATCTATTCTCTAAGGAAATGAAAACTAAGAGGAGATAAATAGAGTTTACGAATGAGTAGAAAAAGAAGACTTGGGAAGTAACTATTAGCTTGGATAGTCTACTTTGGGATTTTAGTGCGACTAAACATAAAGAAATTTTAAGAATAAAAATAGAGAAAATAAAGCACGAGTATTTGACAAAAGGACAGTCGAGACACTTACCTGTGAGAAGTTAAGGAGACCAATGAGCTAACTCCGGTGTCCACAAATCTTATAGAGGTGAAAGCTGACGGCCAAAAGACTAATACTTACCCAAAGTAGCGAGAACCAGATCAAAATAAAGTTGAACTTTGGAGCGTAATGTACTTGTATTAGGGTGGTGAGGATGAAATTAAACAAAGAAAATGGCCTTACAGAGCAATGAACAGGCACTGAAAATGAAAATTTTAGGGTTCAGAACTCCTTCGATGAAGATACTTAAGAAAACTGATTTCTGAAGTTTCTCAAAAGCTTAGAATGGCAAAGTAGTAAGACTGAATCAAATTTCAGAGTCTTTCCACTATAATCACCACCACCTTTCTTTGCCCATCCCCTCTACAGTATGGCATGGAGGTATTTATAGGGAATGGATGCTCATCATGGAGGGTCAGGATCTGATCAAGGGAGACGGAGGGTTTAGATTCAAAAGGACACAATCCGATGCCTGAGAATTAAAGAGAATCAAAATGGAGGGTTGGGATTCTATCCAAAATATCTATCCTTTCTTCTTTTAATCCAACGGCTCAGGGTATTACCTTACAAGATGGATCTGAGGGCTGGGAATAACAAGTGTGGAACTTGTCATCCACTTTTTAATCCAAGGGCTCCGGGTCCATCCTTATAATTATGATCATCGATGGAGATTAAAATGCACAGGACTGCCATAACTGTTTTGGTATCTGTTAGCTAGGTAGGCATTTCTGCAAATGAGGCATGTGGTGAAGATTTGATCACGCCTGTTTTAACTAACTTGGCTCTGATTATGAAGAGAGTTGATTATTTAATCTCTCCGTACTTTTCGATCTCTATTCCTTTCGATCTTCCTATCATGGCCCTCTCCTTTCCGATCTCTTCTCATATCAGGTCTCCTCTCATTTCCCGATCTCAAACTTTTTAGATTATCTTTTTTGTCTAACTTGCCTTGGTCAACACAATTAATTCTTCAGTTGCCGATGCATCCTTTTCGGTTTCTGTATATAATAAATGCCCAGCCCTATATATATGCACCAATGGGGAAATCTCCTTCACACTTCACTTTTCTCCTTCAGTTTTTTCAATGCTCTTTTCCTCCAATTTAAGCTTCTCTGGTAAAGATTCTGATTTATGGCTACCTTCAATCTTTTCCCAACTATTTTCTTCGCCCTTCGCTTGAAAGTTTATGACCTCGGCGGTTGGAGAACCATAAGGACCTTATCTGATAATAGTGATGGAACCGGTATAATCAATGAACCGATATTGGGTAAGAGGACTGATAATTTCAATCTTAACGTCAGTGACCACCTCTTGAAGTTCATTTGGCCCCTCACCACATCAGGTGTCCCGACTGTAACTCGGTTCTGGTTGATGACATCGACAATGACTCCGCTCAATATCATGAGAGTCATAGTCACCCTATCTGAGCTGCACATTTATCGAATACTTGTGGCTGGCTTTCTGATCAAACACATCTTTTGATTCAGCCACAAGACTAGGCTTTGACATAGGCCTGCTCTTTGAACCTCGGAGTAATCTTAAACTAGGTAGGATGTAGTGCTGATCTTTAGAGATCACCCAAATGATGTAATCTGATCTTTAAAGATTCCCCAATGATGTAATCCGATCTCTTGAGATCTCCCAAATGATGTAATCCGATATTTAAAGATTTCCCCAATGATGTAATCCGATCTCTTGAGATTGCCTAGATAATGTTATCCGATCTTTTGGAAATGAAATGAAATTTTATTTGAAGGTCTTTATTTTATTATTGCATTAGTTATTTTTTCGATATCTGATATGCATATCTGATCTGATCTCTAAATGAATCGCCATTAGCCGATCTGTGGTTTTGAAAGCTTGCTCAATCTGATAACCCTAACTAACCGATCTCATTTATTCAATTTTTATTGTGTTTTTGGAACCTTCTCGTGACGTGTCAGGAAAGCGACCCGATTCCACTAACCGATGCGTCGCTTGGGACTTCGTGAGCATTAAATGCTCAAATGGGTATAAATAGGGGGAGGGTAAGTTAGTTACTTCCTTATGTCATTTTCAGAACTTCCCTAGCAATCTCAGCATTCTCTCATTTTCTCAAGTTTTTCCGGCACCGATCACATTCTGGTAAGGATTTTGATTCTTTTCTTGGTTAATTTCTTTTATCTTTTTTGAAAATGAGTGGCACCGAGGGTCAGAGAGCTGCGAGCCCGCCTTTCATCCATGTTTCGTGGACCTCGGAAGAGGGCGATGTTATTAGATCAGGCAGTCAAACCAGCACAGCTATCATTCCGATTACTGAACCGTCGACCGGACCGAGGTGAGGGGAATCTTTGAGGAGAGAAAACCTGCTAATTGATGAGTTGCCTTCGGTCCTAAGAGAAACTGATCTCCAATCTATAAGTCAGGAGTATAATCTGTAGATCGACTCCTTTGAACTAATCAAATGCCACGGCGACCATCAGGCCGATCACTTCTTCGATGAAAGCGATCTCATCATGGTGTATGAAGAGCAGCTGAAGGCCGGGCTCTGTTTCCCTTTAGACGAATTTTACAAGGCCATCCTAAAGTTTCACCATGTCTCGGTAGCTTAAGTGCATCCAAACTCTTAGCGGACTTTGGTAGCCTTCCAGGGCCTTTGTCGAGCTAAGAGACTGGAGCCCACGGTTAAAGTGTCACACCCTACCCCTCTGTAAGGCATAACATGATCCCGTAGTATACCTAATGAATTACCAACTCCGTCTACTGATAACCCATTAAATACACTAAAAGGGATTTTAAAAACTTTTCTTACTTCTTTTACAGTGGTGAGCACTGTTTACAGGTGTTAAAAACCTTTTTGAACTGAAGTAATAGAACTAACACATTTGAATTATTTGGAATTTCTGTAAAAATTTTGGCAGAGTGCCATCTGTATTTTGGATAAAACAGTTCTTGTAAAGCTCAGAAAAAGCACTTCAATATATTTCCAAATCTCAACTCCAACATATTTCTCAACACAACATATTTCTCAACTCAAATCCATAGTAATTTTTTTAAGACTGAGATACAAGAAATATAGTACAATTTTTACAAGTCAAAATAACTCATAATTTACTTTATAACTTCAATGTACAATTTTAATTTACAACTGCTCAAACCAAGAACAAATTATACATACAGTGAATATACATTACAGTACAAAATGCAAAATATGGTATACTCATTATACCCGAAAATCTCTCGCTGGATGTACTAGCAGCCTAGTCTGCTGCCCTGTCTGTCTGTCTACCTGCGACAACAATAAAAAACTATCGCTGAGACAATGTCTCAGTGGTGCACAACATTAACCAAATACAACTTTAAATCACAATTCACAAATTATATAAATAGTGGATACTTAAAACCATAGATAAATTCAAGACAATAATGTCATAAGGAATTTAACACAATATCATAATAAATCTCAGTAATCAAAACATAGTTAAATTCAAAAGACAGTGAATATCAATAAGAATTTAAACTCCATTTCACAATCTTACAATACGTATCAATAAATCACACACAGCTTGAAATCATGTTTCAAAGTTCAATTCATCCCAAAAGCCGATGGCTAATGAGATATTCAATTCGTCCCAAAAGCCGATGGCTAATGAGGTATAACATAGCTAGCTAGCAAAAATATGAGTACTCATTCTATTCGTCCTCAATAGGCACACACCTCAACACTTCAGCCAGAGAGGGAATTCAATTCATCCCACTAGACAAGCTAGCGAGGAATACAATCAATGTATATGATAGCTGTGGTTTCAAACCATTTACAGTGCTTTTCAATCAATAAGTATCCATCAAATATCATTCAAACAATTTTTCATAGTTTCACAATTTAAAACAATAATATACAAATAGTCATAATTTATTTCAATTGAAAATAATTCAAAAGAAATAGCCGTTGTGCACAAACCTCTGATAACTGTCCCCTGGTCTGGACTCAGTGTTTCCTTCCCTTTTCCTGAGTCTTTGCTAACTAAGAAACACAATTTGAAGTGTTTCAGTTCTTAATTAAACTGTCTCTAACGATAATGCTTAATAAGTAATTCACTGAATTCTAATATTTGCTTAGTCAACCTAATATGTCGACCCTCGATGCATTCTAGGTAAATTAGGTTTTAATGTTATTAATATGTCACATTCGATAGTATTTTAGGGTTGGTACATGTTACCAAATTCATTTCTATGTATTTTGTGTTTTCTTGCAATTTGCTAGATTCCGGGATACTGGTTTGACCTAGCCAGACGACCTAGTTCCCTAGGTTTTCGGGTTTCGGTCAAAACTACAAACTTGTAGATCTATGTCTTATGGAATGCAGGGCAAAATTTCAGATCATTCTGAGTTATGTAGACCAAGTTATGGTCATTTTACTATTACTGGTCAAATTGCATCAAAATTGGTCATTTTAGGTCACTTTAGGTCATTTTAGGTTCGGCCAGTTTTTGGACCAGAACTTGTGCAAGCTGTTTGACTTGCTTATGGTCATTTCTGGGTTTTAGTGTCTTCATAAGACTTGTAGATATGGGTCTTATTCATGGTTAAAATTTCAGGTCAATTGGACCTGTTTTGAGTGAGTTATGGCCTCAATACTAACTGCTGCCCAAATGGTAAATTTTCAGGCCTCAATTGCACTTAATCCGGATTTGGTCATTTTTCAAGCTACCTTGCAAGCAGAATTTTGGTATGCTCCCTTCATGAAAGTTGGCACATTTTGTGCCTAGTTTCACCTCCAATTGGTCTCATACCAATTGGAGCCACACACTTAAGGTTATAGGCCTAAAACTCAAACTGCCTTATTGCAATTCTTGCATACACATCAAGGATCACTTTTAACACTCACCAAACTCAACATTCAAACCAATTCTGGTTGTACCACAACCTAAACATAATTTACAACATATTATAGGTCATTTTGGCAGCTTACAATTACATTCAATGTGCACCAACAAGTGCAGAATTTGTCCAACTCAATTTACAAAAATTCAATCACCAATTCATGCTCAATTACATGTCCAACTTCACACCATCCTACATGCACTCAAACTGCCATAACAACCAACACATTTTAACATCATTATTCCATAAACTAAGCATGAATTCCAGCATTCTTCAAGAGTTAACAAACTGCCACTATGATACATTTACATTCCATTAATTTCCAAGCTTTAAATTTCATTTCACATTTACATATACTAAGTATAATCACCCAAATGATTTCCCATACACATAAATATTTAATCAACCTTTTAATCCACCATTTACAAGCAAGAGTAAACTATCTTCAAGGTGTTTCCATGGCTGCCAAAAGTACAAATTCACATTCAACATCAAACCTCAAAAAATTTCTTCATAAATCAAACACCCATAACATCCTTACAAACTTAATGAAGCAATAACCCAAAAATATAAACTTAACACTTTGGAAATTCTTCAAAACCTCTCCAAAACTTGGTTTTCTTGTTGCCTATCTACTGCCCATGGTGTGAGGATTAACTTTAATGAAGGAAGGTGCATAGAAAGTGGCTTAGATCAAGCTTGCATGAAGCTTTAACCAATGCATCCATGGAGGAACTCCATTCTTGGTTTCGGCTGCCCTTTTGAAAGGTTGAAGAAGATGAAATATTCTGCCCATTTTAGCTCTTAAGTGTAACACATAATATTTATTTAATCCCCATAGTGCTCCACTTGCATAAAATCAATTATTTTATATGTTTAAATATGTTAATTACCTAATTTGAACTCCATTTTTGCTATTTATATTAGGTACCCCTAAATTAATTTGTCATTATATTTTCCAAGTATAATATTATTTATTTTTAATGGACATTTAGGTCAAAAGACAACTCGGGGTGTCAAATGACCACAATGCCCCTATTCAGGTTGTATTCCCGATTTTTCGGTAACACCGGGTTTTGTCTGTTTTTTGATTTCTCACTTTTCTTTGTACTAATTATTTAATTTTTATTTAATATTTATAATGATATTTATACTTTAATAGGGGTCTATTTAATTCCTAAAAATATTTTCCAGGGTTCCCCGCGGTCCAGGGCTAGTCAACGGTCCACGCCGTGACTTCCCGGTGCGGTCACCCATCGCTAAGGTTCTCGGCTCGCTTAACTTGGTTATATTTCTTTGCTATTATTTTTCCTTTATTTTTCTTGTATTTTCTTACCTTGTATTTCATTATTTTATGTCTCCTCACTCATATCGAAGTGTAGTTCTAGGCATCCTAGCTGTCCAGACAACACTAGTCACCGGAACAGTAGTACGCACTACTGAACATAGGGATGTTACAATTCTCCCCCCCTTAAATAAATTTCATCTCAAAATTTTACCTGGCATTAGTCTCTGAATAGTTGTGGGTGTTGTCTCCTCATATCCTCTTCGCGTTCCCAAGTAGCTTCCTGGCCTGAATGATGGTTCCACAGTACTTTAACCAGGTGTATCTGTTTGTTCCTCAGCTGCTTCACCTCATAAGCCAGAATTTTTATGGGTTCTTCCTCATATGAGAGGTCTGGATTTACCTCAATCTCTTCAACTAATAGTACATGAGATGGGTCAGATCTGTACCTCCTTAACATGGACACATGGAAGACATTGTGTATCCTTGCTAACTCTGGAGGTAATGCCAACCGATATGCCAAAGGACCCACTCTTTCTAGAACCTCATATGGTCCGATGAAACGAGGACTCAGTTTCTCCTTTCTGCCAAATCTCACAATTCTCTTCCAAGGAGAAACTTTGAGGAACACTTTATCACCCACTACATACTCAATATCACTTCTCTTCAGATCAACATAGGACTTCTGATGGTCTGATGCAGCCTTGAGTCTATCTCTGATCAATCTAATCTTTTCCTCTGTCTGCTGAACAATTTCTGGTCCAATCATCTTCCTTTCACCTACTTCATCCCAACATAAGGGAGTTCTGCACTTTCTGCCATACAAAGCTTCATATGGAGGCATCTCAATGCTTGATTGGTAGCTGTTGTTATAAGCAAACTCAATCAAAGGCAAGTGTGTATCCCAACTACCTTCAAACTCAATCACACAAGCCCGTAGCATATCCTCCAATATCTGAATAACCCTCTCGATCGCCATCCGCATGCGTGGGTGGAATGCTGTGTTGAAGTTCAATCTAGTTCCTAGGGCTCTCTGAAGACTACCCCAGAATCTAGAAGTGAACCTAGAATCTCTGTCAGACACAATTGATACTGGCACTCCATGCAGTTTTACAATCTCATATATGTACAATCTGGCCAATCTTTCCAAGCTATAGTCCATCCGAACTGGCAAAAAGTGAGCAGACTTGGTCAATCTGTCAACTATAACCCATACTGCATCATGACTACTCTGTGTCCTTGGAAGTCCTGTAACAAAATCCATAGTTATCCATTCCCATTTCCACTCTGGTACTGACAAAGGATGTAACAAACCAGCTGGAACTTGATGTTCTGCCTTTACTTGCTGACAAGTTAGGCATTTGGAAACAAATTCAGCTATATCTCTCTTCATACCCATCCACCAGTAATGCTCTTTCAGCCCTCTGTACATTTTAGTTCCACCAGGGTGCATAGCAAATGGAGACTCATGTGCTTCCTTCATAATGATCTGTCTCAATTCCACATCACTAGGAATGTACATTCTGCCCTGATGTAGCAATAAACCATCATCTCTCACAGAGAATTTAGGTTTCTTGCCCTGCTGGACTTCTTTCAGTAGCTTCTGATATTTTTCATCACTCTGAGTAGCCATTCTGATCTGATCAATCAACACTAGCTGTACATGCCATGCAACTACTGTCTGTCCCTCATCATCAATCTCTAAACTGGCATACTGTGCTTTCAATTCATATACCATGGACAAAGGAGAAACTCTGAGATTTTCCATAGTCTTGCGACTTAAGGCATCAGCCACTACATTTGCTTTCCCTGGTTGATAGTCTATTAAGCAATCATAATCTTTAATGAGTTCTAACCATCTCCTCTGCCTCAAATTCAATTCCTTCTGGGTGCCCAAATACTTCAAGCTCTTGTGATCTGTGTAAATGTAGCATTTCTCTCCATACAAATAGCGTCTCCAGATCTTCAGAGCAAAAATAATAGCTGCTAGCTCCAGATCATGTGTTGGGTAGTTCCTCTCATGCGGTTTCAGCTAGCATGATGCATAAGCAATGACATTTCGATCTTGCATCAGTACACAGCCTAACCCATTGTGAGAAGCATCACTATAAAATGTGTATTCTTTACCCAGTGTAGGTAAAATGAGGACTGGAGCTTCAGTCAAACACCTCTTCAACTCATTAAAACTCTGCTGCCATTTATCAGTCCACTGAAATTTTACATCTTTCCGAAGCAGCTTGGTCAGTGGAGAAGATAACATAGAAAACCCCTTCACAAACCGACGGTAATATCCAGCTAAACCCAGAAAACTGCGAATTTTTGTGATGTTCCTGGGCGGCTTCCAATTAAGGATAGCTTCTACCTTGTTGGAATCTACCTTAATCCCTTCAGCTGACACAACATGTCCCAAAAAGGAGATTTCTTTCAGCCAAAATTCACACTTCGACAATTTGGCGTATAGCTGTTTCTCCCTTAAAGTCTGCAGTATAATCCGTAGATGTCTGTCATGCTCCTCTGCATTCCTCGAATATATCAAAATGTCATCAATAAACACCACCACAAATTGGTCGAGATATGGTCTGAAGATAGTGTTCATCAGATCCATAAAAGCAGCTGGAGCATTTGTTAACCCAAATGGCATTACTAGAAACTCATAGTGGCCATACCAAGTTCTGAAAGCAGTTTTTGGAATACTCTGCTCTTGCACCTTCAACTGATAATGACCAGATCGCAAATCAATTTTGGAGAATACAGCTGCACCCTTCAACTGATCAAACAGATCATCAATGCGAGGCAACGGATATCTGTTCTTTATTGTCACCTTATTCAACTGCCGGTAGTCAATGCATAAGCGGAGAGTACTATCCTTCTTCTTAATAAACAACACTTGTGCTCCCCAAGGTGACACACTAGGGCGGATGAAGCCCTTTTCAAGTAATTCTTGCAACTGTATCTTCAACTCCTTTAACTCTGCTGGTGCCATTCTGTATGGCGTTATGGAGATTGGATCCACACCAGGCATAACATTAATTTCAAACTGCACTTCTCTTTCCGGAGGTAATCCTGGCAATTCATCAGGAACACATCCGAAAGTCATGTCTTGTAGGATGTCCTTCAATGCTAGACTCCCACTTGGGTGTCTACCACATGTGCCAAGTAGGCTTACACCCTTTCTCGATCATTTTTCCGCTAGTGCAATAAATGATGCTCGATGGCAATAATCGCCTCTCCCATGTATTACCACATCATCAGCATCGAGGAGACCAAAAGTGACTGCTTCACTTACATACCAATCATGGCATGATGCCTAGCTAACCAATTCATACCCAAGATGATATCATAATCTCTGAAGGGCATTTCAATGAAATCAGACAGAAAAGTGTGTCCTTGGATCACCAAAGGACAATCCCTATACATTCTATTAACCCTGACTTCCTGTCCTAGTGGACTTGTTACTAGCACCTCAAAGTCCATTTTTGTACATGGAACAGCAATGCAATCAATCATGCTAGCACTCACATAAGAATGGGTAGAACCCAGATCAAATAACACAAACACATCTTGATTAAAAGTTGAGAAGGTACCAGCCACAACATCAGATGTCTCGGCCTCTTCTCTCTGTCTCATTACATAGATTCTGACTGGAGCACTGTTTTGCTCTGAATGTTTCACTGTGCCTTGGCTGCCTGCTAGGCTACCTCTACCCCTGCCTCTACCTCTGCTACGTGGTTGTGAATTTCTAGTGACAGGGCTCTGAACTGACCCTTCTGCAGTAGTAGGAGGTGGTCCAACTCGCGACCATCGGTGCGCCTCCTTGGCAAAGTGTCCTATGCCTCCACAGTTATAACAGGCTCCAATAGCCTTATAACATATCCCACCATGATTTTTTCCACAAGTTTCACATTGGCGGGGAGGATAGGAACTTCTGGAACTCTGCTGACCAGATAGTGGAGGTCTCTGTCCTGAATATCTTCCCCTACCAGACTTCTTGCCACCTCTGCCATGTCCCCCATAGTTCTTCCTCTTTCCAGTAGGACCACTGCAACTCTGTTCTATTGATTTTCCCTCTTTCTTTGTCTTCTCTGATTTCTTTTTCTCAAGAGCAGCTTCAAACTCAATTCTTTCCAACTCTAGGGCTTGAGAAACAAGTTCATAGAAGTTATTGTGTTTGAATCCGACTACTTGTAATATGATACTGGGCTTCAAGCTGGTTTCAAATCTCTTGCATCTCTCCCTGCTGGTAGCAAGTAAACTCAGTGCATAATGGCTCAGGCGGGAAAATTCTCTTTCATACTCAACCACTGATCTGCTCCCCTGTTTTAGACTTAGGAACTCTTGTAATTTCTGGTCTACATAAGCATCGGGGACATACTTTTGTTTGAATTCCCTAAGAAAGTCATTCCATGTTAGCACTGCAGGTTCTACCAGACTGTTGGGAGTGGTTTTCCACCAGTCATAAGCATCCCCCTGTAGCAAAGATACAGAGTATTCAAATCTGAGCTCCTCCGTGCAATGCAGTTTCTTGAATGCCCTATCTATCCTCTCTAACCACTGTTCAGCCTCTAGAGGATCTACTGTCCCTTTGAACTCTGTAGCACCATATTTCATTAATTTGTCATACTGCCTAGCAGGAGACTGTGGTTGTACCATTGGTGTCTGTATTAGGACTTGAGTAGGCACATTACCAGCCATTTGTTAGAACATTGCGACCATCTCCGAGCGAATCGAGCAGAAATCGCAGATGCAGGGGCTGGTGCTACTGAACCACTGACATTGTGTAGGCCTGGGGCATCCCCTTGCACCTCAGCCTCAATAGATTGATCGACTGAACGATCACCCTCTTCCATAGTCAATGCGAGGATTTTAGATCTCCTGAACAAACAACACAAGGAGATTTCCTCCCATTAGTGCATATTTATAATGTAATGTACTGTATGTATCAAATAATGATGTTGAGCAGTTGTGTAACACCCCGAACCTCCGATTATGAATAGTACCATTTTTGGTCCGTGACTAATACTATTCGAAGACACCTTGAGGATCAAAAATAAATAGAAATTAATTGAAATAGCCACAATAAAAATTCTAGTGAACAAAAAAAAAAAACTAAGGACTCATCGGGTATTATAAAAAGAAGGATTATGACCCGATGAGGGGCATTTTGGTCAATTCACCTCAAGAGTTGACTTTTGACCAAAATGTCAATTAAATTAAATAAAATTAATGAATTGAATTATGGGGTAAAAATTGAAGAAAAATTCAAGTAAAAATATGTAAGGGAAAATTTAAGAAATGAAAACTTAAACTTTCATTTCCATTATGACAAAATTAAAATGAAAGACTTATGGGCTTTTGATAGTTAAATTTAATTATTTAATTAAAAGGAAAAATTAAGTAAAAAAAAAAGGGAATAAAAATTTAAGTTTAATTATCCTTATGGCATAATTAAAATTTATAATTTTAATAAGCTAATTTTGGGGATAAATATATATATATATATATATATATATATATATATATATATATATATATATATATATATATATATATATAAATAAGAAGACAAATGTCTTCTTCATTTCTTTTTTTCATAAGAGGCCACCACCCTCTCCTCTCTCTTTCTCTCTCTCTCTTTTTCTCTTCTTCTTCCACTTCTTCCCCTCATTGATTTCCCCTCTCAAGTTTTAATTTCCTTAAATTCCCTTCATAAATTCCATAGCCCACTAAAAGAAAACATCAAAGAGATCTTTGATTCAGAGATTAAAAGCAAGGAGAACAAGAATTGGAAGAAAAGTGAAGTTGGAAAGAAATCAATAAGAGGTAATTTTCTTTTCATTTTAGATTAGTTGTATAAGCTTTGAATGAAGTTAATTTATGATGAAATTTCATAAGAAAATGAAAGAAAACATATATGGAACCTAAACTAGGGTTTTGGCCAAATGGGAGAAAAATTAGGGTTTTGAACATTAGCGTTTAGAGACAAAAAATGTGAAGAAGTGCTAAATGATGTCTTTGACATAGTTTAAGGAAAGAAATGGCCATTTGTGACCTAATTAAGTGTGTGAGAAGTGTTTAAATCAAAGCCAAATTCGGATTGGGTATGAAGCATGACCAAAAGTCAATTTTGAGGGACCAAAAATGAAATTTTACAAGTGCAATTGGTATGGGACCAATTGGGACTGAAAATAGGCACTAAATGACACAATTTTCATTTAGGAAGCATGCCTAAAAAGTGACCAAAACCTAGTGAACAAACTGACCAAACTCGAAAAATTGTAGTATGAACAGTACACATGAATAGTAATCGTGTTTGGGTCATAACTCGAGCTAGGCAGGTCAAAATGACCTGAAATTTTACCAGTTGTTAGATGAGATATAGACCTAAAACTTTCATGAAGAACACAAATACAAATTATGCCATTAACCCAATCAAATTATTGAGCAAAGTTGAGTTACTCAATCTGCAAAACTGCAGAATTACCAAATGAACAGTAAACTTTGCAAGGCTATAACTCTCTCTAGAAAACTCCGATTTAGGCGATTCTTAAACCGATGGAAACCTAAGACATAGTAGAATATTTCATATGAAAAATATTAGGCCAAATTGTGAACTTAACTCAATCAAATTGCGAAAAGAAGTTGGGTCGCTGAATCTGCCAGAATCTGGGCACCTAAAATTGACCAAATGAACAGTAAACTTTGCAAGGCTATAACTCTCTCTAAAAAACTCTGATTTAGGCGATTCTTGAACAGATGGAAATCTAAGACATAGTAGAACATTTCATATAAAGAACATTAGACCAAATTATGGACTTAACTTGGTCAAATTACTGAACAAATTTGGATCGATAAATCTGCTAGAACAAAATCTACAGCATAAACAGTGACATGAACAGTAATGGTGTTTTTGGCATAACTTGAGCTACACAGCTCCGAATTAGGCGATTCAAAAAGGAAAATAAAGTTAAGACCTAAATGAACAATTTTTATGAAGAACATCTCATCAAATTATGATCGAAACTAGGTAAAAATTGGGTTCAAAGATTGGGGCACCAAGCTGTCCCAAAACCAAAATATTCTAAAATTTTCAAAGCTAACTTAAGATGCATTAGACATGCATATAATGAGTTCTTGGCAGCAATTGAGATTGGTATTGAGGTATTCTATTTGTGTATTTTCAGTAGAAAAAGAAGTTGGAACGGACAAGGAGAAGTAGGTAACAATAAAGGAGAGCATTGAAGGTTTGTGCACAACTAACATTTTTCTTTGTTTTAGCTTCGTAAATTGATTTGAATAAGTTTATTTGAATGAGTTTGATTTGAAATGAGTTTATTTTGAATGAGGTATGTTTTTCTCTTGTATTTGAGGAATTTGTGTGTTGCCACCCCTTTTATGGATTTTATGATGATTTGAATATGCTATTGTTTTGCAAACGTGATTATTGATTTAGAAACTCTTGAAAGTTGTTTTGAAACCACAGTTAGCATGACAGTCCCTTCGGAACTCCGCAGTAGCAACGGCTACTTGGGGTTTTATAATTGATATTGATTATGTCTCCCATTAATAATGGTTAGTGGGGTAAGACTACATGAGTACTCATTAGCTAGCTAGCCCTTCCCTCATTAATAACGGTTAGTGAGGTTAAGATTGCTTTGTCGTGGTGTACAACACGGCACTGATCGTGAAATTTTGTGTCATAGCCTGAACTGTGTGTTGATGTTGGCAACACTAATGTTTTGTGAATTGTGATTTATGAAGTTTGATTTCTCATTTGAAATGTTATTCCAATAAATGGCTCTTATGAACTTAGAACTATTGTGAAGTTTTCATGCTTAAGAAAAATGTGATTTATTATGCTTTGACAAATTATGTTTTACTTTAAGTTTTAAAGTTATTAGTTGTGCACCACTGAGTGATATACTCAGCGATAGCTTCTTTATGCTGTCGCAGGTAAGGGAAAGGAGAAGGCTACCGATTGAGAGACTTGAAAGTAGCATTTTGGTATTGTTTGTGGGCATATATTGTAGTCATACCCCTGTAATTTCCTTTTGATGTATTTTGTACCTATATGCATGGATGTACGGACATTGAGCAGTTTGTATTTAAAAACATTGCATTGCTATCACATTTTGAGTTTGTAATTATTTTGTATTTTACTTTGAGACTTATGAAAATGTAACTTTTGCAATATTTAATCTATCATTATTTCCAATGAATGTTTGCATGGAATTTTAACTATTCTCATACAGTTTTCCGCAAAAGAATTGATAAGATAAAAAGCTATGGTTTGTTTTAAAATCCTTTGTAGCATAACTAATGGGTTATCGGTAGGTGGAGTTCGGTGATTCATTAGGCATGCTACGGGAACATGTCATGCCTTACAAGGGATAAGGTGTGACATGTTTTAGTGGTATCAGAGCTTTGGTTTTTATACAAGTTTTGAAATTGCATGTTCAAAAATTTTTGATAAGTACAACTGCTCAATTGTCATTATTGATACATATAGTGCATTACATCATAAATATGGACTAATGGAAGGAAATCTCCTTGTGTTGGTTGCTCAGGGAGTAGAATTCCTTGTGATTCAATATGGAAGAGGGTGATCACACAGTAGAGCAATCAGTAGCAGCTGAGGTACAAGGGGAAGCCCCAGCTCCTCAGAATGCCAGTGGATCGGCTGCACCCATCCCACCCATGCGCTTTCTCGCTCGATTCAGATGGCTGCACTATTTCAGCAAATGGCTGGCAATATACCAGTCCAAGCTCCTGTGCAAGCACCTCCAGTGCAACCACCATCCCCAGCCAGACAATATGACAAGTTAATGAAGTATGGGGCAACAGAGTTCAAGGGTACAGTGGACCCATTAGAAGCTGAGCAATGGTTAGAACGGATGGAGAGGGTCTTCAAGAAATTGCACTGCACAGATGAGTTGAAGTTTGAATATTCAATTTCCTTGCTGCATGGAGATGCATATGAGTGGTGGAAGACCATTCCCCACAGTTTGGCTGAGCCGCCAGTGCTGACATGGGATGACTTTCTAAGGGAGTTTAGACAGAAGTATGTTCCTGATGCCTATGTGGATATGAAGCTACAGGAGTTTCTTAGTTTGAAGCAAGGGAACAAGATCAGAAATGAGTATGAGAGAGACTTTTCTCGCCTCACCACTATCTTTGAAGCCTACTCACTACCAGTAGAGACAGATGCAAACGGTTTGAGGCCGGTTTGAGGCCTAGTTTGAGATTACAAGTGGTTGGGTTTCGACATGACAACTTCTCTGGGTTGATATCACAGGCCCTTGAATTGGAAAGGATAGAACTAGAAGGGGCATTTGAGAAGGTAATCACTGAAAAAGAGAAAAGCAGTAAGCCTACAGGTCAAAGTCCAAGTAACAATTCGGGTAAGAGGAAGAGCTTTGGGGGACCAAGTAACAGAGGATCTAGTAGGGGAAGATTCTCAGGGCAGAGGCCACCTAGATCTGGACAACAAACATCTAGGGGTTCCTTTCCTACCCGTGCTTGTGAAACTTGTGGCAGGACTAATGGAGGAGTATGTTATAAGGCCATAGGAGCCTGTTATAACTGTGGTGGAAGTGGGCATTTTGCTAGAGATTGCACTAGTACCCGCAGATCTGGACCGCCTACTACCACTCAGGGATCTGTTCAAGGTTCTGCTTCTAAAGGACAACAGACAACTAGTAGAGGCAGAGGCAGGGGTAGAGGTAACACTTCTGGTAGTCAGGGCACAGTGAGCCAACCAGAGCAGAGTGGTGCACCAGTCAGGGTGTACACCATGTGCCAGAGGGATGAAGCTGAGACATCAGATGTTGTGGCCGGTACTTTCTCCATTTTTTATAGAGATGTATATGTGCTGTTTGACCCTGGTTCTACACATTCTTATGCTAGTGCCAGTATTGCATGCTCTATTGCTATTCCTTGTGTGAAATTGGATTATGATGTGCTAGTGACTAGTCCTTTAGGACAAGAGGTTAGGGTGAACAAATTGTATAAGGATTGTCCTTTGGTGATCCAAGGACATACATTCCTGTCAGACTTAATTGACATGCCCTTCCGAGATTATGATATCATCTTAGGCATGGATTGGTTAGCCAGGCATCACGCCATGATTGACTGTAGACTGAAGACAGTCACTTTTGGTCTTCCCGAGTATGCAGATGTAGTGATACACGGGGAGAGGCAGTTATTGCCATCCAACATCATTTCAGCTGCACTTGCTAGAAAGATGATTAGAAAGGGATGTGAAGCTTATCTAGCTCATGTGATAGACACCCAGGTGGGGAGTCTAGATCTTAAAGATATTCCTACAGTATGGGATTTTCCGGATGTTTTTCCGGAAGAATTACCGGGATTGCCTCCGGAAAGAGAGGTGCAGTTTGAAATTGAGACTATGCCTGGTGTGGAGCCAATCTCCATCACTCCTTATAGGATGGCACCTGCTGAGTTGAAAGAGCTGAAGGTACAATTGCAGGAATTGTTAGATAAGGGTTTCATCCGCCCTAGCGTGTCACCTTGGGGAGCACCAGTATTATTTGTGAAGAAAAAGGATGGTACTCTCCGCCTATGCATAGACTACAGACAGTTGAATAAGGTGACCATAAAGAATAGATATCCTCTGCCACGGATTGATGATTTGTTTGACCAGTTGAAGGATGCAACTGTATTCTCCAAAATTGACTTGAGATCGGGCTACTACCAGTTGAGGGTGCAGGAGCAAAGTATTCCTAAAACTGCCTTTAGGACTCGGTATGGCCACTATGAGTTCTTGGTAATGCCATTCGGGTTGACTAATGCTCCGGCTGCTTTTATGGGCCTAATGAACACTATCTTCAGGCCATATTTGGACTAGTTTATTGTGGTGTTCATTGATGATATTTTGGTGTACTCAAAGAATACAGAGGAACACGACAAACACTTAAGGATAGTATTGCAGACTTTGAGGGAGAAGCAATTGTATGCCAAACTGTCGAAATGTGAGTTATGGCTAAAGGAGATTTCATTTTTGGGCATATTGTATCTGCAGAGGGTATCCAAGTGGATCCTAGCAAAGTAGAAGCCATTCTTAATTGGAAGCCACCTAGAAATGTCACGAAAATTCAGAGTTTCCTTGGTTTAGCTGGGTATTATCGAAGGTTTGTGAAGGGATTCTCCATACTAGCATCTCCACTGACCAAGGTACTTAGGAAGGATGTAAAATTTCAGTGGACTGATCGATGCCAGGAAAGTTTTGATGAGTTAAAGAGGCATTTAACTGAAGCTCCAGTCTTAACCTTGCCCACTTTGGGTAAGGAGTATACCATATACAGTGATGCTTCTCATAACGGATTAGGCTGTGTGTTGATGCAAGATAGAAACGTCATTGCCTATGCTTCACGCCAGCTTAAACCGTATGAGAGGAATTATCCTACACATGACTTGGAGCTAGCAGCCATTGTCTTTACCTTGAAGATCTGGAGACATTACTTGTATGGGGAGAGATGTTATATATACACAGATCATAAAAGTTTGAAGTACTTGGGAACACAAAAGGAGTTAAATTTGAGGCAAAGGAGATGGTTAGAGCTTATAAAAGATTATGATTGTTTGATAGACTATCAGCCTGGAAAAGCTAATGTTGTAGCTGATGCTTTAAGTCGCAAAACCATGGCTGCTTTGAGGGTTTCTCCTTTGTCCATGGTGCATGAATTAAGGGCATTGCATGCTAATTTGGAGATTAATAAAGATGGGCAGATGGTAGCTACTTGGCAAGTGAAGCCAATCTTTGTGAGAACAAATTAAAGCGATTACCTGAAGGATGATAAGTATGTGAAGTTGATGGAAGAGGCTCGAGATGGCAAGAAACCAGAATTATCAGTAAATGATAAGAGCTTGTTGTTATATAAGGGCAGAATGTGCATTCCTGAGAATGTTGAACTGAGGCAGACTATTTTAAAGGAAGCACATGATTTTCCTTTTGCAATGCACCCTGGTGGAACCAAAATGTATAGAAGTGTGAAAGAGCACTATTGGTGGAGAGGAATGAACAAAGACATTCCAAAATATGTTGCCAAATGCCTAACTTGTCAGCAAGTAAAGGCAGAACACCAAGTGCCTGCAGGGTTGCTACAGCCATTGCCAATTCCCGAATGGAAATGGGAAAGAATCACTATGGATTTCGTGACAGGACTTCCACGTACACAAAAGAATCATGATGCAATTTGGGTTATTGTTGATAGATTGACCAAGTCTGCACACTTTTTGCCAGTGAGAATGGATTACAACCTGGAAAGATTGGCCAAACTATACATTGACGAAGTGGTGAGGTTGCATGGAGTGCCAATGTCTATTGTGTCTGATAGAGATCCTAGGTTCACTTCTAGATTCTAGGGTAGTCTCCAAAAAGCTCTAGGGACTAGATTGAACTTTAGTACAGCATTCCATCCACAGACAGACGGCCAGTCTGAAAGGATCATTCAGATTTTGGAGGATATGCTTCGGGCTTGTGTGATTGAGTTTGAAGGGAGTTGGGACACACACTTGCCTTTAATTGAATTTGCCTACAACAACAGTTATCAGTCAAGCATCGGAATGCCTCCATACGAAGCTCTTTACGGAAGGAAGTGTAGAACTCCTTTGTGTTGGGATGAAGTGGGCGAGAGGAAGTTGATTGGTCCAGAATTAGTGCAGCAAACAGAAGAAAAGTTTAAGCTCATTAGAGACAGACTCAAAGTTGCAACGGATAGACAGAAGTCCTACATTGACCTAAAGAGAAGAGATATTCGGTATAGTGTGGGTGACAAGGTGTTCCTGAAAGTTTCCCCATGGAAGAGGATCATGAGGTTTGGCAGAAAGGGGAAACTAAGTCCTCGCTTCATTGGGTCGTATGAGGTTCTGGAAAGAGTGGGTCCATTGGCATATAGACTTGCATTGCCTCCGGAGTTAGAAAAGATTCACAATGTCTTCCATGTCTCCATGTTAAGGAGGTACAGATCAGACCCCTCTCACATTTTGCCAATAGAGGAGATTGAGGTGAATCCAGACCTGACATATGATGAAGAGCCCATAAAGATCTTGGCACATGAGGTGAAGCAGCTGAGGAACAAACATATACCTCTAGTCAAAGTGCTGTGGAACCATCATTCAGGCCAAGAGGCTACATGGGAGCGTGAGGAGGACATGAGGAGACAGCACCCACAGCTATTCAGAGACTGAGACCAGGTAAATTTCGAGGACGAAATTTATTTTTAAGGAGGGGAGAATTGTAACACCCCGAACCTCCGAGTTATGAATAGTACCATTTTTGGTCCGTGACTAATACTATTCGAAGACACCTTGAGGACCAAAAATAAATAGAAATTAATTGAGATAGACACAATAAAAATTCTAGTGAACAAAAAAAAAAAAACTAAGGATTCATCGGGTATTATAAAAAGAAGGATTATGACCCGATGAGGGGCATTTTGGTCAATTCACCTCAAGAGTTGACTTTTGACCAAAATGTCAATTAAATTAAATAAAATTAATGAATTGAATTATGGGGTAAAAATTGAAGAAAAATTCAAGTAAAAATATGTAAGGGAAAATTTAAGAAATGAAAACTTAAACTTTCATTTCCATTATGACAAAATTAAAATGAAAGACTTATGGGCTTTTGATAGTTAAATTTAATTATTTAATTAAAAGGAAAAATTAAGTAAAAAAAAAAAGGGAATAAAAATTTAAGTTTAATTATCTTTATGGCATAATTAAAATTTATAATTTTAATAAGCTAATTTTGGGGATAAATATATATATATATATATAAGAAGACAAATGTCTTCTTCATTTCTTTTTTTCATAAGAGGCCACCACCCTCTCCTCTCTCTTTCTCTCTCTTTCTTTTTCTCTTCTTCTTCCACTTCTTCCCCTCATTGATTTCCCCTCTCAAGTTTTAATTTCCTTAAATTCCCTTCATAAATTCCATAGCCCACTAAAAGAAAACATCAAAGAGATCTTTGATTCAGAGATTAAAAGCAAGGAGAACAAGAATTGGAAGAAAAGTGAAGTTGGAAAGAAATCAATAAGAGGTAATTTTCTTTTCATTTTAGATTAGTTGTATAAGCTTTGAATGAAGTTAATTTATGATGAAATTTCATAAGAAAATGAAAGAAAACATATATGGAACCTAAACTAGGGTTTTGGCCAAATGGGAGAAAAATTAGGGTTTTGAATATTAGCGTTTAGAGACAAAAAATGTGAAGAAGTGCTAAATGATGTCTTTGACATATTTTAAGGAAAGAAATGGCCATTTGTGACCTAATTAAGTGTGTGAGAAGTGTTTAAATCAAAGCCAAATTCGGATTGGGTATGAAGCATGACCAAAAGTCAATTTTGAGGGACCAAAAATGAAATTTTACAAGTGCAATTGGTATGGGACCAATTGGGACTGAAAATAGGCACTAAATGACACAATTTTCATTTAGGAAGCATGCCTAAAAAGTGACCAAAACCTAGTGAACAAACTGACCAAACTCGAAAAATTGTAGTATAAACAGTACACATGAACAGTAATCGTGTTTGGGTCATAACTCGAGCTAGGCAGGTCAAAATGACCTGAAATTTTACCAGTAGTTAGATGAGATATAGACCTAAAACTTTCATGAAGAACACAAACACAAATTATGCCATTAACCCAATCAAATTATTGAGCAAAGTTGAGTTACTGAATCTTCAAAACTGCAGAATTGCCAAATGAACAGTAAACTTTGCAAGGCTATAACTCTCTCTAGAAAACTCCGATTTAGGCGATTCTTAAACCGATGGAAACCTAAGACATAGTAGAATATTTCATATGAAAAATGTTAGGCCAAATTGTGAACTTAACTCAATCAAATTGCGAAAAGAATTTGGGTCACTGAATCTGCCAGAATCTGGGCACCTAAAATTGACCAAATGAACAGTAAACTTTGCAAGGCTATAACTCTCTCTAGAAAACTCCGATTTAGGCGATTCTTGAACAGATGGAAACCTAAGACATAGTAGAACATTTCATATAAAGAACATTAGACCAAATTATGGACTTAACTTGGTCAAATTGCTAAACAAATTTGGATCGATAAATCTGCTAGAACAAAATCTGCAGCATAAACAGTGACATGAACAGTAATGGTGTTTTTGGCATTACTTGAGCTACACAGCTCCGAATTAGGCGATTCAAAAAGGAAAATAAAGTTAAGACCTAAATGAACAATTTTCATGAAGAACATCTCACCAAATTATGATCGAAACTAGGTAAAAATTGGGTTCAAAGATTGGGGCACCAAGCTGTCCCAAAACCAAAATATTCTAAAATTTTCAAAGCTAACTTAAGATGCATTAGACATGCATATAATGAGTTCTTGGCAGCAATTGAGATTGGTATTGAGGTATTCTATTTGTGTATTTTCAGTAGAAAAAGAAGTTGGAACGGACAAGGAGAAGTAGGTAACAATAAAGGAGAGCATTGAAGGTTTGTGCACAACTAACATTTTTCTTTGTTTTAGCTTCGTAAATTGATTTGAATAAGTTTATTTGAATGAGTTTGATTTGAAATGAGTTTATTTTGAATGAGGTATGTTTTTCTCTTGTATTTGAGGAATTTGTGTGTTGCCACCCCTTTTATGGATTTTATGATGATTTGAATATGCTATTGTTTTGCAAACGTATTATTGATTTAGAAACTCTTGACAGTTGTTTTGAAACCACAGTTAGCATGACAGTCCCTTCGAAACTCCCTAGTAGTAACGGCTTCTTGGGGTTTTATAATTGATGTTGATTATGTCTCCCATTAATAATGGTTAGTGAGGTAAGACTACATGAGTACTCATTAGCTAGCTAGCCCTTCCCTCATTAATAATGGTTAGTGAGGTTGAGATTGCTTTGTCGTGGTGTACAACACGGCACTGATCGTGAAATTTTGTGTCATGGCCTGAACTGTGTGTTGATGTTGGCAACACTAATGTTTTGTGAATTGTGATTTATGAAGTGTGATTTCTCATTTGAAATGTTATTCCAATAAATGGCTCTTATGAACTTAGAACTATTGTGAAGTTTTCATGCTTAAGAAAAATGTGATTTATTATGCTTTGACAAATTATGTTTTACTTTAAGTTTTAAAGTTATTAGTTGTGCACCACTGAGTGATATACTCAGCGATAGCTTCTTTATGCTGTCGCAGGTAAGGAAAAGGAGAAGGCTGCCGAGTGAGAGACTTGAAAGCAGCATTTTGGTATTGTTTGTGGGTATATATTGTAGTCATACCCCTGTAATTTCCTTTGGATGTATTTTGTACCTATATGCATGGATGTACGGACATTGAGCAGTTTGTATTTAAAAACATTGCATTGCTATCACATTTTGAGTTTGTAATTATTTTGTATTTTACTTTGAGACTTATGAAAATGTAACTTTTGCAATATTTAATCTATCATTATTTCCAATGAATGTTTGCATGGAATTTTAACTATTCTCATACAATTTTCCACAAAAGAATTGATAAGATAAAAAGCTATGGTTTGTTTTAAAATCCTTTGTAGCATAACTAATGGGTTATCGGTAGGTGGAGTTCGGTGATTCATTAGGCATGCTATGGGAATATGTCATGCCTTACAAGGGATAAGATGTGACAAGTTGTACTATGAAGAAAGAATATTCAAATAACATGTCAAAACAGAATTTAAAAACTAGCTCTGATACCACCAAAACATGTCACACCCTACCCCTCTGTAAGGCATAACATGATCCCATAGTATACCTAATAAATTACCAACTCCGTCTACTGATAACCCATTAAATACACTACAAGGGATTTTAAAAACTTTTCTTACTTCTTTTACAGTGGTGAGCACTATTTACAGGTGTTAAAAACCTTTTTGAACTGAAGTGATAGAACTAACACATTTGAATTATTTGGAATTTCTATAAAAATTTTGGCAGAGTGCCATCTGTATTTTGGATAAAACAGTTCTTCAGAAAGCCTGTAAAAAGCACTTCAATATATTTCCAAATCTCAACTCCAACATATTTCTCAACTCAAATCCATAGTAATTTTTTTAAGACTGAGATACAAGAAATATAGTACAATTTTTACAAGTCAAAATAACTCATAATTTACTTTACAACTTCAATGTACAATTTTAATTTACAACTGCTCAAACCAAGAACAAAATATACATACAGTGAATATACATTACAGTACAAAATGTAAAATGTGGTATACTCATTATACCCGAAAATCTCTCGCTGGATGTACTAGCAGCCTAGTCTGCTACTCTGTCTGTCTGTCTACCTGCGACAGCAATAAAAAACTATCGCTGAGACAATGTCTCAGTGGTGCACAATATTAACCAAATACAACTTTAAATCACAATTCACAAATTATATAAATAGTGGATACTTAAAACCATAGATAAATTCAAGACAATAATGTCATAAGGAATTTAACACAATATCACAATAAATCTCCGTAATCAAAACATAGTTAAATTCAAAAGACAGTGAATATCAATAAGAATTTAAACTCCATTTCACAATCTTACAATACGTATCAATAAATCACACACAGCTTGAAATCATATTTCAAAGTTCAATTCATCCCAAAAGCCGATGGCTAATGAGGTATTTAATTTGTCCCAAAAGCTGATGGCTAATGAGGTATAACATAGCTAGCTAGCAAAAATATGAGTACTCATTCTATTCGTCCTCAACAGGCACACACCTCAACACTTCAGCCAGAGAGGGAATTCAATTCATCCCACTAGACAAGCTAGCGACGAATACAATCAATGTATATGATAGCTGTGGTTTCAAACCATTTACAGTGCTTTTCAATCAATAAGTATCCATCAAATATCATTCAAATAATTTTTCATAGTTTCACAATTTAAAACAATAATATACAAATAGTCATAATTTATTTCAATTGAAAATAATTCAAAAGAAATAGCTGTTGTGCACAAACCTCTGATAACTGTCTCCTGGTCTGGACTCAGTGTTTCCTTCCCTTTTCCTGAGTCTTTGCTAACTGAGAAACACAATTTGAAGTGTTTCAGTACTTAATTAAACTGTCTCTAACGATAATGCTTGATAAGTAATTCACTGAATTTTAATATTTGCTTAGTCAACCTAATATGTCGACCCTCGATGCATTCTAGGTAAATTAGGTTTTAATATTATTAATATGTCACATTCGATAGTATTTTAGGGTTGGTACATGTTACCAAATTCATTTCTATGTATTTTGCGTTTTCTTGCAATTTGCTGGATTCCGGAATACTAGTTTGACCTAGCCGGACGACCTAGTTTCCTCGGTTTTCAGGTTTCGGTCAAAACTACAAACTTGTAGATCTATGTCTTATGGAACACGAGGCAAAATTTCAGGTCATTCTGAGTTATGTGGACCAAATTATGGTGATTTTACTATTGCTGGTCAAATTGCACCAAAATTGGTAATTTTAGGTCACTTTAGGTCATTTTAGGTTCGGCCAGTTTTTGGACCAGAACTTGTGCAAGCTGTTTGACTTGCTTATGGTCATTTCTGGGTTTTGGTGTCTTCATAAGACTTGTAGATATGGGTCTTAACTATTCATGGTTAAAATTTCAGGTCAATTGGACCTGTTTTGAGTGAGTTATGGCCTGAACACTAACTGCTGCCCAAATGGTAAATTTTCAGGCCTCAATTGCACTTAATCCGGATTTGGTCATTTTTCAAGCTACCTTGCAAGCAGAATTTTGGTATGCTCCCTTCATGAAAGTTGGCACATTTTGTGCCTAGTTTCACCTCCAATTGGTCTCATACCAATTGGAGCCACACACTTAAGGTTATAGGCCTAAAACTCAAACTGCCTTGTTGCAATTCTTGCATACACATCAAGGATCACTTTTAACACTCACCAAACTCAAAATTCAAACCAATTCTGGTTGTACCACAACCTAAACATAATTTGCAACATATTATAGGTCATTTTGGTAGCTTACAATTACATTCAATGTGCACCAACAAGTGCAGAATTTGTCTAACTCAATTTACAATAATTCAATCACCAATTCATGCTCATTTAAATGTCCAACTTCACACCATCCTACATGCACTCAAACTGCTATAACAACCAACATATTTTAACATCATTATTCCATAAACCAAGCATGAATTCCAGCATTCTTCAAGAGTTAACAAACTGCCACTATGGTACATTTACATTCCATTAATTTCCAAGCTTTAAATTTCATTTCACATTTACATATACTAAGTATAATCACCAAAATGATTTCCCATACACATAAATATTTAATCAACCTTTTAATCCACCATTTACAAGCAAGAGTAAACTATCTTCAAGATGTTTCCATGGCTGCCAAAAGTACACATTCACATTCAACATCAAACCTCAAAAAATTTCTTCATAAATCAAACACCCATAACATCCTTACAAACTTAATGAAGCAATAACCCAAAAATATAAACTTACCACTTTGGAAATTCTTCAAAACCTCTCCAAAACTTGGTTTTCTTGTTGCCTATCTATTGCCCATGGTGTGAGGATTAACTTTAATGAAGGAAGGTGCATGGAAAGTGGCTTAGATCAAGCTTGCATGAAGCTTTAACCCATGCATCCATGGAGGAACTCCATTCTTGGTTTCGGCTGCCCTTTTGAAAGGTTGAAGAAGATGAAATATGCTGCCCATTTTAGCTCTTAAGTGTAACATATAATATTTATTTAATCCCCATAGTGCTCCACTTACATAAAATCAATTATTTTATATGTTTAAAATATGTTAATTACCTAATTTGAACTCCATTTTTGCTATTTATATTAGGTACCCCTAAATTAGTTTTTCATTATATTTTCCAAGTGTAATATTATTTATTTTTAATGGACATTTAGGTCAAAAGACAACTCGGGGTGTCAAATGACCACAATGCCCCTGTTCGGGTTGCATTCCCGATTTTTCGATAACACCGGGTTTTGTCCATTTTTCGATTTTTCACTTTTCTTTGTACTAATTATTTAATTTTTATTTAATATTTCTAATGATATTTATACTTCAATAGGGGTCTATTTAATTCCTAAAAATATTTTCCAGGGTTCTTCGCGGTCCAGGGCTAGTCAACGGTCCACGCCGTGACTTCCCGGTGCGGTCACCCATCGCTAGGGTTCTCGGCTCACTTAACTTGGTTATATTTCTTTGCTATTATTTTTCCTTTGTTTTTCTTGTATTTTCTTTCCTTGTATTTCATTATTTTATGTCTCCTTATTCATATCGAAGTGTAGTTCTAGGCATCCTAGCTGTCCAGACAACACTGGTCATCGGAACAGTAGTACGCACTACTGAACATAGGGGTGTTACATAAAGTCTTTGCTGAGCTACATAGGCTTGCCCGAAGGAAGGATGACGAATTTAGGTTCTTTCAAGCAAAGCCAAACTGTGGGCTCTTCACTGATCTCCCTTCTTCATTGAAGAACTGGAAGAACGGGTTCTTTATTTTCAGGAGTAAGATTCAAAACGACTTTAAGGGTATCCAACGGAGTTGGCAACACCTGGTCCCTCTGATCCCGAAGAAGATCGCCTTAAATAAGGATGAAGATGCCATGGTAAAAGAGTTAAAGTCTCAAGCGTCCACCCAGAAATTCTCTTGCTTAGACGCGGTGATGGCCGAACTGAAGTATTGGATGATGCAGCTGATCACTGATGAAGACTACGAGCTTCAGCTCTCTGACCTCAGCCTTGGTACTATCCATATCTCTGGCCTCTGAATCTTAGCGAACTCACTAACTTATTTTCTGTGCAGGTATGGCGATCGGCGATACTTCCAAGGAGAGCTGCAAGTGAAAGAGGGAGGTCTTCTGAAAAGTGCGAGCGATGAATGGGGCCACTGTTGCTGATGCTCAGACCCCTCGTCGTGAATTGGTGGAGGTGTCAAGCTCTCTTCCCTGACCTCAGGAGCAATCGATCCCAGAGGTAGAGGTCATCACTCTTGCTTCTTAGGAAATCGAACTTCTGCCTCCCCCCGCCACCTTCGATCTCTTTCAATGTGGAAGGAGAGTCCTCGGGTCCTACAGTTAGGATGCTTTCTCGGAGTGCTCAACTCCTGATCCAATCGCTGGAAAGGAACCGCTCTATAAGAGGGAATCCCAGCTTGGCCAAAGTCATGGGAGCTTCCATCTGCTCCCAAGAAGATCATAATAGGTTGGCAGAGGAGAGTATCGATGACATCTTAGCTCAGACAATGAGCTTGGGCTTAGAGGCCATCGCGAATCAATACGTAATCAGAGAGAAGGGCCACGCCTTAAGGAAGGAGATCCTTAAGGCGGTCCAAGATGCCTTAGCTGCACAAGCTCAACTCTCCTCTACTAATGACTACATTGCCAGAATGGAAGATCGGATGAAGCATTATAAGGAGAGGATAGCGTAGGTGAAGCGGGAACTTAAAGACTCCCGGGCTGGTCGATCTTCCAATCTCGCTCATTTTGCTGAAGACCTTTGGGCAAAGGAAGAGGAGCTCCGAGCCAAGGAGGAGAAGCTCTGAGCCAAGGAGAAGGAGCTCTAAGCTAAGGAAGAGGAGAGCATCATAAAAGCGGCCGGGGCTTATGTGAACGTCCATAATGACCTTTTGGCTGAGCTGAGGAAGCGGTATCCTAAAGAAGACTTCTCCTGGATGAATGAGCTCGCCCCAGATGCCGAAGAGGAGAGCGATGAGGAGCCAGAGAGAGAGAGGGAGAGAATCAGAGAGTGGAGAATGTAACTGGGGAGCAGGCTGGGGGTGATCCACCTGCTGAGTGACTTTTATATATTTTCCTTAAAATGAATAGAAGTCCTTTTGTTTACTTTCTTTGTTGAGATTAGAAAGCGCCCAAATCAAATGAGTACTTAATTGTTTGCACATATTTGAACATTAAACTTGAAAACAACCATTAATTAGAGTATAAGAGATCGGAAAGACATTACACATAAGCTTGAGATTGGACTAAGTGTAAGCTTGAGATCGGACTAAACGTAAGCTTGAGATCGGACTAAACGTAAGCTTGAGATTGACTTAAACGTAAGCTGGAGATTGGACTAAGTCACGACTAAACACGGGGTAAAACTTTAGAACATTAGAATCGGCAAACTTGACATTAATTTGGATTCTTAAGATCCAGATCATCATTAAACTGGATAAAAACCTTAACTTCATTTTAGGGAATATCTGGGGCATTCAAGTGAAAAGCCTGATCATAACATTAGTGAAATGAAGTTCCACAATATTTGTAAAGAGAGATCAGAGGTAAGACAGGATTGTCCGGAGACCCATCATTGATTCGAACCCATCTGATAAGAGATCGGAAAACAATTAACTAAGTATGGGATCGGTTTATTCCATGGTCAAGCTATCGGTGAGTTTGGAAAAGTCCAATGTGACTGAGGGACATCGACTTAGAGCGGATGATAAAGTCGATTTTGAAGTCCCTTGACTTCGGAGATCGACCAAAATATGGTGTCGACACTACTTGTAAGGAAAAATCTGAGCCATTAATTTGAGGTAGTTAAAGCATTTTAGTACGCTCTAGTCTCCACCGTTAATTTTATTTGCAAGAACAAATCTCAAGCACTCGGATTAAAGTGATAAATGCAAATTTGGTACCTTCCAATCCCAACCCTTAATATGATTTGTAAGGCATAACTCCCAACTATTGGATCAAAGAAGAAAAGGATGGAGGAGTTCTGGATTGATCGTTGCCCTTAAATCCTTGGTCACTTTAATTATTGACCCTCAGATGTTGTCCTTTTAAATCCAAACCCTTCCTCTTTTTCATCTTGAATCCTGGCCCTCCATTTTGAGGCCCCCGTATAGACTCTAGCTAGTGCACCACTTGGTTCTGGCTTGTTAACAGTACTCTGACTTCCAGGAGTGCTACCCCTACCTCTGCCTCTACCTCTACCTCGACCAGCTGGTTGTGACCCTCTAAGTGTAAAGACTTTGACTGATCCCTTAGATGTTGCAAGAGGTCCAGATCGGTGCGGATTAGTACAATCCTTAGCAAAATGTCCACTCCCTCCACAGTTGAAATATGCACCGGTGGCCTTGAAACACACCCCACTATGTGTTCTACCACAAGTCTCACACTGCCGGACTGATAAAGCTCCTCGTGATGCCTACTAGGTCTGCTGACCAGACCGAGGTGGTCATTGGCCAGAGAATCTGCCTCTGCCAGATCTGCGAGAGCTGGATCCCCCAAACTGTTTCCTCTTTCCAGAACCACTCTCAGTAGCCTGGCCCGTAGCCTTTTCAGTCTTTTCTTTCTCTTGAGTGCCCTTCTTCATTGCCCCTTCTGATTCTATCCTTTCCAGTTCCAGGGCTTGTGAAATCAGCTCAGAAAAATTATAGTGTCTGAATCCCACAACTTGCATTCTTAAGCTAGGCCTCAATCCAGCCTAAACCTCTTACATCTGTCTCTGGGGGTGGAGACTAAGCTTCCAGCATAGTGACTTAGCCTTAAAAGGTCTCGCTGATATTCTGCTATTGTTCTGTCCCCATGCTTCAGGGTCAAGAATTCTTGCAATTTCATATCTACATAAGCATCGGGAACCCATTTCTGCCTGAATTCCCTCAGGAAGTCTATCCACGTCAGCACAGGTGGCTCAACCAGGCTGTGGGGGATGGTCTTCCACCATTCATATACATCTCCTTGTAGAAGAGATACTGAATATTCAAATTTTAATTCTTCGGCACACTGTAGTTTTCTGAATACCCTTTCCATCCGTTCTAGCGACTGTTCTACCTCTAGTGGATCCACAGTGCCCTTAAACTCGGTAGCCCCAAATCTTATTAGTTTTTCATATTGTCGAGTTGGGGGATGTGGTTGTACTGCATGTGCTTGCATCTAAACTTGGGTGGCACATTTCCCGTCATTTGTTGGAAGAATGAGACCATCTGCTGTGCAAATTGAGCAGGAAATTGCAGTGCTTGAGGAGGAGCTGAAGTGGCTGACCTACTCACGTTCTGGAGTGCTGGGGCTTCCCCTTAGACCTCAGCCTCGACAGATTGCTCCACGGAATGATCTCCCTCATCCATTCCTTTTTCAGAAATTTCCTAATTCCTGAGATCAAACACAAGGAGGTTGACCTCCGTTAGAGCATATTCATGATGTAAATATGTCATATGTATCAATTAAAGACACTTAAGCAGTTGTACTTATCAAAAAAATATTCACATACATAGTTAAAATTTATTGCAAAACTATGCTCTGATGCCACTAAAACATGTCACACCTTACCTCTCTGTAAGACATAACATGATCCCGTAGAATACCTAATGAACTACTGAACTTCACCTACCGATAACTCATTAAGTACACTATAAGAGATTTTAAAACCATTTTCTTACATTTTGAAAGTGGTGAGCATTTTGGTAGGAATTAAAAACATTTAATTGAAGTTTCAAAACTAGTAAAAATTTTTGTCCATTTTTATTTGTCCGCAAATTTTGAAAAAATTTCGGTAGAGTGCCGTCTGTATTTTGAGAAAACAGTTCTTCAAAAACCTATAAAAAGCACTTCTAATATTTGTTTTCACAACTCCCAACCACCAAAATAACTTAGTTCATCATAATGCAATTCAAGTCCACAATTCAATCAAAATTTGTCATTTCAAAATATCTCATCAATTCATTCACATTGCATTTAATATTTAATTTACAAATACAAATCTTAATTTACAAAAAGAAAATCCAAAATACTATATGACAATTTACTGTACAACTGCTCAACTTTATATTAATACATATGACATTACAATATTTACATCAAAATAACTACAAGGGTATAAATAAATACCCGTACCAAAAAGGTCAATGTAGTCCTCTATCACAATAGTAGCTCACTCTGCTGCTTTCTCCTTGCCCTTATCTGCGACAGCAAAATAAGCTATCGCTTAGTATAAAAATACTCAATGGTGTACAATAAAAATTCAAAATGTAGTACATAAAACATTCATTGATGAATCACAATTTAAATATTTCACAAATTATCAAAACTCATTATAGGAAAATTTTGGTCAAATAATTTAATAAACACAATGTTGCCAATTCATACACAACTTAAGCCATTACACAAAATTTCTGATCAATGCCGCGTTGTACACCACAACAAAGCAATCTACAACCCCACTAATCGAAATCAATGAGGGAGGTGGCTAACTAGCTAATGAGTAATCATCCGATCTACAAACTCAGTTAGTAAGCTAGAGATGGAGGAAAATAAACGATCTCAACCCCATAGATGGAGGAGGAATAATGTGGTACTGTCATGCTAAGTGTGAACACAAAATCAATTCAAAACAAAGTACTCAAATAATTTAGAAAAGATCCCAAAAAATTTCCAAAGTCATTTTTTTGCAATCACAAAATGGCAACACAATTTATAAACAACACAGCGATTTCATAAAGCATAACAATTCAACTTTTCACTTAGAAAATAATTACATAAATTTATTATGCACAAACCTGACGTGAGTCGCCTCTAAGCCTTGACTCAGTCCCTTAGATTTTTTGCATCTTTTTTTTTTTAGCTGAAACACACAATTGACAGTGTTTCAGTATCTTGTGTCACAATAAATCCAATAATTACATTCATATATGCTCAATTATAGTCCCAATATGCTTAAACTTACATTCTTGAAAATTTTCATGTCGGGGTTACTATTCATGGCACTATTCAAGTCAATTTGTTGACTTTCTAATGCTTAATAGGTATGGAAATTCTAATTTCACCCACATACCACATTTTGGTTACCTAATTTGTTGGTTTTGGTTATTTCCTCAAACTTCAAGTCTCTTAGGCACAAATTTCAAATTTTCAGTTTTGGTGTTCAGTTTTGCACTGTTCCATTGGTTATGTTGCTGTGATAATTTGGCTAAGTTTTCTTCATAGAAATTGTTCCTTATTGTCTTAAATTTATTTTCATTTTTGAATCACTCCATTTGGAGTTTTGTAGCCTAAGTTATAGCCATTTGAATATGGCTGGCCGGATTTGGTTTTACCCAGAATTCTGGGCAAACTCTGAATTTTGACAATTTTGTTGGTTGAATGTAGGTGGATTTTCAAATAGCTTATGGTCAAATTTTAGGTTTATTTTCTTCATGAAAGTTTTAGGGCTATGTCTCAGCTTTCCACTAGTAAAACTTCAGGTCATTTGGACCTTCCTAGACCAAGTTATGTCATTTACGTAACTACTGTTCATTTAGTCATTTTTGTATAGGTCAATTTGCCAATTTCAGATTTGGCCTAATTGTTCACTAAGTTATGGTCACTTTCTGGGCATGATTCCTATATGAAAAATGTGCTATTTTGTGTCTAGTTTCATTCCCAACTGGTCTCATACCAATTGGGTTAGTAAATTTTTAGTTTTGGTCCCTGAAAGAGACCTAGGTCATGCTGCCTACAGATTGACCCTCACCAATCCGAATTTAAACTTGTTTCCAACAATTCATACACACCACAAATGGTCACAATTGACCATTTCTCAACTCAAATAAGGTCAATAACACCATTTGGCCAATTCTCAAATTTTTCTTCAATTTCTTCAAATTGCTCAAACCCTAGCTACACACAAAGTTCAATCTAATGCAATTTAAAGTGTGTATTCATGTTCTACACGCCTAATTCACCTCAAATAACCATTCAAATCCATCAAACTCATTCATATCAAACCCTAACCCTAGTTGGATGAATTTTATGTTTGGTCCCTCAACAATTGTTTTCTTTTAATTTTAAGTAGATTTCTAGGTTAATTGAGTCACAAACACATAATAAACTAAGATTTTCAAATTCAATTACTTACCTTATGGAGCAGAATTTCTATCCTTCAATTTTCTTCACTTCCTTGGTTTTATTGACATCCAAACTTCATATCAAGGTCCACTTGCAAGATTTACTTAAGGGGGTTAGGGAAATTTGTGGCTAAACTTAAGGTTTATGAGAGCTTGAGGTGAGCTCCCATGGTGGAATGAAAGAGATGAGAGAGGGAAAGAGATGAGGACAGCAACACTAAAAAAGAAAGACCCAAATTGTTTTTTTTTTCTTTTAATTTGTTTTTATTTGTATTTGTCATCAAATTGACTTGGTCAATGTAACACCCCTATATTAAAACAGTCTATGCATTCTACTGTTCCAGTGACCGGTGTCGGTCCGGACAATTAAGGGGATTAGAACTACGTCTAAGACACTTAGATAAGCCCTGAATGCAAATAATTAGAAATTGCCAAATAGTTAGGTACAAATAAGAAAAATGGAACACAAAAAGTTAAATGAGCCGAGAGTCACAGCGATGAGTGACCTCCTCAGGAATGACTGCGAGGTCAGTCTAAACTTAAAATTTAAAACCGTAAAATGTGACACCGCTGTCCTTAGGACTATTGCAAACACAGTGGAAAAGAGAAAATCATAAAAAAGAATTGTTAAGCAAGTTAAATAATTAGGTTAGGGATCCGGAAGAAATATCGAATAATTTACAAATCGGATTGAACCAACGAGGGGCAATTTGGTTAATTCACCCTAGAGCTGACTCCTGACCTAACTGTCCAATAAAATCTGAGAAATTAAAATTGTGAAATATATAATTAAATTGAAGAAGTGAGGAAAAGAAAAGAAAAGAAAAGAAAAGAAAAGAAAATAAAGAATTATGACATCATGTGTGTGACATCATGCACGACTTCATAATTCATTTAAAATTAATAACTTAATTTGACTAAGTCAAATTTAGGCTAAATATATAATAAATGAAAATAAAACAAAACAAATTTGGTCTTTTTCTTTGCCACTCCAAGCTGCCCCATCTTCTTTCTCTAACTCTCTCATTTTTTTTCCTCCATTAACATACCTTAAAAGCTCACAAAACCTTACTTTCCTTCATGATCTTCATAATCCTTAACACTAAATTTTGAAATTTCATCTTGGGTTGATGGTTGAAAGTGAAAGAAGAGGAAAGAAAGGAGATTTAAAGAAGTAGAAAATTCATAATTTGAGGTAAGTTAATCAAATCTCTTTCTTTAGTATAAATGCTTGAAGTTGAGTTCATGTGGATGAATTATTGTAGAAACAAATGAAAAAAAATCATGCATGTATAGCAACCTATGAAATTCGTCCATGTTAGAGATGAATAAGATTTGATGGGTTTGCATGCAATTAAATATGTAGACAAGTTTGATTGAGAGTGTAGATAATGTTTATACACTTTATGTTCATGATTTGAAGCTATTGAAGAATTAGAGTTCTTAACCCTTAGGGTTTTGGGGAGGAAATTTGAGAAATTGGTAAATTGATGTATTTTGACCTAAATAAGGCTCAAAATGGTCAATTGAGACAAATTAGGATGTGTTTGAATGGTTAGAAGTAAAAGCAAATTCGGATAAGTAGGGGTCCAATTCTGGATAGCCTGACCTAGGTCCTTTTCAGAGACCAAACCTATAATTCTGCCACTCCAATTGGTGTGAGGCCAATTGGAGATGAAAATAAACACATAATACACATTTTTCATGTAGAAACCATGCCCAGAAAGTGACTCTAAGTTAGTGACCAATTAGGCTAAACCAGGAATTGGCACACTGCCACTGTACAAAAATATCCAAATGAACAGTATTTGTTCATTTGGCCATAACTTGGCCTAGGAAGGTCCAAATGACCTGATTTTTGAACCATTAGAAAGCTATGACATAGTACTACAACTTTCATGAAGAACACCAATCCAAATTCCATACATAACTAAGTCATTTTGCCACTCAAAGTTAATGGTCCAAAACTGCCAGAACCACTTAGGTGCCCAGCAAATTTGGGTTAAACAAATCCGGCCAGCCATGTTAAAATGGCCATATCTTGGGCTAAAAAATTCCAAATGAAGTGATTCAAAAAGGGAATTAAAGATAAGACAATAAGGAACAACTTTGATGAAGAGCACTTAGCCAAATTTCCACTGTAGATAGACCAATGGAATAGTACAAATAAGTAACCCAAAATTGAAATTTTGATATTTAACCCTAATAGGCTTTGAATTGAATTTGGCAATCAATGCCAACAAAAATATGACTCAAAATATGGTATGTGGGTGTAATTAGAATCATCATATCTAATTAGTATGAAAAAGTCAATAATTTGACCAAATGGTCAAATGAATTGTAGCCACAATTATACTAAGTAAAAAGGACTCAATTTTATGGGATAAATTAAGTGTATAAAATTTAATTATTGAATTTATTAATTGGAAATAAATTAAACAGATATTGAAACACTCTAGTCAAGTATTTTAGTGGGAAAGGAGCCCTCCAAGGAAGGAGGAGGAATTGAACCAAGACAAGCCTAGATAAGAGGTTTGTGCACAACTAACTCTTTTGTTATTTTACACTTCCAAGTTGAATTGAACAAGTTTATTTTATGATTTATGATTTTGTTGTGTTGAGAATTTTAACTTATTGAATGAAATTGTATAATTTAAATATAAATTTTCTTATGCATTTAAGGATTTATTGCATGGTTTGGAGAATTTTAAATTTTTGGTTTGATGTGTTGTGTAACACCCCTAAGTTCTAGAGTGCGTCATTGCTCCAGTTGACAGTCTTTGTCAGGACAGCTAGGATGCCTAGAACCACACTTCAATGAGAGTGAGGAGACATAAAATAATGAAATACAAGAAAAGAAAGTACAAGAAAAACAAAGGAAAAATGATAGCAAAGAAATGTGATCAAGTTAAACGAGCCGGGAAACCTAGCGATGGTGATCATGACAGGAAGTCACGGCGTGGACCGTTGACTAGCCTCGGATCGGGGAACCACGGAAAACATTTTAGGACTTAAATAGAACCTTGTTGAAGAATAAATCTCATTAGAAAGATCAAAGAAAAATTAAATAATTAGTACAAAGAAAAGTGAGAAATCGAAAAAGCATAAAACTCTAGATACTAGAAAAATCAGAATGCCGCTTGAACAGGGCATTATGGTCATTTGACATCCCGAAGTGTCTTTTGACCTAAATATCCATTAAAAATAAATAGTATTACACTTAGAAAATAAAATGAAAAATTAAATTGGTGGTACCTAAAATAAATAGTGGAAATTATGGGTTAAATGTGGAATAAATGAACAATTACCTTATTATATGATTTAATCTTTGTTAGTGGACCACTAAAGATTTAATTAAACATAAAAAGGTGCTGATGCAAGTCCACTAACCAGCTGAACTTCATCTGCCTCAAAGTTATCTCAACATTGCCGTGAATGAAGGTGAGAGGAAACTCCATAGCCATTTTTCATGCAAGCTTTCTTAACTCTCCATTTTCAACTCCAACCTCTTAGGTTTCTTCATTAAACTTTGTCTACACATCACAAGGAAGATATTGATACCAAATTTGAGAAGTTTGGTGAAGGTTTAGCAAGTTACAATCAAAGGTAAGTTTACACTTTTGAGAATTCCTTTGTTAAACTTTACGTTCATGTTATGGGTGTTAGTTTTGTGAAGGAAATTTTAAAGTTTAAATAGTTATTGAGATAGCCATTTTTGGACAGCCATGGGGTCACACATTTAATGATTTATTATGCATATAATTGATGAGAAATAATGTTGATCATGGTGATTTAATGTCCTAGTGAATTATTTCACATTTATATGGTGATTTTGGCACTTAGATGAGTATGGATGAATTGTAGGGCAATGTGGTGTTGAAGGACAATTTTCGGCAGCTTGGGAACCCTTGAATAATTGTATGTATTGATGGAAGTATAGGCAGAATATTGACCTAGAAGGATTGATGGATATGTATGTAGATTGATATTGTAAAGTGTATGTAAGATTTGTAATGGTTAGGTGTGTATGTAATGGTATTTAGAACTTGTAAATGTGAATTATATTTGGTGTGTTGAGGGTAATTGTAATCTGCCCAAAGTAATGTTAATGTAAAGTAGAAAATGCTTTTGGTAATGTACCAAAACAGATTGGTAGGGAAGTGAACCAAATTGCAAGGTATATGTGTGTTTGAATTGGGGTTTGAAAGACATATAGAGGACAGTGTGCAAATAGACCTATAACTTTAAATGTGTAACCTCAATTGGTATGAGACCAATTGGAGGTGGAACTAGGCACAAAATGTGCCAACTTTCATTGAGAAAACATACCAAAATTCTGCTTGCAAGGTGACCTAAGAAAATGACCAATTCGGATTAGGTGCAATTAGGACCTGAAAAATGACCAATTGGGTAGCAGTGAGTGTTTAGGCCATAACTCACTCAAACCAGGTCCAATTGACCTGAAATTTTAACCATGAATATTAAGACCCATACCTACAAGTCTTATGAAGACACCAAAGCCCAGAAATGACCATAAGCAAGTCAAAAAGCTTGCACAAGTTCGGGTCCAAAAACTGGCCGAACCAAAGTTGACCAAATTGACCAAAAAAATGACCTAATTTGATGCCATTTGACCAGCAATAGTGTAATGACCATAACTTGGTCTACTTAACTCGGATTGACCTAAAATTTTTCATCGTGGTCCATAAGACATAGATCTACAAGTTTGTAGTTTTGCCCGAAACCCGAAAACCGAGGGAACTAGGCCGTCAGGCTAGGTCAAACTAGTATCCCGAAATCCAGCAAGTTGCATTAAAATGCACTAAACAAGGAAACGAGTTTGGCAAAACGTACCAAACCTAAAACCCTATCGAGTGTGACATATTAATGACACTAAAACCTAATTTACCTAAAACGCATCGAGGGTCGGTATATTAGGTGATTAAGCAAATAAAGGTATTCAGTGAATTGTTTATCGAACATTATCGTTAGAGGCAAATTAATTTAGCACTGAAACACTTCAAATTGTGTTTCTCAGTTAACAAGGACTCAGCAAAAGGGAAAGAAATACTGAGTCAAGACCAGGAGACAAATATCAGAGGTTTGTGCACAACTAGTTTTCAACTGATTTTACTCTGAATAAGATTTCATATGATTAATTGTATGTTATTGATTTAAATTGTGTTTGTGCACAACGAATATTTCTTTTGAATTTTTCAATTGAAATAAATATTGACTATTTGTACATTATTGTTTTAAATTGTGGAAATGTCTTTGAATGGGTATTTATTGCTTGAAAAGCATTGTAAATGATTTGAAACTGTGAGAAATTGTTTGAATGATATTGATGGATACTTATTGCTTAAAAGCATTGTAAATGGTTTGAAATTGTGGGAAAATTAGTTTAGTGTGATTTGTGAAAATCGAAGTTAATTATGAATTGTGTTGCCATTTTGTGAATGAAATTATGACTTTGGAAATTTATTGGATTCTCACGAATCATTTGAATAAAATGTTTGGAATTGATTTTGTGTTCACACTTAGCATGACAGTATCGTATCATTCCTTCTCCAATTATGGGGTTGTGATCGTTTATTTCCTTCTCCATTTATGGAGTCATGATCGTTTATTTTTCCCTCTCTGGTTTACCAGTTGAGGTGATCGGATGAGTACTCATTATATAGCTAGCTTCCTCCCTCATTGATTTCGATTATTGGGGTGAGTATGTCTTGTCGTGGTGTACAACATGGCATATATGGAAAAAATTTGTGTCATGGCCTAAATTGTGTTATTGATTGGCAACATTATATTGTTCAGTTATTTGATCGAATTGTGTTATTGATTTGCAAAACGATATTATTCAGTTATTCGATCGAATTGTGTTATTGATTTGCAAAACAATATTATTCAGTTATTTGATCAAATTGTGATATTGATCGGCAACACTGTGTTATTCAGCAATTTGATCAAATTGTGTATGAATTGGCAATATGGTATTCTTAAACTATTTGACTAAATTGTGTTATTATGAATTTTGATAATTTGTGAATTGGAGTTTAAATTCCTTATGACATTCATTGTCTTGAATTTAACTATGGTTTTACGTGTCCACTATTTATATGGTTTATGAATTGTGATTTAAAGTTGTATTTGGTTAATGTTGTGCACCACTGAGACATTGTCTCAGCGATAGCTTTTTATTGCTGTCGCAGGTAGACAGACAGATAGGGCAGCAGACTAGGCTGCTAGTACCGCCAGCGAGAGATTTTTGGGTATAGTGAGTATACCGCATTTTGTATTTTGTAATGTAATGTATATTCACTGTATGTATATTTTGTTTTTGGTTTTGTGCAGTTGCAAATTCAAATTGTACCTTGAAGTTGTAAATTAATTATGAGCTATTTGACTTGTAAAAACTGTATTATATTTCCTTATCTCAGACTTTGAAAAATTTCTATGGAATTGAGTTGATAAATTGTTGTGTTGAGAAATGTATTGGAGTTGAGATTTGGAAAATTATTGAAGTGTCTTTTTACAGGTTTTCTGAAGAACTGTTTTATCCAAAATAAAGATGGCACTCTACCAAAATTTTTACAGAAATTCCAAATAAATCAAATGAGTTAATTGTTTCACTTCAGTTCACAAAAGTTTTTAACACCTGTAAATAGTGCTCACCACTGTAAAAGAAGTAAGAAAAGTTTTTAAAAATCCCTTGTAGTGTACTTAATGGGTTATCAGTAGACGAAGTTGGTAATTCATTAGGTATACTACGGGATCATGTTATGCCTTACAAAGGGGTAGGGTGTGACATGTTGCCAACTTTGAGTATGAATTTATAATGATTAAATATGATAATGGTTTGTAAACACTTTTATAAATAGAAATTTTTTTGAATATGATTTGAAACCACAGTTGACATAGCAATATGTTTTGAATTCTCATTAGCTTGTTTAGTGAGATATCTCCTCCACAAGATGGGGTGAGTTCCTTCCTCTCTGGCTGGCCAGTTGGGGAAGAGTTTGGATGAGTACTCATATATACTAGCTAGTCTTTGTTCCTCCCTTTTAGCCTCGGTTATTGGGAGAGTTTGAAATATCGTGGTGTACAACACGGCATCTATTATGAATTTTGTGTCATGGGTCCAACTGTGTGAATTATTGGCAACGCCCTTTAAATTATGCATAGTTTGATAAATTATAGTTGAAATAAATAATTTTTCAGTGATTCAAAATTTTTGTATTGTTTCATGATTTAAAATAAATGTAGATAAATAGTTATTATCTGATCAAAATGTTATTCAAATGAATAATTTGCATGAATGAAAATAATGATTTTTGGATGTCACGAATTTTGAAGAATTTAGAAATTTTAAATTTTTATTTGTTATGAGTTCTCAAAGCATAAATTGTCACACCTTACCCCTCCGTAAGGCATAACATGATCCCGTAGTATATCTAATGAATTACCAAACTTCGACTACTGATAACCCATTAAATATACTACAAGGGATTTTAAACCTTTTCTTATTTCTTTTTACAGTGGTGAGCACTTTTGATAGTTGTTAAATTTTATTTTTTTTTAACTGAAGTGAAACCAAATAACACATCTGAAGTATCAATAATTTATGTAAATATTTTGGCAGAGTGCCATCTGTATTTTGAATAAAATAGTTCTTCAAAAACCTATAAAAAGCACTTCCAATCTATTTGTTCAATCCCAAACTCCAGTATGGTTCAACACAATTAATTTCTCAATATTTGTTAAACTCAATTCAACATCAATTTCCAGTATTTCCAAAGATAGACTACAAAATGACTGAATAATTCAAAATTTGAGATAAGAAATAAATATATTACAACTTTAGTTTACAACTGCTCAAAACCAAGTACAATATATACATACAGAGTACATACATTATAACAAAAATTACAAAAATATGGTATACTCAATATACCCGGAAAAATCCCAAAATGTAGCACAAGTAGCCTACTCTGCTGCTCTGTCTGTCTGTCTACCTACGACAGCAATGAAAAAGCTATCGCTGAGCCAATGTCTCTGTGGTGCACAACATTAAGAAAATGCAATTTAAAATCATAAACCATAAATCATATAAACTGTGGATACTTAAAATCATAGTTGAATTCAAAAGAAAGAAAAATGTCATAAAGAATTAAACTCCATTTCACAATGTCTCAATGAATATCAATAAATCACACACACAGCTTAATCATGTTTCCAATGTCCAATTCATCCCAAAAGCCAATGGCTAATGAGGAATAACATAGCTAGCAATTATATGAGTACTCATCCTATTCGTTCTCAACTGACACACACCTCAACACTTCAGCCAGAGAGGGAATTCAAAGCCAATTCGTCCCACTAGACAAGCTAGTGAGGAATTCAATCAAATACACATGATAGCTGTGGTTTCAAATCATTTGCAATATTTTTCAAGCAATAAGTATCCATCAAATATCATTTAAATAAATTTTCCACAATTTAAGCAATAACATACAAATTGTCATAATTTATTTCAATTGAAAATTCAAAAGGAATAACTGTTGTGCGCAAACCTCTGATGAGTAGCCTCTTGGCCTTGACTCAGTGTTTCTTTCCTCTTTCCTGAGTCTTTGCTAACTGAAACACACAATTTAAAGTGTTTCAGTACTCAGTTAAATTGTTTCTAACAATAAGGTTCAATAATTAAATTTATTTAATACTATTGCTTTCATTAGTCAACCTATAATGTTGACCTTTGATGCACTCTAGGGGAATAAATTTTAATATTATCAATATGTCACATTTTATAGTCCTTTAGTATTGGTATATGTTACCAATTTCATTTTCAAGTGTATTGCATTTTATTGCAATTTATCAGATTTTGGAATGCTGTTTTGACCTAGCCAGATGACCTAGTTTCCTCAGTTTTCGGGTTCTAGTTCGAATTACAAGCTTGTAGGTCTATGTCTTACTGAACTTTTGCCACAAATTTTAGGTCATTTGGAGTTTACTAGACCAAGTTATGGTCATTTTACTATTGCTGGACAGATTGCACTAAAATGGCAAACTTAGGTCATTTTTAGGTCATTTCCGATTCTGGCAGTTTTTATACCCGAATTTGTGCAAGCATTTTGACTTGATTATGGTCATTTATGAGTATTGGTGTCTTCATAAGAGTTGTAGCTCTATGTCTAAGCTTTCCATGGTATAAATTTCAGGTCATTTGGACCTGAGTTGAGTGAGTTATGGCCAAAATACTGACTGCTGTTCAAATGGTCAATTTTCAGGTTTGCAAAGTCACTAATCCGGATTTGGTCAATTCTCATGTCACTTTCTGGACAGAATTTAGGTAAGCTTTCTTCATGAAAGTTGGCACATTTTGTGCCTAGTTTCACCTCCAATTGACCTCATACCAATTGGAGTCACACAATTCCATTTATAGCCTAAAATACATACTGCCCTTAGCACATTTTTGGAGCATCAACCAATCACACATTCAACTAACTATACTTCACTTTCCAAACCTAATTTGCATTTGTATCATACCACAACCATTCATCACTTTACATTATAGTCACTTTAGGCAGAATATAACCAATTTAGAATGCACCAATTGCACTTCCAATTCACAATATCAAATTCTAAATAACATATACACATAACACTCCTAACCATTACCAATAACTTCCATCATCAATTATATAAACTGCCCCTACATCATCACCACCAGAATTCATCAATAAGTTTCATGATATCATATATAATTTCATGAGTTTAAAGGCCACCCAAAAATGGCAGTTTACTTTGTAACACCCCTAAATTCGGTAGTGCGTTCTACTGTTCCGGTGACCAGTGTTGTCCGGACAGCTAGGATGCCTAGAACTACACTTCGATATGAGTGAGGAGACATAAAATAATGAAATACAAGAAAAGAAAATACAAGAAAAATAAAGGAAAAATAATAGCAAAGAAATGTAACCAAGTTAAGCGAGCCGAGAACCCTAGCGATGGGTGACTGCACCAGGAAGTCACGACGTGGACCGTTGACTAGCCCTGGACCGCAGGGAACCCTGGAAAATATTTTTTGGACTTAAAGAGACATCAATTGAAGTATAAATATCATTAGAAATATCAAATAAAAATTAATTAATTAGTACAAAGAAAAGTGAGAAATCGAAAAACGGACAAAACTCGGTGTTACCGAAAAATCGAGAATGCAACCCGAACAGGGGCATTGTGGTCATTTGACAACCCGAGTTGTCTTTTGACCTAAATTTCCATTAAAAATAAATGATATTACACTTGGAAAATGTCATGAAAAATTAAATGGGTGGTACATAGTTTAAATAGCAAAAATTGGGAGCTTAATGTGGGAATAAGGAAAGTTATGAATAAACAATCATTAAATATCACTTAGTGCTCCACTCACACCTAAAGTGGACCGCTTAATCTGCATTTGGACAGCAGATTCATTTTCTTCTTCAACCTCAAAAATTCAGCTGTAAGCCTCCATTGAAGAACCACCATGGCCATCCATGGCCAAGCTCCATGCAACCATGATTTAGCCATATTTTTCACTAGCTTCCTTCACAAAAACTGTTCTACACCACTTGGGCAGTAGATAGGCAGCAAGAAGACCAAGTTTTGGTGAAGTTTTGAAGAGTTTCCAAAGTGGTAAGTTGGTGTTTTTGATGCTTGCTTCATTAAAGATTGTGTGGATGTTATGAGTACTTGAATTGTGGAAAGAATTTTGGAGTTTGATGTTCTAAGGGAGATATTTATTTTTGGCTGCCATGGAAACTCCTTAAGGGCAGTTTATTCTTGCTTGTAAATGGTAGATTAAAGAGTTGATTAAATGTATATTGTGTAGGAAATTATTTGGGTGATGTGTACTTAGTATATGTGAATGTGTATTGAAATTTGAATACTTGGAAATTATGGGAATGTAATGCATGAAATGGCATCCTGGTTTGGTGAACCATAAGGATGTTATTTCTTGTTTGGATTATGGAATATTAATTTTGAATTGTGTTGATTATTATGGCAGCTTGGGTATGTGTGTGATGGTGTGAAGTTGGACATGTAATTGAGCATGAATAGGTGACTAAATTGTTGTAAATGAGTTTGACAAATTCTGCACTTAATGGTGTATGTTGAATGTGATTGTAAGTGGCCAAAATGATAAAAAAATATGTGGTAAAATATGTTTAGGTTATGGTACAAACCAGATTGGGTAAGAATGTATGAATTGGTAAATGCTAAAAGTGAGCTTTGATGAGTAATAAAGAAAGTGCAATAGGGCAGTATGCATTTTGGCCTAGAACTTTAAGTGTGTGGCTCCAATTGGCATGAGACCAATTGGAGGTGAAACTAGGCACAAAATGTGCCAACTTTCATGAAGGAAGCTTGCCAAAATTCTGCTTGTAAGGTAACTTGAAAAGTGACCAAATCCGGATTAAGTGCAAATAAGGCCTGAAAATTCACCATTTGGGCAGCAGTTAGTGTTTAGGCCATAACTCACTCAAAACAGGTCCAATTGACCTGAAATTTTGACCATGAATAGTTAAGACCCATATATACAAGTCTTATGAAGACACCAAATCCCAGAAATGACCATAAGCAAGTCAAACAGCTTGCACAAGTTCGGGTCCAAAAACTGGCTGAACCTAAAATGACCTAAAGTGACCAATTTTGATGCAGTTTGACCAACAATAGTAAAATGACCATAACTTGGTCTACATAACTCAGAATGACCTGAAATTTTGCCCTGCGTTCCATAAGACATAGATCTAGAAGTTTGTAGTTTTGACCGAAACCCGAAAACTGAGGGAACTAGGTAGTCCGGCTAGGTCAAACTAGCATCCCGGAATCCAGCAAATTGCAAGAAAATGCAGTATACACGGAAATGAACTTGGTAACATGTACCAACTCTAAAATACTATCGAATGTGACATATTAATAACATTAAAACCTAATTCACCTAGAATGCATCGAGGGTCGACATCTTAGGTTGACTAAGCAAATATTAGAATTCAGGGAATTACTTATCAAGCATTATCGTTAGAGACAATTTAATTTAGTACTGAAACACTTCAAATTGTGTTTCTCAGTTAGCAAAGACTCAGGGAAAGGGAAGGAAACACTAAGTCAAGGCCAGGAGACAGTTATCAGAGGTTTGTGCACAACAGTTATTTCTTTTGAATTTTTCAATTGAAATAAATTATGACTATTTGTATATTATTGTTTTCAATTATGAAAATGTGTTTGAATGGATACTTATTGCTTGAAAAGCATTGTAAATGGTTTGAAACTGTGGAAAAATTGATTTAGTGTGATTTGTGAAAATTGAAGTTAATTATGAATTGTGTTGCCATTTTGTGAATGAAATTATGACTTTGGAAATTTATTGGATTCTCACGAATCATTTGAATAAAATGTTTGGAATTGATTTTGTGTTCACACTTAGCATGACAGTATCATATCATTCCTTCTCCATTTATGGGGTTGTGATCGTTTATTTTCCTTCTCCATTTATGGAGTCGTGATCGCTTATTTTTCTCCCTCTCTGGTTTACCAGTTGAGGTGATCGGATGAGTACTCATTATATAGCTAGCTCCCTTCCTCATTGATTTCGATTAGTGGGGTTGTGATTGCTTTGTCGTGGTGTACAATGCGGCATTGATCGGAAATTTTGTGTCATGGCTTAAGTTGTGTATGAATTGGCAACACTGTGTTCGTAAATTATTTGACTAAATTGTGTTATTATGAGCTTTGATAATTTGTGAAATGGAGTTTAAATTCTTATTGACATTCATTGTCTTTTGAATTTAACTACGTTTTGATTACTGAGATTTTTTGTGATATTGTGTTAAATTCCTTATGACATTCATTATCTTGAATTTAACTATGGTTTTATGTATCCATCATTTATATGATTTATGAATTGTGATTTAAAATTGTATTTGGTAAATGTTGTGCACCACTGAGACATTGTCTCAGCGATAGCTTTTCATTGCTGTCGCAGGTAGACAGATTGACAGGGCAGCAGACTAGGCTGCTAGTACATTCAGCGAGAAATCATCGGGTATATTGAGTATACCACATTTTGCATTTTGTACTGCAATGTATATTCACTGTATGTGTATATTGTTCTTGGTTTTGAGCAGTTGTAAATTAAAATTGTACATTGAAGTTGTAAAATAAATTATGAGTTATTTTGACTTGTAAAATTTGTACTATATTTCTTTTATCTCATCCTTTGAAAATAGTAAAAAAATTTATTGTGGATTTGAACTGAGAAATATATTGTGTTGTTTAACTGTTGGAGTTGAGATTGAGAAATATAATTGAAGTGCTTTTTACGGGTTTTTCTGAAGAACTCTTTTATTCAAAATTAAGAGAGCACTCCGCCAAAATTTTTATAGAAATTACTAATATTACAAATGTGTTAGCTGTTTCCCTTTAGTTCAAAAAAAAATTTTAACACCTGTAAATAGTGCTCACCACTATAAAAAGAAGTAAGAAAAGTTTTAAAATCCCTTGTAGTGTATTTAATGGGTTATCAGTAGACGAAGTTGGTAATTCATTAGGTATACTACGGGATCATGTTATGCCTTACAGAGGGGTAGGGTGTGACATACTTGGGTATTGAATTTCCCTTTCAAACCCTTAATTTCAATTGCTCAAATACATAAACACATGGAATTAACTAACCAATACATCAGATTTCTTTAATCAAACTTAATTCCCATTAAACATCATCAATTACATCAATCACAAGTGAGAATAATCTGCTCACATTTCCTTTCCATGGCTACCAAAAGTTACACCCAACAATTACTCAAGTAATTCTTTCAATTTTTCAACCAAAATACTACCCACAACCTCAACACAAGTTTTAATTAAGCAAGGGAAGAAAATGGACACTTACCTCTTGTGTGCTTTCTCAAAACTTCACCAAAATTCTCCTTTCTTACTCCCAATATGCTGCCCAAGGTGTGTGTGCAAGCTTTAATAAAGAAACCAAGTGGAAAAGAGGTGTAAATCATGGGTGCATGGAGGTTTCTTCAATTTGGCCATGTTGGTTCTTCAATGGAGGCTTTCGGCTGATTTTTTTCTCAAGGCTAAAGATAAGTATTCTGCTGTCCCAAAGGCTTATAAAGGTGTCCCAAATTATGAGTTAGTGGAGCACTAACTTGGATTAAAGAATTAATTATCCAAAGTTTCCTAAATTGTAATTTTACCACCATTCTTTCATTATTAATATAATGTACCACAATTTAATTTTTTTATGATATTTTCAAAGTTTAATATCATTTATTTTTAATGGAAATTTAGGTCAAAAGGCAACTCAGGGTGTCAATTGATCAAAATGCCCCTATTCGGGTTGTATTCTCGATTTTTTAGTAACACCGATTTTTGTCGGTTTCTTGATTTCTCGTTTTTCTTTGTATTAATTAAATAATTTTTTTTTGACATTTCCAATGTCATTTATACTTCAATAGATGTTTATTTAAGTCTTAAAAATATTTTTCAGGGTTCCTCGCAGTCCAGGGCTAGTCAACGGTCCTCGCTGCAACTTCCCAGTGCAGTCACCCATCACTACAGTTCTTGGCTTGTTTAACTTAGTTACATTTCATTGCTCTTATTTTTCCTTTGTTTTTCTTGTATTTTCCTCAATTGTATTTCATTATTTCATGTCTTCTCACTAACATTTAAGCGTAGTTCCAGGCATTCTAGCTGTCCAGATAGACATTGGTCATCGGAACAATAGAAAGCACTATCAAATATAGGAGTGTTACATAAATTGTATTAAGTTTTAAATTATTAGTTGTGCACCACTGAGTTCACCACTCAGCGATAGCTTTGTATGCTGTCGCAGGTGAAAAAAAATATAAAGCAGCTGAACGAGATTACTGAAAGACACTATGAAACTATCTTCGGGTATATCATAGGTATACCCTTGTACATTAGATTTTGATATAATTCTGTAATTATATGTATGTAATTTCATTTGAGCAGTTGTATCAACTCTTTTGTAATATATTTTTGGACTGTAATCAAATACAAATTATTTTAATATTATCTTGAGATTTTATGTACTCATAAAGTTTTGTACTACTAAATTTTTGATGCTCCCATGAATGTAAATATTAATTTTATTACCTTAATGAGATGCTTCAATATTTGATTTAATTTAAACTGTGTATTGAGTTGTTTGCGCTAATTTGTGAAATGAAATCAAATAATGGAGTTGTGGTTGAGAAATATATTGGGAGTGTCTTTCTTTTCAGGTTTTAAAGAACTGTTTTCTCAAAATACAGATGGCATTTTGCCAAAATTTTTGTAAAAATTGCGGAGATTTTAAAAATCCAAAAATTTGATTTATGTTTGGACTTTAAATAAAGGTTTTCAATATCCGAAAAAAAAAATTACCCACCAATTTAAAAATGAACGAAAATTGTTTTAAAATCTCTTGTAGTATATTTAATGGGTTACCAGTATTCATTAGGTGTATTATGGGAGCATGTTACATCTTACGAGGAATAGGGTGTGACATGTTTAGTGGTATCAGAGCTAGTTTTTAAGGTAAATTTTGAACTATGAATTTGAAATATTTTTTTTGATAAGTACAACTGCTCGAATGTTTGATACATATAGTATATTTACATCATAAATATGAACTAACGGGGAGGAATCTCATTGTGTTGGTTGTACAAAAAGTAGGAAAAAAAATTTTGTGAATAGATATGGACAAGGGGGATAAAACGATAGAGCAGTTTGATACAGCTAATATACAAAGAGAGGCCCCAGTTCCGTAGAGCGTTGGAAGTCCAGCTGCACCAGTCCCTCCTATACAAATTACTGTACAAATGGCCTAGCAGATGGCCATGTTCTTTCAACAAATGGCTAATAATCTGTCAGCCCAGGCCCAAGTATAAACCCAACCCCCTCAAGAGCAGCATGAAAAAGGAAAAAGTGGGAAACCTATCGGTCAAAGTTCAAGTAGTAATTTGGGAAAGAGAAAAGATTTTAAGGGACCCCAAGCTCTTAAGTATGACAAAAGCGGATCTTCAGGGCGGAAACAAACAAGGACCATTCGTCAAAGAACCATAAGTTCCTACCCTATCCATCTCTGTGACGTTTGTGGAAAATTAGATAGGGGTATTTGCTATAGGGTCACTGAAGCCTGCTACAACTGTGGTGGAATCGGACATTACGCTTAAGATTATACTAGCGCACGTCGATTTATGCCACATACTACACCAGAGGAATCAGTCCAAGGTTCTGATTTTAAAGGCTCATTAATAGTCAGTAGGGGCAGAGGCAGAAGTAGAGACAACACTTCGGATAATCTTAGCACAATGGACCAACCCGATCAGAGGAATACACTAGAAAGAGGGAACGCCATGCATCGAGGGAAAGAAGCAGAGACTTCAGATATAGTTGTCGGTACGTTCTTAACTTCTGAAAGGAATAATTATGTACTATTTGATTCCGGCTCTACTTATTTATATGCTAATGCTAGAATTATATGTTCTACTGCTATTCCCTTGCATGGAAATAAATTTTGATGTGTTAGTAATTAGTCTTTTAGGATAAGAATTGCGATAATAAGTGTGATTGGAATTAATTTTGGAAAAGTTTCTAGTGAGAGACATCTCCTAGACTACGATAAATTATAAAATTAATTAGTAAGCCTAAGTAGGTAAGGCAAAAGGACCTAAAAGTAAGTTATAGTAATATAGCTGTCTTAGAGGTAAAGGTATTACTGCTGATAGATGTCAGTGGGTACCATAATCAAAATAAGTTTAAGATATTAGTGGATTTGAGAGAAATAAGATATAGGGAAGGTTGATCTATTGGGATGTATCGTAGTAACTATGCAATGTTCTTGATGTTTGTCTTTGTCGTGTAGATTACTGATCTTGACTTAGGATTTATTGTGTAGAGCTACGTACTACCCAATAGTACACAAGGATAAGAATAGTTACAAATGGCTTTCGCTCTGGCAAAAATATACCAGAATAGAGTTTTATTACTAAAACTGAGTTTGAAAATCCTAATTCCAGATTTAAAACTCTACAATTAGAATATCAAAAGATCAAGCTTGCAAGGTAGTGAGAGTTAACGACTCCGTTACCCTAGCACGAATTATAGTACATCAGGAATTGTTATGGGACTAGAGATTTTAGTATGGTCAAAATTTAAAAATAACACCTATAGGGCTAAGTCATCCAGTCTCCGATATGGGGTTTATAGTTGTTTTGGTATTGCAATGGATCTTTTACTCAAAGTTTAGTAAGGAATAATATTCTATTTGTGTAGCAGTAAGACATACAATATAATTTTGTTCTCCTGGAAGAGACAGGATGCTATGGATGATAATTATAACTTATAAAACAGTTAAGAAATGATGTTCTACTGATAACAGTAATTCGATAGGAACTAGTTGGCCAGGTATTCATTAGGAAGAGCACAATTTTATTATGTGGATCATAAGGATTAGATTAGGATTAATGCAAAACTTTTGAATAGCATGGGAAAAAGGAGAGTCTAGTAGACTCCCTTCTTAAGGTTAAAGAATTGTTTATGGTTCAATAAAAAAAAGGGGATAATGATCTCAAAACAGCGGAAAACAAGCTATAGGATAACGGTAGATAAAAGAAAATATAGAAGTAAAAATTTGAATAATTGGTTAAACATGATAGAGAAATGTTACAAATATTGAAAGTATTAGCCAAAATGGTCAGAAGACCAATTCAAAGTAACATTGACGTGTAGAGGATTTATTAGAAATAATAAGGAGTATTAGTTCTTAACTCAACAGTCAAGTCAAGAAAGAGAATGACATTGAATTGTGAGAGGAGATAAGGGAGTTAATTAAAGAACAAATTGAAAAGTTCATATCCGGATGCGATTGGGAAGACAAAGTAAATAAAAATTTTAAGATGTGTAATGATATTCCGAATTGTCCTACTAGGCAAGGGAGTGAATTAGCAAATAGTAAGTTAAATAAAAATGAATAAGATGGTGCAAAACGACACATAAGCCTAGGTCATAAATAAAGATGAAAAATAATGGGTATAGACCTATGGCCAATTATGAGATAAGTATTTCTCATGTGATTGATGAAATTTCCTTATAAGGAAACATGAATTGAAATATTAAATAGAACAACACTAAGAGAAGATTATAATTATATAAGCAAATTAAACGTTGCATTTGATTGTTAGAAGTCATACATAGACTTAAAGAAAAGAAGATTATGAGATCATATAGGAAGAAGAAAGACTAAGTTCTCACTTCATAGGACCATACGGAGTCCTAAAAGGAGTGGAACCGTTAGCACACAGATTTGTTTATGTCTAGAATTGAAATAAATTCAACTTTAACTTATGACGAGAAGCTCAGAAGGAACTTGACATACATGGTGAAGCAGTCGAAAAATAAATAAATATCATTGGTTAAAATTTTATGGACCATCATTCAGACTATGAAGTCACATAGAAATGTGAGGGAGACATGAGAAAACAAAACGCATAAATATTTAAGAACTAATAATGAGTAAAATTTCGAGACGAATTTTCTTTTAAGGGGGGAAGAATTGTAACTCCCCTATATTAAAGCAGTCTATGCATTCTACTATTCCGGTGACCGGTGTCGGTTTGGACAATTAAGGGGATTAGAACTACGTCTAAGACACTTAGATAAGCCCTAAACACAAATAATTAGTAATTGCTAAATAGTTAAGTATAAATAAGAAAAACGGAACACAAAAAGTTAAATGAGCAGAGAGTCATAACGATGGGTGACCTCCTCAAGAATGACTGCGAGGTCAGTCTAAACTCAAATTTTGAACAGCAAAATATGACACCGCATCCTTAGCACTATTGCAAACACAGTGGAAAAGAGAAAATCATAGAGAATAGTTGTTAAGCAGGTCAAATAATTAGGTTAGGATCCAGAAAAAAAAATATCGAATAATTTGCAAACCAGATTGAACCAGCAAGGGGCAATTTGGTCAATTTACCCCTAGAGCTGACTCCTAACCTAACTGTCTAATAAAATGTGAGAAATTAAAATTGTAAACTATATAATTAAATTGAAGAAGTGAGGAAAAGAAAAGAAAAGAAAAGAAAAGAAAATAAAGAATTATGACATCATTTGTGTGACATCATGCATGACTTCATAATTCATTTTAAATTAATAACTTAATTTGACTAAGTCAAATTTAGGCTAAATATACAATAAATGAAAATAAAACAAAAGAAATTTGGTCTTCTTCTTTGCGACTCCAAGCCGGCCCATCTTCTTCCTCTAACTCTCTTATTTTTTTTCCTCCATTAACATACCTTAAAAGCTCACAAAACCTTACTTTCCTTCATGATCTTCATAATCCTTAACAATAAATATTGAAATTTCATCTTGGGTTGATAGTTGAAAGTGAAAGAAGAGGAAAGGAAGGAGATTTGAAGAAGTAGAAAATTCATAATTTGAGGTAAGTTAATCAAATCTCTTTCTTTAGTATAAATTCTTGAATTTGAGTTCATGTGGATGAATTATTGTAGAAACAAAGGAAAAAAAAATCATGCATGCATAGCAACCCATGAAATTCGTCCATGTTACTCTTTCTTTAGTATAAATGCTTGAAGTTGAGTTCATGTGGATGAATTATTGTAGAAACAAATGAAAAAAAAATCATGCATGCATGGCAACCCATGAAATTTGTCCATGTTAGAGATGAATAGGATTTGATGGGTTTGGATGCAATTACATATGTAGGCAAGTTTGATTGAGAGTGTAAATAATATTTATACACTTTGAGTTCATGATTTAAAGCTATTGAAGAATTAGGGTTCTTAACCCTTAGGATTTTAGGGAGGAAATTTGAGAAATTGGTAAATTGATGTATTTTGACCTAAATGAGACTCAAAATGGTCAATTGAGACAAATTAGGATGTGTTTGAATGGTTAGAAGTAAAACCAAATTCGGATAGGTAGGGGTCCAATTCTGGACAACCTGACCTAGGTCCCTTTCAGGGACCAAAACTATAATTCTGTCACTCCAATTGGTGTGAGGCTAATTGGAGATGAAAATAAATACATAATGACACATTTTTCATGTAGAAACCTTGCCCAGAAAGTGACTCTAAGTTAGTGAACAATTAGGTTAAACCCAGAATTGGCACACTGCCACTGTACAAAAATGACCAAATGACTGTTCATTTGGCCATAACTTGGTCTAGGAAGGTCCAAATAACTTGATTTTTAAACCATTAGAAAGCTATGACATAGTACTACAACTTTCATGAAGAACACTAATCCAAATTCTATCCATAACTAAGTCATTTTGCCACCCAAATTTAATGGTCCAAAACTGCCACAACCACTTAGGTGCCCAGAAAATTTGGGTTAAACCAATCCGGCCAGCCATGTTCAAATGGCCATATCTTAGGCTACAAAAGTCCAAAATGGTGTGATTCAAAAATAAAATTAAAGATAAGACAATAAGGAACAACTTTGATGAAGGATACTTAGCCAAATTTCCACTGTAGACAGACCAATGGAACAGTACAAATAAGTAACCTAAAACTGAAATTTTGAGATTTAATCCTAATAGGCTTTAAATTGAATTTGGTAATCAATGCCAACAAAAATATGACTCAAAATGTGGTATGTAGGTGTAATTAGAATCATCATATCTAATTAGTATGAAAAAATCAATATTTTGACCAAATGGTCCAATGAATTGTAGCCACAATTATACTAAGTACAAAGGACTCAATTTTATGGGATAAATTAAGTGTATAAAATTTAATTATTGAATTTATTAATTGGAAATAAATTAAATAGATATTAAAACACTCTAGTTATGTATTTTAGTGGGAAATGAGCCCTCCAAGGAAGAAGGAGTTGAGCCAAGACAAGCCTAGAAAAGAGGTTTGTTTACAACTAACTCTTTTGTTATTTTACACTTCCAAATTGAATTGAACAAGTTTATTTTATGATTTATGATTTTGTTGTGTTGAGAATTTTAACTTATTGAATGAAATTGTATAATTTAAATATAAATTTTCTTATACATTTAAGGATTTATTACATGGTTTAGAGAATTTTAAATTTTTGGTTTGATGTGTTGCCAACTTTGAGCATGAATTTATAATGATTAAATATGATAATGGTTTGTAAACACTTTTATAAATAGAAATTTTTTTGACTATGATTTGAAACCATAGTTGACATGGCAATATGTTTTGAATTCTCATTAGCTTGTCTAGTGAGATATCTCGTCCACTAGATGGGGTGAGTTCCTTCCTCTCTGGCTTGCCCGTTGGGAAAGAGTTTGGATGAGTACTCATATATACTAGCTAGTCTTTGTTCCTCCCTTTTATCCTCGGTTATTGGGAGAGTTTGAAATGTCGTAGTGTACAACACGGCATCTATTATGAATTTTGTGTCATGGGTCCAACTGTGTAAACTATTGGCAACACCCTTTAAATTATGCATAGTTTGATAAATTTTAGTTGAAATAAATAATTTGTCAGTGATTTCAAATTTTTGTATTATTTCATGATTTAAAAGAAATGTAGATAAATAGTTATTATTTGATCAAAATGTTATTCAAATGAATAATATGCATAAATGAAAATAATAATTTCTGGATGTCATGAATTTTGAAGAATTTAGAAATTTTAAATTTTTATTTGTTATGAGTTGTCAAAGAATAAATTGTATTAAGTTTTAAATTATTAGTCGTGCACCACTGAGTTCACTACTCAGCGATAGCTTTATATGCTGTCGTGAAAGAAAATATAAAGCAGCTGAGCGAGATTACTGAAAAACAATGTGAAACTATCTTCGGGTATATCATAGGTATACCCTTGTACATTAGATTTTGATGTAATTCTATAATTATATGTATGTAATTTCATTTGAGCAGTTGTATCAACTCTTTTGTAATATATTTTTGGACTGTAATCAAATACAAATTATTGTAATATTATCTTGAGATTTTATGTACTTATAAAGTTTTGTACTACTAAATTTTTAAAGCTCCCATGAATGTAAATATTAATTTTGTTACCTTAATGAGATGTGTCAATGTTTGATTTAATTTAAACTGTGTATTGAGTTGCTTGCGCTTTTGTGAAATGAAATCAAATAATGGAGTTGTGGTTGAGAAATATATTGGGAGTGTATTTCTTTTCAGGTTTTAAAGAACTATTTTCTCAAAATACAGGTGGCACTCTGCCAAAATTTTTGTAAAAATTATAGAGATTTTAAAAATCCAAAAATTTGATTTTTGTTTGGTCTTTAAATAAAGGTTTTTAATATCTAGAAAAAAAAAAAAATACCCACCAATTTAAAAATGAATGAAAATTATTTTAAAATCCCTTATAGTATATTTAATGGGTTACCGGTAGATGAAGTACGGTAATTCATTAGGTGTACTACGGGAGCATGTTACATCTTATGAGGAATAGGGTGTGACAGTCAAAATGGTAATTAAATGTAAAATTATTTATGTGATCATACATGATGTCATAAAGCCAGAATCTCTATGAGTTTTTCTTCATATGTGAGGTCTGGATTCACTTCAATTTCTTCCATTGGTAGTACGTGAGATGGTTCTGATCGATACCTCCTTAACATAGACACATGGAAGACATTATGCATCTTCTCCAACTCTGGAGGTAGTGCCAAAGGACCTACTCTCTCCAGAACCTCATATGGCTCGATGAAACGAGGACTCAGTTTCCCCTTTCTGCAGAATCTCATAATCTTCTTCCAAGGGGAAACCTTAAGGAATACTTCGTCACCCACTACATACTCAATATCCCTTCTCTTCAAATCAATATAGGACTTCTGACAGTCTGATGCAGTCTTAAGTCGATCTCTGATCAATCTGATTTTCTCTTTAGTTTGTTGAATAATTTCTGGCCCAATCATCTTTCTTTCGCCTGTCTCATCTCAACACAATGGGGTTCTACATTTTCTGCCATATAAAGCTTCATACGGAGGCATCCCAATGCTTGATTGGTAGCTGTTGTTGTAAGCAAACTCAATCAAAAGCAAGTGCGTGTCCCAACTGCCCTCAAACTCAATCACACAAGCCCATGGCATGTCCTCCAAAATCTAAATTACTCTTTCAGACTGGCCATCTGTCTGTGGGTGGAATACCGTACTGAAGTTCAATCTAGTTCCTAGGGTTCTCTGAAGATTACCCCAGAATCTAGAAGTGAACCTAGGATCTTTGTCTAATATGATGGATACTGGCACTCCATGCAGTCTTACTATCTCATTATTGTATAACTTGGACAATCTTTCCAGGCTATAGTCCATTTGTACTGGCAGAAAATGAGCAGACTTGGTCAGTCTGTCAACTATAACCCATACTGCATCATGACTCTTTTGTGTCCTCGGAAGTCCCATCACAAAATCCATAGTTATTCGTTCCCATTTCCATTCCGGTACTGGTAATGGATGTAACAAACCAGATGGTACTTAATGTTCTGCCTTCACTTGCTGACAAGTTAGGCATTTGGAAACAAATTCTGCCATATCTCTTTTCATGCCCATCCACTAGTAGTGCTCTTTCAGCCCTCTATAAATTTTTATACCATCAGGGTGCATAGCAAAAGGAGACTCATGTGCTTCCTTCAAAATGATCTGTCTCAATTCAACATCATTAGGAACGTATATTCTATCCTAGTGTAGCAATAGGCTGTCATCTCTCACTGAGAATTTTGGTTTCTTGTCCTGTCTAACTTCTTCTAATAACTTCTGATACTTTTGATCATTCTGAGTAGCCATTCTGATCTGGTCAATCAACACTGGTTGTACATGCCATGCAACTGCTGTCTGCCCCTCATCATTAATATCTAAGCTGGCATGCAATGATCTCAACTCATGTACCATAAACAAAGGAGAAACTCTGAGACTTGCCATAGTCTTGCGACTTAAGGCGTCATCCACCACATTAGCTTTCCCTGGCTGATAGTCTATTAGACAATCATAATCTTTTATCACCTCTAACCATCTCCTCTGTCTCAAAATCAACTCCTTCTGAGTATCCAGATACTTCAAACTCTTATGATCTGTATAAATGTAGCATTTCTCCCCATACAAATAGTGTCTCCAGATCTTAAGAGCGAACATAATAGCTACTAGCTCCAAGTCATGTGTCGGATAATTTCTCTCATGAGGTTTTCAGCTGGCGTGATGCATATGCAATGATATTCTAATCCTGCATCAGTACACAACCTAACTCATTATGAGAAGCATCACTATATACTGTGTATTCTTTACCCGGGGTAGGAAAGGTCAAGACTAGAGCCTCAGTCAAACACCTCTTCAATTCATCAAAACTATGTTGGCATTTATCCGTCCACTGAAATTTCACATCTTTTCAAAGTAGCTTAGTCAATGGAGATGCCAACATGGAGAACCCTTTCACAAATCGGCGATAGTATCCAGCTAAACCTAGAAAACTATGAATCTCTGTGATATTTCTGGGTGGTCTCCAATTAAAGACAGCTTCTATCTTACTTGGATCTACCTTGATGCCCTCTACCGATACTACGTGTCCCAAGAAGGATATTTCGCTCAGCCAAAACTCACACTTCGATAATTTGGCGTATAGCTGTTTCTCCCTCAAAGTATGTAGTACAATCCGTAGATATCTATCATGCTCTTCTATACTCCTCGAATAAACCAATATATCATCTATGAATACCATAATAAACTGATCAAGGTATGGTCTGAAGATAGTGTTCATTAGATTCAAAAAAGCAGCTGGAGCATTAGTTAACTCGAATGGCATGACCAAGAACTCATAATGGCCATAGCGAGTTCTAAAGGCAGTTTTAGAAATACTCTGCTCTTGTACTTTCAGCTGATAATAACCGGACCTCAGGTCAATTTTGGAGAACACAGCTGCACCCCTCAACTGATCAAATAAATCATCAATGCGGGGCAATGGGTATCTATTCTTTATTGTCACCTTATTCAACTGCCGATAGTCAATACATAAGCGGAGAGTGCCATCCTTCTTCTTAACAAATAACACTGGCGCTCCCCAAGGTGACACACTAGGGCGGATAAAGCCCTTGTCAAGCAGCTCTTGCAACTGTACTTTTAACTCTTTCAATTCTGCTTGTGCCATTCTATATGGTGTTATAGAGATTGGGTCCACACCAGGCATAATATCAATTTCAAACTGCACCTCTCTTTCTGAAGGTAATCCTAGCGATTCATTAGGAAACACATCCAGAAAGTCACATATAGTAGGGATGTCTCTCAGTGTCGGACTCCCCACTTGGGTGTCTATCACATGTGCCAAGTATGCTTCACACCCCTTTCTGATCATCCTTCTGCCTAGTGCAGCTGAAATGATGTTTGATGGCAGTAACTGCCTCTCCCCATGTATTACCACATCACTGTACAGAGGGAGATCAAAAGTGATTGTCTTCAGTCTACAGTCAATCATTGTAGATGCCTGACTAACCAATCCATGCCCAAAATGATGTCATAATCTCTGAAGGGCATTTCAATTAGATCAGACAGAAAAACATGTCCTTGGATCTCTAAAGGACAGTCTTTATAGATTCTGTTGACCCTAACCTCCTGACCTAATGGAGTAGTTACTGGCACATCATAGTCCATTTGTACACACTGGATAGCAGTAGAACACATCACACTAGCACTGACATATGAATGTGTGGAGCCAAGATCAAAGAAGACATATACATCTTGGTCAAGGATAGAGAAAATACCAACTACTATATTCGATGTTTCAGCCTCCTCTTCCTGTCTCATGGTATAGACTCTAGCTGGTGCACTACTTGGTTCTGGCTGGTTAACAGTACTCTGACTTCCAGGAGTGCAACCCCTACCTCTGCCTCTACCTCGACCAGCTGGCTGTGACCCTCTAGGTGTAGAGACTTGGGCTGATCCCTCAGATGTGGCAGGAGGTCCAGATTGGTGCGGACTAGTACAATCCTAAGCAAAATGTCCACTCTCTCCACAGTTGAAAACATGCACCGGTGGCCTTGAAACACACCCCACCGTGTGTTCTACCCCAAGTCTCACACTGCCGGACTGATAAAGCTCCTCGTGATGCCTGCTGCGTCTGCTAACCAGATCGAGGTGGTCTTTGGCCAGAGAATCTGCCTCTGCCAGATCTGCGAGAGCTGGATCCCTCAAACTGTTTCCTCTTCCCAGAACCACTCTTAATAGCCTGGCCCGTAGCCTTTTCAGTCTTTTCTTTCTCTTGAGTGCCCTTCTTCACCGCCCCTTCTGATTCTATCCTTTCCAATTCCAGGGCTTGTGAAATCAGCTCGGAAAAATTCTGGTGTCTGAATCCCACAACTTGCATTCTTAAGCTAGGCCTTAACCCAGCCTCAAACCTCTTACATCTGTCTCTGGGGGTGGAGACTAAGCTTCCAGCATAGTGACTTAGCCTTGAAAAGTCTCACTTATATTCTGCTATTATTCTGTCCCCCTGCTCTAGGCACAAGAATTCTTATAATTTCATATCTACATAAGCATCGGGAACCCATTTCTGCCTGAATTCCCTCGGGAAGTCTGTCCATGTCAGCACAAGTGGCTCAACCAGGCTGTGGGGGATAGTCTTCCACCATCCATATGCATCTCCTTGCAGAATAGATACTGAATATTCAAATTTTAATTCTTCAACACATTGCAGTTTTCTGAATACCCTTTCCATCCATTCTAGCCACTGTTCTGCCTCCAGTGGATCCACAGTGCCCTTAAACTTAGTAGCCCCAAATTTCATTAGTTTTTCATATTGTCAAGTTGGGGGCTGTGGTTGTACTGCAGGTGCTTGCATTTGAACTTGGGTGGCACATTTCCCGTCATTTATTGGAAGAACGCAGCCATCTGCTGTGCAAACTTAGCAGGAAATAGCAGTGCTTAAGGAGGAGCTGGAGTGGTTGACCCACTAACGTTCTGGAGTGCTGGGGCTTCCCCTTAGACCTCAACCTTGACAGACTACTCCACGGAATGATCTCCCTCTTCCATTCCATTTTTAGAAATTTCCTACTTCCTAAGATCAAACACAAGGAGGTTGACCTCCGTTAGAGCATATTCATGATGTAAATATGTCATATGTATCAATTAAAAACACTTGAGCAATTGTACTTATCAAAAAAATATTCACATACATATTCAAAATTTATTGCAAAACCATGCTCTAATACCACTAAAACATGTCACACCTTACCTCTCTGTAAGGCATAACATGATCCCGTAGAATACCTAATGAACTACCGAACTTCACCTACTGATAACTCATTAAGTACACTACAAGGGATTTTAAAACCATTTTCTTACATTTTGGAAGTGGTGAGCATTTTGGTAGGAATTAAAAACATTTAATTGAAGTTTCAAAACTAGTAAAATTTTTTGTCCATTTTTATTTGTCCACAAATTTGAAAAAATTTCGGCAGAGTGCAGTCTGTATTTTGAAAAAGTAGTTCTTCAAAAACTTATAAAAAGCAGTTCTAATATTTGTTTTCACAACTCCAACCACCAAAATAACTTAGTTCATCATAATGCAATTCAAGTCCACAATTCAATCGAAATTTGTCATTTCAAAATATCTCATTAATTCATTCACATTGCATTTAATATTTAATTTACAAACGCAAATCTTAATTTACAAAAAGAAAATCCAAAATACTATATAACAATTTACTGTGCAACTGCTCAAATTTATATTAATACATATGACATTACAATATTTACATCAAAATAACTACAAGGGTATACCCGTACCAAAAAGGTCAATGTAGTCCTCTATCTCAATAGCAGCTCACTCTGCTATTTTCTCCTTGCCCTTATCTGCGATAGCAAAATAAGCTATCACTGAGTATAAAAATACTCAGCGGTGCACAATAAAAATTCGAAATGAAGTACATAAAACATTCATTGATAAATCACAATTTAAATATTTCATAAATTATCAAAACTCATTATAGCACAATTTTGGTCAAATAATTTAATAAGCACAGTGTTGTCAATTCATACACAACTTAAGCCATAACACAAAATTTTCGATCAATGCCGCATTGTACACCATAACAAAGCAATCTACAACCCCACTAATCGAAATCAATGATGGAGGTGGCTAGCTAGCTAATGAGTACTCATCCGATCTATAACCTCAACTTGTAAGCCAGAGAGGGAGGAAAATAAACGATCTCAACCCCATAGATGGAGGAGGAATAATGTGGTACTGTCATGCTAAGTGTGAACACAAAATTAATTCAAAACAAAGTACTCAAATAATTTAGAAAAGATCCTAAACAATTTCCAAAGTCATTTTTTTGTAGTCACAAAATGGCAGCATAATTTATAAACAACACAACGATTTCATAAAGCATAACAATTCAACTTTTCACTTAGAAAATAATTACATAAATTTATTATGCACAAACCTGATGTGAGTCACCTCTAAGCCTTGACTCAGTCCCTTAGATTTTTGGGGTCATTTTTTTTTCAGCTAAAACACACATTAAACAGTGTTTCAGTATCTTGTCTCATAATAAATCCAATAATTACATTCATATATGCTTAATTCTAGCCCCAATATGCTTAAACTTACGTTCTTGAAAATTTTCATGTCGGGGTTACTATTCATGATACTATTTAAGTCAATTTGTTGACTTTCTAATGCTTAATAGGTATGAGAATTCTAATTTCACCCACATACCTCATTTTGGTTACCTAATTTGTTGGTTTTGATTGTTTCCTCAAACTTCAAGTCTCTTAGGCACAAATTTCAAATTTTCAGTTTTGGTGTTCGGTTTTGCACTGTTCTATTGGTCATGTTGTTGTGATAATTTGGCTAAGTTTTCTTCATAGAAGTTGTTTCTTATTGTCTTAAATTTATTTTCTTTTTTGAATCACTCCATTTGGAGTTTTTTAGCCTAAGTTATAGCCATTTGAACATGGCTGACCGGATTTGGTTTTACCCAGAATTCTGGGTAAACTTTGGATTTTAGCAATTTTGTGGGTTGACTGCAGGTGGATTTTCAAATATCTTATGGTCAAAATTTGAGTTTGTTTTCTTCATGAAAGTTGTAGGGCTATGTCTCAGCTTTCTACTGGTAAAAATTTAGGTCATTTGGACCTTCTTAGACTAAGTTATGATCATTTACATAACTACTGTTCAATTGGTCATTTTTGTACAGGTCAGTTTGCCAATTCCGGATTTGGCCTAATTGTTCACTAAGTTATGGTCACTTTCTGGGCATAATTCCTAAATGAAAAATGTGTCATTTTGTGTCTAGTTTTATTCCCAATTGGGCACATACCAATTGGGTTGGTAAATTTTCAGTTTTGGTCCCTAAAAGGGACATAGGTCAAGCTGCCTGTAGATTAACCCTCACCAATCTGAATTTAAACTTGTTTCCAACAATTCATACACACCACAAATGGTCACAATTGACCATTTCTCAACTAAAATAAGGTCAATGACACCATTTGGCCAATTCTCAAATTTTTCTTCAATTTCTTCAAATTGCTCAAACCCTAGCGACACAGAAAGTTCAATCTAATGCAATTTAAAGTGTGTATTCATGTTCTATACACCTAATTCACCTCAAATAACCATTCAAATCCATCAAACTCATTCATATCAAACCCTAACCCTAGTAGGATGAATTTTATGTTTGGTCCCTCAACAATTGTTTTCTTTTAATTTCAAGTAGATTTCTAGGTTAATTGAGTCACAAACACATATAATAAACTAAGATTTTCAAATTCAATTACTTACCTTATGGAGCAGAATTTCTATCCTTCAATTTTCTTCACTTCCTTGGTTTTAATGACATCCAAACTTCATATCAAGGTCCACTTACAAGATTTACTTAAGGGGTTTAGGGAAATTTGTGGCTAAACTTAAGGTTTATGAGAGCTTGATGTAACACCCCTAAGTTCGGTAGTGCGTTCTGCTGCTCCAGTGACCAGTGTTGTCCGGACAGCTAGGATGCCTAGAACCACACTTCAATGAGAGTGAGGAGACATAAAATAATGAAATAAAAGAAAAGAAAGTACAAGAAAAACAAAGGAAAAATGATTGCAAAGAAATGTGATTAAGTTAAACGAGCCGGGAAACCTAGCGATGGGTGACCGCACCGGGAAGTCACGGCGTGGACCGTTGACTAGCCCTGGACTGCGGGGAACCTTGGAAAACATTTTTAGGACATAAATAGAACCTTATTGAAGTATAAATCTCATTAGAAAGATTAAAGAAAAATTAAATAATTAGTACAAAGAAAAGTGAGAAATCGAAAAACAGACAAAACCCGGTAATACCGAAAAATCAGGAATGCCACCCGAACAGGGGCATTATGGTCATTTGACATGCCGAAGTGTCTTTTGACCTAAATGTCCATTAAAAATAAATAGTATTACACTTAGAAAATAAAATGAAAAATTAAATTGGTGGTACCTAAAATAAATAGTGGAAATTATGGGTTAAATGTGGAATAAATGAATAATTACTTTATCATATGATTAAGTGACTAAGTGGACCACTAAGGGGATTAATTAAATACATAGTGGGACATGTGTACACTTAAAATGCAGCTGAATAAGTCATCTTCCTCATTTGCATTCAAATTGCCGAATTGAAGAGTGAAGGAAACTCCATAGCCATTTTTCATGCAAGCTTTCTTAAGTCTCCATTTTCAACTCCAACCTCTTAGTGTTCTTCATTAAACTTTGTCTACACATCACAAGGAAGATATTGATACTAATTTTGAGAAGTTTGATGAAGGTTTAGCAAGTTACAATTAAAGGTAAGTTTGCATTTTTGAGAATTTCTTTGTTAAAGTTTATGTTCATGTTATGGGTGTTAGTTTGGTGAAAGAAAATTTTGAGTTTGAAGGGTTATTGTTGTTTTCATTTTGGACAGCCATGAGTCACGTTTTTGATGAGATATTTGTGCATATAATTGATGAGAAATGGTGTTGATCATGATGAATTAGTAACCTAGTGAATTATTTCATGTATATGTGGTGATTTATGCACTTGGATGGGAAATTGTAAAATGGACGGCACTTTGATGTTGAAGAATGGTTTGTGGCAGCTTGGGGACACTTGAGTAATGGTATATATTGAAGGAAATGTATGCAAAATATTAACCTAGAAGGATTGATGATATGTATGTAGATTGATCTTGTAAAGTGTGTGTAAAATTTGTAATGGTTAGGTGTATTTGTAATAGTACTTAGAAATTGTAATTGTGAATGATATTGGTGTGTTGAGGGTGATTGGAATCTGCCCAAAATAATGCTAATGTAATGTAGAAAATGCTTTTGGTAATGTGCCAAAACAGTTTGGTAGGGTATGGAAGTAAACCTTGCAAGGTGAGTATGTGTTTGAAGTTGGGGTGTGAAATGCATATTGAGGGCAGTGTATATTTTAGCCTATAACCTTGAATGTGTAACCTCAATTGGTATGAGACCAAATTGAGGTGAAACTAGGCACAAAATGTGCCAACTTCCATTGAGAAACCATGCCAAAATTCTGCTTGCAAGGTGACCTAAAAAAATGACCAATTCGGATTAGGTGCAATTAGGACCTGAAAAATGACCAATTGGGCAGCAGTGAGTGTTTAGGCCATAACTCACTCAAACCAGGTCCAATTGACCTGAAATTTTAACCAAGAACAGTTAAGACCCATACCTACAAGTCTTATGAAGACACCAAAGCCCAGAAATGACCATAAGCAAGTCAAACAACTTGCACAATTTCGGGTCCAAAAACTGGCCGAACCAGAATTGACCAATTTGACCTAAAATTGACCTAAAATGGTACCATTTGACTAGCAATAGTGTAATGACCATAACTTGGTCTACTTAACTCGGATTGACCTGAAATTTTGTACCGCGTGCAATAAGACCTAGATCTACAAATTTGTAGTTTCGACCGAGACCCGAAAACCGAGGGAACTAGATCGTCCGGTTAGGTCAAACCAGTGTCCCGGAATCCAGTAATTTGCATTAAAATGCACTAAGCAAGGAAATGACTTTGGTAAAACATACCAAACCTAAAACCCTATCAAATGTGACATATTAACGACACTAAAACCTAATTTACCTAAAACGCAACGAGGGTCGGTATATTAGGTGATTAAGTGAATAATTGAGTTCAGTGCATTATTTACCAAACACCATCGATAGAGACAGTTTAAATTAGTAGTGAAACACTTCAAATTGTGTTTCTCGATTACCAAAGACTCAGAAAAGGGAAGGAAACACTGAGTCCAGATCGTGGGACAGTCATCGAGGTTTGTGCACAACAAGCTGTTTCTTTTGAATTATTTTCAATGGAAATAAATATTGACTATTTGCATATCATTGTTTTAAATTGTGGAAATGTGTTTGGTGGACACTTATTGATTGAAAAACATTGTGAATGGTTTGAAACTGTGAAAATGTGTTTGAGTGGTATTTGATGGATACTTATGGCTTGAAAAGCACTGTAAATGGTTTTTGTAGAAATTGAAGTGTATTACGAATTGTGTTGCCATTTTGTGAATGAAATTATAACTTTGGAAATTTATTGGATTCTTACGGATCATTTGAATAAAATGTTTGGAATTGTTTTGACTCACAATTGGCATGACATCGATAATATGTTCCTCCTCCATTAATGGGGTGAGTGTGATTATTCCTCCTCTTTGACTTATTAGTCCGGGTGAGTATGATTATGTTCCTCCTCTTTGACTTCCCACCGAGGTGAGTATGGATGAGTTCTCATTATATAGCTAGCTTCCTCCTCATTGATTTCGATTATTGGGGTGAGCATGTCTTGTCGTGGTGTACAACACGGCATATATGGAAAAATTATGTCATGGCCTAAATTGTGTTATAGATTGGCAACATTGTATTCTTGATTATTTGATCGAATTGTGTTATTATGTATTGTGAGATTGTGAAATTGATTTAAACTCTTATTGACATATATCTATTGAATTCAACCATGATCTGACTTATTGAAAATTATTGTGATATTAACAAATGGAGTTTAAATTCTTGTTGACATTTATTGTCTTGAATTTAACTATGGTTTTAAGTATCCACTATTGATATGATTTATGAATTGTGATTTAAAATTTGTATTTGGTTAATGTTGTGCACCACTGAGACATTGTCTCAGCGATAGCTTTTATTGCCGCAGTAGAGAGAGACAGTGTGGCAAAGCAGTTAGGTCGCTAGTATCGCCAAATGAGAGATTTTTGGGTATAGTGAGTATACCACATGTGGCATTTTGTATCAGTAATGTATATTCACTGTATGTATATTTTGTTCTTGGTTTTGAGCAATTGTAAATTTAAGTTGTACAGTAAAGTTGTAAAATAATTATGAGTTATTTGGCTTGTAAAAATTGTGTTATATCTTTGTATCTTAGTCTTTGAAAATCACTGTGGATTTGACTTGAGAAATGTGTTGTGTTGATAAAAATGTTGGAGTTGAGATTTGAAAATATATTGAAGTGCTTTTTACAGGTTTTCTGAAGAACTGTTTTGTCCAAAATACAAATGGCACCTTGCCAAAATTTTTACAGATATTCCAAATAAATCAAATGAGTTAGTTGTTTCACTTCAGTTCACCAAAGTCTTTCACACCTGTAAATAGTGCTCACCACTGTAAAAGAAGTAAGAAAAGTTTTTAAAATCCCTTGTAGTGTATTTAATGGATTATCAGTAGACGGAGTTGGTAATTCATTAGGTATACTACGGGATCATGTTATGCCTTACAGAGGGGTAGGGTGTGACACTTGAGGTGAGCTCCCATGGTGGAATGAAAGAGATGAGAGAGGGAAAGGGATGAGGACAGAACACTAAAAAAAAAAAAAGACCCAAATTGCTTTTTTTTTTTTCTTTTAATTTGTTTTTATGTGTATTTGTCATCAAATTGACTTGGTCAAAACGGTAATTAAATGTAAAATTATTTATGTGATCATACATGATGTCATAAAGCATTTTATTTTTTGAATTTCTTTTCCTTTTCATTTTCTTTTGTATTTATTTTTTTATTAGTTCTTTAATTTAATTCTTGATTCCGAAATTTTCTTTTCTCCCATTTTATTGGACAGTTAGGTCAGGTGTCAGCTCTAGGGGTGAATTGACCAAATTGCCCCTCACCGGTTTGATCCGTTTTGCAAGTTATTCAATATTTCTTCCGGATCCCTGACCTAATTATTTGACCTGCTTAACAATTCTTTTTCATGATTTTCTCTTTTCCACTGTGTTCGCAATAATCCTAAGAACTGCAGCGTTCCATTTTACGGTTTCGAAAATTTGAGTTTAAACTGATCTCGCAGTCATTCCTGAGAAGATCACCCATCGCTGTGACTCCTGGCTCATTTAACTTCTTGTGTTCTGTTTTTCTTCTCTATACTTAGTTATTTGGCAATTACTAATTATTTGTGTTCAGGGCTTAACTAGGTATCTTAGACATGGTTCTATTTCTCTTAATTATCGGGACTGATACCAGTCATCAAAACAGTAAAATATACCAGGCTATGCAATTAGGGGTGTTATATTGGGTATCAATGAGGTATTGTCAATCCAAAGTTATATTGGGATGCCAAAAAGCCACTAGTCATGGATTAATAGATCATTTGTCAAATATTTACTTCGATCGTGATAAATCAACCAATTAAGTTTTGGTGTCTAATGGGCATTTCGCCTCCAGTGTGGTTTTAGGAATCGAATGCCAGTGACCTTGCCTCAAATGGTCGCCGAAAATGCCAAGAAATCTCCAAAAAAGTTGTAGCCATCATGTTTTTCTATCTTTTGAAATTGTGGTTCTCGCTACTGTTAAACGCCAATGCTGCTTTTATCGACGTTGCCTGAGTAGCAATGCCGATTCTGGCCGAAACTTTGCTAGCGTCGAAGATAAAGGGGAGAAAGAGGTGAAACATGAATTGAGGAAGGGTTTTTGGCTCTCCACGTTGATTAGTCCAAAACTTTTGAAATAAAATCTTTTTTTTTATAATAATATTTTAATAATAAAATCTCACTTAGCCAATATTTAATTAATATAAATCTATATATTATTTTTATTATATAATTATCAATTTAATTAAAACATTAATACAATTAAAAATAACACCATTATTTTAAATAATAATATTATTATTAATAATAAATTATAATTAATATAGTAAAAATACAATTTCAATTCAATCCTTTAAATTACAAGTAAATAATATTTCACTAAGATTTTTAATAATAAAATATTTTTCTAGCTTAATAATAACAATAATAAAATAATATTACTATAAATCTCCAAAATTTAATACACCCAAATTCAATAGTCAAAATTTAAAATTAGGACTTAAAAATCAAAAAATGTAATAAAATAATTTTAAAGCAATCAAATTTATAAATTATTTATTTCTTAAATTTCTAGAGTATTTCGGATATAAATATGATAAATAGTTTATTGTACTACATATTATATCTCTCCAAGTTCTATTTTTGAGAAAAAAAATTTTTTTGTGTAATTAGCTTTGACAAGACTCAAACCCTAAATTTCACAGTTTATATAACGATTATAGTGTCACTGAGCTAAAACTTATCAGTAGAAATTATATACTCTTAATAAATATATATAGCAAATGGATTCTCAAAATATGTCTAGCCACATAACCTTTTTTACTAAATATAAATATTGCAAAATTTGGAAGAAAATTGATCTCATTATGTTTGAGTGAGAGATAAAGAAAATGGACAATGGATGAAACCGAATCATATTGTTTTATTAATATTAGATTAAAAAAAAAAAACTTAACTATCTTCTAAAGCAGAAGCAGTTACCTCTACCATGTAAATAGAGAATAAACTTCCCTTAATAAGTTAATGTGGAAGAAAAAAAAATTAATCCTCTCAAGTGTGTCTGCTGGTATATTCACTCTTTCTCTCTCTTGATTTGTTTTCTTAGTCAATTAAAGATTTTTTTTTTCTGCTATATTAGGTCCACTTAGGTTTTGAATTATGGATATAATTCAATATTTATGTGAATATGTTTTAGATTAGTGATTCAAGCTTAGGACTATGAATTAATTTACATAATTTGGGCTTTGATCCATTTTTATATTCCTTACAAATTTCTTTTTATATCCCTCAACTTAAAGTATTATAATAATATAATTACCAATTATCAATTTGTTGCTCAAAACGTAAAAATTAAATTGAGTACCTTCAAAAATATTCTAACTTGATTCTAGTCATGATTTCATCAAGCAACTGACGTGGCCTTCATGTTAAAAAAAAAAAACGAGGTTAGATAAAATATTCTTAACTCTATTTATCGTGTTTTATTTGTAAAAAAAAAATTATTTTACAATCCTACACACTAATTCTATGAAATTATTTATGCTTGTCAAACTAGGCTATTTGATTTCATCCAATGGTTGAAAGTATATCATTTACACGATTAATTCAAGTTTGAGTTATCTTTCTTTCAATTTCTCTATTAAAAAAAGAGTCGAACACATCATTTTATACTTAAACTTTATAAAAAAATCTCGTAGCACCCTAAACTTTTAAAACTTCCTATAACTCAATTTAGCTCCTATAAAGTGGAATTAAGATATCTTTAAGACCTCAAAATTAAAGGGCGTAAATTTTAATCACGCTAATATGACGATCAGCTGATTAGGATCTAAAAAATATCTTAATTCTATTTTTTTAGGAGTTAAGATGTGTTCTGGAATGTTTACCAAAGTTAAGTTATATCATGAAGCGTTTTAAAATTCAAGATGCCATGAGATTTTGTTTTATAAAGTTTAGGAGTGAATTTATGTGTTTAGACTAAAAAAAATTATACTCAGTCAAACTTAATCAAGTTAACAAATAACATTAAATTAATAATACTAAAATTTAACTTTTAGGGAAAAAAAAAGTTGGATTTTACAAATAAATTTCATGTTTAATAATTAAAATATCAAAAACAAAAAAATTATTTACCAACACATTTTATGTTAATGAAATTCATTTGAAATAAAATACACATTCATTTCATTACAATTTAAAGGGGCAAAGAACTGCTTGTGCTTCACCAAACCTCCATTATTGAGGCAGTGATTGATGACTAGACAATGAATATATAGTTGGACCCATAGTTATTATCTGGGAGTTGAGATGCTTTCATTACCACAGGGTACTTGTTTACAAATTGAGCATCATTTGGCCTAATTTGCACCAAGAGCTTGAAATTCTGTACTCATAGAATGAAACATTTGACTATCAAACAAAATTTTGATAGGAATCTGATTGTACTGAACGTCTTTATGCTCTTGTCTTCTCTGTTCTTTCCTATAGACTTTTCATTGGCTCTTTTAATGATTTTCTCATGAATCAAATAATTATGAAATCTAAAATTTTATAAGAATTTAATTGAATAGATTTACCTTTTTAATCAATTTTTATATTTAAAATGAAACAATTTATTTTTTTAATTTAAAAAATTTATTTTCAAATAAATAGAAATCAAATATGATCACATGAGAATTCATTTGATTTCTTTTTTTAATGATTTATTCTAAATGAAGTCTTAGTGATGAATTCTTGACATTATAAATTTCTACATTTTCTCCTGAAATGCGCCTTCTTAAGTTTTATTTTGAATTTTAAAGTAAAAAAAGTACTTTTTAGCAAAAAAATCATTTTAAATGTAATTGAAGAAAAATGTAAATTTAAAAAATAATTTTATTATTTTAATATTATTATAATTAAAATATATTAAATTTATTTTTATAGTTTTAGTAAACATATTTAAAAATAATAATATTTAAAACAACAGCTCTAACAATAATTGTAAATACCATTAATTAATACTCAACCAATATATATGATAGTAAAATTGGACTAGATCAAAGCTTTGAAATCAGTGATTTTTATTTTTAAATTTTATTATTATTCGTTTGGATTGGTATATTTAACTATATTTACAAATACATTGTAGCTAATCAGTTTTAATAGTAAATATTAAATAACATTATTATGATGTATTTTGTATTCTTATCTCTCATTAAAAAAAAAAAAAAAAAAAAGGTAGATGAGAAGCATAAATGTTGCTGCCACAGTCCCCTCTCTTGGTAAGTAGGAAAAGGTTTTAGACAACCATCATAGACCAAAGTTAACTTGTGCTCAACTTTAATTAAAAATAATGTGCATTTGAATTTATTAAAATCAAAACCCCATTTCTTTTAAGTAGGAAATTAAAGAGTGAGGATTTAAATCTGACTATGCCAAGTAAATTATATGTCTTTAGCTATCGAATTAAGCTATATTAGACAAAACGCCCCTTAACTATAAGGGTTTATGTCAATAATTATATATATTTTTCATGGCACTTGTGATCTGTTGTCACCTTAATCCACATAAAATTTAAAATGACTTATAAAATTTATAATTCAATTGAGGATCTGCTCAATGATTCAAATGACTTTATCCAAAATTGACTAGTTTAAATTGATAAAATTATCCTAAATTTTGATTAAAAATTAATATTTTGAATAAAATTAAATTTTTCAATCTAAAATTATTCTCAATCTGTAAATAATTAACCTAAAATTCCTTTTATATAGTAATTACCTTAAATAACCCAAATCAGCTCATAACTCAAAATAACTTAATTTAAATTTATAAAAAAAAAAAAGAGAAAAATCCAAATGACGCATAATGCAAAATAATTTGTAGGCAAAAATAAAATGGGATGCTATTGACCTAGCTTACATTATTCTATTTTCCTACATCATTTCTGATTTATGTCTATTTATGCTGTAAATTTATTGATTAAAACAATATAAACGTTTTCCCCAGAATTTTAATTTTAATTATATATATATATATATATATATATATATATATATATATATAAGAAAAATATATAAAATTATTAACATAACTTATTGACTAAGACAAAAAAATATTTTATTAATGAGCTTTATTTTTTTTTACTAAAATTAAAGTTTGATAATAAAAAAGTTAAATTAAAAAGTTTTTAAATAAAATTGAAAGTACAGATAAGTATTTAAACATTTTTTTATATTTTATCCTGCTTATTAATTTTTTTTCTAAATAATCATTAACAGTTATTATATTCAGTTTCTACCTGTTGCACACCTAAATTAAGTTTCAGACTTATTAGACACTTGAACTCCTTAAATTCATTACTCTTAAACACAAAAATGTGCACAGTTAGCACAAACGTCCTTCTCACGCAATAAGAAACAAGTGAATTTAGATTTTGCTATTCATATGGCTTTTGTAATGTCTACTTTCTTCTCTTTAAAATGCTCCAACTCTTCTGCATGCATCTTCTTCTTTTCGCCTTCTTTTCTTCTTTTTCGTCTTTGATTATCAACTCCCATCTACTAGAGAAACCAACTCTATCTAGGTTCATTCCAGTAGCAAAATTTCGTTGTGTCCTTAAAAACCTTGTCATCCAAAAGCAACATTGTTTTGAAGACTAGAATGAGATGTACGATTTACCCTTCTTCTACTTAGAATCTCAAACAAAATGATTCCAAAACTATAGACATCGTGTTAAGAGTTCACATCTTTGTGTTAAGAGTTCTTATTCCATACATTTAGCGCCATGTAACCAAAAGTGCCCTTTATAATACCTGATGGTTACAATCATGAGTTTTCGTTTAGTTACAGAGCTTAGCAAGTCTAAAATCAACAACCTTGGCTAAAACATCATTACCTATAAGGATGTTCTTAGGTTTTATATTATAGTGAATGATAACACGTTGGCAATCTTCATGTAAGTAGGTAAGTCCTTTAGTTGTATCAATAGCAATTTTATGCAACTTTCCCATTTCATTGCTTTAAATGTTAAGAGGCTATATAGGAAATGAAAAATAACGAGAAGAATTTTAGCTTAATTCAAAATCGATTTTCACATAAAGTTTAGACAGCTTCATAAGAGAGAAATGAAGTCCATAGAAAATCACTAAATACCACATATAATTGAGAATACCATAGAACAAAGGCTTCTGTAATTTCAGTTATGCTAGAGGGTTAGGTAACACTTGGTTTTGGCTTGATTTCAAGTTCATTTACACTGCGCACAAATATAGAATTTGGTTCATGGTTGTAAAATGAACAAATAACTATTAGGATTGTGTGTGTGTGTGTGTGTGTGTAAGAGAGAGAGAGAGAGAGAACAAAATCATTCTTCGATTTATCTCCCTCTTCAAACATGTGGCTTAATGCCACAAGCAACAGACGACCATCTTTACTGAATGAGAGTGCTGCAATGCTCAATAGATAATTTGAGTACTAGAAAACAAGAACAAGATAATGTGAATGAGCCATAAGTGTTCCAAAAGTAAATTAAGAATATCAAATGTCTGGCAATCATTATCTAATAAAGCCTCTTTTTAATGTTCCCATCCCACACATTAATAAATCCATCAAAACCTTCAGTTCCAAATGTACCATAATTGCAAATTGAATATAAAAACATCGAGTAATAAGGAAAATGCTAGAAAAAAAATGAGTGGCTATTATTACTAATGTTAAATAGAACATGTAAACTTCATAGTTACTATATTTTTTAAGTGCAAAAAAAAAATTCCAAATAGAACTTACAAGAATTTTTATTTTATACCTTCAAATCACTCTTCTAAGAATTAGTAGCATCTTTACAATTGTCGCCATGGCCACTCTTAAGATGGCTAGCTTTCTTATTCTATGCATGTTGGTGGCAGCTCTAATGACTGCACAAAGGGTCGACAGTCAGTAATGTGTGCTTAGTCCAACTAGGAAAGGGACGGGTCTCCACTTCAATGAGGCTCTTTCTTACCTTTAATTAAATATATTTCAACTTTAATGATGCTTTACACATAATACAATCTTACTTGTTATAACAATCCGACCAGGGGACCATTATTGGCACTAAAAAATAGGTCAGCTTAAGGCTGCTAAAACCTATAGTAAGCCTAAAACTATAGACTTTGACCATCTAAGGGCCCACTGTACTAATTGGGAACTTTTCTTAAAGTCAAAGGGAGGTTCTTTCCTCCCTAAGACTCAAACTCAACAGAAAGAGCTTAATACATTAAGTGTAATATGCTAAAATTTCTTTTTTTTTTTTTCTTGTCTCCGTTTTACGTTATCATTTCTTCTATACTCTACTTTACTTGAGCAAAGTTAAACTCTTTCTGCACCCTTTGTAAGACTATTAACAACCACATAACTTCTTTATCATACAAGGGATTACTTGGAATTGTTTCCCTAGGAAGAGCATGCTTACTTCCTTTACTTTCTTATTTCTTTTACAATTATTCAAAACATTTGATGCATTAATTTTTGGAAATGTTCCCTTAAGTAACCTCTTTTATATAATCATATCATTTTAACTTTAACTGTATCCTATTAATCACACTCAACTTTACTTTTTTTTTTTTATCATTAAGTCTACCTTAGTATTGAAATTCATAAGAGGGTCTTTGATTACCCCAGTAGACTTCCATTACTTGTATTCATGTTTAGTGTGATTTGTAAGACACTACTTCCTCTCATAGGTCATATCAATTATGTAATATAATTCAATTAATTATGAGGAAGACCTAACCAATTAATCTTACTCTCTTGGCCTTATCATTTCCTTCATTACTTTTATTTACATTTAAGGAACTCCACATTCCCCTTCTTATACTTATAAAATTATAAGTTATGCTTTCAAAGTTCATTATGCTCTTCCATTTAATTCTAGAGGAAGCAAATTACTAACTCATGTGACTATACAGTCCTACTAGCAAGCACATTCATATTCTAACATATATTAAATATACATGCCCACATTAAATCCATATAAAAAACATACATCCACTAGACTATCATTTACTCTAACATTATATAGTTACAAAACATAACATAAATACATACTTGGAAGATACTTTTAAACACTTAATGCAAAAATTTAATTACATAAACATAAATGAGTCTAGCACAAATTTAATTACATAAACATAGATGAGTCTATCACTATTACATAAGTTATCTTTATAACATGCCAAAGCCCTCCTAGGTTCTTGCGCATCTGCTACCTGCAAAACTTATTTTGGTTTTTTTTTTTTTTTTGGGGGGGGGGGGGGTGGGGTGGGGGGTGGTGGGGGAGGAGGGAGGTGAGGTGGGAGGCTCAGTAAACATAATCTACTTAAACTAATTATATATTTCTTTCCATCACATACACATGAGTGTTAAACACATGAATGCAATAAATCTCAAACATTTGCAAACATGGTAGTCATGTCACCAGTAACTCCCCTATAAACCTATGTGCTCAGCTCATATAGAAGCTTATTGGGACTTCATCTTACCATAACCAATAAACTCGGCTCATATAAATACTCCCTAGGACTTCTTCTTTAACATGATATGTGTTATGTACCAGGGACTTAGTAGTGTCCTCACCTAGCTTTTCATATCCTAAACATACATATCATAACCTCATATACCATTTGGGAGTCAATGGGTCACCTATCTACCTCACATTATAGACATTATGCAACTACAATAAAACATGGTTGTAATGAGTTACACCTTAATATCAATGCATTTCATGATGCATGATTATGCTTACAACATAAATTCAATAGATAAAAGCATTTAAAATTCAATTCAGTAGTTTATACTTACCTTACACCTTAATATCAATGCATTTCATGATGCATGATTATGCTTACAGCATAAATTCAATAGATAAAAGCATTTAAAATTCAATTCAGTAGTTTATACTTACCTTTTATAGAACTTATCAATTATTCTTACCCTTTAAATCTAGCAGGTAGACTTTAACTCCATGTGTGTTTCTTATGGTTCTTTTACATTTACCTAACTTAGGGCTCGATTTCCTTGGACATTAATCACTAACTCTAAACAAGTGGTGAATCAACAAACATATGTGTCGCAAGGGATTTTGCGGTCGCCTGAACGAACCCTCACCGAAGTGGAAAAGAATGAGGAGTCACCACCTTAGTTTTGAGGGAAACTAAAGAAAACCATTTGTGAAGACAAAGTGAAATAAAACCACTTCAAAACAGAGATTCTAGGTTCGGGGTCCGTAAACGGGTGGGGAAGGTGTTAGGCACCCCACCTCGTCCCTTAATTAGGTAAGTAGATTTAACTTCGCACTCTTTATAAATTAGTTAGGAGGACTTGAATGGAAATGTTAATCCTTTTGACAAAAAGAATATTTGATTTTTCACTAATTTGGATCACCCAGATACATAAGTAAATGAGACAACCTTAGTGAGTTACTGTTGTATGTTAGTTTTGTTTGAAGGGCTATTTTATTAGAATCCAATTTTTGAAATTGGATGAGAATTCTCCTCCGATCTCTTTTAATATTTATTAAAAATTTTTAAGCTTGAGAACCGGATAAGAACTCTCCTCCGGTCTCTTTTAATATTTATTAAAATTTCTAAGCTTGAAAATCGGATAAGAACTCTCCTTCGATCTCTTTTAATTTTTATTAAAGTTTTTTTTTAAGCTTGAGAATCGGATAAGAACTCTCCTCTGACCTCTTTTAATATTTATTAAAGTTTTAGCCCGAGGATCGGATAAGAACTCTCCTCCGACCCCTTTTAATATTCATTAAAATTTTAGCTCGAGGAACGGATAAGAACTCTCCTCTGACCTCTTTTAGTATTTATTAAAATTTTAGCTCGAGGATCGGATAAGAACTCTCCTCCGACCTCTTTTAGTATTTATTTGCTGAAATTCTAGTTGAGGATCGGATAAAGACTCCTTTCTGATCTCTTCTATTTAAACGGTAGTCAGATAAGGGTCTTTCCGATCTCTCTAAATTTTACTTATCGAGAGGACCTAAGGCTAAGGGTTCTGACGTTCAAAAATGTCAGGGAGGTCTGCACAAGACCTCTTTAACTTATTGGTACCTTAGGACTGGGCAGGGGATGCCGAGCCGAATCCTCCGACTTTCCTATATGGTCGCCTCACCAGCATTTTTAGTAACCGATCTATTCCATTTAGTTATCCGGGGTTTGGTTTTATTCTGTCTTATGACGTCTTGCCCTATGACCTATTGAGTTATTCTAGTGACTCAACTTTACCATTTTCTAGGCTTATTATTCAGACCTTTCATTATTTCAAAAGGACTCTTAAGTTGCCGTTACCTGCATCTCATCCAACTACTTATGTATCGCTTGGAACTAGATGACTTATGCTCAGAAATAATAAAGATTAACAAAGGTATCAACACAGAAATAAACTAGAGCACAACCTTTCTCTGTATCTTTTTAGCGTGATATGAACTTAAAGAAAATAACATACATAAAGAAAGAAGAATGGAAATGCGTAAAACAAGAACTAAACTTAATAAAATTGCAACATGAATACTGACCTGTAAGGAGTCGATTCTAGTGAACTAACCGAGAATCACAAAACGCAATAAGATTGCAAGTTGATAGCCAGGAAACTAAGGTTCGCCTTGGAACAAAGAGCGTCTCATTAAATGCAATCGAGTCAGGATTATACCCGAGTTTAAATGAGATTGAGCATGGGCGATGGAAGTGAAAATAAAGATAACAAGGAACTGAAAAATGTGAACGCTGAGGAATGATGAACGAGCTAAAAATGGAAAGTTTCTGTGTTCCAAATCTTTTAAGAAAAACCTTCAGAAAACTGGTTCCAAAAGTTCTTCTTATGAAAGCGTAGTAACGACCTGAATTAAATTTCAGAGTTCTTTCGCTATAGTAACTTCCTTTTTTTTTCTCCGTCCCTCCCCTTGAACAGTTTTCATGCAGGTATGTATAGGAACCGGGTGCTCCCCATGAAGGGTCAGGATCTATTTTGAGGGAGATGGAGGGTCAGGATTTCGAAGGACATGATCTGAGGCTCAGGAATTAAAGAGGATCAGAACGGACAGCTGAGATCCCCTTCAGAATATTTGTCATTTTCTTCTTCTAATCTGACGGTCCCAAATTCTCTTGTCCGGGGCGATCCGAGGGCTAGGAGTGAAAGGCGCTGATCTTGTCATTTTCTTCTTCGATCCGAGGGCTCCGAGCTCGTCCTTACAAGTAAGATCAACGGTGGAGATTAGGATGTACAGCACTGTCCTGACGTACGCATGTCAGAAATGCGGGCGATTCTGGGGCGTGCGGTTGAGATTTTACCTGCAGCGCTTTAACTACCTCGGCTCTGATTACGGTGACGGCGGTAGGCGCCTTATTCCTTTTATTTTCTGCTCTCTCTTCCTTTCCGATCTTCTTAACATGATCCTTCTCCGATCTTTCATACCGATCTCCCCTCTTCCGATCTCTATTATTCCAACATTTCCCTTAACCAGGCCCGGTCCGGTCAAAGCATTAATTCCTCGATTCGAAGCGTCGCCGTTTTACGCTTAGCAATAAATGCCCGATTTTCCCCTATATATACCCCTGACAGAAGAGACTTTCTTCATTCGATTTTCCTCTCTTCCTTCTTACTTTCCAGTTCTAGCTGCTCCGGCAGAAGTTCCGGCCATGATTGTGGCTGTTGATCCCTTTCCGATGGACCTCTTTATTCCCTGACTGAAAATTTATGACCCCGGTGCTCGAATAATCGTGATAACCTTGTCTGATGATGGTGAGAGAACTGGACCAATTAACCGATCTAGATCGCGGACCTTGATCGTGCCGATCTCGAGTCGTTCGACCGGTATAATCGGTGAACCGATTTCGGCCGAGAAGACTACTAATGTTCCGCTGACCCTTGGCGGTTGCTCTTCCATGTTTATTCAGCTTCTCACCACATTGGGTGTTCCGACAGCAGCTTTCCTCCACATTGGGTGTTCCGACAGCGGCTCGGTTCCGGTCGATGACATCCTTTGGATCAGTCACAATGTTGACTTTGACATAGGTCCTTTAGATGGGATGTTCCACCGGTCTCTGAGATCGCCCAAATGATATATTTTATTTTCAATATAATCTGATCTCACTAAAATGATGTAGTCCAATTTTAATGCAATCCGATCTCTAGGGATCGCCCAAATGATGTAATCCAATTTTAATGCAATCCGATCTCTAGAGATCGCCCAAATGATGTAATCCGATCTTTTGGAAATAAAGATTTTATTTTGTCAATTATCATCTTATTATTATTGCATTAATTATTTTTCGATCTCTAAAGTATTTACCCGATCTGACCTTCAATTTAAATGACCCTAAACCGATCCGCAATTCAAAAAATTTATCTTAATCTGCCGATCTCTAGTTAGCCGATCTCTTTATAGAATTTCTGGAATATTCATGAGACGTGTCAGAAACAGCTGGCAGATCTTGCTGACCGATGCACCGCCTGGGATGCCGTGAGCATTAAATGCTCGGACGAGTATAAATAGGGGTGGGGGTTAGCCATTTGCTCTCTTGTGTCATTTTCAGCTTCTCGCGAACAACTTCAAAATTCTCTCATTTTCTCAAGCTCTTCCGTCTCCGATCAAGCTCCGGTAAGGGTTTTGATCCTTCTTTTAGTTCAAATTCTTTATTTTCTTTGAAAATGAGCGGCGCCGAAGGTCAGAGAGCGGCGAGCCCTCCTTCCATCCAGTTCTCGTGGTCATCTGATGAAGTAGAGGTGGTCGGGCCAAGGGTGCGACCTGAACCTCCTAGAGTCTCCATTCCAGCTGGGGAACAAGTGACGTCATAAAGGCATGCGCCTTCTTCAGGGAGAGAGAATCTTCCCATGGACGAACTGCCATCAGTCCTTCAAGAAACCGATTTGCAGTCATTCAGCCAAGAGTACAACATTGAGCCCGATTCATATGAACTTATCCGGTGTCACGGCGATCTCCGGGCCGATCATTTCTTCGAAAAGAACGACATGATTATGGTATATGAAGAACAGTTGAAAGCCGGGCTGCAGTTCCCTCTTGACGACTTCTTTAAAGAAGTCTTAAAATTTTTCCAAGTGTGCATAGCTCAAGTTCACCCGAACTCGTGGCGGATCTTAGTAGCCTTCCGAGGCCTCTGCCGAGCTAAGGGATTCCGCCCTACGCCTAAAGTATTCGCCGAATTACATAGTTAACTCGTCGAAAGGACGACGAGTACTGGTTTTTCCAGGCGAAGCCACATTGCAGGAAATTAAAATCAACTTAGATCAAGGAACCAGAGTTTAATAACAGGAAATGTAAATTACAGGAAATGTAAATTACAGGAAATTAATGTAACACCCTCCCGGTAGCAACTCCGTACATTCTACTGTTCCGGTGACCGGTGTCGGTCCGGACAGCTAGAACGTTCGGAAAAATATTTAAACTAAAGTCAGAAACCATAATTAACTCAAATATTAATAAGAAAAATTTAGTAAAAATTTTAGAAATAAAATACAACCAAGTTAAACGAGCCGGTACCTTAGCGATGGGTAACCAGAGGGAAGTTGCGGTTCTCGCAACGAGGAGCCCTAGACCCGGGGAAAAATTCATAAAATAATTTTTGGGACTCCAGAGAAGGGTCATTGAGGTTCCTATGGCATTAGAATGCCAAGAAAATACCTAGAAAAATTTTTCAATCGGTACAGACAATTTTGACCCGTTAAGCCAAACGGAAGGCATTTTGGTCATTTCGCCTTCAGAGGTGATTTTTGGCCGACTTGTCCAGCTAAGTAAATAATTAATATGACATAAAATATGAAGAAACATTACTAAAAATTTAATTGAAATTGAGTAGTGATGAAAAGAAAAGAAAAATCAAAATAAAGCAATTTGTGACATCATAATGATGTCATTTATAAATTACCAACCAATCACAAGCTAATAAGCTTTCTTAAATACTTAAAAGAGACAAAAAAAAAAAAGACCAAAATAATTAAAAATCCAGCAGCCATCATCCTCCCCAATTGCAGCCGAAATCAAGCCTTGCCCTAAACCTCCATTTTCTTCATTTTCAAGCTTGAAAAACCTCTCAAACCTCACCCCAAAACCCTAAGTCATCTTCACTAAAATTTATCTACACACCCTAAGGAAGCTTTAGGCAGCCAAAAGAGGAAGAAAGAAAGGAGTTTGGGTGGCTGAAAATTCTGCCACTTAAAGGTTAGTGCTATACTTTCACTCTCACTCTTTTAATCCTTGTTAGAGCATCACTTTAAGTTAAGAAATTGTAAGAATTTGAAGTAAATCATATATGTTAGGGTATCTTCAATTTTCGGCAGCCCTAAGGAAGGATGAGTTTGATTGTTTTAATGAATTTAGAGTGGCTAGAAATGATGTTTAAGGTATGAATATGCATGGATGTTGAACTAGTGTGCTAATTGAGGTTTATGGGTAAATTGAATTGGACATTAGGGTTTTGAGAAGTAAAAATTAACTTGGCTTATGAAACTGTTAAAGAACACTCTAATGGTCAATTAGTGACCATTTAAGGTATGTTGACCATAAATTGGACTGAAAAATGGCATGGCAAAGTGGAATGGTAGGCTGCCTAAAGACAGCAGAATGGTGACTGAGATTTCAGTCCAATTACACAGCCATAACTTTGGTTGTGTTTGTCCAATTGGTGTTTGGCCAATTGGACATGAAACTAGGCTTATAATGGCACATTTTTTCTGAAGAAACCATGCCCAAAAGACCAAAGCAAGAGGACCAAAACTTGGCCCCAATCCGGATACGCTGCAACTGATTCTGCAGAATGACCAAATGAACAGTAACTGTTCATTTGGCCATAACTCACTGTAGATTTGGTCAATTGACCTGATATTTTTACAGCAACAAGTTAAGACATAGACAAACAACTTTCATGAAGAAACCTACCCCAAATTATGGCCAGAACCAATTCAAAAATGCAATCACAGTCACTGTTCATGTTACTGTAGATATGGTCAATTCTGCAGATTGGCAATCCGGCCAGCTATGGTTTTTGAGCCATATCTGGAGCTACAAAACTCCAAATGGAGTGATTCAAAAAAGGAAATTGAACTAGACAAAATAAGAAACAACTTTCATGTTTGTCATTTCTTCAAATTCCCACTGCAACAGTGTTTAATGGAATAGTAAACATATGCTTCAAAAACTGAAATTTTCTGCCCTTTTGGTTTTAAGTTAGGTAATGGTGACTAATTCCAACAAGTTTTAAAGGCAAAATGTGGTATGTTGGGAGTGCCAAAACCAATGTACTTAATTTCTACCTAAAAGTCAACATATTAGTTGACCAAAGAGGTGAATAGTGACACCGAAATTTGAAATTCAAATATTGAAGAATTTAAAAGTTTCAAATGCCCTAGTATACCTAACAAGATTGGTTTGGATAGTTTGGCATGCCAATAGGGTTCAGTTAGCAGTACTGCACATGGCAATATGACATTCCGTGATTTCATGGCTTTTAGCCATTCTGACTTTGTATTGAGACTTGGCCTTGTGCCTGATGTTATTACAGCTTATTAGCTGTTCTGTTGCACACTGGGAGATGCATATGTGACCGATGGTGTGACGGCTCGAGGTACTAGGTACCCAGCGCCAGTTTACCCGTTATCCAGTCCAGTCGTCTAGTGTAGGTTACTTGGGCAACCAAATGAATGAAAGTGAACAAAGTTAATGAATTAATGTATATACCCATACTAAACAAATGAATCATACACATTCACTAGATATTTGTTTTCTTGCTATTTTCTTTTATTTATTATTGCACCACTAAGCATTATTGCTTAGCGCGTTGCTTTTGCCACGCGTAGGTACTGGAGATACAGATCGTGAGCCCAGTGGGCCATAAGCGGGTGAGTCATCTGCAGATTACGCTCGATGTCCGTGTCACCTCAACTTCTGCAGTGCATTGGTAGGATACTAGGTGTCATTTTGGCATTCTGTAATAAATTTTGATTTTCTTATATGTAATTAAACTTGTGTAATGTATATTGATGTTCATGTAAATTATGAAAATTGTATTTGTAAATGGAAAGGTAAATGTTTATTTGTGATATATATGTGATCGTCAAATGTGATGGATGACTGAGAATTGAAATTGAAATGTTGAGATCTTGATATTGAGACTTTGTTGATGAATTGAAATTGAGATTGTTTGGAAAATTATTTGGAAGTGTTTTTAACAGGTTCCGAAGAACTGTTTTCTCCATTTTTAGCCGGTACTCCGCCGGATTTTTTTTAAAATCTTCGGAACCTCAAATAAATAATACTTTTGATAAATGGCTAAAATAAATTATATTTCATAAATTATATTCACAAGCATGGTATAAATTAATTAAGGTATATTAGAATGTGCCGGTACACCGTGTGGCATTACTTACTCGGGTATACTGTACACGGGTAAGGGGTGTCACATTTAGTGGTATCAGAGCACGGTTTAGGCGTTTCTGGGCCTAGATTGAGTCCATACCATGCATTGCATTTGTAAGAGTCGAGGTGACACTAATGCAGATCTGTTTGTCTTTCTTATTTTGAATAGGATATGGATCCTTCATCTCAGAGAGCAGTCGAGGAGGAAGTGGAGAGTCATGCTCCACCTGCAGCAGCTGAGACTGGGGGTAGGGGAGAACCTACTCCACCAGCTCAAGCAGAGCCTGCTCAGCCTCCACAGGCCATGTTCCAACAAATGGCTGACTTCTTTAGACAAATGGCTGGAGTAATGCCAGCACCACCACCAGCTCCACAGCAGAAATCACACCTGGAAAGGCTAAGAAAGTTTGGAGCAGTAGACTTTTTCGGTAAGAGAGAAGATGACTCTGTTGCAGCCGAGAATTGGTTGAACAGAACGGGCAGAGTCTTAAAACAACTCCACTGCACCTCAGAGCAAAATCTAGAAGCTGCAGTATCCTTGTTGCAAGATGATGCCTACGAATGGTGGGACACTGTGTCCAGTGAAGTGCAGCCAGAACTTGGGACTTCTTTCTCTCCGAGTTCAAGAAGAAATATGTGGGTACTGTATACCTGGAAGAGAGAAGAAGAGAGTTTATTAACCTGAGGCAGAGACAGCTATCAGTGGCCGAATATGAGAAGGAATTTGTTCGATTAAGCCGCTACGGAAGGGAGATAGTCCCTAATGAAGCTGAAAGATGTAAGAGATTTGAAGAGGGACTAAATGACAACATCAAGATCCAGCTCACTGCCTTGGGAATCACAGAATTTAGCAAGTTAGTGGAAGCTGCAATAAGGGTTGAAAAAGTAAGAATAAGTGAGCAGACCAGAAGGGAGAGACAGCAGAAGAGGGGCCCGGGTCAGTCTAGCTCATCTCCTGCACCTGGGAAGAAGTTCAGAGGTCCACCGCACGAGTTCAGTCAGCCACATGGTCGTGGTCGGGCCTGGGCCCAGCCACGATTCACCCCTAGGAGAGGTCACCCACACCATCGGTGGGCGCTCTCGAGGATGGGGTTCAGGGACCAGCCCCAACATCTTATGCATGTCCACAGCATGCGAAATGGCACAAGGGGGAGTGTTGGAGAGTGATCGTGCTCGCTTGAGATGTGGGTCAACAGAGCATCGATTGAAGAAGCCCACGCAGAACTACTACATTTGCTCCAACACATGCAGAAAGACTCGCTCTCGCACTACGAGAGGTAGAAAATCGCGCAGATCTGCGCGGTGGGACCATCACAGAGGCTCGCATCGAGCCAGAGAGGCCGGATAATGTACCACCTGCCAAAAATTATGCCCCGAGAGCTCGGGAGGAGCAAGATGCCCTGACGTCATCGAGTACGTTCTCCTCTACACTACACTGCATGCATTGGTGGATCCAGGATCCACTCATTCATATATCCGCATCAACCTACCCGTAGAAAGGGGGATACTAGTAGGGAGAGTGACCAAGACATTACGGTCACTAATCCATTGGGCCACAGTGTGGTAGTGAACAAAGTATACAAGGGTTGCGTTAAGGATTCAGGGTGTGAATTCTTGGCGACTGATTGAGTTGCCCTTCCACGAGTTTGACGTGATTTTGGGAATGGACCGTTGTCACGTCATCGTGCAATAGTTGATTGCAAATTGAAGAGAATTTCTCTAAAAACTTCAGAGGGTAATGAGATCACGATTGTGGGGAAAGGATGATTTCTTGTCCAATGTCATCTCAGCCACAGTTGCAAGACGAATGATGATAAAAGGCTGTGAAGCCTACCTAGCACATGTGGTGGATACTAGGCAGGCTAAGCCAAACCTGAGTGGTATACCCACAGTGAGAGACTTCCCCGAGGTATTTCCTGAAGAGTTGCCTGGTTTGCCACCAGAAAGGGAAGTCGAGTTTGTTATTGAGACAACTGCCGAACAAAGACCCATTTCCATTGCTCCTTATAGGATGGCACCCATCGAATTGGGGAGTTGAAAACTTCGATTGCAAGAGTTGCTTGATAAGGGGTTCATACGCCCCAGTGTGTCACCATGGGGAGCGCCAGTGCTGTTTGTGAAAGAGAAGGATGGGACTTTGAGGCTATGCATTGATTACCGGCAGTTGAATAAAGTGACAATGAAAAATAAATATCCGTTGCCTAGAATTGATGATCTGTTTGATCAGTTGAAGGGAGCAGGAGTATTTTCTAAGATTGATCTCAGATCAGGGTATCATCAGTTGAGAGTGAAGGATGCAGATGTGCAAAGATCGCATTCGGGACCCAGACGGGCATTATGAGTTTCTGGTGATGCCCTTTGGCCTAACAAATGCACCAGCGGCATTTATGGACCTTATGAACCGTATCTTCCATCCATACCTAGATCGATTCGTAGTGGTCTTTATTGATGATATTTTGGTGTATTCTAAGACCAGGGAAGAACATGATGAGCATTTGAGGATTGTTCTGCAAACCCTGAGAGAAAAGGAACTGTATGCTAAGTTGTCCAAGTGTGACTTTTGGCTGAATGAGATTGCATTCCTTGGACACATAGTGTCAGCTGATGGGATTAGGGTGGATCCTAAGAAAATAGAAGCAGTGATGGAATGGAAGCCTCCCAGAAATACAATTGAGGTTAGAAGCTTCTTGGGGCTAGCTGGGTATTACAGAAGATTTGTGAAGGGATTTTCCTTAATAGCTACTCCAATGACCAAGCTATTACACAAGAATGTCAGATTTGACTGGAATGACAAGTGTCAGACCAGTTTTGAGAAGTTGAAGGCTATGTTGACAGAGGCATCAGTGTTAACACAGCCAGTATCAGGAAAGGACTTTGTGGTCTATAGTGATGCTTCTCATAATGGGTTAGGGTGTGTACTGATGCAAGAGGGAAAGGTGGTCGCTTATGCTTCTAGGCAGCTAAGGCCACATGAACAGAATTACCCTACCCATGATCTAGAGCTTGCAGCAATTATCTTCGCACTGAAGATATGGAGGCATTACTTGTATGGTGAAAAGTGCTACATTTACACAGACCACAAGAGTCTGAAATACTTGCCAACTCAGAGGGAGCTCAACCTTAGACAGAGGCGATGGATTGAGTTCCTGAAGGATTATGATTGTGTGATTGACTACCATCCTGGGAAGGCAAATGTAGTTGCTGATGCTTTGAGCGAAAAGTCCATCACGACTTTGAGATCATTGAATGCCCGTCTATCTTTGATTCGAGATGGAGCTATTTTGGTGAGTTGCAAGTGAGGCCAAACTCACATACAGAGACTTTAGATGGACAAAAAGTATATGAAAAGTTATCGGCTATTATGAGCAAAATCCCGAGGGAAAAGCGGTGACTATGAGGTGAAAGCGGATGGGTGTGCACTACAAAGGAAAAGCGTGTGTACGGATAATGGGGAATTAAAGGCCAAGATTCTAAAAGAGGCACTGCAGGTGTATATGCTATGCACCTGTGAAGTACAAAGATGTATCATGATCCAAGCTTGATTGGTGGCACAGTATGAAGAAGGACATAGCCGACTATGTGACTAATGCTTGACATGTCACAAGTCAAGGCGAACATCAAGTTACATCGGGTTTGCTACAGACTATACGCATACCTGATGGAAATGGGATCGGGTCACCATGGATTTTGTAAGTGGTCTACCTCTCACCCAGAAGAAACATGATGCAGCATGGGTGATAGTTGATAGATTGACAAAGTCAGCACACTTTCGCGATTAGACCGACTACTCACTAGAGAGGTTAGCAGAATTGTATATCAGTGAGATAGTTAGACTGCATGGAATTCCACTTTCCATCATATCTGATCGAGACCCAAGGTTCACATCGAGATTTTGGAAGAAGTGGCATGAGTCCTTGGGTACACAACTCCACTTCAGCACAGCTTTCCATCCTCAGACGGATGGGCAATCAGAAAGAGTAATCCAGGTAAACAATTGAACCAATTGAATTAATACAAATATTGAACTGAAATGATAACAATAACATGAAATATATGTCAGGTCCTTAAGGATATGTTGAGGAGTTGTGTCATTGAATTTGAGGGAAGTTGGGATAAATACCTCCCACTGGCAGAATTTGTATACAACAATAGCTACCAAGCTAGCATCCAAATGGCCCCATATGAAGCACTGTATGGGAGAAAATGTAGAACTCCAGTGTGCTGGACTGAATTGGGCGAAGACAAATCGGTAGGGCGGACACAGTGAAACAGTGAGGAGAAGGTAAAATCATTCAAAGCCAACTTAAAGGTTGCCTCGCATGCATGTAAATCTTATGCCGACCTGAAGAGAAAAGAAATAGAATATGTGGTTGGCGACAAAGTGTTCCTCAAGGTGTCACCATGGAAGAAGGTATTGAGGTTTGGAAGGAAAGGTAAGTTGAGCCCTAGGTTCATTGGCCCATATGAAATCATCGAACGTGTGGGTCCAGTGGCCTATAGGCTAGCTTTACCACCAGAGCTGGACAAGATCCACAATGTGTTCCACGTGTCTATGCTCAGAAGATACCGCTCAGATCCTTCACATGTCATCTCCAGAGAAGAAATTGAAAAACAACCGGATTTGACATATGAAGAAGAACCTCTACGGATCCTGGCTCGTGAAGTGAAAGAGTTGAGGAACAAGCAAATTCCACTGGTGAAAGTGCTATGGAGGCACCACAATACCGAAGAGGCAACTTGGGAAAGTGAAGAGACGATGAGGCAACAGTTCCCTCAACTGTTTGCATCAGGTAAATTTCGAGGACGAAATTTAAATTAGAGGGGAAGAGTTGTAACACCCTTCCGGTAGCAACTCCGTACATTCTCTCTATTCGGTGGCCCGGTCAGGACTAGAACGTTCGGAAAAATATTTAAACTAAAGTCAGAAACCATAATTAACTCAAATATTAATAAGAAAAATTTAGTAAAAATTTTAGAAATAAAATACAACCAAGTTAAACGAGCCGGTGCCCTAGCGATGGGTAACTAGAGGGAAGTTGCGGTTCTCGCAACGAGGAGCCCTAGACCCGGGGAAAAATTCATAAAATAATTTTTGGGACTCCAGAGAAGGGTCATTGAGGTTCCTATGGCATTAGAATGCCAAGAAAATACCTAGAAAAAATTTTCAATCGGTACAGACAATTTTGACCCGTTAAGCCAAACGGAGGGCATTTTGGTCATTTCGCCTTCAGAGGTGATTTTTGGCCGACTTGTCCAGCTAAGTAAATAATTAATATGACATAAAATATGAAGAAACATTACTAAAAATTTAATTAAAATTGAGTAGTGATGAAAAGAAAAGAAAAATCAAAATAAAGCAATTTGTGACATCATAATGATGTCATTTATAAATTACCAACCAATCACAAGCTAATAAGCTTTCTTAAATACTTAAAAGAGACAAAAAAAAGACCAAAATAATTAAAAATCCAGCAGCCATCATCCTCCCCAATTGCAGCCGAAATCAAGCCTTGCCCTAAACCTCCATTTTCTTCATTTTCAAGCTTGAAAAACCTCTCAAACCTCACCCCAAAACCCTAAGTCATCTTCACTAAAATTTATCTACACACCCTAAGGAAGCTTTAGGCAGCCAAAAGAGAAAGAAAGAAAGGAGTTTGGGTGGCTGAAAATTCTGCCACTTAAAGGTTAGTACTATACTTTCACTCTCACTCTTTTAATCCTTATTAGAGCATCACTTTAAGTTAAGAAATTGTAAGAATTTGAAGTAAATCATATATGTTAGGGTATCTTCAATTTTCGACAGCCCTAAGGAAGGATGAGTTTGATTGTTTTAATGAATTTAGAGTGGCTAGAAATGATGTTTAAGGTATGAATATGCATGGATGTTGAACTAGTGTGCTAATTGAGGTTTATGGGTAAATTGAATTGGACATTAGGGTTTTGAGAAGTAAAAATTGACTTGGCTTATGAAACTGTTAAAGAACACTCTAATGGTCAATTAGTGACCATTTGAGGTATGTTGACCATAAATTGGACTGAAAAATGGCATGGCAAAGTGGAATGGTAGGCTGCCTAAAGACAGCAGAATGGTGACTGAGATTTCAGTCCAATTACACAGCCATAACTTTGGCTGTGTTTGTCCAATTGGTGTTTGGCTAATTGGACATGAAACTAGGCTTATAATGGCACATTTTTTCTGAAGAAACCATGCCCAAAAGACCAAAGCAAGAGGACCAAAACTTGGCCCCAATCCGGATACCCTGCAACTGATTCTGCAGAATGACTAAATGAACAGTAACTGTTCATTTGGCCATAACTCACTGTAGATTTGGTCAATTGACCTGATATTTTTACAGAAATAAGTTAAGACATAGAAAAACAACTTTCATGAAGAAACCTGCCCCAAATTATGGCCAGAACCAATTCAAAAATGCAATCACAGTCACTGTTCATGTTACTGTAGATATGGTCAATTCTGCAGATTGGCAATCCGGCCAGCTGTGGTTTTTGAGCCATATCTGGAGCTACAAAACTCTAAATGGAGTGATTCAAAAAAGGAAAATCAACTAGACAAAATAAGGAACAACTTTCATGTTTGTCATTTCTTCAAATTCCCACTGCAACAGTGTTTAATGGAACAGTAAACATATGCTTCAAAAGCTGAAATTTTCTGCCCTCTTGGTTTTAAGTTAGAAATGGTAATGGTGACTAATTCCAACAAGTTTTAAAGGCAAAATGTGGTATGTTGGGAGTGCCAAAACCAATGTACTTAATTTCTACCTAAAAGTCAACATATTAGTTGACCAAAGAGGTGAATAGTGACACCGAAATTTGAAATTCAAATATTGAAGAATTTAAAAGTTTCAAATGCCCTAGTATACCTAACAAGATTGGTTTGGATAGTTTGGCATGCCATTCCGTGATTTCATGGCTTTTAGCCATTCTGACTTTATATTAAGACTTAGCCTTGTGCCTGATGTTATTACAGCTTATTAGCTGTTCTGTTGCACACCGGGAGATGCATATGTGACCGATGGTGTGACGGCCCGAGGTACTAGATACCCAGCGCCAGTTTACCACTAAGCATTATTGCTTAGCGCGTTGCTTTTGCCACGCGTAGGTACTGGAGATACAGATCGTGAGCCCAGTAGACCGCAAACTGGGTGAGTCTATCCCGCAGTTCTGCTCAGTGTTCGTGTCACCTCAACTTCTGCAGTGCATTGGTAGGACACTAGGTGTCATTTTGGCATTCTGTAATAAATTTTGATTTTCTTATATGTAATTAAACTTGTGTAATGTATATTGATGTTCATGTAAATTATGAAAATTGTATTTGTAAATGGAAAGGTAAATGTTTATTTGTGATATATATGTGATCGTCACATGTGATGGATGACTGAGAATTGAAATTGAAATGTTGAGATCTTGATATTGAGACTTTGTTGATGAATTGAAATTGAGATTGTTTGGAAAATTATTTGGAAGTGTTTTTAACAGGTTCCGAAGAACTGTTTTCTCCATTTTTAGCCGGTACTCCGCCGGATTTTCTTTAAAATCTTCGGAACCTCAAATAAATAATACTTTTGATAAATGACTAAAATAAATTATATTTCATAAATTATATTCACAAGCATGGTATAAATTAATTAAGGTATATTAGAATGTGCCGGTACACCGTGTGGCATTACTTACTCGGGTATACTGTACACGGGTAAGGGGTGTCACAATTAAAATCAACTTAGATCAAGGAATCAGAGGTTGATAACAGGAAATTTAAATTGCAGGAAATTAAAATCAACTTAGATCAAGGAACTAGAGGTTGATAACAGGAAACTTAAATTGCAGGAAATTAAAATCAACTTATATCAAGGAACCAGAGGTTGATAACAGGAAATTTAAATTGCAGGAAATTAAAATCAACTTAGATCAAGGAACCAGAGGTTGATAACAGGAAATGTAAATTGCAGGAAATTAAAATCAACTTAGATCAAGGAACCAGAGGTTGATAACAGGAAATGTAAATTGCAGGAAATTAAAATCAACTTAGATCAAGGAACCAGAGGTTGATAACAGGAAATGTAAATTGCAGGAAATTAAAATCAACTTAGATCAAGGAACCAGAGGTTGATAACAGGAAATTTAAATTGCAAGAAATTAAAATCAACTTAGATCAAGGAACCAGAGGTTGATAACAGGAAATTTAAATGCATGAAATTAAAATCAACTTAGATCAAGGAACTTGAGGTTGATAACAGGAAATATAAATTGCAGGAAATTAAAATCAACTTAGATCAAGGAACAAGAGGTTGATAACAGGAAATGTAAATTACAGGAAATTAAAATCAACTTAGATCAAGGAACCAGAGGTTGATAACAGGAAATGTAAATTGCAGGAAATTAAAATCAACTTAGATCAAGGAACCAGAGGTTGATAACAGGAAATTTAAATGCATGAAATTAAAATCAACTTAGATCAAGGAACCAGAGGTTGATAACAGGAAATGTAAATTTCACTTACAAAGCAAGCCTAATCCGGACACAAGAAATTCTTCCCCAATGAAGTGTACTTAACAAAATCCCGAAGGCTAATGATGAATGGAGGACGAGTTGTAAGACTTGACCTATGGCCTCATTTCTTCAAATGCCCCATTTCTGTTTTTTGACTTTCTCCCGAAAAGCGCCCTTGCGGGTTTTCACTTCCCCTTCGTCTATATGACTAGAAGCGCCCTTCCGGGTTTTCACCTCTAGTTTTCTCCTTTTTTTTTTTTTTTTTTTTGGCTCGCTCTTTTAGGATGCCCTTTCAATTTTTCATCCTTTACTCATTTTACAGAAAGTGCCCCTTTGGGATTTTTGCCTTCTTTCACACATTTTGCTAGGAGCACCCTTTCGGGTTTTCACCCCTACCCCTCTTTTCTTCCAGGTCATTTCCTGCAAATCTCATAGTAAAGTACGTGAGGTTATCAATTGTCAAATCTTAATCTTATGGCAAAAAATTTTAACAGATTAATAGCGCATTAAATAACGAGATTGCAGAAAGATAATGTTAAAGAGTGGGTATAAAGGGAAGATAAAAGCATAGGGAACGAAATGTGACTTTATTATAGCTTTAATAAAAACAAAGATAGAGTTTCAAAGGAAAAGGGTACAAGGATAGATCTCACATATTCCTTGTGGCTGGCTTTGAAATCCCTTAACTGCCATTATTTCAAGTTATGCAAGCCTCATGTCGTGACGGTTTCTTCTCCATCCTCGGTTTCATGCCCCATTCCTTATTTCTCCATTTTGGTTCTTGGGACTCCCCTTTTTTTTTTTTTGCTCACTCTTTTAGGACGCCCTTTCGGGTTTTCATCCTTCACTCATTTTACAGAAAGCGCCCCTTCGGGGTTTTCGCCTTCTTTCACACATTTTGCTGGGAGCGCCCTTTCGGGTTTTCACTCCTAGCCCTTTTTTTTTTTTTTTTTTTTTAGGCATAGTATCTCTTGACGATGTCAGCATTCACAGGTCTTGGAAATTCTTCACCGTCCATGTGGGTCAAGATCAAGGCTCCTCCAGAAAATACCTTTTTAACCACATAGGGTCCCTCGTAGGTTGGTGACAATTTACCCCGGGGATAGTTTTGATTCGACAGCACTTTCTTCAGAATTAGGTCCCCGGGTTGGAATTCGCGTGGGCAAACGCTTTGTCAAATGCCCTAGCCATTCTCTTCTGGTACAATTGCCCATGACATGCTGCTGCTAATCTTTTCTCGTCCAGCAAGTTTAACTGATCCAACCTTGACTGGATCCATTCTGACTCATCAATCCCCGATTCCTTCAGAATCCTTAAGGAAGGAATTTCAACTTCAATAGGTAATACTGCTTCCATCCCGTAAACCAGTGAGTATGGAGTTGCCCCGGTTGAGGTTCTTACAGAAGTCTGGTATGCGTGAAGAGCATAGGGAAGCATATCATGGCAATCCCTATATGTGACTGTCATTTTCTGGATTATTCTTTTGAGATTTTTGTTTGCGGCTTCCACCGCTCCATTCATCTGGGGACGGTATGGGGAGGAATTGAGATGTCGGATCTTGTATTGATCACATAATTTCTGAATCTTAGGACCATTCAGATTTTTGGCATTATCAGTGACGATTTCATTGGGGAGGCCATGCCGGCAAAAGATATTGTTTCTAAGGAATTTGAGAAACGTATTCTGTGTAATATGGGCGTATGACGTGGCTTCGACCCATTTAAAAAAATAGTCGATTACTACCAGGATAAATCTGTGCCCATTGGATGCCTTAGGGTTGATGGGACCAATCACGTCGATGCCCCACATTGCGAAAGGCTATGGTGAGACGAGGTTGAACAATTTGTGAGGTGGAACATTTATCGGATCTGCGTAGATCTGACACTTATGGCATTTTCGGAAATATTCGATGCAGTCTTTTTCCATGGTGGTCCAGAAATATCCTCGTCGCATGATTTACTTAGCCATCATATGTCCATTAGTATGGGTGGCACAGTTTCCCTCATGAGTCTCAAAAAGGATTCTCTTCGCCTCTTTTGCATCCACACATCTCAACAATTTGCCGTTGGAGCTCCTCTTGTATAGGGTCTTTCCACTGGGGAAGTATCACAATGCTAATCTCTGAATCATCCTCTTTTCGTTTTTGCTTGCCCCCGAAGGGAATTCTCGGGTTTTGCAGTAGACCCGGATGTCATGGTACCAAGGTTCATCATCAGGTTCTTCTTCAATCACGAAGCAATAAGCTGGCTCATTCCTTGTCTTAATCTTCAATATCTGAGTCATCTGCCCTTCTTCGATTTGAGCCATAACAGCTAGAGTAGCTATGGCATCAGCAAATTGATTCTTGTCTCTGCTAAGATGAGTGAAAGAGATTTCTTCGAATTTCTTAATCAGCTCCAGTAAGTACTTCTGATACGGGATTAGCTTAGGATCCTTAGTTTGCCATTCTCCCTTGACCTGATAAATGATCAGAGCTGACTCTCCATATACCTTTAACTTCCTGATTTTCATTTCGATGGCAGCCTGTAAACCCATCACACAAGCTTCGTATTCCGAGACATTGTTGGTGCAGTCAAATCTCAACTTGATAGCTATCGAAAAGTGTTTTCCATCCGGGGATATCAACACAGCTCCAATTCCATTACCGGACAAATTGATAGCCCCGTCGAAATACATTTCCCATACATCGGCTGGCCCCTCTTCTTCGCAGTCTACTTCATTAATATGCTCATTAGGGAACTCGAAATCCAGGGCTTCATAATCCTGAATAGGATTTTCTGCTAGGAGGTCAGCAATCACGCTACCTTTCACCGCCTTTCGGGTCATATAGACTATGTCATATTGGGAGAGTATGACCTGCCACTTGGCTATCTGCACAATGCGAATGGGCTTTCTAATATATCTTTGATAGGATCCATCTTTGAGATGAGCCATGTCTTGTGATTCAACATGTAGTGCTTGAGGCGGTTTGCCGTCCAGGCTAATGCGCAGCAAGTCTTCTCTAAGAAAGAGTACCTTGACTCACAATCATTGAACTTTTTACTCAGGTAATAGATAGCCCTCTCTTTTCGGCCAGTGTCATCATGTTGTCCCAAAACACATCCCATCGAGTTACGTTGGTCGCCATATACAGGATCGAGAGGCCTTCCTTGCAGGTGGAACCAATCTGGTGGGCTTGACAGAATCTTGCTTGATTGTCTCGAAAGCCTCTTGACAAATGAATCCCATTGAGTGGTGTTGTTCTTTCGGGCGATCTAAAAATAGGCTCGGCCTTAGCGGTGAGATTGGAAATAAACCTTGATATATAGTTCAACTTTCCCAAGAAGCTGCGCACCTCCCTTTCTGTTCTTGGGGATGGCATCTCTTGAATAGCTCGAACTTTATCGGGATCTACCTCTATTCCCTTCTCGCTCACTATGAATCCCAACAATTTCCCTGACCTAGCTTCGAATATGCATTTGGCGGGATTCAGTTTCAACTGATATTTCCTGAGTCTCTCAAATACTTTCCTCACCATCTGCACGTGGCTCTCTTCTCCCCCAGATTTGATGATCATATCATCCACGTATACCTCCACTTCTTTATGCATCATATCGTGGAATAATGTGACCATAGCGCGTTGATAGGTAGCACCGGCATTCTTTAACCCGAAAGGCATGACCCGATAGCAAAATACTCCCCATTGAGTGATAAAAGCGGTTTTCTCTTTGTCTTCCTCATCCATTGGGATTTGATTGTACCCAGATGCCCCATTAATGCATGAACATCTGCCCAATCCCGCAGCATTGTCTACTAACACATCAATGTGGGGGAGAGGGAAATCATCCTTTAAGCTTGCTCTATTAAGATCCCTGTAATCAACGCACACCCTAACTCTCCCGTCCTTCTTCATTACCGGGAAAACGTTAGCTATCCATTGGGGATATTTGACTACTTCAGAATCGGCATCATCTTGTTTCTTGACTTCATCCGAACTTTGAGCGGTGTGTCGGGATTCATTCTTCTTAGTTCTGTTTCACCGGATTGTCCCGGAATAAGAAATTTTGTGTGCCACTATCGGGGTCCAAGCCAACCATATCATCATAGCTCCGGGAAAATACGTCCGAGAATTCTCTAAGCAAGCGATCATATCTCCCAATTCTTCGCTCTCCACAACCTTAAGTTCCCTCTTCACTTCTTAGTGCCTAGGTTTATGGTGCGTGTTTCATCGCCACAAGGCACTAGGAAGGTTCATCCCTTTCATCGCTTTCTTACGTGAGCTCCACCTCAGAATCACTTGAAGTAATGGCGATTATAGGGGTTTGAAAATTAACGAGGAATTTAAGTCTATTGAATTATTAGGTGTTAATTGATGAATGTTCCTGAATGAGCGAAAATAGAATGTATTATAAGGATGGAATTCAAATGGAGAAAAGAATTGGAAATAAATGCGCTATTAATACATTAAAAATTTATGACATAAGAAAAGGGTCCATTTACAATGTTACACTTGTCATCATGGACGAAATGATCAAGTGTAGATAACCAAAGGTACTTTACTCGAAATTAAATGCAGAGGATGTCCTCTGTGTCGGTTGTCCAACTCTTGCCCCTCAGCTATCAGTGAGACCAGACCCTCATACAAGGAATCCAGGTGGATGACATCAATGGATGGTTCATCAAGTGATTCTTCCACATCTGCCGGATTTTCAATGACCGATTCGGTGAAGATCTCCGCGATTCTTAGGACTACCTTCCCTTTTCCCATTTTTGGTCAAACCTTTGATCCGAAGCATTTTCCTCATCGAATCGCCCATTCATAAGGGCATCTTCCTCATATCCCAAACCGCGGACCTATCTTACGGATAGTCGGTATGGGTTCAACGATTCCCTGTAATGTGGCGCCTAGGCCTTTGCCTTCTTTGTACCCACTCCTTGACATTATCTTGGCTACCATAGCCATAGCCCCTTCATTTCTGGTTTCTTGCAACTCAAGGGCCTGGAAGGAGCTTTCCAATGACTCCTCGGCCACTTCCACATAAGGGAGTGATTGTGGCTTGGTGACCAAAATGGCTTCTTCTCCTCTTACAGTGATGATTTTGCCGTCCATAATGTATTTTATCTTACAGTGCGAGTTGAGGCAGCGTTCGCGAGAATGGATCAAGGCCTCCCCAACAACATAGTGTAGGCGGCTCAATATTCATCACGGAATGTGGCGTTGAAGGTGCATGCGCCAATTTGGAGTGGTAAATCAATATCTCCCAACACTTCTCTTACAGTGCCGTCAAAGGCTCTTACCACCATAGCACTTTGGCGTATATCGATTGATCAGCGGCAACCTAGCCAAGGTAGCACTAGGAGTACATTGAGGTGATCCATTATCAATAAGTACCTTGGCTACTATACAACCCTTACATTTCAACTGTTACATGCGAGCTTTAGTGTGCCTTAAACCCCTTTGGGTCTATCTCGTCTTAGAAAGTAACAAAGCTGGATGCTGGATTTGTCTCACTATCTTCTCAAATTGTCACGGGTGATGTCGGGGTTTACAAAGGCTGATCCAGATTCTCTGCAAGGCTTGTCGGTGCACTACGAGCTCGGGATCGCGATACAGTGAAATTCGGGCAGGTGTCTTTCTCAATTGCTCCACCACATCATACTCACTTTGTTTCATTATTTGGAGCAGCAGCTCCTCCTCTTCTTTATGTCCGGCAGGCTCTACTTCCCCTGTCTTTTCAACCTCCTCTACTGTATTCTTCGGTGACTCTCCCATTTTTACTTTCCCCTTCTTCTTTTCTTTCTCTTCGTTCTCGTAACATCTCCCACTTCGAGTTATAAACTCGACTTCTTGCTCAGGTGGGGAGGATTTTGTGGCAGCAACGGGCTGAAGATTAACCTGGGGAGTAGTACTGGCGGTAGGTCCGGCATAAGTCATTTTAAAATGCTCATGAGGAGTAAAACATGGTTTTGGTGGTGCCGGAGGCGAGGCAAGATTTGGAGGCGATGTCTTAACGCTCCTTGAGTGAAAACTTGGAAATTATAGTTCTAAGGGACAGCGTGAGTATTGGTGACAGGGAGCTGAGGAGGAGCTCGGATAACCGTTACTGGCGGTGAGGCTACTGGGGGTGAGAAGGTGATTCTGGGTTTAGAGGTAGAAGCATTCTGGCTGTATCTAGTTGTGTCCACTCCCCCTTCCATCTTAGACCTTGTCCGGCACCTCAGAACTTTGAGGGATAATAAGTTCTGAACCTCTTACTTAAATTCCTCACAGTCCTGCAGCTCATGATCAGCTGCCCCCCCCATGGTAAGGACATCCCGTATCCTCTACTGATTTTGATGCCTGAGGGCAAAGGTAGCCTTCCTTCATTGCCACGGCAAAAATATCCTCAAAGTGAGGAATCAGCTCGTCTACCTCCGGTGTCGACCTCTCTCCGTCAGACTCTATCATATTTACACCATTGCCCACATTATGGTTGGGCAACGGGTTTGAGGTAACATTAGGGAGGGAACCATTTCCCTCAATTTTCAGCCATCCGTTCCGGATTAAAGCATGCACTCTCCCCCTGAGTGCTCTGCAATTGTCAGTTGAATGCCCTTGTGCCCCTCCATGATACTCACAACGAGCAGTGGCATCATACCACCTGGGATATGGAGGCTGAATTGGGTCTAGGGGAACGGGTACAATCTAGTTTATACCGATAAGGTATCGGTATATTTCACTGAGCGGGAGGGGAAGAGGTGGATCAGGGTTTCTCGGGGGTCTTGGGTTATTTTGTGGTGGTCTCGGTTGAGCAAGAGGAGGAGGTAGTCTAGATTGGTAATTTGTAGGTGGGGGATACTGTGGGCGCGGGTGTGGATAATTCGGGAAAGGAGGCGGAATGCTTGCGATAGTTTGGCCATGAGGGGAAGGATATGGCCGGTAGTTATTTTGGGGAAGTGGGGATTAATTATTCTGCCGGGTGATGGAATGCATATCACCCTCCTTTTTCTTGCCAAAATTGGCAGTCTTCTTTGCAGGGTTCTCAGCCAACTCCTGCAGTCGTCCCATTCTTAAATTGGTCTCTATTCTTTCACCGGCCTGGATGATGTCGGAGAAGCTGTTGGAAGTGTTTCCAATCATCAAGTTGAAGTAAGGAGCTTTCAAAGTCTCGATGAACAGAGAGCATAGCTCATTGTCGGTCACCGGGGGGTGTACTTCTGCCGCCTTTTCTCTCCATCTCTGAGCATACTCCTTGAAGCTTTCCCTGTCTTTCTGCACCAGGTTCTGGAGGTCCCTCCTTGTAGGGGCCACATCACATTTAAATTTGTACTGTCTTAGGAAGGCATCAGCTAAATCCTTCCAAGAGCGCGATTTATACATCAGCCAGATGCACCACCTTAGAATTTGCCGGAGAGGCTCTCATGAAAGAAGTGGAGTAGCGATGCTGTCATCATCTGTCAGAGCGAACATCTTGGCGATATAGGTGGCCAAGTGAATGCGAGGGTCTGAATTCCCAGTGTACTTGTCGAAATCAAGGACTTTGAACTTGGGCGGCACTACCACATCAGGAACCAATCTAAGCGATGCCACATCGATTGAACCATACATATTCAGTCCTTCGATTGCTCTCAATCTCTTTTCTAGAGCAAATAGTTTCTCATTTTCTCGTCTTATTTTCTCCTCCCCTTGCATGAAATGCTCCCAGTTGGGAGGTGAGGGTGGAAGTGAATGGAGGATTAGAATTGAAGGGTATGGGTCGGTGTTTGAAATGGTTGGGTAATGAGAGTAAGGTAGGTCATTATTCATGGTAGCGGATTAGCCGGTGATTGTCGGGTCAGGAATAGGCGCGAAAAGTAAAAGAAGTTGAAGCTTGGTGAGGATCCATTGTTGTAGGAGGTGGAGGAGGTAGTGGTAAGTTAGGTTACGAGCGAGTTTATTAGGACATTTCCCTCATTAGTCTCATAAGTTCTGAGACCCGATCCTTCAATTCGGAAACCTGCCCTTGTAGGTTATGTACTTGTTCCTGATCTTCCATTATCTTCTTTGTTCGAGATCTTGTTAAGTACACTCGCTTGGGTTGAACAGTGTGCTTGGTCAGACTTGCCTTGTTTGAAGCAATGTTGATTTTCTGTAAGGAGTAAAAAAAGGTTTTAACAAATTTAGAATTTTGTAAAAAAAACTAAAAGTCCTGGTCCGGACGAAGGATATAGTGGCATTTGGGAGCCAGAATGAAATCTGCGAAAGGATGGTTGCATCAACTTTATCATGGCATCATTCGATAGTCTGACTGTGAATGACTGGATTAAATGCGCATTTATGATACTTGTCCATATAGCTCATTCAATTTTCACATAACCCTAGCGAGGGAGTTCCTACGGGAGTCATATTATTCATTCACAAATTTGCTAAACAATGGTCCAAAAATCATTTCATTAACTGAATAATTTATACACCGTATTCTTTACATCGGCCTAGGCACTGGGCGGTTCTTTATAATGAGATGACATTTTCTGAGATACTCATATAACTTTCTTCTTATTTGCAGGGTCGAATGCTTTCATAGCATACTCGGATTCAGGTAATAATTCTTGTTTTCCACTGTGCTATCGTTCTCTCGGTGGTCGACATTCTCTTTGACTCTTGATAGAGAAGCGACTTGTCTTTCTTTCTCCTTCCTTTCCTTAGCACATTCTTTCAAGATATCGTCGATGAGTAGTGCTGTTCTTTCAATTCGAGCTTCTTCTTTTTGTTTTCTTATTTATACTCCTCAACGAGTATTTCTTGGTATTTTATTTTTTCCTGAAGTTTACTATTCTGCACTTTCACTTCTTTGACCTCAGCTTGGAGAGAGTCTCTTTCCTTTTCCCACCGTACTTCTTGCTCTTCGAACCTTATTTTTTCGGCCTTTGCCACTTCCCTGAGTCTTCTCACCTTTCTTTTAAGGTTCTGCTGTTGGTTCTCCAACTGTTTTATTTGTTCTTGCAGTTGTGAGTTCTCAGTATTTGCCTTTTGTAGTGAGTCAGCCAGACGATTATCGACTTCTTCTAATAGGGCGTTTGGCGGGTCGCTGTCTTCGAATTCTGCAGTTGAGTGTTCTCGGTCCCTGTCAGCCCTCCATTCCAGATATTCGCGTGTGGCGCTTGGACCTTTAAGCGATCTTTCCATCAGAGAGACGTTTTCCCAAGATCTGCGAGCCATTTTCAACTCTTCCTCTTCCTTGAGCTCATGGTAGAAATGACCTCGGTGGTATTCTTCGATGTTGATTACGGTATGTTGAGCCAAACTACCTCATTACCAATGCGGAGTGTAACTTGTGTATCGATTACTCACGATTAGGGATCTTGACTAATTACCTCCGTCTTGATCAAAGCGGATTAACTGATGCCTGATTTCCTCCAACGGTAATCATGGCTATTGAAACTCAAAATCCGTTCCATGCTTCTTTGTTCATTCTTGGTGATTACCAGCGGGTCATCTTCTCAATGGGAGGCTGGTCAAGGAACCAAGTCAATCCTTTTATCTCCACAGGACACATGTGGTGATAATCCAGGTACAACAATTGAGAACAACACTTAATGGACCCTTTGCCTGTTATGCGGTAGGTAAGGGTTAATAAGGTCTTCGCAAGAATTGCTGGTATCGGATTGACCTCACCTTTTCTCGCCCGAGAATACTTCCACCGTCTTTGCGGGTTATGATTCTCGATGGTCCCAGGAACAAAATCAGGCCATAGATTCCCAAGGCGAGTGTCACTGAAGCTCGATCCCACTGTTCCTCTTGGATGTATTGATCTAACCACTTCTTGAGATGTGTCCAATACCAACCATGCGTGTTTCCTTTGACAGTTTCTTTTGACTTTACTTCTTCTGGGGAAATACCCATCATATGTGCCAATCGTTTCCAAGCCTGCCTATGCTCGAGATGAAGGTAAATCCGATTTTGCGTCAGGTAAGGAATCTCTAGTAATGTCTAATATTCTTCCATAGTGGGAACTGTATCAATATCATTGAAAGAGAATACTCCGTACTTAGGACTCCAAACCAACAGCATGGCCTTTAATACTGGGATTTGGACATTGACTCGCATTAGGGTTGCAATCCTCCCTTACTTCTTCTCAAATCGTGCCTTGACCTGATCGGGAAGCGACCTCCAACCGTTAGACAGACCCTCGAAATTTAGTGCGACCTCAATTTTATTCGGATCAATGAAGGTAGCAAGTTAGCATGTGCCTTGGAAACATCATTTTGCGAAGTCTTGGAGTACGAGCTAATTTGGACAAAAGTTTAGCATTCTGAACTTCTTCTGCCGACTGACTCGAGGATGCCATGATAAAAATGATGCCTATCCTTTTTACAGACTTTTGGTTTGGTGATGCCTGCGGAAAAACTCGTTAGCAGGATAAATTCAGGTAATCTTGCATTACATTCTTGGCAGAGTGGTACCTACACATTTATCAAAGTAGGAAAATGTGTAGGTTTTCTTAACAATATGATTCAAGATTACCTTTAAAAGTAAGAACAAAATAAAATAAACAGAATAGGGTAAGAGTAAGTATGCCCCTTTTGTCCTAGGATAGGAGACTCACGATCTGGGATGAGTGCTACCTAATTGGATAGTTCTATCTTATAAGGTAGCTTACTACAGCTTTCAGCTATCGTGATGGTTTAGCTCAGGATCTAGTTTTCTAAGAGCCACAGGTTCCCAAATTGCCCCTACTATAAATAGTAGAGCCTCATTCTATCCCCATGATATTGTTGGGAAAATTCCACGGATATCACAGTGAATAGAACGAGTTTCAATTTGAGCAGAAGCCTTCACGGATACTAACGGGGTGGAACCCACGGGTACCGCTACATGACCCCCTCCTACTTTCCTAAAAGGGTAAGAAAGCCCGGGTATAGAAATGAAGTGTGTGAGGACATCGTGTGAGTGTTCGGTGTGTGAAGGACATCTTTACCTCTTCCCAATTCGGGATTTTCTTTTTCCCATTTTCTTTTTTCCTTTTTTTTTCAAGCGAAGAGCAAACATGCTTGAGTAAAACAAGCAAAATAAGCGGAGCAGTTAGTAGGAATAAACAAAAATTAACACATAAAATATTCTTGGGTGAGCCCACTAACTATAATTTGATTGAAAAATTAAATCTACTTTTGGACTTCTAGGCAGGTTGAGTTGAAACAAGGTCCCGATTGGAGTCGCCAAGGTATGCAAAGGGATTTTGCGGTGCTGAGCGAACCCTCACGAAGTGGAAAAGAATGAGAGTCGCCACCTTAGTTTTGAGGAAACTAAAGAAAACCATTTGTGAAGACAAAGTGAAATAAAACCACTTCAAGCGAGAGATTCTACGTTCGGGGTCGTAGCGGGTGGGGAAGGTGTTAGGCACCCCACCTCGTCCCTTAATTAGGGTAAGTAGATTTAACTTCGCACTCTTTATAAATTAGTTAGGAGGACTTGAATGGAAACGTTAATCCTTTTGACAAAAAGAATATTTGATTTTCACTAATTTGGATCACCCGGATACATAAGTAAATGAGACAACCTTAGTGAGTTCTTGTTGTATGTTAGTTTTGTTTGAAGGGCTATTTTATTTGAATCCAATTTTGAAATTGGATGAGAATTCTCCTCGATCTCTTTTAATATTTATTAAAAATTTTTAAGCTTGAGCAGGATAAGAACTCTCATCAGTTCTATTTTAATATTTATTAAAATTTATAATCTTGAGAATCTTATAATAACTCTCATCATATCTCTTTTAATTTTTATTAAAGTTTTTTTTTAAGCTTGAGAATCGGATAAGAACTCTCCTCCGACCTCTTTTAATATTTATTAAAGTTTTAGCTCGAGGATCGGATAAGAACTCTCCTCCGATCCCTTTTAATATTCATTAAAATTTTAGCTCGAGGATCGGATAAGAACTCTCCTCCGACCTCTTTTAGTATTTATTAAAATTTTAGCTCGAGGATCGGATAAGAACTCTCCTCCGACCTCTTTTAGTATTTATTTGCTGAAATTCTGGTTGAGGATCGGATAAAGACTCCTTTCTGATCTCTTCTATTTAAATGGTAGTCAGATAAGGGTCTTTCCGATCTCTCTAAATTTCGGCCGAGAAGACTACTAATGTTCCGCCGACCCTTGGCGGTTGCTCTTCAAGTTTATTGACTTCTCACCACATTGGGTGTTTAAATGACTTTCCTCTACATTAGTTGTTAAAATGGCTCGGTCCGGTCGATGACATCCTTTGGATCAGTCACAATGTTGACTTTGACATAGGTCCTTTAGATGGGATGTTCCACTGGTCTCTGAGATCGCCCAAATGATATATTTTATTTTCAATGTAATCTGATCTCACCGATATGATGTAGTCCAATTTTAATGCAATCCGATCTCTAGGGATCGCCCAAATGATGTAATCCAATTTTAATGCAATCCGATCTCTAGAGATCGCCCAAATGATGTAATCCGATCTTTTGGAAATAAAGATTTTATTTTGTCAATTATCATCTTATTATTATTGCATTAATTATTTTCTGATCTCTGAAGTATTTACCCGATCTGACCTTTAATTTAAATGACCCTAAATCGATCCGCAATTCAAAAGATTTATCTTAATCTGCCGATCTCTAGTTAGCTGATCTCTTTATGGAATTTCCGGAATATTCATGAGACGTGTCAGAAACAGCTGGCAGATCTTGCTGACCGATGCACCGCCTGGGATGCCGTGAGCATTAAATGCTCGGACGAGTATAAATAGGGGTGGGGGTTAGCCATTTGCTCTCTTGTATCATTTTCAGTTTCTCACGAACAACATCAAAATTCTCTCATTTTCTCAAGCTCTTCCGACTCCGATCAAGCTCCGGTAAGGGTTTTGATCCTTCTTTTAGTTCAAATTCTTTATTTTCTTTGAAAATGAGCAGCGCCGAAGGTCAGAGAGCTGCGACCTGAACCTCCTTCCATCCAGTTCTCATGGTCATCTGATGAAGTAGAGGTGGTCGGGCCAAAGGTGCGACCTGAACCTCCTAGAGTCTCGTTCGGCTCGGGAACAAGTGGCGTCATCAAGGCATGTGCCTTCTTGAGGAGAGAGAATCTTCCATGGGCGACGCCATCGGTCCTTCAAGAAACGTCTGCGGTCATTGACCAGAGTACAACATTGAGCGATTCATATGAACTTATACGGTGTCACGGCGATCTCGGGCGATCATTTCTTGAAAGAATGACATGATTATGGTATATGAAGAAACGATTAAAAGCACATTGTGGTTCCCCCTTGGCGACTTCTTTAAAGAAGTCTTAAAATTTTCTAAGTGTGCATAGCTCAAGTTCACCCGAACTCGTGGCGGATCTTAGTAGCCTTGAGGCCTCTGTAGAGCTAAGGGATTCGCCCTACGCCTAAAGTATTCACCCGAATTACATAGGTTAACTCATCGAAAGGGCGGCAGTCTTGGTTTTCAGCGAAGCCACATTGCGAGCTCTTCGTCGATCGCCCTCCTCACTGAAAAAGCTGGAAGAAGCAGCTTCTTCATTCTAAGGAGCAAAATTACGAGCGGCTTTGAGGTTTCCCTAAATATTTGGCTACACAAGGCCCCTTAATTAAGGCGTCTCGTGTTGAATAGGGAAGAGGGCGCAATGGTGATGGAGTTAAAGGAGCAGGCGTCCAGAGAGAAGTTCTCTTGCTTGGATGGAGTGACCGCCGAACTGCACTATTGGACTATGGAATTGATAACCGGTAAAGATCGCGGGCTTCAGCTCTCTGACCTCGGCATCGGTATTTTCTACATCTCAGATCTCAGGACCTTAGCGATCTCACTGACCTCTTCTTTGTGCAGGTATGGCAAGCGGCGAAGCCTCAGGAGGCGGAAGAGAAGAGGAGATCTCTGGAAGTGCGGGAGATGAAGCAGTCGAGAAATGCGGACACCGGGCTGAGCAGGGAAATACAAGAAGGCTCATCTCAACCTTCGGGACCGGTGATCGCAGAAGTGGTCGGATCCCCTCCTCGCCGAGAAGAGCCGCCTCCACCTCCTCCAGTTGCTCCGAATGCAGAAGAGGGTTCTTCTTAACCTAACGTGAGGACTATCTCCCGCGGTGCCCAAGTCTTAGTCCACTCCTTTGGAGAAGAATCGTGCAGTTCGAGAAAACCACAGTTTCGCCAAGGTCTTGGCATCCTCTATCTGTCTTGAGAAGATCGGGATAGGCTGTCTCGGATAACCTTGATGATATCTTGACCGATCCATGAGCACGAGCGTGGAGTGCACAGTGAACCGGCACATCATACGGGAGAAGGCGCATCGCTGGGTAAAGAGGTCGAGAGGATGGGTCATGAAGCGACTTCCCTCGATCTCAACTTTCATCCGCTCGAGGTTACATATCTCAAATTGAGGCGAATGAAGTTCTATGAGGACAAGGCGGCGGCGGTGCGCTTTTGAAGAAGTGCAAGCACTCGGGCGATGAAGGCTGCTCAACTCGCTCACCTTCTTTGAGGAGCTCAAGGTGAAAGAAGAAGAGATAGTGACTAGAGTGGCGGCGCTTATGTGAATGCTCACGGAGATCTCTGGTGAGCTCAAGCGTTACCACGAGGAGGACTTCTCTGGATGGCCAACTTGGCCCCAGGGATGAAGGTGAGGAGAGTGAGGAGGAGGCTGAGGGTGAGAGAGGGGACGAACAAAATGTAGATCAGGCTGGGGGTGATCCTCCAGCTGAATAACTTGTACAAATTCTTGAAATGAAATGCCTCTTTTGTTCGATGAATGGTTGTGATCAGAAAATTTCTAAATTATTTAAACACTTGATTGTCTGAGTATAACTGAAAGTGATTATTAACCTAAGTGTGAGAGATCGGAAAACACAATGAGCACGAGATCGGTAGGGAACAAACGCTGAACGGGACTTGATTAAAATTAGAAATTTGACTTGAACATTTAAGATCGGGATCATCAGTAAACCGGAACGAAACCTTTGATTATTCTTAAACTTTTGAAAGGGAGATCGGCAACAAAAATGGTTACAAAGATCTAGTGTCAGTTCAATTTCGTTTGTCAACAGAGATCAGGAATATATTTGACTGGTCAGGAGATTCGACAATAGGTTTGAGAGATCGGTGAGTGATTTAATAGACCGGTAAGGCTTTGACTGATGTGAGGACTTAGCATTGATTCAATTCCTTGTGGGGAGAGATCGGAAATGTGGTTATCTAGCAAAGAGAGATCGAAAATGTGGTTAGCTGTCAAAGGGAGTCTTAGTACTGGGGATCGATTTCAAAGTTTATTAATTCTGGGGATCGGCCAAAATATGGTGTCGACAGCTGCCCCTCTTTACATAATTTCTTTTAAAGGGAAAAATTTTCCCGTGTAGGAATTATGTAAAGATTCAGACCCATATTTTGGACAAATGGGTGTTCGAAGTTAGGGAACTAAAGCATACCTAAGTTGGTGACCTAGAGATCGGCAACATAAGTTAAAATACTAGAAAATTAGAATCAACTTGGATCAAGGAACCAGAGGTTGATAACAAGAAATTTAAATTGCATGAAATTAAAATCAACTTAGATAAAGGAATCAGAGGTTGATAACAGGAAATGTAAATTGCAGGAAATTAAAATCAACTTAGATCAAGGAACCAGAGGTTGATAACAGGAAATGTAAATTGCAGGAAATTAAAATCAACTTAGATCAAGGAACCAGAGGTTGATAACAGGAAATGTAAATTGCAGGAAATTAAAATCAACTTAGATCAAGGAACCAGAGGTTAATAACAGGAAATGTAAATTGCAGGAAATTAAAATCAACTTAGATCAAGGAACCAGAGGTTGATAACGGAAATTTAAATTGCGGAAATTAAAATCAACTTAGATCAAGGAACCGGAGGTTGATAACGAAATGTAAATTGCGGAAATTAAAATCAACTTAGATCAAGGAACGGAGGTTGATAACAAGAAATGTAAATTGCGGAAATTAAAATCAACTTAGATCAAGGAACGGAGGTTGATAACGGAAATTTAAATTGCGGAAATTAAAATCAACTTAGATCAAGGAACCAGAGGTTGATAACGAAATTTAAATTGCGGGAAATTTAAATCAACTTAGATCAAGGAACGAGGTTGATAACGGAAATGTAAATTGCGGAAATTAAAATCAACTTAGATCAAGGAATCGGAGGTTGATAACGGAAATGTAAATTGCGAAATTAAAATCAACTTAGATCAAGGAACGAGAGGTTGATAACGAAATTTAAATTGCAAGAAATTAAAATCAACTTAGATCAAGGAACGAGAGGTTGATAACGAAATTTAAATGCATGAAATTAAAATCAATTTAGATCAAGGAACGAGAGGTTGATAGCTGGAAATGTAAATTGCGGAAATTAAAATCAACTTAGATCAAGGAACGAGAGGTTGATAACGAGGAAATGTAAATTGTAGGAAATTAAAATCAACTTAGATCAAGGAACTTTGTAACACGTGAGCAAATCTCACATCGACAAAACACGGGAGAGATCTTTGGGTTTATAAGATGGAGGTTCTAACCCTATTGGCAGCGTTTTAAAGCGTGAGGGCTTGGTCCAGCGGACAATATCACTAGTGGGCGGGCCATTACATTTGTGGTATCGAGCGCTCGCGTGCAACCTTGGCGATGGTGGGGCAAACCTCGGCGAGGCCGAGTCCCATAAGGGGTGGATTGTAACACCTAGGCAAATCCACATCGACAAAACACGGGAGAGATGCTGGGTTTATAAGATGGAGGTTCCTAACCCCTATTGACGCGTTTTAAAACCGTGAGGGCTTCAGTCCAGAGCGGACAATATCACTAGTGGGTCGGGCCATTACAGAACCAGAGGTTGATAATAGGAAATTTAAATGCATGAAATTAAAATCAACTTAGATCAAGGAACCAGAGGTTGATAACAGGAAATGTAAATTGCACTTACAAAGCAAGTCTAGTCCGGACACAAGAAATTCTTCCCCAATGAAGTGTACTTAACAGAATCCCGAAGGCCAATGATGAATGGAGGACGAGTTGTAAGACTTGACCTATGGCCTCATTTCTTCAAATGCCCCATTTCTGTTTTTTTTGACATTTCTTCCGAAAAGCGCCCTTGCGGGTTTTCACTTCCCCTTCGTCTATATGACTAGAAGCGCCCTTTCGGGTTTTCACCTCTAGTTTTCTCCTTTTTTTTTTTTTTTTTTTGCTCGCTCTTTTCAGGACGCCCTTCCGAGTTTTCATCCTTCACTCATTTCTGAGCGCCCCATTGGGGTTTCGCCTTCTTTCACACATTTTGCTAGGGCGCCCTTTGAGTTTTCACTCCTACCCCCTTTTTCTTCGGTCATTTCCTGCAAATCTCATAGTAAAGTACGTGAGGTTATCAATTGTCAAATCTTAATCTTTTGGCAAAAATTTTTAACAGATTAATAGCACATTAAATAACGAGATTGCAGAAAGATAATGTTAAAGAGTGGGTATAAAGGGAAGATAAAAGCATAGGGAACGAAATGTGACTTTATTATAGCTTTAATAAAAACAAAGATAGAGTTTCAAAGGAAAAGGGTACAAGGATAGATCTCACATATTCCTTGTGGCTGGCTTTGAAATCCCTTAACTGCCATTATTTCAAGTTCTCTGAAGCCTTATGTCGTGACGGTTTCTTCTCCATCCTCGGTTTCATGCCCCATTCCTTATTTCTCCATTTTGGTTCTTGGGACTCCCCTTTTTTTTTTTGGCTCACTCTTTCAGGACGCCCTTTCGGGTTTTCATCCTTCACTCATTTTACAGAAAGCGCCCCTTCGGGGTTTTCGCCTTCTTTCACACATTTTGCTGGGAGCGCCCTTTCGGGTTTTCACTCCTACCCCTTTTTTTTTTTTTTTTTAGGCATAGTATCTCTTGACGATGTCAGCATTCACAAGTCTTGGCAATTCTTCACCGTCCATGTGGGTCAAGATTAAAGCTCCTCCAGAAAATACCTTTTTAACCACATAGGGTCCCTCGTAGGTTGGTGACAATTTACCCCGGGGATCGTTTTGATTCGACAGCACTTTCTTCAGAATTAGGTCCCCGGGTTGGAATTCGCGTGGGCGAACGCTTTTGTCAAATGCCCTAGCCATTCTCTTCTGGTACAATTGCCCATGACATGCTGCTGCTAATCTTTTCTCGTCCAGCAAGTTTAACTGATCCAACCTTGACTGGATCCATTCTGACTCATCAATCCCCTATTCCTTCAGAATCCTTAAGGAAGGAATTTCAACTTCAATAGGTAATACTGCTTCCATCCCGTAAACCAGTGAGTATGGAGTTGCCCCGGTTGAGGTTCTTACAGAAGTCCGATATGCGTGAAGAGCATAGGGAAGCATATCATGCCAATCCCTATATGTGACTGTCATTTTCTGGATTATTCTTTTGAGATTTTTGTTTGCGGCTTCCACCGCTCCATTCATCTGGGGACGGTATGGGGAGGAATTGAGATGTCGGATCTTGTATTGATCACATAATTTCTGAATCTTAGGACCATTCAGATTTTTGGCATTATCAGTGACGATTTCATTGGGGAGGCTATGCCGGCAGATGATATTGTTTCTGAGGAATTTGAGAAACGTATTCTGTGTAATATGGGCGTATGACGTGGCTTCGACCCATTTAGAAAAATAGTCGATTGCTACCAGGATAAATCTGTGCCCATTGGATGCCTTAGGGTTGATGGGACCAATCACGTCGATGCCCCACATTGCGAAAGGCCATGGTGAGACGACGTTGAACAATTTGTGAGATGGAACGTTTATCGGATCTGCGTAGATCTGACACTTATGGCATTTTCGAAAATATTCGATGCAGTTTTTTTCCATGGTGGTCCAGAAATATCCTCGTCGCATGATTTGCTTAGCCATCATATGTCCATTAGTATGGGTGGCACAGTTTCCCTCATGAGTCTCAAAAAGGATTCTCTTCGCCTCTTTTGCATCCACACATCTCAACAATTTGCCGTTGGAGCTCCTCTTGTATAGGGTCTTTTCACTGGGGAAGTATCACAATGCTAATCTCTGAATCATCCTCTTTTCGTTTTTGCTTGCCCCTGAAGGGAATTCTCGGGTTTTGCAGTAGACCAGGATGTCATGGTACCAAGGTTCATCATCAGGTTCTTCTTCAATCACGCAGCAATAAGCTAGCTCATTCCTTGTCTTAATCTTCAATATCTGAGTCATCTGCCCTTCTTCGATTTGAGCCATAACAGCTAGAGTAGCTAAGGCATCAGCAAATTGATTCTTGTCTCTGCTAAGATGAGTGAAAGAGATTTCTTCGAATTTCTTAATCAGCTCCAGTAAGTACTTCTGATACGGGATTAGCTTAGGATCCTTAGTTTGCCATTCTCCCTTGACCTGATAAATGATCAGAGCTGACTCTCCATATACCTTTAACTTCCTGATTTTCATTTCGATGGTAGCCTGTAAACCCATCACACAAGCTTCGTATTCCGTGACGTTGTTGGTGCAGTCAAATCTCAACTTGATAGCTATCGGAAAGTGTTTTCCATTCGGAGATATCAACACAGCTCCAATTCCATTACCGGACAAATTGACAGCCCCGTCGAAATACATTTCCCATACATGGTGGCCTCTTCTTGTGATCTACTTCATTAATATGCTCATCAGGGAACTCGAAATCCAGGGCTTCATAATCCTGAATAGGATTTTCTGCTAGGAGGTCAGCGATCACGCTACCTTTCACCGCCTTTTGGGTCATATAGACTATGTCATATTGGGAGAGTATGACCTGCCACTTGGCTATCTGCACGATGCGAATGGGCTTTCGAATATATATTTGATAGGATCCATCCTGGAGATTAGCCATGTCTTGTGATTCAACATGTAGTGCTTGAGGCGGTTTGCCGTCCAGGCTAATGCGCAGCAAGTCTTCTCTAAGAAAGAGTACCTTGACTCACAATCGCCCATTCATAAGGGCATCTTCCTCATATCCCAAACCGCAGCGGCCTATCTTCTGGATAGTCGGTATGGGTTCAACGATTCCCTGTAATGTGGCGCCTAGGCCTTTGCCTTCTTTGTACCCACTCCTTGACATTATCTTGGCTACCATAGCCATAGCCCCTTCATTTCTGGTTTCTTGCAACTCAAGGGCCTGGAAGGAGCTTTCCAACGACTCCTCGGCCGCTTCCACATAAGGGAGTGATTGTGGCTTGGTGACCAAAATGGCTTCTTCTCCTCTTACAGTGATGATTTTGCCGTCCATAATGTATTTTATCTTCTGGTGCAGAGTTGAGGGAACGGCGTTCGCAGAATGGATCTAAGGCCTCCCCAGCAACAAAGTGTAGGCCGGCTCAATATTCATCACCTGGAATGTGACGTTGAAGGTGCATGCGCTAATTTGGAGTGGTAAATCAATATCTCCCAACACTTCTCTTACAGTGCCGTCAAGGCTCTTACCACCATAGCACTTTGACGTATATCTGATTGATCAACTGGCAACCTAGCCAAGGTAGCACTAGGGAGTACATTGAGAGCAGATCCGTTATCAATAAGTACCTTGGCTACTATACAACCCTTACATTTCATTGTTACATGCAGAGCTTTAGTGTGCCTTAAACCATTGGTCTATCTCGTCTTAGAAAGTAACAAAGCTGGATGCTGGATTTGTCCCACTATCTTCTCAAATTGTCGGAGTGATGTCGGGGTTTACAAAGGCTGATCGAGATTCTCTGCAAGGCTTGTCGGTGCACTACGAGCTCGGGATCGTGATATGATGAAATTGGGCAGTGTCTTTCTCAATTGCTCCACCACATCATACTCACTTTGTTTCATTATTTGGAGCGGCTCCTCCTCTTCTTTATGTCGTGAGCTCTACTTCCCCTGTCTTTTCAACCTCCTCTTCTGTATTCTTCGGTGACTCTCCCATTTTTACTTTCCCCTTCTTCTTTTCTTTCTCTTCGTTCTCGTAACATCTCCCACTTCGAGTTATAAACTCGACTTCTTGCTCAGGTGGGGAGGATTTTGTGGCAGCAACGGGCTGAAGATTAACCTGGGGAGTAGTACTGGCGGTAGGTCCGGCATAAGTCATTTTAAAATGCTCATGAGGAGTAAAACATGGTTTTGGTGGTGTCGGAGGCGAGGCAAGATTTGGAGCTGATGTACTGCTTGACGCTCCTTGAGTGAAAACTTGGAAATTATAGTTCTAAGGGACAGCGTGAGTATTGGTGACAGGGAGCTGAGGAGGAGCTCGGATAACCGTTACTGGCGGTGAGGCTACTGGGGGTGAGAAGGTGATTCTGGGTTTAGAGGTAGAAGCATTCTGGCTATATCTAGTTGTGTCCACTCCCCCTTCCATCTTAGACCTTGTCCGGCACCTCAGAACTTTGAGGGATAATAAGTTCTGAACCTCTTGCTTAAATTCCTCACAGTCCTGCAGCTCATGATCAGCTGCCCCCCCATGGTAAGGACATCCCGTATCCTCTACTAATTTTGATGCCTGAGGGCAAAGGTAGCCTTCCTTCATTCCCACGGCAAAAATATCCTCAAAGTGAGGAATCAGCTCGTCTACCTCCGGTGTCAACCTCTCTCCATAAGACTCTATCATATTTACACCATTGCCCGCATTATGGTTGGGCAATGGGTTTGAGGTAACATTAGGGAGGGAACCATTTCCCTCAATTTTCAGCCATCCGTTCCAGAATAAAGCGTGCACTCTCCCCCTGAGTGCTCCGCAATTGTCAGTTGAATGCCCTTGTGCCCCTCCATGATACTCACAACGGGCAGTGGCATCATACCGCCTGGGATATGGAGGCTGAATTGGGTCTAGGGGAACGGGTACAATCTGGTTTATACCGATAAGGTATCGGTATATTTCACTGAGCGGGAGGGGAAGAGGTGGATCAGGGTTTCTCGGGGGTCTTGGGTTGTTTTGTGGTGGTCTCGGTTGAGCAAGAGGAGGAGGTGGTCTAGGTTGGTAATTTGTAGGTGGAGGATACTGTGGGCGCGGGTGTGGATAATTCGGGAAAGGAGGCGGAATGTTTGCGATGGTTTGGCCATGAGGGAAAGGATATGGCCGGTAGTTATTTTGGGGAAGTGGGGAGTATTCTGCTGGGTGATGGAATGCACATCACCCTCCTTTTTCTTGCCAAAATTGGCAGTCTTCTTTGCAGGGTTCTCAGCCAACTCCTGCAGTCGTCCCATTCTTAAATTGGCCTCTATTCTTTCACCGGCCTGGATGATGTCGGAGAAGCTGTTGGAAGTGTTTCCAATCATCAAGTTGAAGTAAGGAGCTTTCAAAGTCTCGATGAACAGAGAGCATAGCTCATTGTCGGTCATGGGGGTGTACTACGCCGCTTTTCTCTCCATCTCTGGGCATACTCCTTGAAGCTTTCCTGTCTTTCTACACGAGTTACGGAGGTCCCTCCTTGTAGGGGCCACATCACGATTAAATTTATCTTGTCTTAGGAAGGCATCGGCTAAATCCTTCGAGCGCCTTGATTTATACATCCAAGCCCAGATGCACCACCTTAGGGCTGCCCCGGAGAGGCTCTCATGAAAGAAGTGGACTAGCAGTCTGTCATCATCTGTCAGAGCGAACATCTTGGCGATATAGGTGGCCAAGTGAATGCGAGGGTCTGAATTCCCAGTGTACTTATCGAAATCAGGGACTTTGAACTTGGGCGGCACTACCACATCAGGAACCAATCTAAGCGATGCCACATCGACTGAACCATACATATTCAGTCCTTCGATTGCTCTCAATCTCTCTTCTAGAGCAAATAGTTTCTCGTTTTCTATCGTCTTATTTTCTCCTCCCACAGCATGAAATGCTCCCCCAGTTGGGAGGTGAGGGGTGGAGTGAACTGGAGGGATTAGAATTGAAGGGTATGGGTCGATATTTGAAACGGTTGGGTAATGAGAGTAAGGTAGGTCATTATTCATGGTAGCCGGATTGACAGTGATTGTCGGGTCCGGAATAGGCGACTGAAAGGTAAAAGAAGTTGAAGCTTGGTGAGGATCCATTATTGTAGGAGGTGGAGGAGGTAGTGGTAAGTTAGGTTACGAGCGGGTTTGTGCAGGACATTTCCCTCATTAGTCTCATAAGTTCTGAGACCTGATCCTTCAATTCGGAAACCTGCCCTTGTAGGTTCTGTACTTGTTCCTGATCTTCCATTATCTTCTTTGTTTGAGATCTTGTTAAGTACACTCGCTTGGGTTGAACCGTGTGCTTGGTCAGACTTACCTTGTTTGAAGCAATGTTGATTTTTTGTAAGGAGTAAAAAAAGGTTTTAACAAATTTAGAATTTTGTAAAAAAAACTAAAAGTCCTGGTCCGGACGAAGGATACAGTGGCATTTGGGAGAAGAATGAAATCTGCGAAAGGTTGGTTGCATCAACTTTATCATGGCATCATTCGATAGTCTGACTGTGAATGATTGGATTGAATGCGCATTTATGATACCTGTCCATATAGCTCATTCAATTTTCACATAACCCTAGCGAGGGAGTTCCTACGGGAGTCATATTATTCATTCACAAATTTGCTAAACAATGGTCCAAAAATCATTTCATTAACTGAATAATTTGTACACCGTATTCTTTACATCGGCCTAGGCTCTGGGAGGTTCTTTATAATGAGATGACATTTTCTGAGATACTCATATAACCTTTCTTCTTGTTTGGCGGTCGAATGCTTTGAGCATACTCGGATTCGGTAATAATTCTTGTTTTCCACTGTCTTGCTCGTTCTCTCTAGGAGTCGACATTCTCTTTCGACTCTTGTGAGAAGCGACTTGTCTTTCTTTCTCCTTCCTTTCCTTAGCACATTCTTTCAAGATATCGTCGATGAGTAGTGCCTGTTCTTTCAATTCGAGCTTCTTCTTTTTGTTTTCTTATTTATACTCCTCAACGAGTATTTCTTGGTATTTTATTTTTTCCTGAAGCTTACTATTTTGTATTTCTACTTCTTTTACCACAGCTTAGAGAGAGTCTTTTTCCTTTTCCAATTGTTCATCTTGCTCTTTGAACCCTATCTTTTCGGCCTTTGCCTCTTCCCTGAGTCTTCTCACCTTTCTTTTAAGGTTCTGCTATTGGTCCTCCAATTGTTTCATTTGTTCTTGCAATTGTGAGTTCTCGGTATTTGCCTTTTGTAGTGAGTCGGCGGGCGATTATCGGCATCTTCTAATAGGGCGTTTGGGGTGTTGTCTTGGTCTGCGGTTGAGTGTTCTCGGTCCTGTCGACCCTCCATTCAAGATAATCGTGTGTGGCACTTGGACCTTTAGGCGACCTTTCCATCAGAGAGATGTTTTCCCAAGATCTGTGAGCCATTTTCAACCCTTCCTCTTCCTTGAGCTCATGGTATAAATGACCTTGGTGGTATTTTTCAATGTTGATTACGGGTGTGTTGAGCCAAAGCGCCTCATTACCAATGCGGAGTGTAACTTGTGTATCGATTACTCCGATTAGGGATCTTGTGATTACCTCCGTCTTGATCAAAGCGGATTGGCACGATGCCTGATTTCCTCAACGGTAATCATGGCTATTGAAACTCAAAATCCGTTCCGCCACTGCTTTGTTCATTCTTGGATGATTACCAACGGGTCATCTTCTCAATGGGAGGCTGGTCAAGGTACCAAGTCAATCCTTTTGTCTCCACAGGACACATGTGGTGATAATCAAGAGTACAACAATTGAGAACAACACTTAATGGACCCTTTGCCTGTTATCTGTAGTAGGTAAGGGTTAATAAGGTCTCATAAAGAATTGCCGTGTCGGATTGACCTCACCTTTTCTCTGCGAGAATACTTCCACCGTCTTTGCGGGTTATGATTCCGATGGTCAGGGAACAAAATTAGGCCATAGATTCCCAAGGCGAGTGTCACTGAAGCTCAATCCTTTGTTCCTCTTGGATGTATTGATCTAACCACTTCTTGAGATGTGTCCAATACCAACCATGCGTGTTTCCTTTGATAGTTTCTTTTGACTTTACTTCTTACGGGAAATACCCATCATATGTGCCAATCGTTTCAAGCACGCCTATGCTCGAGATGAAGGTAAATCCGATTTTCGTCGGGTAAGGAATCTCTAGTAATGTCGATATTCTTCCATAGTGGGAGCGTATCAATATCATTGAAAGAGAATACTCCGTACTTAGGACTCCAAGCCGGCGACATGGCCTTTAATGGGGATTTGGACATTGACTCGCATTAGGGTTGCAATCCTCTGTACTTCTTCTCAAATCGTGCCTTGACACGATCGGAGCGACCTCCAACCGTTAGGCGGACCCTCGAGGTGTTAATTACGACCTCAATTTTATTGAGATCAATGAAGGTAGCAAGTTAGCATGTGCCTTGGAAACATCATTTTGCGAGAATGCTGAGTCTGAGCTAATTTGGACCAAAGTTTAGCATTACGAACTTCTTATTTGGTGACTCGAGGATGCCATGATAAAAATGATGCCTATCCTTTTCTGGACTTTTGGTTTGGTGATACTGCGGAAAAACTCATTAGCGAGGATAAATTCGGGTAATCTTGCATTACATTCTTGGCAGTGGTACCTACACATTTATCAAAGTAGGAAAATGTGTAGGTTTTCTTCTAATATGATTCAAGATTACCTTTAAAAGTAAGAACAAAATAAAATAAGCGAGAATAGGGTAAGAGTAAGTATGCCCTTTTGTCCTAGGATAGGAGACTCCGTCTGGGATGAGTGCTACTTAATTGGATAGTTCTATCTTATAAGGTAGCTTACTACGGCTTTCAGCTATCGTGATAGTTTAGCTCAGGATCTAGTTTTCTAAGAGCCACAGGTTCCCAAATTGCCCCTACTGTAAACAGTAGAGCCTCATTCTATCCCCATGATATTGTTGGGAAAATTCCACGGATATCACGATGAATAGAATGAGTTTCAATTTAATGAAGCCTTCACGGATACTAACGAGGGTAGAACCCAGATGCAGCTACATGACCCCCTCCTACTTTCCTAAAAGGGTAAGAAAGCCCTGGTATAGGGCTAAAGTGTGTGAGGACATCGTGTGAGTGTTCAGTGTGTGAAGGGACATCTTTACCTCTTCCCAATTCGAGGATTTTATTTTCCCATTTTCTTTTTTTTCCTTTTTTTCAAGCGAAGAGCCTTTGTAAGGAGTAAAACAAGCAAAACAAAGCGGAGCAGTTAGTAGGAATAAACAAAAATTAACACATAAAATATTCGGGTGAGCCCACCTAACTATAATTTGATTGAAAAATTAAATCTACTTTTGGACCTCTAGGCAGGGGTTGAGTTGAAACAAGGTCCCGATTGGAGTCGCCAAGGTATCATGAGGATTTTGCGGTCACTGAGCGAACCCTCACGAAGTGGAAAAGAATGAGAGTCGCCACCTTAGTTTTGAGGAAACTAAAGAAAACCATTTGTGAAGACAAAGTGAAATAAAACCACTTCAAAGCAGAGATTCTCGTTTGGGGTCCGTAAGCGGGTGGGAATGTGTTAGGCACCCCACCTCATCCCTTAATTAGGGTAAGTAGATTTAACCGCACTCTTTATAAATTAGTTAGGAGGACTTGAATGGAAATGTTAATCCTTTTGACAAAAAGAATATTTTGATTTTCACTAATTCGGATCACGGATACATAAGTAAATGAGACAACCTTAGTGAGTTCTTGTTGTATGTTAGTTTTGTTTGAAGGGCTATTTTATTAGAATCCAATTTTTGAAATTGGATGAGAATTCTCCTCGATCTCTTTTAATATTTATTAAAAATTTTTAAGCTTGAGAGCTGGATAAGAACTCTCCTCAGGTCTCTTTTAATATTTATTAAAATTTCTAAGCTTGAGAATCGGATAAGAACTCTCCTCAGATCTCTTTTAATATTTATTAAAGTTTTTTTAAGCTTGAGAATCGGATAAGAACTCTCCTCACCTTTTTAATATTTATTAAAGTTTTAGCTCGAGGATCGGATAAGAACTCTCCTCAGGCCCCTTTTAATATTCATTAAAATTTTAGCTCGAGGATCGGATAAGAACTCTCCTCCGACCTCTTTTAGTATTTATTAAAATTTTAGCTCGAGGATCGGATAAGAACTCTCTTCCAACCTCTTTTAGTATTTATTTGCTGAAATTCTGGTTGAGGATCGGATAAAGACTCCTTTACGATCTCTTCTATTTAAGCGGTAGTCGGATAAGGGTCTTTCAGATCTCTCTAAATTTTACCTATCAAGAGGACCTAAGGCTAAGGGTTACGGCGTTCAAAAATGTCGGGAGAGTGCATGCAAGACCTCTTTAACTTATTAGTACCTTAGGGTGAGGCGAGGATCAGATCCTCTCGACTTTCCTATATGGTCGCCTCACCAGCATTATTGGTAACCGTTTGGTTTTATTCTGTCTTATGACGTCTTGCCCTATGACCTATTGAGTTATTCTAGTGACTCAGCTTTAACATTTTCTAGGCTTATTATTCAAACCTTTCATTATTTCAAAAGGACTCTTAAGTTGCCGTTACCTGCATCTCATCCAACTACTTATGTATCGCTTGGAACTAGATGACTTACGCTCAGAAAAAATAAAGATTAACAAAGGTATCAACACAGAAATAAACTAGAGCACAACCTTTCTCTGTATCTTTCTAGCGTGATATATGTGACACCCCTTTCAGTGTCTGATATGCAGAGTAAGCAATGTCACACGATTGTCTGTTACACTTTAATATACCTTAATTAATTTTTATCATGCTTTTGAATATAACTTGTGTAATATAATGTATTTGGGCCATTTATCGAAATTATAATTTATTTGAGGTTAGAAAATTTTAAAGAAAATCAGTGATCTGGCTAAAAATGGAAAAGCAGTTCTTTGGAACACATGAAAAATACTTCCAATAACTATATTCAATCATCTCAAACTCCAATATCATTAATAACTCAATATTTTTCAATTTGAGTTCTCAATCATCATTTCTCGAGGTACTCATATATAAACAACGAGATAAATACTCAAATTACTTCCATACATAACCATAAATCTTCATTATTTACATGAACCTCAAAATACATTACATAAGTTCATTTACATATGAGAAAATAGTAATTTAGTTACAAAATACCAAAATGACACCTAGTGTCCTACCAATGCAACTGCGAGAAGTTGAGGTGACACGGACAGCGTGCGAAGCTGCGGGATGGACTCACTCGATCTGCGGTCTCTTTGGGCTCACGATCTGTATCTCGGAACCTACGGCGTGGCAAAAGCAGCGCGCTAAGCAATGATGCTTAGTGGTGCAATGATAAAATAAAAGAAAATAGCGAAAATAAACATGTATTGAATGTATGTGTCTTATTTGTTTTGTATTTATTATATTCATTTATTTCTTTAACTTTATCCATTTTCATTCATTTGGTTGCCCAAGTAACCTACAGACTGGGCTGGGTGGATAAGCGGGTAAGCCCAGCTTTGGGTATCTAGTACCTCGGGCCGTCATACCATCGGTCACATATGTATCTCCCGGTGTGCAACAGAACAGCTAACAAGCTGTAAATAGTATTAGGCACAAGGCCAAGTCTCAACACAATGTCAAAATGGCTAAAAGCCATAAAATCCTGAGAATGGCATAATGCCATGTGCAGTACTGCTAACTGAACCCTATTGGCATGCCAAACTATCCAAACCAATCTTGTTAGGTATACTAGGGCATTTGATACTTTTGAATTCTTCAATTTTTGAATTTCAAGTTTTGATGTCACTATTCACTTCATTGGTCAACAAAAATGTTGCTTTTGGATAGAAAATAGGTACATTGGTTTTAACACTCCCAATGTACCACATTTTGCATTAAAACTTGTTGGAATTTATCACCAATACCATTTCTAAGCTTAGCACTAAGGGAGCATAATTTTTAGTTTTTGTACCCTAATTTTACTGTTCCATTAGTGACTGTTACAGTGGGAATTTGAGGAAATTGTAAACATGAAAGTTGTTTCTTATTTTGTCTAGTTGAATTTCCTTTTTTGAATCACTCCATTTGGAGTTTTGTAGCTCAGTTATGGTCCAAAACCACAGCTGGCGGATTGCAAAGCGTAGAATTGACCATATCTACAGTGCAGTGAATAGTGACTGCCACTGCCTTGTTGGATATGTTCTGGTCATAATTTGGGCTAGGTTTCTTCATGAAATTTGTTTTTCTATATCTTATCTTGTTGCTGTATAATTTTCTGGTCAATTGACCCATTCTACAATGTGTTATGGCCAAATGAACATTTACTGTTCATTTGGTCATTCAACAATTCTGATTGCAGGGTATCCGGATTGGGGCCAGTTTTTGGTCCACTTGCTTTGGTCTTTTGGCATGGTTTCTTCAGAAAAATTGTGCCATTATGTGTCTAGTTTCATGTCCAATTGACCAAATACCAATTGAACCTACACAGCCAAAGTTATGGCTGTCCAAGTGAGCTGGAATCACAGCCACCTGCTTTGGTTACCCTAGGCGACATACCAAACCAGTTTGCAATGCTATAATTCACTCTAAGTCATGGTCAACTTACCTCAAATGGTCACTAATTGACCATTAAAATGTTCATTCACCATTACCTAAGCAAGGTCAAGTTTCTCTCCAAAACCCTAACCTAATTGACCAAGCCTCCAATTCATGCATCCCACTCCTAATTTGCTATACTAATCATATAATTTATAAGAGGGCAGCAATATGTCACTTTAAACCAAAGATTTCTCTAACCCTAACTCATGTCAAGGCTGCCAAAACTTCATGGAATATAACCATGCTTCATTAATTCAATTTTTGTCAAATTTTTAACTTAACTTAGCTCAAATTCATGATTAGAAAGATGTAAAAGCAAAGGTTATGGCACTAACCTCTTTGGTGATTTTCTAAGCTTGTTCACACCTCACTTTCTTCCACTTTCTCTTCTTCTAATTGCTGCCCAAGTCTTGCTCTAGTGGTAAGGGAAATTTTTAGTGAAGGGAGGACAAGGTTTTGAGGTGGTTTGAAGTGGCAAATGAAGCTTAAGGGAGCTTTAATGGTGGAACCTCTTCTCTCTCTCTCTCTCAACGTTTTTTAGGCTGCCCAAAGGTTGAAGATGCAGATTGGTTTTTCAAATTTTTGGTCACTTTTATCTCTTTTAATGAGTTTAACAAATTGTGATTGGTGGATAGTTTTTAATGACATCATATGATGTCATTATTAGGTATTTTCTTTCATTTTCTTTTCTTTTCATCTCTACTCATTTTCAATTTAATTTTTAGTAATTTTTATTCATATTTTATGTCATAATAATTATTTACTCAACTGGACAAGTCGGCCAAAAATCACCTCTGAAGGCGAAATGACCAAAATGCCCTCTGTTTGGCTTAACGGGTCAAAATTATGCATGTCGATTGAAAAATTTTTCTAAATATTTTCTTGGCATTCTAATGCCATAGGGACCTCAATGACCCTTCTCGAGTCTCAAAAATTATTTTATGATTTTCCCAGGTCTAGGGCTCTAGTTGCGAGCATAACTTCCCTCAGGTTACCATCGCTAGAACAGGCTCATTTAACTTGGTTGTATTTTATTTCTAAAATTTTTCCTAAATTTTCTTATTAATATTTGAGTTAATTATGGTTCCTCACTTTAGCTTAAATATTTTCCGGACGTTCTAGTAATGGGACCGACCTGCGATCCAGGAGCAGTAGAATGTGCGGAGGTGCTATCGGGAGGGTGTTACAATATGAACTTAAAGAAAATAACAGACATACAGAAAGAAGAATGGACATGCATAAAACAAGAACTAAACTTACTAAAATGGCAACATGAATACTGACCTGTAAGGAGTCGATTCTAGTGAACTAGCAGAGAATCACAAAGCGCAATAAGATTGCAAGTTGATAGCCAGAAACTAAGGTTCGCCTTGGAACAAAGCGTCTCATTAAATGCAATCGAGTTAGGATTATGCAGAGTTTAAATGAGATTGAGCATGGGCGATGGAAGTGAAAATAAAGATAACAAGGCTGAAAAATGTGAGCGTTGCGGGATGATGAGCAGGCTAAAAATGGAAAGTTTACGTGTTCCAAATCTTTTAAGAAAAACCTTGAAAGCTGGTTCCAAAAGTTCTTCTTATGAAAGCGAATATGACACGAATTAAATTTGAGTTCTTCGCTATAGTAACTTCCTTTTTTTCTCCGTCCCTCCTTGAGCAGTTTTCATGCGGTATTTATAGGGCGGGTGCTCTCCATGAAGGTCGGGATCTATTTTGAGGAGATGGAGGTCGGATTTGAAGGACATGATCGAGGCTCGGGAATTAAAGAGGATTAGAGCGGACGGTGAGATCCCTTCGGAATATTTGTCATTTTCTTCTTCTAATCAGCGGTCCCAAATTCTCTTATGCAGAGCGTCAGGGCTAGGAGTGAAAAGCGATCTTGTCGTTTTCTTCTTGATCAGAGGGCTCTGAGCTCGTTCTTACAAGTAAGATCAGCGGTGGAGATTAGGATGTCTGCGCTATCTGATGCGCATGTCGAAATGCGAGGCGATTAGGCGTGCGGTTGAGATTTTACTGCGGCACTTTAACTACCTCGGCTCGATTATGGTGGCGATGGCGCCTTATTCCTTTTGTTTACGCTCTCTCTTCCTTTCCGATCTTCTTAACATGATCCTTCTCGATCTTTCATACGATCTCCCCTCTTCCTATCTCTATTATTCCAATATTTCCCTTAACGGGCGGTCAGGTCAAAGCATTAATTCCTCGATTCGGCGTCCGCCGTTTACCTTAGCAATAAATGCGATTTTCCCTATATATACCCACGGAAGAGACTTTCTTCATTCGATTTTCCTCTCTTCCTTCTTACTTTCGATTCATTTGCTCGTGAAGTTAAGCCATGATTGTGGTGTTGATCCCTTCGATGGACCTCTTTATTCTCATTGAAAATTCTGACCGGTGCTTGAATAATCGTGATAACCTTATCGATGATGGTGAGAGAAGCTGGACCAGTTAACCGATCTAGATCGCGGACCTTGATCGTGCGATCTCGAGTCGTTCGACCCGGTATAATGGCGAACCGATTTACGCCGACCCTTGGCGATTGCTCTTCAAGTTTATTGACTTCTCACCACATTTGGTGTTAAACGACTTTCCTCCACATTGGGTGTTAAGACGGCTCGGTTCGATCGATGACATCCTTTGGATCGATCACAATGTTGACTTTGACATAGGTCCTTTAGATGGGATGTTCCACGGTCTGCGAGATCACCTAAATGATATATTTTATTTTCAATGTAATCGATCTCACGAAATGATGTAGTCAATTTTAATGCAATCGATCTCTAGGGATCGCCCAAATGATGTAATCAATTTTAATGCAATCAGATCTCTAGAGATCGCCCAAATGATATGTCAGATCTTTTGGAAATAAAGATTTTATTTTATCAATTATCATCTTATTATTATTGCATTAATTATTTTTGATCTCTGAAGTATTTACCGTCGACCTTTAATTTAAATGACCCTAAGCCGATCCATAATTCAAAGATTTATCTTAATCTGCGATCTCTAGTTAGCCGATCTCTTTATGGAATTTCGAAATATTCATGAGACATGTCGAGAAATAGTGGTAGATCTTGGCCAGATGCACACTTTGGGATGCGTGAGCATTAAATGCTCGGACCAGTATAAATAGGGGTGGGGTTAGCCATTTGCTCTCTTGTGTCATTTTTAGTTTCTGCGAACAACTTCAAAATTCTCTCGTTTTCTCAAGCTCTTGAGCTCAGATTAAGCTCGGTGAGGTTTTGATCCTTCTTTTAGTTCAAATTCTTTATTTTCTTTGAAAATGGCGGCCAGAAGGTCGGAGGCGTGAGCCCTCCTTCCATCCAGTTCTCGTAGTCATCTGATGAAGTAGAGGTGGTCGGGCCTAGGGTGCAACCTGAACCTCTTAGAGTCTCCGTTCCAGCTCGGGAACAAGTGACGTCATCAAGGCATGCGCCTTCTTTAGGGAGAGAGAATCTTCCCATGGACAAACTGCCATCGGTCCTTCAAGAAACCGTCTGCGGTCATTTAGCGAAGTACAACATTGAGCGCGATTCATATGAACTTATCGGTGTCACGGCGATCTCGGGCGATCATTTCTTGAAGAACGACATGATTATGGTATCTGAAGAAACGATTGAAAGCGAAGTGCGGTTCCCTCTTGGCGACTTCTTTAAAGAAGTCTTAAAATTTCAAGTGTGCATAGCTCAAGTTCACGAACTCGTGGCGGATCTTAGTAGCCTTAGAGGCCTCTGTAGAGCTAAGGATTCCACCCTACGCCTAAAGTATTCGCTGAATTACATAGGTTAACTTCGTCGAAAGGGCGATAGTCTGGTTTTCGGCGAAGCCACATTGCGGGCTCTTCGTCGATCTGCCCTCCTCCTTGAAAAACTGGAAGAACCGCTTCTTCATTCTAAGGAGCAAAATTCCGAACAACTTTGAGGGTTTCCCTCGTAGCTGGCTACACCAAGGCCCCTTAATTCCGAAGCGTCTCGTGTTGAATAGGGAAGAGGCGCAATGGTGATGGAGTTGAAGGAAGCGGCGTCGAGAGAAGTTCTCTTGCTTGGATGCGTGGCCGAAATGCACCATTGGACTATGGAATTGATCACCGGCAAATATCGCGGGCTTGACTCTCGACCTCGGCATCGGTATTTTCTACATCTCGAGATCTCGGGACCTTAGCGATCTCGCGACCTCTTCTTTGTGCGGGTATGGCGGCGAAGCCTCAAGGAGGCCGGAGGCGAAGAGGAGATCTCGGAAGTGCGGGAGATGAAGCAGTCGAGAAATCACGGACACCGGGCTGAGCAGGGAAATACAAGAAGGCTCGTCTCAACCTTCGGGGCCGTTGATCGTAGAAGTGGTCGATCCCCTCTTGGCCGGGAAGAAGCGGCCTCCACCTCCTCGGTTGCTCGAATGCGAGAAGAGGGTTCTTCTCAACCTAACGTGAGGACTATCTCGTGGTGCCCAAGTCTTAGTCCACTCCTTTGGAGAAGAATAGTATGGTTCGAAAACCACTGGTTTCGCCAAGGTCTTGGCGTCCTCTATCTGTCTTGAGAAGATCGGGATAGGCTGTCTCGGATAACCTTGATGATATCTTGACCCGATCCATGAGCACGAGCGTTGAGTGCACAGTGAACCAGCACATCATACGGGAGAAGGCGCATCGCTGAGTAAAGAGGTTGAGAGGATGGGTCATGAAGCGACTTCCCTCCGATCTCAACTTTCATCAGCTCGAGGTTACATATCTCAAATTGAGGCGAATGAAGTTCTATGAGGACAAGTTGGCGGCGGCCACGCTTTTGAAGAAGTGCAAGCACTCGGGTCGATGAAGGCTGCTCAACTCGCTCACCTTCTTTGAGGAGCTCAAGGTGAAAGAAGAAGAGATAGTGACTAGAGTGGCGGCGCTTATGTGAATGCTCACGAGAGATCTCTGGTGAGCTCAGAAGCGTTACCCTAAGGAGGACTTCTCTGGATGGCCAACTGGCCCCAGGGATGAAGGTGAAGAGAGTGAGGAGGAGGGTGAGGGTGAGAGAGGGGCGAACAAAATATAGATCAGTGGGGTGATCCTCGGTGAATAACTATACAAATTCTTGAAATGAAATGAAATGAAATGCCTCTTTTATTCGATGAATGGTTGTGATCGGAAAATTTCTAAATTATTTAAACACTTGATTGTCGAGTATAATTGAAAGTGATTATTAACCTAAGTGTGAGAGATCGGAAAACACAATGAGCACGAGATCGGTAGGGAACCAGCTGAGCGGAACTTGATTAAAATTAGAAATTTGGCTTGAACATTTAAGATCGTGATCATCGATGGCAGAGCGAAACCTTTGATTATTCTTAAACTTTTGAAAGGGAGATCGGCAACAAAAATGGTAACAAAGATCTAGTGTCGGTTCAATTTCGTTTGTCGATAGAGATCGGGAATATATTTGGTAGTCGGAGATTCGACAATGGGTTTGAGAGATCGGTGAGTGATTTAATAGGCCGGTAAGGCTTTGGTGATGTGAGGACTTAGCATTGATTCAATTCCTTGTGGGAGAGATCGGAAATGTGGTTATCTAGCAAAGAGAGATAGGAAATGTGGTTGTTGTCAAAGGAGACTTAGTGCTGGGGATAGGTTTCAAAGTTTATTAATTAGGGATCGGCCAAAATATGGTGTCGACAATATGAGTCTATATAAAGACCACTCCAAAAACATTCTTAGAACCTTTATTCTTAAATTCTAGATCAAGCGATTACATAAAACAAGATTCTAGAGCCTTGAAAATAAAGAGAGTTTCTTTGGCAAAAGTAACCCATTTGCTAAAGTAAGGAACTTTAGTTCTTGAAGTCTGACTTTAAATGCCTTCGATAGGTAGCAACTACTTTAGCTCTGACAGTGAGGAACCATTGCCATATCCATAACATAAAGCGCCTTGAGAACAATAGCTACTTTAGTTCTTTGAAGTAGAGAACTTTGGCTATCAAAGTCTAAAAACCGCTCAACTATTGAAATAATGGTCTTGACAGCTAAACCTAGGAATTTTAGAATTTCCAATTTAAATTTGTAGAACACCCATGGCCAAAACACATTAAACCAACCTAAAACATTTCAAAACTTAATCCAAACCTACATTCTTTTGCCTAACAAGCCAAAGGCTCAAAACAACTTATAAATACCACATCTAACACCTTATTCCCTCATAAGCTCAAGAAATTAAAAGATTAAATTTATTTCTTCTAAAAACTCAAAGCTAAAAACTCAACATGCAATAAAAATTGGGTAGCTTATTCCATTACCTAGGATAGTAGAACTCAAGAAAAAAAAAAAAAAAAAAAAAAAACATGCATTACTCAATAGTAAAACCCTTCCTTCATTGATATCTACAATAAAGTTGAAATTTACATTATACTTGGTTTAAATATATCATACCAAGATATTAAGGAAGGATTTGCTTCCAAACCACACATGCATAAGGAAAAAAGAAGAAAGAGACAAGAAAACTTACCCTTTGAAGCCTTAACTTCTACCTTTCCCAGCAAAACTTTCCTATGAAACAAATAATCCTTTTACAAACTCCAGCACAGAAGAAAACACATACACTTGTTAAGATATACCTCAAAGAGAGAAAGTATTGGAAGAGAATTGAAATTTTGGAGTGAAATCATGCCTAAATAGAGAAAATGGAGAGTTCCTCTCAATTTTTGCCTATTATATACCCTCGATATAAAAGTCCTTTCTGTAGCTAAAAGTCCTTTTGTTCCCTTCCAAAACCCTAAGTCTCCACCTACTAACCCTCTAACCAACACTAAAAACACTCTTAAAATCTTACCTATTATATCCATTGCCCATGAAACCCCTAAGTTTCACTGAAATTTCCCACCAATAGTAGAAATTTTGATATCAAAAAGTGGTGGATGTTACACTTGTCTTTGAGTGGTGATTTGCAATGTCAAGGGAGAAGTCTTGTTGGCAGCGCCAAAACTTATACATGCTGATTTAGATCTAGCTCTGGTAGAGATTTTAGCAGTAAATTATGGTGTTGACATAGCCAAAGATGTCGATTTTCATCAGCTACAGATTGAGAGTGATTTCCTGCCTTATATCACAACATTTGAAAGTGGAAATCAAGTTTCTCCATATACATAATAAAGTTACAAACAAGTAGTTTGTTATTTTCAAATTTGTTAATAAGTTACCCACATAGATTTCTTACCATGTAGCTAAAGTAAATCTTCTATGTTCATCTCATGAAATTTTTTGGTTGGAGGATTTTCCACCATATCTTGTATCTATGGCTAGTTACGATGTTGCTTAGACCAATTTTTTGTTTAGTGCAATGTATTTCTCCTTTGCTTAAAAACAATAATCAAATTAAGCTAATATTTATATCGGTAGCTTTCATTAACCATGTTTACATCCTCAATAACACTATAACACTTGGGAATCTATAAATTTTCTCAAAACAAAAACCTATGTAAAAAGGGGCAAATTGTTAATCTCTAATTAGACTTTACCTTTCATAAAAAAATGCAAGAACACCAACATACTTCATTTACTTTAGATTAAGCTACATTATAAATACTCATTAAAGTATATTTCAAAGTCATTAACACTGCTTGTTCTTACGAGTTTGCGTGACTTTCACCTCTCTCTTCTTCCTACTTTCTTTTTCACCATAAAAAAAGAAAGGTAAACATGTGTTCTAAATCAATAGTTGAATAATATATCTTGTTTTTGTCTATAGCTAAGATGGTTTTGTTAGTAAC